>NC_136058.1:105687861-106309289 GCF_964261635.1 Lissotriton helveticus
ACTTACACCCAGTTGTTCCTGATCTTTTTCAGAACTGAAATCAGAAGAGAAAGGAGCTGAAAAGCATACTGGAGATCCAAGCTCCACAACAGACAGACTGCGTCTTTGAGAGAGAACCTTCTTGAAAACTCCAGCACACAAAAGTGTTGCCAGTGCACATTCTCAGCAGTGGAGAAAAGATTAAGTCGGGTTCTCCATATTGCTGGAAGACGCCCTGCACCACCTCAGGGTGTAACTCTTTTGTGATCTGATCAGCATCGGATCTGAGTTAATCTGCCCTGGCGTTTAGAGATACCGCCATGTAGTTCACAACCAGAGAATTGCCCGGGTGACTCAGCCACTCCCAGAAGCATAGAGCTTACTGGCACAGGACCGAACACCCAACCGCATCCAGTTCGTTGCAATAACGCATGGCAGTGGTGTTGTCTCTGAGTAATTGCACCATTCTACCTTTAATTGTTGGCAGTAAGACGTATAGCGTCAAGCAGATCATCTGCAACAGATTGATGTGGAGCTGGGTTGCCGCCGTAGACCAGAATCCTCTGCTCTTCACCTCTCACAAATGGCCTCCCAAACGAGTAGTAATGCATCTGTTACCACCCTGAGTTCTGGGTGGGGTTAAGGAGAGAGGTCTGCCAGTGGCCCGATCATGGTCTAGCAGCCATCACTGCAGGTCTTTTGCAGTCTCCTCTGAAACCTATATAGAATCTGATAGGTTCCCTGTTGCTTCCACTGCAGAGACCACATGAGCCATCAAGGCTGAAACATAGCATGAAGAGTCATGGACGCTCCGCTTCAGGGTAAAGGCACAAAATTGCGCAATACCCAGCATTCTTCGTATGAACTGGAACATCTGTGAAGGAGTCAGGTGTGAATTTGGCACACTGATAATGAATCTTAATAATGTTAGAAGGTTCACCACTGTCTGAAGGTGATCTACTATTGCTTGGGGCAAGTCTGGCTTCAACAGCCAGTTGCTGAGGTAGGGGAAGACTGCAACATCCAACTGCCAAAGGAGTGCTGGGACCATAGCCATCACTTGTGTGAACACCTGAGGGTGACTTTTATGGCCAAAAGACAGCAGAGCAAACTGAAAATGCTCCAGGCCCACTGTGAAACGCAGATGATGCCAAAATCGGGAAAAACATTTCCTGCATGTCCAACGCTACTGTTCAGTCTCAAGGGTAGACAGAACCTTAGTTAGAGTGATCATTTTGAAGACCAAGTTTATTACCTTCAGTAACCGTTTTTCTGGTAGAGACTCTACCCAACCACAGATCCCTAACCTTAGATTCTTCCCCAGGCATCAGACTGGATCCAGAAAACTTTGAGAAGTGCCTCTGCACGGCGGTAGGTGGAGTAGGCAGTTCCACATAATTGTCTACGTCAAAGGCGCATAGATAGGTGTCAACCCGACACACTGACATCAATTTTTTTCATGACTATTTCCAAACCAAGACATCTGAGCCACATCTGAATTATTTTTAGACCAGTGTGTAGAGTCTAATGGGATCTTTTAGGTGAACAGCCCAGTTCGCAGGACGGGGTAGATTGGAGGGTGGGTGAGGAAACGGCAGTTAGTCAGAATCTCTACCAGAAAAAGCATTACAGAAGGTAAGTAACGTGTTCTTCTTATAGAAATCATTACCGCTGACTCCTCACCTTGGAATACATACAAAAGCAATATCGTAGGTGGGTCTGCCAGATGGCTTAAACCAAAAAGTCCTGGAGTACTGAATGGGCAACATGTCCATCACAACAAACCTGACTGTCCAGGTAGTAGTATTATGTGAAAGTGTGGAGTGACACCCACGTAGCAGCCTGATAGATGTCCAAGACAGGCATGTCGCGAGCTGAGACAGTGGTAGCAGTCTTGGTCTGATAGAATGAGCCTGCAAGCCTTCATGAGGCAGCTTCTTAGCTTTTGCATCACAGATTTTGATGCAGAGTACAATCCATCGAAAGATGGTCTGCCTTTCATTTTCTTTTTCTTTGGCATGATTTATGTAAAAGGAGAGGCCTCTTGTAGGGTCCAAATGATGGAATCTCTCCTCTTCCTTGGAAGAATGAGGTGGAGCGAAAAACATAGGCAACATGATGCTTTGGGCGACATGAAAAGGGGTCACCACCTTCTTCTGAAAGGAGGCACGAGTCCAAAGAACCAGTTTGTCTGGGTAGAGGCAGAAAGTGGATCAACTTGTGAGGAAACCCAAGCCACAAATTTGTCCCAACTGCAGGCATTGATGGTTTTTGTCGAGTGACGCCTGGCTGCCAGAATAACATCCCAGATGTTAGAAGGAAGATTGAAAACAATCAGCTGTTGCCGCTCGTTCTACAAACATGCAGGTGGAGAGGGCGCAAGTTCAATGCAAGACCCTACCTTGCTGCTACGACAGGAGGTCCTCCCAAAATGGGAGCAGATCAGAGGACAGACGCTCATGCCTAGGAGTTCTGAATACCACATCCTCCATACCCAGTCAGGAGCCACTAGGTTGACTTGGGGCTGGTTGGTTTTGATCTTCTTGAAAACTAGAGCAGGAGAGGTATTGTTGAAAGGTGTACAAGAGACCTGAGTTCCATTTTAAACGGAATGCTCCTCTGAGCGAGAGCCGCTTTGGAAATTCCAAAGTGCAGAAGAGTTGATATTGCGAGATTTCAGCGGTGGCAAATAGATCGAGCAAAGGTATTCTCCATTCTTGGAAGAGTCCTTTCGCCACCTCAAGGTGCAAACGCTATTCATGAATTATTGATGCACAAGGTGTCGACGGCCAAGTTCATCTGCCCTAAAATTTAGAGATCCAGCCAGATGTTGTACAACAAGGTAAATGTCCTGGCACTCCAGCCATGTCCAGAGGTGCTGAGCCTCCTAGTACAGGGTGCACAGCCCCACTCCTTTGTGCTTATTGCAATACCACATGGTGGTGGTGTTGTCTGTGAACACCTGGACCAGCCTTCCCTTGATGGATGACTGGAAGGCTTTCAATGCCAGGCTGATGACCCTTAGCTCCAGAAGGCTGATGTTGAGCCATGCCTGACCAGAATCCTCTAATCCCCACCTCTCCAAAATGGCCACCCCATTCCAGAAGCGATGCATCGGTCACCACTGTCACCTCTGGGTTGGGAATGGAGAGGACTGACCCAACTGCGATCCAGCAACCACAGCGTAGGTCTTCTGTTGTCTCCTCCAAAATCCGGACCAAGTTGGAAGGATTCCCCAGGGGCAGTGCCTATTGAGTCTTCAAGTCCCAATGCAGAGTCTGCATGTGTCACCTGACGTGCTGCACTAGTGAGGTCAAAAAGGAGCACAGCAAACTAGAAATGCTCTTGGCACACCATGAACTACAGGTATCGCCTGTGGGCCTGCAGCAGTAGGATATGGAAGTAGCATCCTATGCTACCATCAAATCATCAAGATCCATGGCAGACAAGACCTACGCCAAGGTGAGCATTTTGATTTTCTCATTTCACAGGTGTTGAGAGAGTGAGGATTGAGAATAGGGTGGAGGCCTCCTTCCTTTTTCAGGACCAGAAAGTAGCGGGAGTAGCAACCATGGCTTACTTCTGATGCTGGTACCTTCTTGATAGCTCCTTTGGCCAAAAAAAGCCTGTACCTCCTGGCATAGTAAGGAATGGTGTTCTTTCGGAAGACTATCTGAAGTCAGTGGCAAAGGTGGGGGTTTTTCCAGAAATGGCAGTGCGTAACCCCACTGCACAATTTAAAGCACCCACATTTTACTGTTTGCCATTGGGGCAGGTGGTGCCTGGTCCTGCCGCCTGCTGTGTTGAGGGCATGCTAAAGGGGCTTGAGGGCTACGACAGCTGGAGAAGTGTGGGATTGGATAGTATGCTAGCTTTAAGTTCAACGTCCTGTGTGGGAACCGTGTTCATTGGTACAAAAGGGCTGGCCTTGGGGTATGGTTCATATTGCTGACAAAGCTGGGAGCCCATACAAAAGGGGCAAAAAGAGGAATGTAGTTGGTGCAGCTACAGAGACGTTCCCAATAACCTGGCATTGACCCAACCCTCCTTGAAGCACTCCATGCTGTATTGGCCTTGTCGCTGCAATAGGCAGTAGCAATTAAAGGGCATGTCCATCAGTGCCAACTGGACATCTACTGAGAAGCTAGTTGATCTTAGCCAGTCATGGTGGAGAAGCCCCCCCGTGAATGAGATAGCCCTGCCCATTGAGTCGGTGGTGTCCAATCCACAGCCACATTGGATAGTGGACTTTGCAGTATCTCAGCCATCAATTATGGCCTTGTTAAGAATGGTCCAGGTCTTCTCTTGGACCATGGGCAGCACTTGCACAACTGAGTCCCACAAGGTGTGGAAAAACTGGAACAGGAGGCATGTGGTGTTCACCGATCGCAATGCTAGGCTGGTAGAAAATAAAATTCTCTTTCTGATGGTGTCAAACCTCTTGGATTCCTATCCACAGGAGTAGTGGGGAACACATTAGGGTGACTTTGGTGGGCAAGGGTTACATCACTAGTCTCTCGGGGTGGGTTGCTGAGTGAGGAAAGCTGGGTCCACTGGTGCAAAGCAGTGGCAATGGACAATCACGCCTGTGCACCAATACACCTATACAAGGCTTGGCCCAAGTCCCCAGGAGGATGTCCATGGGGATTTTATTAAAGGGAAGTAGAGGCTCTGCATAAGGTAGGCCCGGTTGAAGCACCTCCATCAAGACGTTGGTCTTGACTGTGACGGGGGGAAGCTGGAAGTCAAGGACATCCAGCTTCCCTCCTCACCACCATGACAAAAGATGCACTTTCCCCCATAGTTGGACCCGGAGGTGAGATCACGCCAGAATCTGGATGCGTCCGGTGGCATCGCCCAGCTTCTCATACCAGTTGAAGAACAGGTCCAGGTCATCGGTTGGGTCAGGGAACCCATAGCCTTTGTCATCACCAGCCCCAAAGTCCAAGTCCGTATTGGGTCTATCATAAAAAAACGCAGTGGTTCTGAACCAGACGGCTGAGGTAAATCTGACGTATACTTCTCCAAGTCGGACAGGACAATAAGTTCCGCGTCGCGGGTGGTGATGGAGACAGTGGAAAGGTTTGCGCCGGCCTGGGTCTCAGCCTCGATGCCAGAGTCTATCTGGAGGTGGATCCAGAGGGATTAGTTAGTCTCAGGGGCAGACCCACAGGCGCTGTCTCAACTGGAGCACCTCTCTGCTTTGTGAAGTCCTAAGACGAGCCAGAGGCAGGTGATGGTCCACAGATGGAGTGCATGGTGACATAGAACTTCCAAAGCTGGGCAGGGATTGCTCTGGCTTCAGGAAATTCAGGAAGGCACGGAGAGGACAGAGCCTCTAGCTCTGCAGGAGGGGTGAGGGAGCGGGGCCTAGAACAATGAGGACGAGAGGGGGGGGAAGACAAAAAAAGTTTCAACCTCTTCTTTTTGTGCTTCTTAGACTTACCCAACTTCAATGACTAATCGCAAGACTGACTCTGCAACTGGCCTCAGCATCTCACTCTGGATCAAATAACACAGGGCCTTCTTGTGCCAGGCCGCTAGACACTTCATCTCTTGTTCTCAGATCTCCTTCGGGTGCATCAACCAACAGTTGATTCACGCCCTAGCGCTGTGGTCCGACCCCAGACACCAAAGAAAGACCAAGTGGGGATCAAACACAGACATCTGTCTGTGACATTCCACACAATGTTTGAAACTCGTAGGTTTTTTAGGGGCCATGTCCCAAGCACATTGTGACTAATAGCCAAAAAAGGTTGACAAAAGGGTGGAACATGCTGGACAAAAAGTAACAGGGGCAGCTCTCCGGATGTGCGCTGTTGGTACGAAAATAAAGGACTGATGTCAGCATTCCACCCTATAAACACAGCCCACGTCACGTTCGACGTGGATGATGCTGACGTAGAGACACAAACACCACGTACCAGCATGAGGAGGCACTGCTCAAAGTCGGACATCTGAGAAATATTCTAAGGTGAGGAATCTGTGGTTAGTAGTCTCCATCAGATGTTGTCCCTTCACAGGAAGACATTGGTGTATATCTAAAATAGGAAGAAGGCCTCAGTACTGCTTCAGCACAAGGACGTAGTGGGAGAAGCACCCACTTCCTGCTTCCGAGGCAGGAACCCTCTTAATGGCCCTTTAGCTAAAGGGATCTGTAGTTCTTGCTGCAAAACGGACATTGGATCCTCTGTCAGCCACCCTGATGAGGGTGGAAGGTGTGGTGGGGTAGGAAGAAAGGGTTTCTGTATGTGTGGATTTGCGGTCAGGTGGAGTCGCAGGCAAGTTGTTAGTTTTCACTTTATTGGTGAATGTTTAAACTACCTAGGTCTCTGGTGTTTGATGCTGCAAGAGAAATTCAAGGTCACCTGGAACTGGAATGTGGCGACAAGCAGCCTGTCTGTTGACAACCGTATCTGCCATGGCCACATTAAATGGCAGGATAGGTTTGGTAGGAGTAGTACAAGGCTCTAGGATCTCCGTTAGAAAGTTGATTTTGACCTCCGTAGTGGGGAGTGGCAGGTCAAGGACCTCTGCCGTCCTTCTAATCATAACAGGAATAGATGTGCTCTCCTCACTGACAGGACATGACAGGGGACAAATCCAAAGTCTGTGATGGTGTCAAAGCCACTTGTGTCCTGTAACTCCGCACTCCAATTGTCTTCATCATATTCTGGGACAAATCTGTTCCCATCATCGCCATCATTTTGGCTTTCATCCGAGTCTGGGCCAAAAAGTTGATGTAGTGTATCTGTGTGACTGTGCTGTAAAGGAAGTGTGTCGCAATCAGACAATTTGCCAGAGGGATGTTGTTCCATGAGTTTGGGGCACAGCCTTGGCCAAAGTCGAGGTGAGTTTGGCTCGGAGACCACTATAAGATGTGGACCCTCTTCCTGAGCGAGTGCAGATCTCCAAGTGCAGAATGTGAAGGTGGGACTGAATTCGGTACCTAAGCCAGTGTAGAACCTGAGGTAGGTTTGAGAGGTATAGACTGTGCTATGGTGAACCAGACTGGAGGTCAGTGGGGATCCTTGGGGCCCAAAGGCATGCCAGAGGGACCCTAAAGAAGGACGAAAATGTTCAGCATCTCCTCCTCATAGGCCTTGACTTGCTGCAAAGACACTAACAGACCCGGAAAGTCGGGGTGCATCGGGACCAGACTCTAAGTTTGGGAGCAAGACGGAGTGGCACAATAACGCCCTAGTACCTTTTTCGGCGATCGAGTTAGGGGGGACAGGGCTGATTCCCACTTGGATTTCCTGTATTTCTTCTTTAACTTACTCAAGGTGAAGATCTGCCATGGAGCAATTTTAGGACAAAAGACTGCGACCTTCCTTTCAACTCTGACCGGTCATGGCATGGAGTATTGCGGTGTTCTCGATGTAGCGCTTCGCTTCACAAGCTCATGTGGCCTTCGGCACCAATGGCATAGTGAGTGAAGATCGATCAGACATCTGTTTGCAACTGTCCCTACAAGGTTTAAACCCTTTTGTTTTAGAGAAAAAATAGAAAAATCTTGTCATACCCAAAAGGAGTACAGCTCTGGATCTGCATCTGAAGGATGGCACTTATATGCTCCTCCGTTCATCACTTCCAGACAGAACGTCATCAACACAGAGCTGCACAACACCACCTAGCTTCTGGGCAGAAGAAGACCCTAATTAGGGAGTGGTGAGCCTCCCATGCCCCTGCATCCAGTGTCACTGCCCCTGCAGTACTAATGGTCTTGTTTGTCGGTCTTCCTGACTGAAGTTCTTAAAGCTTTGTCGGTCTTCCTGACTGAAGTTCTTAAAGCATTGTATCTTGAAGATTGATGCAACCCATTGCTATATTTGTTACTAATGTTCAATTTCCAAAGATTTCCTTATGCTGTTTTATTTGAAAATATAATTCTCCATTCAAAATGTTCAATATAGGGCAAACAAAATTTGCCGCATCAGGGGCACTGCAACAGAAAGATTAAAACAATATTACGTATAGCCAATTCGATATTAACGCGCAGAGCACGGATACAACCTCATATTTCCCATTAAAGTTTGCAGAGTCCCAACCCATCAACCCCAAAGTAAATCAGAATAGCACGATAAAAGAAAAACATAACCTATTCACAGATACCTTTGGCCAAAAGGTAATCTAAAGGAAGCCACTGAAACTGGCAAGGTGGTCAGACGGATGTCGGCGCAAAGTGCGCCCATGCACGCTGCCCTATTGGTCATGGTATATCCAGCCCCAGACAGATGCCTCCGTGCCATCTGATGGGACTGGACAGCAGAAGTGTTGGAGATGAGCCTTCGCGACTCGTATATAAGGAACCTGAATCAACTGCTGTATATGCTCTGATACCTTTCTATTAACACTTACCTCTCAAACACTGTCCCTACTGACTCCCAAGGTAAAAGAGTTAGTGAAACCCTTAAAATGCTGCACTCAGCAAGAACAACTTTACAGGCACAGGCTTAAAGCAATAAAAGTCCGCTGTGCCCATGTTCTAGTCTTTGTATCCCAGGGATGATGACTGTTTTACTCGGATCCACATTAACACTTCTAGAAGTATGTATATGCATGGGAAACAGCCTTGCAGATCAGCAAGTGCAAAACCCCAGTGTCTCACTGGGAGGCACTGTAATACCTGAAACCTCAGCCCTCAAGTAGAAAAGGAAAACGTCTGACTGTTCTTTTAACCTTCTCTTCTCTTGAAATACCGGCTGTTTAAGAATAGCGTCTGTAGAGTAGCATGAATTTCCGCGAATAATGAAGAAAAATATTTTCACGACAAAGAAGCAAACAATATTTCCAGCCTATCTAAATTCCATTTAAATACGCGCGGATTATTCTCATGAAAGCTGCTTCCCTGGTAGAGCAGAAAGGTGACCAATTTATTTACCTTTGCAGTGTGTCTGCCCGTGCGCTGCACCACATGTGGTGAAAGCTGTTTTGTAACATTTGATCAGTCTGAGCTAGAAATACATAGTATTGTATAGAAGTCAGCAAATTGTCCAGCATACATTAGAGTGTGACAAGTGCGGTAAATTTATAACTACGGAGAAAACAAGACAACCCCACACTGGACAGTTTTCACTGACCCTTTTTATATGAGCTATATAACACCTTTTTAATACTAAACATCTTTTTGTGGCAGACCACTTGTAATTACATGTCCTTTACGAACTCTAAGTTCCTCTCTCTATACAATATTTTGAGCGTTTGTGTCTAACAAACAAACATATACTCGTTTCTCATAAGCTCAACACTAATTTTAATAAAGAATCATCTATCATACTGTGCCAGGCAGGTGTAACTCGAACCATGCTGCGTTTCTACATAAATGACACGGCACTTTACCAGCTCATTAAACTTTACTTGCAAAGGAAAGTTTACAAGCTGTTTACGGAAACTATTTCAGCTTTGTTTGCTGCTCTCTTACGAGTACTCAACGAGTGTAAGGTCTGTCTGACATGTCGGTCAGGGCCCTTCCATTTCTGGTGCTTAGCAGAATTTTAGAAGCTCCCCAGTTTCTCATTGCTCGAACGGGTGTAATTTCTAATATTTAGATGTTTTCCTTGTCTTCATTGATTGATTTTTGCTTGCAAGAAAGTGTCACTCATAGTCGCTGAAATGTCACTCATAATTATACTGAAATTATGAAAATGTCACACATAAGCAATCTGAAACCTTGGCATCTATGCTTACCAACTCTCGTATGTGTATGAATGTAGGGAGACCAGATTTTGAGAAGCATAAACCGGGGCAGGCCAGACATAAAAGTAGGACCGAAGCCTTTAGCCATACTTCTTTCTATGTCTGTCCGGTCCCGATTACTTACACAGATGTTTTTTATATATATATATATATATATATATATATATATATATATATATATATATATATATATATATATATATATATATATATATATATATATATATATATATATATATATATATATGAATCCACCCTCCAACGACGTGAAAGGAAGCAGCCACAAACAGGGAAACTTCAGGTGAGGCTTTTAATTGGAACTGGACAGCGTAGGTATAATGCATTTCGGTTTATATTCCTTCCTCAGACACCTTTTGCTGCCGCGTCTCATGTTTGTGTAGCCCAGCTCAATTGTCCGTTATTTACATCCTACACGCCCCCAACCATGTGATCATCCGCCTTGTTGCAGCCATTGCAAAACTACAACTCCCAGAAGGCTGTACTCCGGATTGGCGTGATGTGGGGAACCAAAGTTTTATCTTTTCGTTGTTAGCGTTTGTAGGACTAGGCACACTTGGTGAGAACGCATTATGATGTCCTGGCCCCTCGAGTCCCTGCGCGACGTCCCAACCCGCAGCGCGTCTTCCAGCTGGGATATGGATCGGCGAGATTGCACCGACTCTCCCGTGAAGTCACGGTCTGCCTGCAAGCAGTGTCCTTCGCATTCCGACGCTCTGTTGGTGGACTGCCTAAAAGCCCATACCTGGGCATATTCCATCCACTTGCGCAGTCACCAGTGCAATAGGCAGCCACTTGACAGGACGGGGCTCCTTGACGTGTCCTCTGGCTGACACCAAATATATGAATCCACCCTCCAACGACGTGAAAGGAAGCAGCCAAAACAGGGAAACTTCAGGTGAGGCTTTTAATTGGAACTGGACAGCGTAGGTATAATGCATTTCGGTTTATATTCCTTCCTCAGACACCTTTTGCTGCCGCGTCTCATGTTTGTGTAGCCCAGCTCAATTGTCCGTTATTTACATCCTACACGCCCCCAACCATGTGATCATCCGCCTTGTTGCAGCCATTGCAAAACTACAACTCCCAGAAGGCTGTACTCCGGATTGGCGTGATGTGGGGAACCAAAGTTTTATCTTTTCGTTGTTAGCGTTTGTAAGACTAGGCACACTTGGTGAGAACGCATTATGATGTCCTGGCCCCTCGAGTCCCTGCGCGACGTCCCAACCCGCAGCGCGTCTTCCAGCTGGGACATGGATCGGCGAGATTGCACCGACTCTCCCGTGAAGTCACGGTCTGCCTGCAAGCAGTGTCCTTCGCATTCCGACGCTCTGTTGGTGGACTGCTTAAAAGCCCATACCTGGGCATATTCCATCCGCTTGCGCAGTCACCAGTGCAATAGGCAGCCACTTGACAGGACGGGGCTCCTTGACGTGTCCTCTGGCTGACACGAAATATATGAATCCACCCTCCAACGACGTGAAAGGAAGCAGCCACAAACAGGGAAACTTCAGGTGAGGCTTTTAATTGGAACTGGACAGCGTAGGTATAATGCATTTCGGTTTATATTCCTTCCTCAGACACCTTTTGCTGCCGCGTCTCATGTTTGTGTAGCCCAGCTCAATTGTCCGTTATTTACATCCTACACGCCCCCAACCATGTGATCATCCGCCTTGTTGCAGCCATTGCAAAACTACAACTCCCAGAAGGCTGTACTCCGGATTGGCGTGATGTGGGGAACCAAAGTTTTATCTTTTCGTTGTTAGCGTTTGTAGGACTAGGCACACTTGGTGAGAACGCATTATGATGTCCTGGCCCCTCGAGTCCCTGCGCGACGTCCCAACCCGCAGCGCGTCTTCCAGCTGGGACATGGATCGGCGAGATTGCACCGACTCTCCCGTGAAGTCACGGTCTGCCTGCAAGCAGTGTCCTTCGCATTCCGACGCTCTGTTGGTGGACTGCCTAAAAGCCCATACCTGGGCATATTCCATCCGCTTGCGCAGTCACCAGTGCAATAGGCAGCCACTTGACAGGACGGGGCTCCTTGACGTGTCCTCTGGCTGACACGAAATATATGAATCTACCCTCCAACGACGTGAAAGGAAGCAGCCACAAACAGGGAAACTTCAGGTGAGGCTTTTAATTGGAACTGGACAGCGTAGGTATAATGCATTTCGGTTTATATTCCTTCCTCAGACACCTTTTGCTGCCGCGTCTCATGTTTGTGTAGCCCAGCTCAATTGTCCGTTATTTACATCCTACACGCCCCCAACCATGTGATCATCCGCCTTGTTGCAGCCATTGCAAAACTACAACTCCCAGAAGGCTGTACTCCGGATTGGCGTGATGTGGGGAACCAAAGTTTTATCTTTTCGTTGTTAGCGTTTGTAGGACTAGGCACACTTGGTGAGAACGCATTATGATGTCCTGGCCCCTCGAGTCCCTGCGCGACGTCCCAACCCGCAGCGCGTCTTCCAGCTGGGACATGGATCGGCGAGATTGCACCGACTCTCCCGTGAAGTCACGGTCTGCCTGCAAGCAGTGTCCTTCGCATTCCGACGCTCTGTTGGTGGACTGCCTAAAAGCCCATACCTGGGCATATTCCATCCGCTTGCGCAGTCACCAGTGCAATAGGCAGCCACTTGACAGGACGGGGCTCCTTGACGTGTCCTCTGGCTGACACGAAATATATGAATCCACCCTCCAACGACGTGAAAGGAAGCAGCCACAAACAGGGAAACTTCAGGTGAGGCTTTTAATTGGAACTGGACAGCGTAGGTATAATGCATTTCGGTTTATATTCCTTCCTCAGACACCTTTTGCTGCCGCGTCTCATGTTTGTGTAGCCCAGCTCAATTGTCCGTTATTACGAGTGTAAGGTCTGTCTGACATGTCGGTCAGGGCCCTTCCATTTCTGGTGCTTAGCAGAATTTTAGAAGCTCCCCAGTTTCTCATTGCTCGAACGGGTGTAATTTCTAATATTTAGATGTTTTCCTTGTCTTCATTGATTGATTTTTGCTTGCAAGAAAGTGTCACTCATAGTCGCTGAAATGTCACTCATAATTATACTGAAATTATGAAAATGTCACACATAAGCAATCTGAAACCTTGGCATCTATGCTTACCAACTCTCGTATGTGTATGAATGTAGGGAGACCAGATTTTGAGAAGCATAAACCGGGGCAGGCCAGACATAAAAGTAGGACCGAAGCCTTTAGCCATACTTCTTTCTATGTCTGTCCAGGCCCGATTACTTACACAGATGACATATATATATATATATATATATCCACAACACATAATATCACAATCTAGAAAAGGACACATAATAAGATCACATAAGTCATCAAAATATATGTTAAAAAAGTATAAATAATTTACATAGATGGGTCCAACTGTAATTTTAAGGCTCATGATAGTATGTACAAGGATTAAAAACACTGCAGAAATGTCAGTAATGTATGCAAAGGGCAAAAGCAGCTATATGTGCAAATAAGCAATGTGCAAACTTAAGGCTCATGATAATGTATACAAGGATTAAAAAACACTGCAGAAATGTCAGTAATTTGTGCAAAGAGCAAAAAGCAGCTATATGTGCAGATAAGCAATGTGCAAACTAGGCAGTGAAAAAACAAAAACTTTTCACGTCATATTCAATGATACTCTTGAGCGAACGGCATTTCTAAGGAAACAACTGACTCTAAAAATCACCTCGTCAGTGCCTAGCCTCAGTAAATCATCAAAGGCTAGGTTAAAATCCAACTGAGCTGTCTTGCGAAAGTATGGCATTAAAAAATGTTTAGTGTATTTCTCATAGAAGACGCAGAAGAACAAAACATGTAAAAGGCATTGTTTCCCACCACGGTTACAGGGGCAGTTTAAGTTTTCTAAGTTCCTGTTAAAACCCATTGGAAAGCATAATAGGTTTTTAATGCTCCCGTCCCTGAACCGAAAAAATAGGCTCCTGTTCCATTTGCTCATCTTTCTACACAGGTAGCCCTGGGGTAGGTCATAGGGCCTGTCGCTAGATACCGAGATGGCTATGTACCTTAAACTGGCAGGTCTTACGAACTCTTTCTTTTCCCTTTCGTTGTTGTAGAGATTATACAGGGCATTTTTTACCAAGTTCTTGTGTGTACGATCTATTGTGTGGGGAGATGTAAATAAGTGGCCCTGCTCCACACTCACTAGACTTTTTTCCACCGCCCCGAGCCATGGTATATAACTGTGTGTGCCGGGCCAGGTGGTATTAGGTGGAGCAGTATCTCGCCCAGCACCGATACGGCACGGTCGGACTCGTAATCAGGGCCTCATAGTCTGGTCAATGCGTTGTTGTTCCAAAGGGATTTAGAGCTCAGCTTGCTTAAGTGAAGATTACTGTAAGATTTTTGGGGGGCGAGGGATGATTCTGGTTATTTGTATTTTTATATCTGAGCTTTTACAAGCTGAAAAGCTATAAGAAGGCCCCACGATTTAGCATTTCGGGAACAAAGTATTTCATTGAACTCAACTGATTCCCAATGGAACCAATCCCTGCATTCGTGTATGTTAAACCAAGTCTTCTAATTTGCACGTACTCAAGTATTCCAACTTAACACTACATAAAGTCGCTACGCAGTTTAGACTACGGAATGTGGCGCATTCAAATTTACAATATTCCTCTGAACTGTATGAAATATGTATTTTTCTGATGTCAACTGCAGCCTGTGATTGGTGTTTTTTAAAAAAAAACATGTCTACTGCATGCATTGTCACTCACCTATGGAGTGGCTGTGAAGTCATATCATAGCTCCTCCTAACAAGTGCTATTCCTTCAAATACAATGCAATTCCATTTTATGTTAAAACAAAATCAGCCCTAGAGACCTGGAGAGAAATGCTTCCAAATATCATGGATCCGCTCAATGGTAGACCACCAAGGCCAGGACCTAAGGGGCCACTGCACAAGTCTAAGGATAAAACGGGTTGGGGTGGGGGGGACTGCCGGCTATATTGTGGTGCTGTACGGTTATTGTGTATGCTCACCCTAGAAGCGAGGGGCATGACTGGCAATGAGGTCTTGGTAGCGGTACCTACAGAGTCAATGATCGGACTTATGACGGCTCCTGAGGCACAAACGAATATTGGCTATATTGCTGCCCCTTGCAAACAAGACTTAATAGTTCGGTAAAGCTGCTCCTTTTAAAATTAGCCAGTTTTGTTCTGTAACGACACAACAATGCTAAACAAAATAAAGGAGTGATTCCTATAAGTATACCCTGTAGGTCAGAGAATTATTCACAACAATTCCATTTCTGTTTCAGCAACACCTTGGGTAATTTAAATGTGATGATAATTAATTTTGATGGTCTAAGAGTGCGGATCTCAGTTCCAGATGTGAAGGATGTATTTCCCATGGGTCCATTTGCTCTTGGTGGGCAGATTTCCTGGATAGGTTTCCAAGTTATAACAGGAGTAGGTTGTCTGGCTCCTTACTGTTGGTCTACCATTCCTACAAGAGAGGAATCAAGGCTTCACATCATAAAGATGGACGTATTACCACTATGTTTGAGCCTTTTTGTCATTTGAGACTCTGTTATGGTTCCACATTCAGGGGCATTCAGGAGCTGCCCATAATTGTGTGCAGCACACAAGGTAATGGAAAATAAATCTTGAATTAGTCTCAGACACTGACAATTGCTTTTTCCGCATTCCAGTCCATTGTGTTTCACCCACTGCGCCACTCTGGACAGAGACCAACAATAAGTAAATCAGCCTTACTCCTGCTCCAATAGTAACTGTCCGGCCCAAGCCACAATGCAGGACCTCTCCAGATGGTAACACAAGCAACCCCAGGTCGGTTTCTGCCACATAGGCCTCATTCAGTGATGTATATATTCAGTCTTGTGGCTGAGCGAGCATGGAACCCATGTCTGAGCAGATATATAATTTTTCTAATAGTGAAGCTGTTTACGTGTGCTTATGGCTTACAGGAAATGAAGACCGAGTCTAAAACTAAGAATGTGCACTAAAAATCGAGAAAGAAGTCGAGATTGTCATTGGTTTTGCAAATAAGGTGGAAATGTTCATCTGCTGATTAAAATTAACTGAACTGATAAAATGCTTAAAGAAATCTTTGTGTCAGTGTCAACATTTAAGACTCAAATAAACACAAGACCTGTCACCCCAGGCTCTTAACTTCATAAAATGTGGACGTGGAATTTTTCATTTATCTACACCAGTCACTCCTTACTTTCTTACGAGGTAGTGTCCTTCCACTTCATTTGCCTTATTTTATAAAATAGTGTTTTTTATCAAGTGACAGTCATATCCCATCTACTCTTAAAGATGGGCAACAATGGTGTATCTACCAAAACCCATACCTGTAAATGTGTTTATTTTACAAAAATTGTGAAAACAGCAAAATGGCACCTCACGTACGCACCACCAGTCAAGCTTGCTGATTGGTACTCACCAGCTATGCTCACTTTTATCATCATCTGTAATCATTTTGCTTAAAAAATATATATAAAGTGTCCCAAAAAAAGTGCTCAAACAATTCAAAAACACCTTATGTGCTTTGCGACTACCAAACAGACAAGACCCAGTGCAATATAAAACTGAAAAAAAACGCACAGTTTACCAATTTTATTCTTTTCTTGTGCGCTTATTCTGAAATTTAAAACCAACTGCATATATGCAGACCACTCCCTTTCTTAGCTGACATGTTTCATTGCCATTCAATCTTTCAGGCAATTTTGTTAGGGCAGGGTCATTCATCGCTAATATTGGACACTGGTGCAATTTTCTTAAAATGACTGTTAAATGACAAAACAACACAATGGCCAGGTTACTATAACACATCTTATCTCTTCAATTTAAAAACACACACAGCACTGTAGGGCAATTCTTTACCATGTGGGAGCCCAAGTCAGTCGTACCAGCTCTCCACTTATTGTCAGAGGAAAACTCCAACCGTAAGTTCCTCTTCTCATAGGTGTATCCTATATTAGGTTTCTGGATATAAGGGAGATAAATGAATGCTCATATCTTTATACACCATTTACTCGCTCTTTCTGTCCTTTGGAAACAATATGGGCTTCTCACCCGCCTTCTTATAGTCTCATGACTTTCAGCCATTACCTCTCTCTTTCTCTCTATTCCCCTTGGGGACGCTACGGGCTACTCCCTCGCCTTCTTATCCCGTTATGTCTTTAAACCTTGTAGCTTAAACAAGCGCCACGGATGTATTTATCTCCGTATACACGCGGTGTTTCAATGTACCACACTCTACCTCACCTCTGTTTCCCTCATGTGAGCCGTTTAATCACCTCACCGGTCCTTACATTCAATGCTGCATGGTACTGCCCCAATATATACTGCGCAGTCTGTTCCAGGTCCTACTTATCTTACCGCCTGTCTTGGCTCCGGGTGCCACTTCTCATCCCTCAGTCTCGGCTATGCTGTCCCAGCGTGTTTACAAAGGCTACGCGGGCGACGTCTCAAGTGCCTACCTTCTAGTCATGTGGTACACTGTATGACAGCGGCGGCCATCTTAGACTTCCCTATTTTCTTGAAACCGCCTCAAGTCCGGCAAATCACACTTTGTTCACCAACCTCTGTCAAAGGTGCATTTTTCAAGCCAAAAAGGATTATAATAAAAAATATTAATGCCCACTAGGGGTTAAAAATGCTGTTTTACGTTTGGCATCCTCAGAGTCTGATTTGCCAGTAACCAGCAGGCAGGTCAAATGTACTGAGATACTTGGCAGAGTATCAATCACCTCATCTGCCCTGGGAATTGGATGGGCATCAGTCTTACTGGCTGCATTGAGACCTCTATAATATACAAAAAACCTCATCTCTCATTTACCATCTTGGGTGAGAGGTTTTGGCAAAAGGACTACAGGACTAGCCCAAGCCCTATCCGAGAGTTCAATGACCACCAACTCCAGAATCTTTTAGACATCTGTCCTGATGCAATCTCTGACATGGTCAGGCTGTCTGTAGAATTTTACTGTTGACAGGCAGACTGGCACCTGTGTCCACTTCATGGGTACACCACATGGTTTGACTGGGAGTCGGAGAGAACAAGTTGGGAAACTGATAGAGAACTTACCCACAATCAGCTTGCTGCTGGTCAGTGAGGTTGCCTGCCAAGGCTATTCCATCAACCAACCCATCAACAGGGTACTGAGGGGGACAGATCAGGGAGAGGGTCACTCTCTTCCTCCTGTCCCTCATCAGTTGCCAGGAACAACTCATGTCAGCCCCGTTCAAGATAGGGGCAGGATTTCTACGCCAAACTTAACTCTGACCTGGAAGGGCCCCCAAGAACTCGCTGTCAGGCCCAAGTTCCTCTGGGACAGTTCCATCCAAGGGGATGACGTCATCTCCCTCAGGAGACTGATCCTCACTGGGAGTCTGACAGAAGTTTAAGTCCTTATACTTCCTGTTCCATCTCTTAAGAGCTAGCTGGTCCATTCTTCTAGGTTCCAGAGCTCCCTCAGTGCCTAACTGGTTAGCATGAGCCCTAGCAAATGCACTGGCAGAGATTCCCATCTGTACTAAATGGGCCACTCGTGTGTTCGAGTACCCCGTGATGATCGTCAACTATCACCATCCTAGATGGACTTCAGCGTGTTATTTTACTCTGGTCTTAATGTAGAACGATGTTACATATGCCTGCCTAGTGAGAATAGTTACAGAGTAGAGCAGTACTCTTCGATATGAATCCTTACTATTGACTCTGACATGGCTTCATGTTAATCTGGTTCTTTAACTTTATCTTGCTTTACAGCAGTGCTTGCTATTGGCTTTGACATGGTCTCATGTCGTCTGGCACTAATTTTGCTTTGTTTGAAGCTTCTTTAGGTGCATGACTGCATTTGCATAACTGACTCCATTTTCTCGACTGTCGCCATTTTCTGAGCTTCACAAAGTGGGGCGGGCATGTTTTGTTTCTCACTTGTTTTTCACACCTCACAGACCAGAGAAAACTGGATATTATCGATGGAATGTACAAACTCCGCCTTGAAGCCAAAATACAAGGGCTTGGCCAGCCACTGCTTTGACCTTGACGTGTACTAGTATGAGCCAGCCTGGTTTTCTCCGATGAGAAGGGGCGTGGCTTCCTAGAAGCTTTGTTTTTTGCTTGAAACAGTATTAAAGCAAGGGCACTCCGTGGGCCAGGCGGAAGTTCACCATAGAATAGACGTATTGCTGTGGACGGGTGGGAACTTTGTGCCCTGACTGAACTCTCGCCTGGCTGTAGTACCGGACTCCCCTCAGCTTGGTTGGCGAGATGTGGTGGAAGAATCAGTCGGTGAGGTGTTCCTAACCAATTCTTTACTAATTTCTTTCTAGTCTTGCTACTCTTTACTATTCTTTTCCTCATTATTCCTTTTTCCTTTTATTTTGTTGCTATACATTTATACATTGCACTTTATTTTGACCGTTTATTTTACTCATCTTATTGTTACTTGGGAGTCTGCAATGACTAATGCATTTGGCCTGCCTTTGTTGAAGTAGTGTATTGATACATTGATGTGTTATATTCCATAAGGTTGGATTGGTATTATTATCTTGCCTTGGGGAAGTGCTGGGTTTTGCCTCGGTCCAAGGGAGTGTAATGATTTCCAGGCAGGTTCCGCAGGAGCATCAGGAATCCGAAGATAATTCCTCAGCCTTCCCCTACGGCCTTCCGACTCTATCAAACACTAGAGTAATGAGAGGCTCGCCAGGGGAAAACAGGGAGACAAAACAAGGAAAGGTTGGGGAAGACAATAGCTTGACTGTAATCTTCTGTGTGAAGTAGCATCAACACTGTAAGGACTTCTGGTGGACGTGGGGCTGAAAGAAATATACAAGCTTTCTAATCACAGTTTTCAGACACATAGAAATGTAACTTATGTTCTGTACACAATCTCTACATACCATGTATGAATTAGGCTAAGCCGCAGAACTGACGTGTAGTAGTTGTAGGTTTCGGCTTCAGCTACTGCTGGAGAACAACACAACAATAGTAACTACCCTGATATATCTATGAGCAGGTGTAATAATGTCCTAAAATGCAAAGCTCTCACTCAGTGTCCTGTAGAAGGCTCCTAGACGCTTGTCTAAATCAAATGGACAGGACATTAATCCGACGCTAACTCCACTGTCTTGCCTGGAAGCCTATGATACAAAACATATATCTTTAGGACTCAATGTATATATATCACAATCAAAAACATGTGTGTAGCGCACAGCGCTGTTACCGTGATTCTGGGTTGGGAAGTAGAAGGTCTGCGTCCCACTCGAGTCCACGCAAGTATCCCCCAAACACACCTTTGATGCTCGCCAGGAACAAATATCGTGAGGGGCCAGCTGATTACAGCCAAGTGAGAAAATACGGGAAACTGTAATAGGGAACCACCGGATGGCGGAGACAAAGCCCGGCCGCCGGGTGGTCCGCTCAGGAAACAAAAACCTAAATACCTAAAAAGGGTCACCCTGTGCCCGGCCGGACGGAGGAGAACAAGCCCGGCCGTCGGGCGAAGCAAGTGAGCAAAGTGGGAAAGGTAACTCGGCCGGACGGCGGAGAGCAAGCCCGGCCGTCGGGCGGAGCCAGTAAGTGAAGGAATAGAGGCTGGGAAAGGTAACCCGGCCGGACGGCGGCGAACAAGCCCGGCCGTCGGGCGGAGCCAGTAAGTGAAGGAATAGAGGCGGGGAAAAGGTCGCCCGGCCGGACGGCGGAGATCAAGCCCGGCCGTCGGGCGGAGCCAGTACTTTGATAAATTGTGCAGTACAAGAGCACAAGTAACGGGGCAAAAATTGGGAGCAGAGAAGAATGCCGAAGGAACGAAGGACGGAGGACTTCTGACTTCACTCGAAACCCGGAACGACCACAGGAAGTCAGGCACGCTGGAACAAGACGGAACAGTGACACTACGGAGCTAGACGCAAGAACGTAAAGCGTCGCTCTAATGTCTCAGGAAACATTTATAGAGGTATCTCTTAAAGGGGCAGTATGTCGGGATTCTCGGGGCATGACTGGGAGTAGTGTGGTTAGGATCTGTCCTTTTTGTAAAAAGCAGATTCAGAACAGCATCATCTCTGCATGTGTCATGAACTCCACTTCAGACCAGGCTGAAGTTTCTAGATCATTGCCCAACAGACAATCTACAGGTAGGGCTGGAAAACCCGCAACTCTTTTAGGGCCAGTTAACCCTCCCCAACTGAGATTTACAACTGTCAAGGAATGATCAGTCCTGATATTGCTTGCATTGGTCACTTTGTAAATTTGACCAAGTATGATCTGTTCGGGAGACACAAGGTTCTCTGTCACCATTGTGACACTGGCACCTGTGTCTCTGTATGCCACAGCGTCTTGACCATTAAACAGTGGCTGCTGCCAGTAATTGCCCAAGTCAGTGGGACTTACAAGTAAAGTGGCAAGTTCCATGCCACTGTTACAAAAAAGGACAGCCTGAGTGGGTGTCCTGAGTAGGCCAGAATCCAATTCAGAACCCAAGGTTAACCCTACCAATCCCTTGGAGGGGCGACTGCTACTGACACTTGTGCTAGGGGCTCTAGTTGCCTTAGGGACAGTAGGAATAGTCTCCTTGGTGTTAGCTTTGGAGCAATTGGCACTTTGCTCTATGACTTTTCTCCTTACACAGGTAACACCATGGTTTCTTGCCAGAGGAAGATGAGGTTTGGGACCTTGTGGAGACTTCTTTTTGTCCTTACCTTTCTCCTCACCCTTTTCGTGCGCCTTAGAAGAATCTTGCTTCTCTGGTCACCACCACCATGATTTTTCTGCTTGATCCTGGTGCGGACCCATTTGTCTGCCTTCTTTCCCAATTCTTGGGGAGAGGTCAGATCAGAGTACACCAGGTACTGGTGCATTTCCTGATTTTGACAATTATTAAGGATGTGCTCCCTCATCAATAAATTGTACAGTTTCTCATACTCATGTACATTACTTCCATGAAGCCAGCCTTCCAGAGCCTAAATAGCACTGTGTACCAAATCAAGCCAGTCTTGGGTGTGTGCCTTCTGTGTGCCCCTAAATGTAACTCTGTATAGCTCAGTGTTTAAACCAAACTAATATATGAGGACACTCTTCAAGACTGAGTAGTTGTCAGCATCTTCCTTCCTGACAGTGAGAAGGTTTTCTCTACCTTTGTTAGCAAAGTAGAGCCACAGGGTAGCTACCCACTGCCCTTGAGGGACCTTCTGAACTTTAAAGGCCCTCTCTAAAGCAGCAATCCACTTATGGATGTCAACACACTCATGGTAAGGAGGGACTATCCTGCTGAGATTCCTAGTATCAAAGGAAGTCTCCCTGACCCTAGGTTCACTAGTGCTGCCACCATGGGACCCTTGTCCCAAATTTTTCCTATCCCTCTGAACTTTCTGGGTCTCCTTGTCAAGGGCCAACTGCTCCTGCTTGATCTTGAGCTTAGCTCTCTTAAGTTTGAGTAGGAGGTACTACCTTTCTAAGGAGTTCTCCCTCTGGCTGGAGATGGAGATCCCTATGAAATTGTTAGAGGCATTGGAATTAACAGATGAGGACCTAGACTTCGTCTGGACTCTTTTCACCCTCCCAGGAGGAATAAAGGTGGACCTACCTCTAGGGAATCCCTCTGTACCATCTGTACTATTCCCTGGGGTATGCGAGTTCACCAGTGTAGAGCTATCAGATGACTCTAGGTCATGCACAGAAGTGGGTCATTGGGGTGAGACACCGCTGGCCCTCCATCATGAGTCTCACCCAACTCAGAGGTTTCCTGCGCTTCTGGCCTCTCAGGAGTCTGGAGGTCATACTGCAGGAGCACCTCTAGGAGTTGCTCTGTGTAGCTGTCTTTATCTTCCTGGATGCAGCCATGATCCTAAATTCCTGGAATTTAAGATCACTATCTAGAGGGTTGGGACCCACTGGCTTCCCCAACTAAAACCATAGTGTCAAGGTGCAGTGTGGTGTTGGATCTACCTACTTTTGTGAAAACTAAACTTCCAAAGTTTGGAGAAAGGGTTGTGCTAGACTCCTGACTGCCAATCCAAAAAGTTCAGTAGAACTTACTAATTACAAAAAGAATTGTATATGTGCGTAAGCTAGTGATGGGTTTTCATCTACCCATACATTAATTAGCTGGTAAAGCAGTGCAGGCTTAAATCCAAACTGCTGCACACCAATGTAGGAGGCTGGCTTAGTATATTGTGCACACTTATTTAGGTGCAGCACCTTACACTAATCCAGTCAACCCTTATGGTGGTTTTAGTGGTCTTTGATAATCATAGAAAGCTCTCATAGTGGTAGCTGTGGAGAGCAGCCTTATCTTGGAGTGTTCAGCAGCTTGTTTTACCAGTTCTAATCATGTAGTGTAGATTAAATGAAAAAGAATATATAAGATATAATATCTTAGATATAGGAATATGTCTATTTATTACACAGCATTTACTAACGCATTGGTATATCTCCTACCTGTAGATAAAAACACAAATACACAATAATACTTCTATTGAAAATAGGTAAGTAAGCACAAAATACAGTGGTCCACATGGTGAGACCACACCATCTACTAAAAAAGAGGAATGTGAACTGCGACCGAAGTTGGGACTTGGCTCAGGAGACTCAGAGGACCTGGGGGCACAATGAACCACCCAAGGTAAGTACCAGGAACCTCATAGAGGCTGTGTGCAGAGTGGAAACACAGCTGTGTGTCCAAGAGAAGTCAACGAGGAAGTCACGGTTGCAGTTTTTAAGAAGAACCCTTCCCAGTGGACCCTGAAGAAATCCCATGGAAGACAGAAGGTTGGAGAGTCATCCCAACCTTGGATACTCCAGGAACCAGGATACCTATACCAGAGAATCTGAGTGCATAGGTGTGAAGTGACGTTGAAAACCGCCTTAGACCACAATAGAGGACTTCAGAAAAGATGCAGCTGGAAAAAACGGTGCAAACGTCTGGTGGAATCCAAAGGTAGATTCTTTAAGTGAGGAACCTGGAAGCAGAGGGAACAGAGTCTATGCCACTCGGAGGTGACCAGGAGACATGGAAGAGCAATGCCCACTAATGTTGGACAGTTTAGAAGTGTTAACAGTGATCTCGTCGCTGCAGCTGTAAGGATCAGGCTACATTGAGGAAGACCAGTAGCCATGCACGAGCTGTCCCACGTTGGAAGTCAAGAACCAGGGAGACGGTATCAGGCGGGAGCACCAACAAGCCAAATAATGAGAAACGTTGGGACTAGCAAGGTTCAAGGGTCTCCCTACAAGCCGGGGAGTAGGAGCAGACCTCGTGCAAGCACAGGAGCACAATGAAGTAGGAGAAGACCCTCAGGAGCACCCAAAGGACCAAGAGTCGCAAGAGGACCTCGAGCAGCTCACCAAGAAGGAAAGCCCACGGTGCAGAGGATACAGTGAGGATGCTGTACTTGGCCGGAAGAGGTGCTGGAGGCTGCAGCTTCTTGTAGCCCAAAGATCTCTGGAGTGCAGAACCAACAGCCTTGGCAACAGCAAGTCAACGCGGTGCACAGGGGTTTGGTTCCAACGAGGGATACCAGCCTCAAAGTTCGAGAGAGGACAGGTCTGGCCTCGAGGGAGTTATAGAACCAACTATTGCAGAGTCTTTCGGGTCCATGGGATTTCAGGAGCACCACACCGGTCAGCTTCGCTGAGGTTCCTGCAGATGCAGGGCAGTGACTCCTTCACTCCAAGGGAGGTTACTTCAGGTGTACTTAATACCCACAGGTCTGTTGAATAACCTGGAAGAAGCAAAGACATACAAGACGAGGAAGACTTGCAGAACTGCGAGACCAGGAGCAGCAGGAGTCTTTCTTGATGCAGTCTCGGTATCAGGCGAAATCCAGTGAAGTCCAAGTGCCCAGACGGTCGAAGAGTGATGTAGTTTCAGTCTTGAGTCTTGTCCCACAACGAATCTGAGGACCCACCCATGGGTAAGGCCTTAAATACCCTAGGAAGTGGGTTAGTACGGCTCAGAGGTCCCTCCCAGAGGAGGGGCTGGACAGAGGTGTGGATACTCCCATGTCCTTTGTCCAGTTTCATGCCAGAGCGGGAACCAAAGGCTCCCTGAACTGGTTCCAACCGGAGAATGCAAGGAGGGCACCAAATGTGCCCTTCAATGCAGACTGGTGGCGCTGGCAAGCGCTCCGACCCCAGCCCAACACTATAACCTGTCTGGGAGGTGGTCACATCTCCCTGGGACAGGAAACCTATTATTCTACCTTCCCCTGCTCTAGCTTGGCTCAGCAGCAGGAGGCCACACTTGTTTCTGTTGTCAGCAGCAGCACTACCTTGATGCTAGACCCCGAAAGGCTGGCACCTGTAGTACAGGGGGTACTGCAAGGGAATCCCCCAGTACATGGGATCATACTGCCAACACGGGAATCCATATTGGTGTATGATTCCAACATGTTTGATACCAAACATGACCGGGTTCGGTACAGTCACTATATAGTTAGACATCTCCTAATGACCGATGTCCACAATATTTATTAAAATGACTGACCACACCTACAAAGCCCTGAGAAACGACTCCAGGGTTTGTAGTGGTGTGCTGCTCATGCCCAGGACCTCTCCCTGTGGTGTCTCAAGGTCTTGTTGGAGAACAAGGCTAAGCAGGACTTGCAGGAGGCATCAATGTGGTTGAGGGAGAGTTAGAGATTGCGGGGGGCGCTAGGTCACGCACAAACAAAATCGCCGCACAGATGTGAGGCTCTTGCTGCTCGGCGCTGTTATCCTGCATTAATCCTGCTGATTGTACCCTGCTATTATTCTTTGCTGCGGGAAACTGAAGAGTAAGCGCTGGTGCCTAACCTGACTTAATTTGAAGAGCCTACCAGCACAGAATACTTTGCTGCTGGCACATCACTGGAACTGCCGCCATGTGACCCTGGACGACCTGGTGGGGGTTCTTGGCTGGACTGCCTACGTGAGGCTCCCGGCGCACACGTGGTCTGCCGGGCCATGTAGGGATCGAGCTGACAGCGAACTCCTAGCGGGTGAGTGAAGCGCAATCTCCTTCACAAGCGCTGATGCTTACACCCTCGCAAGACAGCTGCCGTTCAAAACAACACTGGACTGGCGAGCTGACTACACTGCAAGTGCTGCGCGGGGCACGGACCCTCTTCGGCCGCCATAACGACAGAAAAGGAAAATGGCGAGAAACACCCGCCCAACTGGATGACTAGCGGCTGAGAGTTGAGGATGTATGAAAGGGGAAAAGAGTCTGGTTTTGACTAACGCCCTTTGCCACAACGGGAGAAAGCAGAGTGGGGCACGAGTGGCGCGCTGGAGGCTGAGGCTGCTCCATGAGACGGAACAGTGCAGCCAGAGGGCGGACTCCAGAAACCTGCATAACAGACATAAGGTGCTCAATTAAAAAACACACCACCCGACTGAACCTAATGCTACCTGCTGTCAGATATTGCTGCATCGCTTTTTCAGAATCTCCCCCCCCTCTCCCTATACCATGTAAACTGGACTGGCTGATAGCACAGTACCCCATCACGAAGAACAGGAGGCTGGGTGAAAATACTAGGAAACCGCATTGGCGGCGGGGACTGTGTATGTTGTGTGATCCTGCCCTCCAGGCAGACAAAAGAAATACGCCGGAGATTGGGGAAGACAATAGCGCACACACAGGCCTTTGAGACTCCCACCTCCACTGCATCCCTCCTAATCACGGGCTATTTACTATTCGAAACCTCGAGAACTTGACCACTTCCTCTTTCATTTAAACCCCCCAAAAAAAAACACAAAAAACACAACAATGGGGAAAATGGACACCAGACAAGCCCGCTTGCCCTTCGAGGCAAAAAAGTAGGACGGCCATCACAGGAAGAGGTTGGAGGTAATGGAGCAGAGGCCGCACAGAATGCCCCACTCCCCCTGAAGATGATTTGAAAGCCCTAATGATAGAAGTGCGCCAGGGCCTGGCCAATGTTGCAGACAAAATGGACGCCATGAACAATAGGATGGATGGACATGAAGAGCGACTTGAAGACACTGAGTGGCGCATCTCCGATGTAGAGGACACTACCTCCGGGACGCAGACCAAGGTGGCGCGAATGGAAAAAATCCTCAAACTAATAGCCGTGCAGAATGAGGACTTGGAAGCGAGGAGTTGCAGAAGCAACATTCGCGTCCTTGGAATCCCGAGAGAACGAACACGGGGAAAATGGAGGAATACATTGAGAGATTACTGACAAACTATAGGTGCTGCTTCATCGTCTGCCCATTTCATCGTTGAAAGAGCACACCGATCCTTGGGGCCTAGACCATCACCGGGGAGCACCCCCACCCCATAATAGAATGCCTCTTAAATTATCGCGACCGGGATGCAGTCCTAAAAAAAGCACGAAAAAAACGGCAACTGGAATATGAAGGAAATAAATTCACAATCTATCCAGACTTTACGAGTGTAGTACAAGAGCAAAGAAGCAAATTTAATCCTGTCAAGCAGAAGTTACGGTAGGCTCAAATTGAATATGTCCTGCTGTATCCCGCGAAACTACGGATCACGCACCAGGGAAAGCAATTCTTCTTTGTTAACCCGCAGCTGGTGGATGACTTTCTGAAAACCTTAAAGCGCCAGCACTCAATCTCAAAGACCACCATGGCGCAGGATGATCATCCTGATGATTCGGACTGAAAGGGCTGCCCCTTTTGAGCCCCTTGGAAGATGTGCACCATGATATGCTGGACACTGAATGAATTCTGAAAAAAAGTTTAAAATCGACTACCGGATATGGTACGACTTTGTAGAGGTACACCGAGCACCCTCGCCCCCCAGAGAGACATGATCACTCCACCGTCCTACAACTCTGAGGGGGAGGAGGTACCGTGTTTGCCACTAGTTGTTCCTCCCACAGGGAGCTCCCCCTTGACTCTAGCGGGCGACTAGTCGGCAGAAGTTGTTTGTTGGGGATGGGGTATGGGGAGGGAATAAATGTTCTGGCATGATTGGGATGCTTCAGTGGGTGGAGGGAGGGACTGTTCGGGACACACATGTTAGGTTCGCTAAACAGACAGATCAAAACAGACAAATATGGGCTCAAATACTACTGAGTTACTTACTAAATTCCACGGGTATTATTGCAATTATTGGAGTTTGGCTTTTGAATGGCTGACACAGCGAAACCCCAAAGGCTAAATGTTCTTATCTGGACTATACGAAGGCTGGGAGATCCCAGTAAGCGACGTAGGGTTCTGCAATACCTGGACCGCCAACAGATTCAAATAGTGATGCTTCAGGAAACCCATCTCAATCCTCACCATGCCCACACGTTTGCATCTAAATGGGCGGCTTATCGCACCATCTCATCTTACTCCTCATACTCAAGGGGCACGGCCATACTTATCAAAAATAACACTCCTTTTGTAGTCGCTGGTGAAATCAATGACAGGCAAGGACGCTACTGCATCCTGTGGGGCAGGTTGGGCCCCGACTCTGTCACTTTGATATGCAGCTACGGCCCGAACACTGACTCCCCGGAGTTCTTCATGGAACAATGGGGAAAAATAGTTGCGCTAGGATCCACTCATAACATATGGGCTGGGGATTTCAATGTAGCGTTAAATCCTGGTAAAGACAGATCTAACCCGGCGCCACACCATTACACTAAGGCACAGAAAGCGCTGCAAGACATAATGGAGTATGGGGAACTAATAGACACATGGCGACATTTACATCCCCAAGTAATGGAGGGCACATGCTTCCCGCGCAATTTGCCTCATGGGCAGGTCTAGACTACTTTCTCATCTCTAGAGGTCTACTACCGGCACTGCGCTCAGTTAGACAATTAGCCTGCACTTTTTCTGACCATTCCCCGGTTCAGATGAAGATTTCCCCCTTGGGAGGTTCCTTTCCATGCCCGAACTGGAGAATGTCACCCCTTGCGTTTCTGGATGAGGCCTTTCGAAATGTGAGTTAGGCCAAGAAATTGAGGACTTCCTACAGGGTTCGGTGGACACTGTTGAAACGGTCTGGGAGGCATTTAAGGCTACCATACAGGGGATTTGCATCTCGAAGAGTGGGGGCATTTACAAGACATCCGACGCACCCTACAGACACCAGAAAGAGAAATTAAGGAAATAGAGGCTAGACTTTCCAGGGGCACTGAAGGTAGGCTACAGAGGGAACTAGGGGACAAACTTACGGAATATATGGAGACAGCTGGCAGAGAGTCAAATTTAGGGGAAAATACTGGGTGGCTAGTCGATACGGGGAGGGCAAAAGGCCAGGTAAAGTCCTGGCGGAGACGATTCGGAAACTTAAATACACAAATTATGTACTAGAGATTCAGAGGCCAGGGGAAGCGGTGTACAGAGACACAGCTGATATACTTGCCACATTCCGAACCCAATATTCTGCAGTGTACACTTCAGGGAGAAAGGATGCGCTAGACCTGGATGAATACCTTGATGATGTGGCGTTGGGCTGGTTGGGAGACGTACAAAGGGAATTTCTGGCTGCCCCATTTGAATTGGACGAGATCAGGGAAGCCATTATGCAGCTGAGGTCAGGGAAATCGCCCGGGTTGGATGGGATTCCCGAAGAGTTTTACAAAGCATACATTGAACTCCTTGCTCCTATTCTCTAGGAGGTGTTTGAGGACACACTTGAACAAGGTAAACTTCCCCCCTCCATGAGAGAAGCGCTCATTATATCATAACTTAACCCCTTCCATGCTCATGACGGAACGGTTCCGTCATGAGCGTCGGTTGGCCTGTGCTCATGACGGAACCGTTCCGTCATGAGCCCGTTGGCTCATTAGAACGCTCAGCACAGCGTGAAAATTCGCGCCGCGCTGAAGCGGTTAAGCCTGGCAAACCACCGACCTCGTGTGATTCATATAGACCTTTGTCCCTTATAAATTGCGATGCTAAAATTCTTGCTAAAGTCATTGCCAATCGCCTAAAGTTACTAATGGAAAAGCTGGTCCTCCCTGACCAATGGGGTTTCATCCCAGGCCGTGCAACGTCACATAATCTGCGCACACTTCACTGTAATGCATAATGTAGCCCCTGACTTGGCATTGGCGGCAGTCTTCCTAGACGCCACTAAGGTGTTTGATTCACTAGAGTGGGACTATTTTATAGGGGTCCTGCGGCGCATGGGCTTCCCGCATGTATTCCTATCGTGGATCAGTCTGCTATACAACTTCCTATCTGCTCGGATAATGATTAATGGTCATGTATCAACAGCTTTTTATCTTACAAGGGGCACCAGACAAGGATGCCCCCTTTCCCCCTGCTCTTTGCGCTTGCGACTGAGCCTCTAGCTGCAAAGCTCCAACAACAACACCAGGACAAGGCGTTAAGATGTCAGCTCCGCCAGATTTTGGTATCCCTCTACGCGGACGATATCACCCTTTATGTCCGGGACCCCCAATCCAACCTCATTCCACTTTTGAGGGAATTTATTAAATTTGGTAAGTTGTCAGGAATCAGTATCAACTGGGGAAAGTCGAATATGTTTCCTCTCACACTTGCATCAGGGAGATTCCCCTTGGACTTTCTGCTGCAGTGGTATGTCTCAGACTGGATATACTTGGGGATACATATCTCTAGGGATCGTGAGGAATTACCCGTCTCAATTACGGCACTGCCCTAGATCGTATCACTGACAAGGTGACCGGGTGGATAGCAATGCCCCTCTCCATGGCGGGACGTGCGTCCCTGATAAAGATGGTAACACTTCCGCAATTATTATATTTATTCCTCAATATTCCATACCATCCAAGTAGATACTTTTTTAAAGCACTAAAGACAGAAATGATTAGACTGATATGGGGAGGTAAACAGTCGCGTCTCCAGCGGAATGTGCTCACTCGGCCCTATTCGTCTGGGGGCTTTTATGTCCCAGATTGAGAGCTATACCACGTCAGCGTGCAGATACACTATGCTTATTATTGGTTCAATCCCCCTCCATATATGCCGCAGATTGCAGCATACCATTGGCTGGCTGACCCGGACTAATATTTGTTCCATCACAACCCAGAGATAAGGCACCCACAACACTAACGGGTACAGTGACGGCTTGGCACCGTATTCTTGCGCTACTTTGGGGATCGATGATCTACTCCCCCCTCCTGCCCCTGGTATACCACCCGCTAATACCACTTCTGCAGGAGAAGGGATTCTGCAACTTACTTACAAAACTCAACATCAGAACTTGGGGAGATCTCTATGGCAGTGATGGGATTAAGACACAGGAAAAAATATTTCTGGGTACACAACTGTCTCCCCTGGACGTCCCCAGACATCTTCCTCTATTTGAAGCTCAGGCAAGGGGTCCGGCATATTTCCCCTGAATTCCTGAAGGAAATCCCTGCGATAACACCACTGCACATGATACTACAAGCGGACACACCAGGGCACATAGTTTCTAAACTTTATCATACTATACAATGTCAACGTGAATACGCCCCCTGTTTAGCACGCACGCGATGGAGCACAGAGCTGGGTTTCGATATTACGGATGAACATTGGGATTACTGTTGTCTGCAGATGCAACGGGTGTCTGCTAGTAGTAGACTTCGTATTATTCATTTCAAATTCATACATAGACTTTATTACACCCCGGCTAGAATGTTTAAACACCACTTGAAAGAATCGGACCGATGTGACAGGTGTAAGGCTGCAGGTGCAGATTTTCTTCATTTGGCCTGGGAATGTCCGGGAGTACATGATTACTGGGAACAGGTGTTTAAGGCTTTGGCATAGATGATAGCCCTTCCATTGGAGGAGGACCCCTTAATAGCATTACTAGGGCACACAGCACTGGTAGCGAGACCCTATTGTCACTTTATTTCACTGGCCCTATTGCTGGCCAAACGCCGAGTTGCCTGCAGATGGCGAAGGGGTAGGGCGCCCAATTTCAAGGACTGAATCTCTGACTTTACCTACTGTCATGAAACACTGTGTACATATGCTAAGTTATTACCGACGACGGGGGCGTGTCTTGGACACCATCGGGCATGGACGCGTGAGCTAGGAGCTCCGTGTCGACCTCGACAGTTATCCTGTTCCCAAGAGTCTCCTGGTGGCAATTGCGGCTCCGAGGGGGAGCCCCCCAGGGCTGGGGAGTACCCACGCAGTAGTCGAGCGGCTTTGAGAGATCCCGGGAGCCGATTACGTGGCGATCCCTGCTGCCCCCCTGGCGCCGCGCGGCCATTTTGACCGCGACCTGTGGAGGGCCTCGCATCCCCGGCCTTGCGTGATTAGCGGGCCGCTGGAAGAGCGCAGCATATCGGCCCTGTGGTGAGGCGGTGAGGCTGTCCGAGTGCTGCCTGGACTCTCTGCCGGGGACGGACTGTGCAGCGTGTCCGGCGCTGACTTGAAAGGCACCCGGAGGACCCCGAAGGCATTGCGAGAGCCTTGGGGAGGTGGAATGCTCGGAGCGGACGTCGCCACTGCCGGTAGCATACGCCCCAATGGTGAGGGGAGAGCGTCAACGGATAGCCGATCCAGCCCTGGCCCCGGCGCTTGGACGTGTGAAACTGGGCGCCTGACGACCTCCCTGGGCGCAGTGAACGGCGGAGTGTGGACAGGCCGGCGTAATCTGGCAGTGAGCTGGAGAGACCTGACAAGGAGGCATCGGGGGTGCTTGGCTCGGAGAGGACACTGCGGGTACCCCGCTCTACATTTACAACCCTCTGGCGACTATACTCCTTGCACTTTGGTGAGGTTGGGGGCTGTGCACATGGTGGGGTGAGGAAGAGTGGTGAAACACCCCCCCCCTCCCAGCGTGGTGTGCTGGTAGACGGCGGACCAGTGCCTAGATCGGTGACGGGAGGACTGGCTGGAGTGCGGGGGAAGGGAACGCAGCTGCTTTTGAGGTGGCGTGATGGTGACTTTTCCCCGCCTTCCCCCATTGGATCTTCTCCTCAGGGCCCGACCTACTCTGGACGCATCAGGACGGCTGGCCCCGCTTGGTGGAAGGCGAGAGGGCCTGATACAGGTGGCCCTGGCGTGATTGGCGAGCCTGGCACACCAGTCTGCGTGGATCCAGTGGTGCTTGGGAGTGGATCGCGCTAGTTGGGCGGAGAGCGATCGTGGTTCCCGGGGGCTTGGCGCACCTGAGGAACATCAACGCTTGGGGGGGCTGGGAGCGGACCCTGGGGTCGCTGCCCCGGATGGTGGTGATTGATGCTCTCGGGTCTCGCTCTGCAAGCGGGGATTGGAGGAGTAGTCCTGTGGAGCTGAAGTTTGGTTGGGAACTTTGGAGCGGCGTAAAATATCTAGTGGACTTACATTACCCCCCCCCCCCCGAGTACAGCGGTTACAGACGCACAGTCCTCGTGAATTGGGTTGGAATCCTACCTTAGGGACTGGAACATGGGGAAGCCGCGGCGGACAGTTGGGGCGGCGCAATCTGACCACGTTGATGAATCTCTTTAGACACAGGAGTTGAGCTCGACTGGAAGTCAGGCTGCAGGGCTTCAACAACAGCAAATGGAACAGATCCTCCAAGCTATATAAGACATGAAAGAGGCGCTACGTCAAGATATAGCGCAGGTATCCACGAGTCTAGGGTTGTTGCGGGCTGATCACGCGAAGCTGGCTGACCGCATTAAGAGCACAGAACTTGTATTGAAAGCGCTGGAGCCGCCCCAAAAGGCGACAGATGCCTCGGTGAGTGACTTATTGCGCAGAGTACAACAGGTGGAGAAGAGGGCCGAATATGCAGAAGGGCGCAATAGGCGCAATAACATACGGGTGGTGGGCCTGCCCGAAAAAATTGAAGGGGACAATATGGTTGCATATCTGGAAACATGGCTGAGAGATGTGGTCGCCCCGAGGGCTTATCGCAGTTCTACACGCTGGAAAGGGCCCAACGAGTGCCAGCTCACCCACCAGCTCTGGGCCGCCCGCCCCGACCAGTGGTAGCATGCCTGTTGCACTTTAAAGATCGAGACATTATATTGCAGAATGCCCGGACATCCGGCCCATACCAGGTAGACAACGCCTCGGTTTCCCTCTATCCTGATTATTCCCAGGAAGTGCAACTGAGCCGTTTCTCGTTTTTGGCGGTAAAGAGTGCCCTCCGGGAGGAAGGTGTACAATATGCACTGTTGTTTCCTGCGTGACTGAAGGTGATGGTGGATGGGACTGCGACCTTCTTTGACACGCCGGAGGAGGTGTGGCACTGGCTTGAGAAGTAACTAGCGTGGACAAATGGCTCCGGCCGATGGGAGAAGACGGCAGAAACTTCATCGAGACCTCGTAGGGGCCGACGTATCAGGAAACGTGTGAGGAAGGACCAGTTGCCATCGACTTCTCAGACGGATTTGGAGAGGCAGGTGTCTTGCAGGCGGTCTCTGTTATTTCGGGAGCTGCAGCCGCGGCTTCGCCGGCAGATTCGGAGTCCCAGCATGGCTCAGAGGAAGTGGTATCGGAGAGCTTTGAGGAGGACTCTGGACAATTACCGCAGGTCACCCCCGGAACTGCCGATGGCCTATTGGACGAGTGACTATGATTGACTTCAGTCCATGTAATTTCTGGACTACTACTCGCTGCTTTATCAGAGTAGGATGAGAGTGCCACCGGAGGGGCTGGATGATTTCTTGGCCACAGCACGGTTGCCACGCCTGGACCCGGAACAGGCTACCAAGTTAGGGGGCGTTATTTCCCTGGGTGAGATTAGAGGGGCGGTGACAGGCATGGCCAGGAGGAAGACGCCGGGGGCTGATGGCCTCCCGGTGGAGTTTTATGCAACGTATATAGACCTTCTGGCGCCGCATTTGCAAACTGTGTACGGAGAAGCGTGGGAATTAGGCAAACTGCCAATAACCACGAGAGAGGCGATCATAGTGCCATTGCTGAAGAAGGGCGGAGTCCTCACTTCCAGGTCACCGTACCGGCCGCTATCGATGCTCACGGTAGATTACAAGGTCCTGAGTAAGATCCTGGCCACGCGACTATTGGATCACGAGTACCTTGGTGCATCCGGACCAATCGGGCTTCATCCCCACTAGGAATACTGCGACGTGTATACGGAGGCTGACACGGATTATGGGCGAAGGAAGCGCAGTTTAATCTGGAGCTATAGTTCTATCGGTGGATATCGAGAAAGCATTCAATAGCGTGGAGTTGCCATACCTGTTCCGTGTGCTGCAGGAATTTGGTTTGGGGGATAACTTTGTACGGTGGACCAGACTGTTATACAGCTCTGCCACGGCCAGGGTTCATACAGGGAGCACTAGATCAGCAACATGCCAGGTGGAGAGAGGCACCCGACAGGGTTGTTCTTTATCCCCGCTACTGTTTGCGCTCGAGATTGAACCTCTGGCAGCATATGCTCGACAGGGACAGTTGTATGAGGGGGTCTTGCTACACGGAGAGGTCCATTATATCTCCCTCTACGCAGATGACCTTTTGTTGTATCTGGCGGATGCAGGGGACTCCCTGCGAAGCGCTAGAGCATTCCTTAGGGAGTTTGGTCACTTTTCAAGCTTGCAGGTGAACTGGAATAGGACCTGTCTGTTTCCTTTGAACTCCGCCAGTCGAGAGCCTCTGGCACTGGAGGATTTGCGGTGGGAGCCTAGGTGCCTGCAATATTTGGGCGTCCGCGTGTTCCACGCTCACTCTGACCTTTTGGAGGGGAATGTGGGCAGCGCGATGAGGGGACTCAGAGGTAGCATGGGGTTCTGGCGCACCCTTCCCCTCTCGGTGGCTGGGAGGGTGGCGCTTCTAAAGATGGTGGCACTCCCACGGTTGCTCTACTTCTTCCGTACATTGCCGGTATGGATCCCTGCTTCCTTTTTTAAGAGGCTACGGGCATTAGTGACGGGGTTTATATGGGGATCAGGCAGACGGCCGGTTACGTTGAATACTCTGATGCGGCCGAGGGACGAAGGGGGATTAGCGGTCCCAGATTTCGAGTGGTATTACCTAGCGGCACAGCTGCAGTGGCTTACGCAAGCCGTAGCACATGAGTTTAGAGGCCCGGAAGGACCACAGGGTAGAGTTATCCCCCGTCACGTGCTGTCATTTATAGTGCTTCGGCAGCGGATCAGGATGGACCAGCTCACGCTTGAAGAGCGCACCCTCCGCCAGTGCTGGGCTCGGAGCCAGACACGGGCGGGTTTCGCTGTCCCATATGCCCCGGAGATTCCCTTGGGCATGTGCACTGCCCTCCCGCATGGCGGAGACTGGACGGCGTTGGCTGGCTGGGAGGAGCGCGGGATCCACATGATTGGGGACCTTTATAGGGACGGCGTTCTTTACTCTTTACAAGAACTGCAGAGTATCTACGACTTACCAAGAGGGGATTATTTATTGCATGCCGCTCTTGTGACGGGAATTCAGAAGCAGTGGAAGATGGGTCTGTCAGAGCCCCCGACTTCGTTGGGCTGTCAATACATTACAATGGTGGCGGGGACGTTCAAAGCTATTACTTGTCTGTATAGGAGGCTGTCCACGGAGAGGCTGTTACCTCTGGATAGGTTAAAGGGCAAGTGGGAGGAGGACCTTGGCAGGCCCATTCCTGAGACAACTTGGCTGTTACTGTTGAGAAGGGCCTGGAAGGGCACACGCAATGCCAGGTTTTAGCTGGTTCCATTTTTTACTCTCCACAGGGCCTACTTAACCCCGGTTAAGATTCACCAGTATTTTGGGGGAGCTCCACCAGTGTGCCCCAGGTGCAACGCAGAAGGTGCTGATTTCGGCCACATGTTTTGGTCCTGTGTGGCTCTGGGATCTTATTGGGCGGAGGTAGTGCTGTGTTTGAATCGGGTAACGGGACGTGAGCTGGAGGTAGAGATGGGAACTTGCCTTTTGCTTTGGTTTCCACATACTCCCAGCACCAAAATTACTAGCAAATTTTATGATCTAGGGTTGATAATGGCAAAGAGGGAGCTCACCATGCATTGGAAAGCAAGGGTGGGACCCAGCAAACAGAGGTGGAGGACGAGCTATTTGAGCTGGGCGGGCAGTGAAGGGACGCTTCATCTGCAGCTAGCTAGGCGTGCCTCCAATGATAAGGCGCTAAAAGCGGCAAGAGCATGGGGGGCATTAGTGGCAGAGCTTCAATCACCAATGGAGACAGACGAGGGGGAGGCAGATAACACTGGACCTGATCAAGGAGCGATGGCAGGGGAAGGAGGAACTGGGGGCGCAACAGAGACGGGGACAACTAGGTATATAATGAGAGGGATCCGCACACACACTCCAGGTTAAGAACTACTGGGGAGTCATGACCAGGGGTCTAAGCACACATGAACACTTATATGGCACCTTTAGATTTCAGAGACTGGAACTGATGTTATTTTACAATGGCTGGTATGGAGGGCACACTGACGGGGGGAGGGGGTAGAGAGGGAGGGGGAGGCATGGTTAGGAGAAGAATGTTGAAAGTTAATTTCTCCTGCACTGTAAACTTGAAAAAGGACCAACTGGGTGTTGGTCACCTAGGTATCATTGTACTGATTGCATGTTGGCTGGAGAATCTCAATAAAAATTGTTTAAAAAAAAAAAATAGTTATTACCGATGACATCCCGTCCTTGTGACATTTGGGCACTGCTGAAAGGCCCTTGTCCATCTTGGGCACAAGAAAGTAGAGGAAATAGCAACCACAACCTACTTCTGGCATCAGGACACTTTTGATAGCTCCCTTGGCCAAGAGAGCTGAAACTTCCTGGTGGAGAAGTGCCAAATGATCCTTCTACATGCGATCGAAAGACAGTGGCATGGAGGTAGGGGTAGTTTTGAAGGGGTGGGAGTAGCCCCTTCAGACTATGTGAAAAACCCACCTATCAGACGTGATGGATTGTCAGTGGGGGAGGTGATGGTGAATCCTGCCACCCACTGGCCGCTGATGGGCCTGAAAGGTCAGACTAAGTGGGTTTGGAGGCTGCTGCAGGAGGGCGGGAGGGAGGGTGGACTGGCTCGTCTGCTGGTTCCCAGAACTGCGTTTTTGGGTCCCACGTCCGCGGCCACACAGAGGGTGTGCACCGATGGCTGGACTGGGTCGGACATGGTGGGTTACCCCTTCTGTAGCCAAGAAAGGGGCAAAAAGCAGACTGTCGTGGACGGGAGGACCCAGTGAGACCTAAGGCTCTGGCTGTAGCCCGAGAATCCTTAAAGAGCTCCAGCGCCGAGTCCGCCCTGTACCCAAAAAGGCGACGGCCATCGAAGGGCATGTCCAGCAGAGTTGACTGAACATCTCCCGAAAAAACAGATGTCCTTAACCAGGCGTAGCCCCGAAGAGCTACCAACGGGGCAATTGTTCTGCCCAGTGAGTCGGTGGTATCCAGTTGAAGCGAATTGTGAATTTTGCTGCCTCTCTCCCTTCTTCTATTGCTTTGGAGAGGAAGGCCCGGGCCTCCTCTAGGCACTGGGGCAGCACCTGCGCAACTGTATCCCAGATGGTACGGGAGTATCTGCCCAAGAGGCACGCAGTATTCAAGGACCGCAGTGCCAAGCTGGAGGAAAAGATCATGCTCTTTCCAAGATGATCCAGCTTCTTGGATTCCCTCTCCGGGGGTGCAGAAGGGAATGCGCCCTTGGAAGAAGAAGCTTGGACCACCAAGCTCTCGAGAGAAGGGTGTTGGGTGAGGAAAATGGGATCGCAAGGCTTGAAGCTGGTCTGACGATGGGACATCCATCACACACCAAGAGTCGAAGACGCGAAAGAATAAGTCCCCAAAAGTTGAAAACAGTTTAGGCACAAAGTGACTAAGGGGCAAGTTCTCTACGGATTTGCGCTAGGCTGGCACCGAAAAAGAAAGAACGGACATCGGAGCGCAGGGGTGGCGTCATTATAGCCACTGCAAAGTCATTCTGGCGACCACGAAGGCGACGACGGACGTCGAGTCGACTGACACCACCTACCGACGTGCAGGGGTACTGCTGAAGAGAAAATTCTCTAGATCCAGTCTGATGCCTGGTGGTAATTCTAAGGCAAGGAATCTATAACTAATAGTCTCTTTCAGATAAATGTGTATAGAAATGACTGACTCAAAGCCTTCGCATTCTACCTCCGAAACCGATGGTAGAAAAAACTATCTAACATGCAGTTTGTGCCCATCCACCTTGTGGACCAAGGAATAGCGACAGAACATCTTGCGCCTCGATACACTTTTTGAAAATAAAACAACTTGTAAATGTCCAAGTCCAACACTAGAACGCAGGCAAATGCAAAGCATGTGTAGTTACAACGATACATGGAATTAACTTATATGTCTTAAAAGATGAGTGCTTTCAGAGAGAAGGGAAGAGTGTCTGTTTATATATAGTAAACCTTCTTTCTCGTAATCCTGAAAGTGGTTGCATACCACTGTGCCATCAAGAGAAAACAAAGCTAGTGGCAATAAACTATCCCTAGATGAGTATTTACATCAACCATTCTCCTAAATTGTCACCTCAGTTAAGAATATTAACTGCTTTTGGAGACATAGGGCAGTTAACAGGTCTAGAGCTTGTAGGCCAGTATTAGTTTGAACAACGACCTATAGCAGAGCATAACCCATTCACTGAATTGTTTATTTGCTCAAATAATGTCACCAAAATCAATCATACATATTTTATTGACTTAGAAAAGAGAAAACAATATTGTCCACAGTTTTGAGATTTGTATTTTTAACCTGGATGTCTTGGTGAACACTTTGCCCAATGAAATATCTTATCTTAAGCATTAGTGATGCTCTCAGCCAGTCAAGCTAGACTCATTTCAAGACAGCTAATTCCTTCAAGATCTGTCCGTGTGTTCTGCGAATGTCTGGTATGGATGAACAGTAGGAAGAATAGCCCAGAGGCTAAGTCCTACCTGCTTCCAAAAGAGACATAACCCATAAGATAAGATTGTCCCTAGAGGTGGGTGCGTGACTTTCTTTAAGATGATCGCCATTCATTAACTCTCCTACTGACCGTCCGCTAATCCGTCCCCACCAAAGATAATGTCTGTCATCCCAATGTAGCGGTTATGCAGATGAAGTCAAGACATCTGCAATAGGAGGACTTTTAGGCTTGGGGACATATGAGCAAGGCCTCTCTAGACCATCAAAATAATTCTCACTCATTGCTGTGTTGTCACAGTGGGAACAGCAGGTGGCTGACAGGAAATTACTCTGCCTGCTATCATCGACCCAACAGAATTGTCTGAGGGGCGTGCTGCTTGTACCCTCAAGAATGACCAGGCATGCTGTGCAGAGAGCAAACCTAGTAGTGAGAGTGGAATGCGTTGAGCCATTTGAACAGAACGCAGTCACTTCAGCACAACAGGTAGCCATTTGAGCACACTCTAGGCTGCATGAAGATAATGCAGAAGAACCCCTAGGGCTACAGACCAGAGCGGTGGACAATTAATGCTGCCTGAGGCCATTTGTAACTGGTGACTTTATTGTGGCATCCAACAAGGATTTTAGAATGAAGGATCAGGATCTGCAGCCAGTGCAGCATTAAAGAACTTATCACCAGGTATTAGTCCAGCACCTACCTCCACAAACAGCTTACCTAAACAAGCAGCCTAGCTGCCTCCTTTGCTGGCCTTTGTGTGGGGACCTGGGGTGAGTCTTTTTTATTCAGTGCATTCCCTTTCTCTGTAACCCATCCAGTTTCCATAGTTAAAAATCAAGATACACTCTCTCTTTATGAGGTTGGGATGCCACTCCCACAGGTGAAGGTGAATCCTGCAGTGCATTGGAGAATCCTTCCTCATATGCTGGTCACTGTCATCTTATGAGCCTGCACCGAAAATGCCTGTCCCTTTTCCTATTGGTGCTTGAGAACCTCCTCCTATCTTGCACATTAAGCTCTATAAGGTAGCCGCTTACTAACTCCTTTGTCTCCGAGGGGGTAGATGCAGAGCTACTGCTGTGCTCAGAATGGGTAGGGTGAAACACACTGCAACTTTAAATGATAAAGCAGTGGAATATAACTCTTGGTGCTGCATGGACTCAGCTCTCACCTAAGTCTTTAAGGACTCTTAAGTGAGGCAGTTACACTACCTCATTTAAGGTCACAATTCAAGCCACAGAGGCAAGAGCCAGCAGCATCTGTAAGTAAAGAAATGACTAGAAGAACAGACCCTGCTACCATGGCTCTTATCAGCATGGAATCAATCCTAAAGAAACTCACCTCCATCAAGGTCTCTATGTCTGCTGTGCAAGAGAGCATAGCAGAGACGAATGCTGAGATCAATTCCACCCGTGCTAACATTCTGTGAAGACATTACTCAATGGAGCGTTGTCTGGCTGCAGCACAGGAACTGCTTCATCAGATCAACACATCACTACACTTTGGTTGAGAGACATAAATCCTTCATAGGGGCACAGTATATCTGGAGGACAGGAGCAGAGAGGACAACATTTAGATTTCTGGAGTTTCTGAAAACACTGAGGGCACTGACATGTCGGCTCATTCCTCCCTACTTTAATTGAACACATTTTTCCCCTACCTTGGAGTTTCACATAGCCCACACTGTACGTACAAGATCGATATGCAAGACAGGAACCTTCAGACCTATTCTAGACTGTCTCTAGCAACATTGACAGGCCAGACAGACCAACATGGCTGCAAAAGGAATGAAAGTACCCTTCGCTTACAGCAGCTGCAAAATTTATGCTGCTTTCTCTCAAGAGAGAATGATCAAGAGGAAGAGGTTGTTGCACTCTTGGCTCTGAAAACTACACATGAGATACAGACACTTAACCCGCTACAATGTTGATCACAGTGCATGGCAGAGACTGATGATTAATGAACTAGAGGACCTAAAAAGGTTCATACAAAGATTGGACTCTGTGGACATGGACACACCACAGATAACGACCACTGAGACTGCAAGTTGTGCCCAGTGACCTCAAGGGGCATCTGGATGAGAGGCAACTCTGGAGCCAGAATGTGAAGACTGGAACCAGTCATAAAAAGATGAGCAGCTCAGGAAGACCATACTGATGAAGTGATATCCAGGATAGAAAGGTACAAATCCTGGTTCTCCACAGTATTTATTGCACTGCAATAAAGCATAGCAACAGGTCGTAATGCTGGATACTACTATGTGACACACTTGCTTCTAACACACCGCTTCCCTCCTTTTCTTCCACTGATGCACCTCAAGACTCAACCCAATGACCCTCTGTCTCTCCAATCTACCAATGTATGGAAGGTTCCCCTCAATCCTGTGCACAACTATTTAGTCTACACGCTACAGAGGGCTGCTCTAGGTCACTTTGCAGTTGAGGCTAAGCACAATCGGCTATTTATTTTGGTCATAATTACCCTGAGCATGCACATGGGCAAAATACCTCAAAGGGACTTTTGCATCACCTTCTTGAAAGTAAAATGAGCTTACTCACTACATCAAGCACAAAAATATATTGTTATGCTGGTTTGCCAACCCTCCTGGCATTGTACTACAGCAAGAAATCTCTCCGACTAAAGATACTAAATGAATAAGGACTGGATGGAAATAGAGATTTTTGCTGATAATAAACCCGCACACTGATTTGACCGTCTGATCTCTGACTCTTATATGAAGAACGGGGTTGCTATATTGTTTCATAAGTCACTGCCTGTGACTGTACAAAGGGTGTGGAGAGGGGCATCAAGTTAAAAACTCTGTCCAGGAACTGGGATGGTGTTGGGCTCTGTTTATACCCCGAATGACCCAAACTTTTCTTTTTTCACTCAATTATCCAGAACAATCACAGAGATGGGTAGGGTTAGGATGTTCACAGGGCGTGACTGGAGCATGACCTTTTGGGAAATCATTCACTGCACGGTGTGTGGTAGCTACTATACTCCAGAGATAGGGAATATATATTTGTGTAATATTTACATGGCATATGTACCCCATTATTTCCTCATGCTCTGTTCTTGAGAAGTACTTCTAACCACAACCCAGTGCAGTTGCAAATGGACCTTAGTTCCATGGTACACCGTAATTACACTTGGCACATGAATGCTAACACACACAAATTGCATGAAAAAAAAGAACATACACATCTTATGATGTACTTTTCAGACAATGTGGGACCTCTGGCCTCTGACCAGACACCATGAGCAGTCAGTAAGGCATATATACCAAAGCCACCCATCTAGAGACTCACCACGCTAAAAGAGAAGTTCATGAAAGAACAGGTGAAAATAGAAACCATTATACGGACCTAACTAGACTAAGCAGTTGTGGGCCCCGCTAGATGTTACAACACATCCAACTTCTACACAAACTAACAATGGCTAAATATGATATCAACTTTTTATTCATGACCAAGTTGAATACACTTACATAAAAACACTACAAACACTGGGAGAAGGAAGGCATACTATTTTGGTCCAATTGAGGAAGAGAGAGCTGAACTGTCGACGATTCCAGCAATCCATTCAGACCAGGGGGTGTTAATGGCACACCATATGCAAATACTTGAACATTCTTCTCAACCTTGAGGACTCTCCTCAGAACCTTACCTCACACTTGGAAATCAGATTTCCATCCACTATCCGTTTGCCTTGCCTTACAGAGGAGCAGAGAGTAGAATTGGGAGGCAGCATATCAGAGGAAGAAATAGGAAAGGAAATAGATGACATGAGCACCAGTAAAGCGCCCGAGGTACACAGATTTCTGATTGAATATTATAAAATTAACAAAGTCAGGATATCACAACTGTGAGTAAGGCATTCTAACATGCTGAACAGCAGTGCTGTGAAGATCACGAAATTAACAGGGAGAACATCTAATTGATCTCAAAACCTGGCGAAGATCCTCTTGTCCAGTTAAAGGCCAATTTCATTATTATATAAGGACACTAATTTAATCGCTTGTGCACACACAAGTAGGATTTGTCCCTCGTAGATCTTCAGGGAACAACATAAAGTCACTTCATCTCTTGTGGCAGGCGATAGACGATATGGATAATAAAGTGACCATCTCATTAGACGCCAAGAAGCATTTGATCAAGTCAAATGGGGTTAGTGGTTTAAGACTTTCAAGAGACCAGGTTTAGGACAAATTTTATTATTAAAATACGGTGGTCATATACTGAACCTCTAAGCTTAAGTTAACTGTAACGGTTTCACCTCAGACACATTTGCTGTATGGAGGGTGGGTCGATATGGTTGTCCTCTCACTTCCCTTTTGTTTATTCTGGCCCTTGAACCTTTGACTTTACCAAATCCACAAATCTACTGGAGTGAAGGGCATAGCCTCTCCGGCCCAACTTACAAAGATCTTCCTGTGCACCGTCAATATCCTGTTTATACTCTCAGATCTAAAGTATCTATACCTGACTTCATGTCCCTCCATAGACACATTTTCTTAGTTCTCTGGCTCCCGGATTAATTCGTCTAAAAGAGATATCCTGTTGATGCTCTCATGTCCAAAGTATCTAAACTGTGTGTCATGTCCTTCATAGATTAATTTTCGTCTTTCTCTGGTTCTCAGGTTAATTGGTCTAGCAGTGAGGTGCAGCCAATGTTCAGATCCACTGCTAGGCATTTACCATTTGAGACAATGTACCTTGGGTACTAAGTTATCTTGTTCAATTCAGCCCTTCAGAATATGGTGCAAGACAATATTCCCACATTGATATTTAAGACATCCATAGATTTTATTATGCAGTTGAGTTTTCAATTAAACCGGTGCCCTGTCTTGTTCTGATAAACACATAATCCAGTGCTTTTCCATTCTATGCATGATCTCACAGAATCCTGAACCCCCTCCTTGATAATGAATCATTGTATGGACCTCACATTCTGACCGGTCTGAATGTTCTGCCAATACATAGACCTGATAAGTTGGATGCATTGGACTTAACCCTGGGAAAGTACTACACCCACCCTACTTAGTTCAGCTGTTGTGCATAGTTCCCCTGTCGTTCACCGGATTCTTATCTCTGCATCTCCCAATATCACATCCCACCCACCTCCTGCACACAGCCCTCTCACAAATCCATCAGTTTTCTAGGCGACAGTCTGTTGCTCGCAAGCAATCCACATGATCTGCCTTTGATGAGTGGAGCCTCTTTATCCCCTAACTGGTGTTCATCATTCCCTCACAACAGCCCCCACTTTCCATTACCCCTATCTATATACCACTCATCTATGGTCTTAGAGAAGCTAATGTTCTTTTCTACATATGATCTCGATTTTAAGTGATTGTAATGTGTAGAGACAATATATTGTATGTTTGTTGATTCCTACATAGCTTACATCACTTTCCTTTGAAAATACCTAATAAACTTTGTGTCAAAAAAGATAAGAGGGGCCTACTCTCTGTACCTGAAGCCCAGAAAGGCTTGACAATAGCACTGAACATTTCTGCAATAGAAGAGTAGCAAGAGTTAAATATATCTTAAGTTGTTGCACGGCACCCGGTAGTGAGCATGTATTAGGTTTGAAGATCCTTGACTATCTTATTCTACAAATACTAGCAAGTCCAGCCGCACTGAAGTAAAGGTCAATGTCACTGGACCCACCAGCACTGATGAACTTTAGTAGTAAGTCACAGTCATGAATCAGTCACCGAAACATTGCTTGGTATCAAACTGTTTCTTTGAACACAACGGTGTGTATGTATGGACAGTAATTGTCTTCCCAACCTTGATCCGGATTCAGACTAGTGTACAAATACTAAATCAGGCATAACTTCCCTTTGTTTCCGACTCTGAATTACAATCGTGGCACAAATGGCACATCCATGGGCGGTTTCCATCAGGTCAAGCTTGGAGTAAATCAGTTAGGTAAACAGCACACATTTGCAATTGTTATACCTCAGAAAAGGGAAAAATGTGAATATTTCCCCAAACTTTCATGTGTTAAGTGGAATGGTTCACAAATAAGGCATCTGATAAGTACTGAAGCCTGAGCAATCGATAGTTACCAGACTGACAATCTGTGGCCCTTCTAGAATAGCACCTTTGTGTCTAAGCCTCTTCCCTTCATGCTAACGGAGGTAAGGGCGATAATATGGGAGATAATGTGCACCAGAACAAGATGTGCCATCACAATAAGAAGACTGCTCGACGTTCCATATGTTTACACTAAAGAGCATTCTTCTTCTGCCATGCAGTTTTTTAATGTTGTAAATAGCAGGTGTCTTACCACTGATGATTCCTTATAAGTATAGTTGGGTGGTTGCTTGGCGGGTCGGTGCATCTCCGAGTCCACATCTGTGACTACACTCTGCTCCATCTCCTTTACCCAGTTTTCAGTGTAGCTGTGGTGCTTCCCTGCTGAGTAGTGGGAGTGTGTACTGAGTGTTTCTAGGGGCATGTTGGCATTATTGTTGTTTTGCAAATATTCCTCTTCGTAATCCTCATCAACGAGCATTTCACGTTCCTCCCCAATTTCCTCCATTTCGTGCATTTCCCATGACTCCTTGGTACTCCCGCTTTCACTGCGTTGCAAATTTAATCTTCCTAAATGTAGTATAGGCTCATCAACAAGTTCTTCTTTTGAAAACACCTCATTTCTAAAGACCTATGGACAAAAAATATATATTAAGTCGTAAATAATGAATTCACACTGTAAAAACAACTTGGGGAAAATGTTCATTAATAATACAATAAAATAATTAGTCCATCTAAGAATACATCAAATTGCACATTTTATAATGCCAGCACTTATTTTCAGCCATTTGTTTAAGTTATACAGAAATTAAGATATTTACACCTTTGACTCACTTAAGTGACCAGCTCAAATTTTACTCCCACACCATAATAATTTCATGCATCTTCCATAAGACCCATTTTATTTGCAAGCAGCTGTGATGGTTCTTAGTGCTAAATTATTTTAGAGTTGTAAGGTGTCTATGTCAGGGAGATAGCAGAACAGCATTAATATAGCACCAGCTTCCTAATACGAGTTGGCACGGTTGGAGGGTGTAGCCTGTGATGTATATTAATTAAGAGGTATGAACAATTCTATGTCAGGACCGAAGGCTTCAGATTATGCTTTTTCCCTTCTTCGCTGTTTATTAACAAAAACACACAGCAGCCAAAAAGCAATAACATAAGCCCTATACCTCAGAACAAAGGATATAGAGGCTAGCACATCACTGGAAAATTCAGAAAAAACTACAAGTCCCATGGAATGCAGCAGAATAGTCCGCAATATAGTCCTTCATTAGTGTCCATGGCATCTAGATAGGACGTCCCTCCTATGACCACTTCCTCTTTCTTCGCTGCTTCGCAGACAGTTAAGTGTTTTTTTTGCCTCTCTCCTCACTGTGTTCTCACTGTGGGGTAGTTTGAGGGTGTTGTTTATTGTAATCTTGTACGCTTGTATTGGGGGTTGTTGTTTTCCTTTTCAGAGCCCCTTCAGTCACGGGAGCACTCGCTGCTCTTCACGCGACTTCCCCGGTGTTTTGCGGTCTCCTCCGGCCGCTAGGGGGAGCCAGAGCATCTCGTTCGCCTCGGCGCGGTTTTTCTCTTCAGGGAGACCGCGCTGAGGTGAACGAACCAACGGAGCTTGCCCCGCTGCCTCACCGTGACGCTCAGGTCTCCTGAGTCTGTATTGGCCCCATTTTCATTACCTACGCCCCGCTGGGGGTCTGTAAAGCGGTTTTACCGCGTTGCCGCCTACGGGCGTTTTTCTCCTTTGGTCGTGGACCTTGGTCAGCGGACTCGATAATTCTCGCTTCGGTGCTTACTCTAATCAGGGGTCCCACTCGGCAACTCTGGGCATTAGCTTGCCTAATCTCCACAACTGCCCCACCAATTCCGGGGATGCCTGGCTCCACCTTGGGGACTCCCAGGAGGGAACATCCCACAGGGAAAGCCAGGACGGGTTCCCCAGAGTTATACAGCGCCGGGACGCCCCGTTGCTGGGGCAGCTGTGCGCTTTACAAGTATACTACATTTACATTTACATTTGTTTCCTGCATTATAAATGCTTTCTAAGCACGCAGGGAGGCAGCAGTGACCCGGTCTTATTGAGGGTCTGCGCGCTGTGGGTTGGGTGCCCCCTATAATTCCCGGTACTACTGGGCCCAAAAACGTGACAGTGTAGCTTTGTCCCCTATATTTTCACAGACTACTGCCTGTTGTCCTGCTCCTGTGCCCCCCCCCTTCTCCTTCTCTTAAGAGGTGTTTGGGTTGGGCTGTATAGAGGCAGTGATGGACCAGGACGAGTAGAACGAAGAGGAGGAGTCTCATCAATATTTAAATGATGAGGAGTTTTATACGGCGGTGGATAGTTCCATATAACTCTGCGTGACGGAGATTGTAGGGCCTACCTCTGCGCCTCCACTGACCCCGGGCCCTTCGGGGTCCATAGGGACGGCGCCCTCGTCCCCTGGAGGTTTTTCCCCGGCAGACACTGACGATGAGGATGGGTCTGTGCGTTCTTGGCGGCCTTCGGGCTCTGCCACCGAACTACCCCAGGATAGTTCGGGCATGTTAGACCCGGATGAAATAATGCATCCGCGGTCGGCTGCCTGGACCCCGGGGGAGAAAGTGGCGAAGTTCGTCGCAGGACGCCTACGCAAGCCCCTTGAGAAGGAAGCAAGGAGTTGTCTGCGCGGGGAGTGTCCTAGGCCCACGTTGGAGGGCAAGGTGGCCCTTACTCCCGAGCTAGACCCTAAAATGGCCACTTTTTTGGCGAAGTTCGTCAAAGATCCTCGCAAGGGGATTGATCTTTCCTGGCGCTCCTGTCAGGACAAGCTTCTGGATGCCATTGGTCCCATAACTTAGATCTTGGACATGGCAGAGGAGGCGATAGTGTCAGGTGCGGCCATTTCCCCTGAGGTCCTGTCCAACTGGGCACAGAGAGTAGTGGGTTTTTTTGGGAAACGCCAATTGCGCCCTTTCCAACGAGCGCCGGAGGTCTCTCCTCATTAAGCTTGACCCGAAACTAGGAGACTTGGCCTCTTCGGAGGCGGGGACGGTGGCCCAGGGGGGCCTCTTCGGGGACCACTTTATCAAAGAATTAGGGAAGTTTGTCTCTACCTTTACGTCCCTGGATAGGGCGCAGACAAGTATTAAAAAGGTTTTCCAGCAACGCTTCTCCAGGGAGGCTGGTCGCGGTGGGGGCCGCGCGACCGGCCGCGGTGGTCAGCAATCTGCCAACAGAAATCAAGGCTCCGGACGAGGACAATTTAATACTTCTGCGAACTACAACACCTTCTATCCCACCAGAGGACAGAGCTTCCGAGGGCGCGGTGGGTTCAAGAATGCCGGTGGTAGCAATTCAAACGGTGAGTGTTATATCGGGGGACAGTGTCCGCATTTGGGGAAGGTATAGCCCTGTTTCCAGAGGCATGGGCCGAAATCACGTCGGACGCCTGGGTCTTACAGACCGTCCGCGGCTTTCACATAGAGTTTTACGATCGGCCATGCCAAGATAGACCTCCACACCCTATCATTTTCTCTCAGGCAGATGCGCAACTGGTCGACGAGGAGGTCGCAGACCTGTTGCGCAAAGGGGCCATTTGTCGTTCGACACAGCATCCTGCCGGGTTTTTGAGCAACTTGTTTCTGGTGGACAAAGTAGATGGGGGAAAATGTCCGGTAATCAACCTCAAGGAATTCAACGGTTGGTTGGTTTACCGGCATTTCAAGATGGAGGGTATCCATCTTTTGCGGGATGTGCTACTCCCGAACGACTGGATGGTCCGCCTGGACCTCAAGGATGCGTATTTGGTGGTTCCTATTCATCCACCGCATCGTCGTTTTCTTCAATTCCAGTGGATGGGGCACATTTTCGAGTTTACCGCCCTTCCATTCGGTCTTTCATCGGCACCTTGGTGCTTCACGAAGCTACTCCATCCGGCGGTGGAACTTTTGCGAAGCCAGGGGGTTCGGACGATTGTCTATTTAGACGACATTCTGTTGATGGCACAGTGCCCCGAGAAGTTGAACCTTCAACTCCGACAGACAGTATCCTTGCTCCAGGGGTTGGGATTTGTGGTAAACGTCAGTTCTCTCCCCTTCTCAGACAGTAGTGTTCCTCGGCTTTACCGTGGACTCGGTGCAGTGCATCCTGAGCCTTCCTTCCAGGAAAATGGGGAAGATTCGTCATATTCTGCGTCAGACGATCTCGAGATTCCACACATCGCTCCGACAGATTGCCCGGGTGGTAGGACTGCTTTCCTCATCCATTCAGGCAATCTTTCCGGGTCCCCTTCACTACCGGGCCCTTCAACGCCTCAAGGCGCATCATCTCTGTCGGGGACTAACGTACGATCAAGTGGTTCCCCTATTGGTCGAGGTGAAGGAGGAAATGGCCTGGTGGCTGACCCATATGGAAGCTTGGAACGGCCGGGCGATCTTTGGGCCGATTCCAGACTTGGTGATAGAGTCAGTCGCCAGCGGGTTGGGGCGCCCGTAGTGGAGAATTCTCCACAGGCGGCGCCTGGTCGTCCGAAGAACAGGAGCTGCATATCAACTGCTTAGAACTGTTGGCAGGGTCCTTCGCGGTACGCTGTTGGACCAAGGATTCGGTTCGCTCCTACGTTCTGCTTCGGATGGACAACATCTCCGCAGTCCGTTACTTCAACCACCTGGGCGGCCCTCGTTCAAAAGCCCTGGCGGACTTGGCAAAGGTTTTTTGGGATTACTGCCTAACACACCATATCTCAGTGACAGCGGAGTATTTGCCGGGTCAACACAACCAAATAGCGGATTGGCACTCCCGGCACTTGCGGGATTCCAGTCAGTGGAAGCTGGACTCGCAGGTTTTCAGGTGGCTAAACACGCAGTGGGGCCCGTTTTCGGTAGACCTCTTTGCATCCCGTCTGGACCACCAGCTCCCGCGCTTTTTCAGCTGGAGGCCGGACCCTCTCGCGGAGGCCACGGATGCTTTTCTCCAGGATTGGAGTCAGGAGAAGTCATACGCCTTCCCTCCGTTTTCGATGGTACTAAGAGCGGCGGCCCATCTTCGCCGCCAGCAAGCGGACGTGGTTATGGTGACTCCCTGGTGGAGATCTCAAGTTTGGTTTCCGGTTCTTCTGGAACTTTCTTGGGATTCTCCAATCCTACTCCCCCGGTTTCCGCGTCTTCTTTTCAACGCGGACGAGAATCCCCATCATCTGATCATGCAGAGCTCTCTTAGCCTCATGGCATGGAGGCTTTCAGGCGACGCTGGTCGCTCCCAGGCCTTTCGAGACCTGCTGAGAGTTTCCTCTCAAAGGCCTGGGCAGGTAGCACGGCAAAGCGGTATCGTTCCGCCTGGAATAAATGGTCCCGCTGGTGTCTTCGACGGGACCTGGATACCCTGGTCGCAGGCGTCGTACCAGTTTTGAATTTTTTAGCTGAATCGGCTTCGACCGGGCTGGCCTACCGCACTGTCAACGCGATGCGCCCTGCGATTTCCGCAGGCCATAATCCGGTGGCAGGTGCGCCGATAGGGGAGCACCCCTTTGTTTGTAGGCTCTTGAGAGGCATTCGACTCTCCTTGCCTCCAGAACCGCGTTACTCGGTTCTCTGGGACGTCAACCTGGTCTTGAACATCTTTTTGTTTTGGCAGGCGAACAAGTACCTCTCTTTGAAAGAGCTATCGGCGAAGTTGGCAATGCTTTTGTGTCTGGTCTCATGCAGGCGAGTGTCCGATGTACGCGCCTTAGATATCTCGGCGAGGGTTTTTTCCCCTGATGGGGTGGTCTTCACGTTGGGGCGCCGCACGAAATGTGCGTCAAGAACAATTTCTTACCCGTGTTTCGTGGACGTCCCCAAACTCTGTGTGGTACAATGCCTGAAGGCATATGAGGATTTAACCATAGAGCTGCGTCCTCCGGGCGAACGACAGCTGTTGATTGCACTGCGGAAGCCACACAAGGCTGTCTCATTACCCACCATCGCCAGATGGGTTCGGTGGATCATGCAGGAAGCAGGTATCGATACGAAGCAGTTTGGTGCCCACTCAGCAAGAGGGGCCATGGCTTCTAGGCTTTCTCTTGGGGGGCCCGTCTGGAGGACCTGATACGTGCGGCGGACTGGTCCTCGGACTCCACTTTTAAGCAGTTTTATTTCAAAACGGTGGTGGATATAGTGCATTTGGTGGTAAGTAAGCTTTAAACTAGCATGATCTGAAGCCTCCGGTCCTGACAGAGAATCGAAATTTTCCTAGCTTAGTAACGGTAAGTTTCAATTCTATTAAGGACACGGAGGCGAGGATTATCCCTCCCTGCCACCGGTGGAGTCGATCCCTCCCGTAATGCAGTAAGTACGCAGGTTTTCCAGTGGTGTATTATGAGACTTGTTGTTCTGGTACTGGTGATTATAACTGCCTGATCTGGAACGTTTGGTCTTTCAAACCGCTGATGCTGTTGTATGTTTTTTGCTAGGTAACGATGGTGCAAAGCAAGACCAGTGATATTGAGGCGTGACTCGCGCGAAGAAAGAGGAAGAGGTCATAGGAGGGACGTCCTATCTAGATGCCATGGACACTAATGAAGGACTATATTGCGGACTGTTCTGCTGCATTCCATGGGACTTGTAGTTTTTTCTGAATTTTCTAGTGATGTGCTAGCCTCTATAACCTTTGTTCTGAGGTATAGGGCTTATGTTATTGCTTTCTGGCTGCTTTGTGTTTTTGTTAATAAACAGCGAAGGAGGGAAAAAGCATAATCCTCGCCTCCGTGTCCTTAATAGAATTGAAACTTACCGTTACTAAGCTAGGCAAATTTCGATTCTGTTTCTTAGGTAACAGGTATTGTGAAACTTCAATGTGGTGTTCAGAGCATCTTCATTAAGTCTCTGGCTGCTGTGCCTTCGAATTGTGGTGATTTACGGATTCACATGGTGCTGAGTTATGGAGCTGAAGAGGAGATATTCTTCTAAACCCAGACATTCAGGAAGGCGATTGCCGCTGGTTGTATATTCTGTAACTGATAAATGCTCTGCAGTGTGGCAAATGATATGGGGTCCGATCTTGGCCCCAGTTGGCATACCGTAAAAATACCTTTCAAAACCCATTCATGACAAGCAAGAGTCTGACTATCAATCTTAATGTGTTTATAATGCTAAAGAGAGACAAGATCTGAGAAATGAAGTTTACTTTACATTTTTAAATCAATACAAAGGATTTCTTTTTTAGTGTCGCACAAAATGCTGCATGTAATATGGGTGGAAGTCAAATACAAGATGAGAGATGCTTCATCCATGATCTAATTTTCAACTTCTAACCATATGTGGCGATAGGAAGCAGAATTATTTAACCATCTGGTCGCTTGATTAAATGAAAAATCTGCTGGGTAGTTTTTGAAATTGGCCAGTCTAACTCCAACTTGATCTTTAGAAGTCTAAGCTTCCTTAAAGATATTCTTGGTCTCTTCTTATTCCACAGGAAAGCACGAAGGGTTGCAACAAAGTTTGAGAAAAAATCATCACCCTGAGCATCCAAGAGCAGCATGGACCCTGGAGGGTCTAGAAGGACCGCAGGACCTGGCTTTTTTCGACTAATCACCATGAGCATTCAGGAGCTGCTCCTCCCCCACCACCCCACCCCCAGCGCCTTGAGCCCCTGTCGGGTGAGTAGCTGCACTCAACAAACCCTTGACTGATTGATTGGGTTGTATGATAGTACAACGCGGGCTATTACCACGCGTGCCATTACAACACCGTTTTTACAACGCAAGTCGTTACAACTACTTGCGCTTTAAGTGCTGGATAGTGGAATAGTTTAATTAATTAATTAATTTTCTATTCCAACTCCAGCCCACGTTACAGTAGGGAAGGTGTTGGAATAGAAAATTAAACTATACCTATACCGTTGAAACGACTTGCGTTGTAAAAGCAGCGTAGTAATGGCAGCACAGTAATGGCAGCACGTGGTAATGCCCGCGTTGTAAAGGCTATTCCCCGATTGATTGACATGGTGACTGGGATCCTACTTATTACATAGTTGACCATGGCAGTAGGCATCATGCTAATAGTCTCCGGGCGTCCCCACCAACTACGAAATTTAGGCGACCAGCTTTCTACAAGTTTATTTACTTTCTTTAGTAATAACTGTTTGTTGTGTTTTATTGTTTCAGAAATGTCACTGTTGAATTCTATAACCAGGAATATTAAGCAGCTACTCTGCCATGCTAATCCAGAGTTGCCTTACACCTTGTTGCCACACAGAATATTTAGGGACGAGGATTTATGATGGCATTCTTCACGTCCAGGAGTGCTTCCTTTGTGAGAGGCAAGATGGCGGCCGTGTCCACGGCTGTGTGAGTGGCTTGAGAGACGTGCTTCCCGATGCAAACCTCCCCATCAATTCTCCTCACCCGCGCGCTCTTACCTGTTTAGATGTGTGCCCTAAGCGGGTAATGTTGTGGCGGCATTTTCTTCGATTTTTGGCGAGTGCGAGAACCGGCACGAGTGCAAGAAGCAGCCCGTGGCGTCTAGCTCTTCTGCAGCAGTACTCGGCTCTGGCTCAGTGGCGGCTCTTGTGGCGGAAAAGCTCTGAAGCTACAGGGAGGCAGGTAGTGAGCATAATGGCCCCGAAAGGGAGCAGTAAGGGTGCTAAGACCCGGGGAGCTGCCGCCGCGACGTCTGAGGCAGTGTCAGCCGTTCCGGCAATATCGACGTGCCCCTCCCGCATGGAAAGTGAAAGTCAACAAGCTGGGGGTTGATCCGAGGACGCTGGTGGCGGATGCCGGATTGGTGGAGCGGGGGTGGGTGGCTGCTCCATCCTCACCTCCGAACAGTGATGTGCAAAAAGGAGGTATGGCGCAGAAACGACGAACGGTGCCAGCTATTTTTAAAAACCAGCTGGGAAAGGCAAACCGGAGAAAGGGAAGTCTGGTGGCAACAAAGTATCTGTAGCTGTATCCTTATCTGTGGAAGATCAGTTGCTCATTACGCCTAGGAGTGAAACATTGTTGAGGCGACTAGCAACTCGGCTAGAAATCGTGGAAAGGAGGTGGGCGAAGAATGTAGCACAATATCAAGGGCTAAAGCGAATGCGATGGTGGCAAAACTACAAAGTTTTGATAATCACAAGCCTGAGGGGGAGTATCATGATGAGGAGATAATCAATGATATGGAATCTGGAGATTCAGGGAGGAGTTTTATTCAATGTCTGACCCTTCTAACTCCTCGGAGAATGAAAGTATTGCAGGGGACTGGGCTGATGATAACAGCCCTCAACAAGATGAGGAGGAATTAAATTTTGAAGTATCCATTAACCAAGGGACTGCTCGGAAACTCAAGACCCTGTTAGCCCTGTTGTGAATGGAAAGCCGGCCCCTCCGGACCCTTAGTGTAGGACTGTTCTTTTTCCCCTCAGGTGGAGATGAATGGTGACACGGTCAATAGTTCCGTGGCGACGCTCAATACGGTAAAAGAGGGTGAAAGTGAAATTACTCTCAGTACAATATACTAAGTGATAATGGCACATAGGGAAGAGACCAAAGCTGAAGGTTTGCGGACCCAGGGCGAGGTTCGCAAATTGCAGAATACGGTGCGATGAGTTGAGAAGACTTGTACCGAAATATCGACTAGGATTGGGGGAGGCAGAGGAGAGGATATCTGCTATGGAGGATCAAATAGTGCATCAGAAGGCAACAATAGCATCTTTGCAAGACTTAAGAGATGACACTAACTGGAAGTTAATTGATTTAGAAAATCATTCCAGAAGGAATAATTTACGTGTTTTGGGCATTCCAGAGGGACGGGAGGGAAGGATGTTAGGCAGTATGTTATCGAGGTATTTTCTGAAGCGTTTCCTGATCTCAAACAGTGGAATTGGCAGACAGAGATCCTAGGAGCACATAGATTTCCCTTTGTTCAAAGATGTAGGGCAGGTGGATCTAATGAAAAACCTAGGGCGATACTCATCTGTTTGAACAATTATTTGTTGAGAGAGGCATTGTATAATTTGGCTAGGCCAGAGAGGAAGAGGACTTTTAAGGGTTGTGACTTCTTTGTCCGTCCCGATTTATGTCAGGCTACTTTTCAAAAGAGATGGAAGCTACGCCAAATTGATCCCATCTTTCCAGGCTAAAGGGGCGTAGGTCTTTTTGCTGAATCCTGCTAAGTTAAAAGTAATTTATAAGGAGAAGATTCCGTTTTTTTGTGTGAGAAATACTAGCAGAGGAATTTTTGAAGGCAATGTGATGATAACAGTCAATAAAGTTTGGTATAGGATCTCCATTAGTACGGCTATTTGATCCAAAATGTTTGTTTTTGTGGGGTGTGGGAGGGTTATGGGGGTTTCGGGGGTACGGTTTCAATCCACTGTCCATCATTGAGGACTCGGTCCTTATGCCTAATTTGGGTGGGAAAGGGTTGGTGAGAGGGCAGTGGCAGGGGGTGGGGAATAGGGGTGGTGAGGGGGGAAAGCACGGAGGGTTGGTGGTGGTTGCTTGCGTGTAGAACGGTAATGGTACCTATGTGTTTGAGGCAGGCTATACTGTGTTTGAGATTTAGTTTGGGGGGCAGGAAGGGCAGACAAGACTGTTGGACTGATTCTGATGATTAAATTTGATAAAGAATATGGGTCAATTTTCTATTTGCTCATGGAATATATGAGGCCTAAACGATAAAAGGAAAAGGGGGGTGATGGCTCAAATGTTGCGGAGGCAGCGATATGATTTGTTATGTGTACAAGAAACACATATAGCATGGAATAATCGAAAATGGTTTAATGATCTAGGCATGGAAATTTTAGGATGTACCAAACAAAGCATTACTACTAGAGGTGTAGCAATATTTATGAGACGTGGGTTAGGGGTGTGTAGGCGGGTAAAAGAGGATGTTTTGTGGCGCTGGGTAATTGTTGAACTGATTGTCAATTGTTCTCCATTGACAGTTTGTTAAATCTATGGATCTAATCTGGATGATCCAGAGGTGCTACATCATTTAAGTATCAAATTGGCGACTTGGCCAGCCCCCTTAATTTGTTGTGGGGATCTTAATCTTCATTTGGAGGGGGATTTCGATATCAAAGGAGATAGTCCATACATGGGAAAAAAGGTTAAGGTTTTTAAAGCTATTAAGGGTTTAGTTAAAGAGTTTGGCCTGGTTGATGTATGGTTTGCTCAGAAGAGAAGTGTTCCTGGTAATACTTTTTACTCCGCTCCCCATAAGAAGCATGTTTGCCTAGATTATTTTTTTATTTCTGCTGATGTGATGGCAAATGCAAAGATAGAGATTATACCAAGAATAATATCAGACCACAATTAGTTGGTATTGGTACTTGACATAAGAGCAAGGGCGCAAGCAAAGGTATGGACCTTTGAACGCAATATTTTGTTAGATCCTGAATATTGTAAAGATATGTGTGAGTGGATCCCAGAATTCTTTAAAATTAATAGGGGAACAGCTTCAGACCCTATCATATGGGATACATTGAAGGCTGGTGTGCGGGGAGCGACACTGAGTTATTCGATAGCCAAACAACGCAAATTACTTACAGAAATTAAGGAGGGGATGAAGCAGCTTAGGCTTTTGGAAATTCAGTTTATGGGTGAGCTGACATCAGCAAAATACGGATGAAACCTTAAAGGCAATCGCCATTTTGAAAATGAAAATTCACCTACATTTTGCACTAAAGGTCGCAACAAAGTTGGCCACATATAGGGCTCAGGTTTATGAATCAGGGGAAGATGCAGGTAGAATTTTAGCTAAGAGATTGAAGCAAAGGGAAATTTCGAATCGGATATGTAGGATACAGGACCATCATGATTTCACCAGCCGAAGTCTTGAATGTGTTTCGCAGATTTTATACTGGTCTTTATACATAGGGTGAAATAACTAATGCAGGAGGGCAAATGAAAGAATTTATTTGCAATATTGAAACCAATACATTTTCACAAGACCATAATGTCGTATTCGCAGCAGATGTAACTAGGGAAGAGGTGGAGGCAGCAATATTATCATTAGCGATGGGCAAAGCAGTCGGCCCCGACGGTATTCCGTTGGAATTTTACAGAACTTTTCGTCAGGTGCTAATACCAGAGCTCATGACAATATTTCTTGATGCCCAGCGCGGTATAGCACCAGAGTCATGGCGAAAAACTACGATTATTGTTTTGTTTTAAAAAGGTAAGCCCGAGCTTTCTCCATCCTCTTACAGGCCGATATTGCTGATCAACTCGGACAGCAAGATTTTTTCTAAAAATTTAGCTCTACGTTTCAGGGGCAGTTATTACCCCTCTTGTTTCCGATGTTCAGCATGGGTTTAACCCAGGGAGGGATACTGCTGACCATGTAAGAAGGGTTGTCGCTCTTCTGGATTGGACTCAGGCAACTGACTTGGCGCTGGGGGTGATCCTGTTGGACGCCCAAAAGGCGTTCGACATGGTCTCCTGGCAATATATGTGGGAGGTCCTGCGTTGGAAGGGTTTCTGTGCAGAGTTCATACAAGCAGTCAAGACTTCATATATAAGCCCGGTGGCTACTATACGGATATCAGGGCTAGAATCTGATGTATTTAATATAAGTAGGGGCACAAGGCAGGGGTGCCCGTGCTCCCCCTTTTTATTTGCTTTATATATAGATTTATTTTTGAATAAGTTAAATTATCATACTGCTATCAAAGCAGTTCGCTTCAGGGGTGTAGAGTATAGAGCACTTGCCTATGCGACGATATAATTGTAGTATCTAGTGATATTGTAACAGCTCTTCCGGCAATAAAAGTATTAGCGGCACAGTTTGGTTACTTTTCGGGTATAAACTTAATATAGAAAGAATTCAGATACTTTACTCTGGCAAGGATCCCCCGGCAGATGGGGTAGTAACATTGGAGGCAATATATTTGGGAATAACGATTACCCCTACTGTGGATAAGATCCTTGCCCTGAATATTCTACCAGTTATTGAGAAGGTAAACGCTACCCTGGAACGTCTGGATAATCTTCATCTTTTCCTCCATGGTAGATGTAATGTTTTAAAAATGCTGGTTCTCCCTAAACTCTTGTATATATTTAGAACAATTCCTTCAGAGTTCCCTAACTCATGTTTTATCAAATTGGAGAGGATATGTTCTAGATTTCTGTGGGGGTACCGAAGAACAAGAAGGGCCTATAAGAAAACAATTCTTCCAAGACATCGGGGGGGGCTGGGGTATCCCACACTTTTTAATGTATTATTGGGCTGCCATGATGCAGATTATGGGGCCACTGTTGTGGGGAGTAAAGCCATGATTCCTCTAAGTCACAGACCATCAATTTATGAATATGGGCTGGGAAGTGAAGCTAATGGCTGTCTAGTTTATTTTAGAATCGAGATATTACAAAAAAACAAGGTTTAAGATCTTGAAGGCAGCCTACAGAGTCTGGCAACAAATCAAACGACTATATCATATTCCAAAATTAAATTCTTATACTCCTTTTAAACCCTCTGAGCTACTACCGGTAATTTTCCAGGATCATGTTGTATTTAAATGGGGCCTAAAAGGTATATGATGTTTAGGGGATTTGTTTGATCAAGGGGATCTACTGGCATGCTCAGACCTTAGAGAGAAGTTTGTGCTAGACAAGCAAGGTTTTTTCAAATATTTGCAAATTCGGAGTTTCATGGGTAAATTTGGTGCAAATATGGGCAAACAATTTGGGAAAAGGGTGCTAATTGAGAAAATGAAGAGGAGGATACCGATAGGGCAGTATTATCAACAGTTGCTTGAAGTCCTCCCAGATGATTTGGAGGAATGTCAAATGAAATGGGAAAGCAAATTTGGTGTGGAGGAACCTAGCATAAGTAAATCGCTGGAGCTCGCTAATAGGGTTTTGATGACAGGAAGATCACGTAGCCAGCATTATATGGCTTTGTATGATTTAAATTACTCCCGTAGGAAGATTTCTCGGTGGGGAGTAACAGTAGGGGTTAAGTGTAATCGGTGTGGGTTGTTTGTGGCTGATTCAATCCATATGTTTTATTCCTGTCCAAGATTGGGGGGATTCTTTCAAAAACTGGAGGGATTTCGAAGTATTATATTTGGAACCCCCCTAGGGATTACGGGAGACTTAATGATCATCGGGATAGGCTCGGGTTCAATGGCCAATGTAAGAAATGATGCTTCAACCGCTCTTTTGTTTATTATGATGGCAGTGGTTTGCACGTGTATCACTAACGAGTGGATCAGCCCTGATCCTCCCACTTTATTGAACTGGAAAGCTAGACTAGACTGCTGGCTGTGTATAATTTTGAATCGTCAATTTATAGAACTAAAGGGAGAAGCAAAAGAAGATTGGGTGCTAAAATATGGTCTCCCATTCTCAACTGGATTTCTTAATGGCTGTGGGGACAGAGTGGGGGCGACCAAAATAATTGAAATTTAAGGGTTTAATTTAGGACAGTCAGGGAGGGCTTATTAGAGAGATAATAATTTGTTATATGCTATTGTTTGCTGTTTTTTATATGTTTGAATTATCTGTATGCTTCCTAATGTGCCTGGGAGAAAAAGGGGCTAAAAACTCAATAAAAAAAACAAAAACAAAAAAACAACAGAATATTTAGGGACATACCCTCTGATTTATCTTTGTTTAGAGTATATCCAGTATATTTTGAATATGTGGATATGGTTTGAGATAGTGCTCTGATTGATTACTCCATATATTCCGTGAAAATCAAAATGTCATTAGCATACACTGCTACTGGTAATTTGGACACTGTTTTTGATCATGTAAAGTAAGGGTTGTATCACTAATAGGGACAATGCTGGAGACAGCGGGCACCTTTGCTTAGTATTTTGCTTTAAGAGAAATGCCTCAGAAATGGCACAGTTTAGGCGGGTTCTGGAAGAAGGTTTATCGTAAAGAGCCATAACCATCCAAACAAAGTCAGTTCCCAACTGGAACTTATGCAGAACTGTCCTCAGAAATGTCCACGATGCATTATTGAAGGCGTTTTCAGCATCCAAGGCGAAGGGCACGGTTTGCGTGGAAGGTGAGTCTGCCCTTTCTATTACTTGGGAAAACAACCACTACTTGATTAGGGTGAACAAGGTCCAGAATGTGTGATTCTTGTCTGATTGCCAAGACTTTTTTGTAAATTTTGCAATTAATGTCAATTAAAGATATTGGCCTATAGTTCTTAGGTTGTGGGAGTTCTTTGCCTTCCTTCGGAAGATTCGCTATAACTGCCTCCGCAGGAAAGTCCTCCACCATACCAGTATGGCCAAAGTATTGGGTCTCCACATGGGTGGATGTTAAAGTCCCCAGCAATCATAAGATTTTGAAGAGCAGTGTTACAGTGTTGCCTTAAGAAAGAACCTAACATAGTGATATTACACCCACCCTTGGAACATGATGGTGAATTATAAAAATTAATAAGACCCAGTTTGATCAACCTCTTGCTTAGTGCCAGAGACTGTATACATGGACTCGGTGAGGTCAGGACCACTGTCTTACATTCCACTGCTAGAGAAATATAAATTACAAGACCACCCTTTGGTCTGCCAGCGAAGCGGGGGATGCTGGGATGAAAAAGGGCTTGTAACCTTTTAAGAATTGGCTACAATCCATCAGCCTTGTTTCCTGCAAGCATATCACACAAAATTGCTTCACAAATGCAATCCAAGATGGGTCAGAAAACTTGTTGGCAAGTCCTGCAACATTCCAGGATATAAAGCTGTAAACATTTTCACCCAAGCACCCATGGCTTTGCTGTGGGGCAACCCGCTGGTCGATGGGTTTCACTGTGTTCATGGGGGAGGGGACACCAAGTCAGTCACATGCGTCCATCGTGGCCAGGGAGTTAAACCGGTTTGACAACTCCATAGGGGCTGGCCAAGATCCTGTCTACTTGACGGCATCTGGTTCCGGTGGACTAGGGTGGGGGGCGGGTTTAGACTTACGTTCCTGTTGAATAGGTCTACCGGCATCAGTCTGTTAACTGAGACCATGTTGACATTGTTCATATGGTTGTGCCCAACTGACTGAAGCTTATAGAAAAAGTAGGGGGCAAGGCCATAATTGACGACTTATGACCAGAAGGAGCTAGGTGCAGATCTGAGGGAAGCATCCTTTCCGCGATATGGGGCCTGTTAAAGCTTACACTAACACAATCACCCATAAATGGTTTAAAGGAACTGCCGATCCAGTTACCTCTATGCACCGTAATAATGTTTTTCTCCACCCTCAGTCCTAAGGTTGCGTTATACGAGAGCCAATGTAGGACTTTATTCTTTAATTGGGAAAAATCCTCCTTAATGCCCTGGGGGAGAGTGGGCACGTTCCCCAATACCACGACATAGGGCATTGATTTAGCTGGCAGATGGATAACTGGTAAAATTTACATGGCAGCCTCCTTTCCGCTCTGGGGGTGCACCCCAGGTAGATGGTTCTCCAGGGCTGAATAATCCCGCATGGCCGACCTGTCTGTGTGACCGAGGTTAACATTCTGGGAGGGCACTTTCGGTATCCAAGCTGCCAGAAAACATATGCATTGAATGAGTTCACTAGACAAAGGTCTAGATAGCCTAATGCACTGCGCTAATCACTCAAAGGAGTGTAAAACAGAAAGTTTTTTAGTAGTTATCAATAAAGTTAAACAATTCAAATAATGATTGAGCTCAATGTTCGGACATCAGTGAAATAAACGACGTCAGGTTCTTGCTTGTTGTGGTAGTATTTCTTTATATAAAGTCAAAAGTTTGTCCGAGGGAAATGTTCAAAGTTCACACAATCCCAATGTGAGGTAGACAATTCTTCAAAATCAATTCAATTTAAAAGTCCCAATGCATTTCGGGCTTATGACAGCAGCCCTTCGTCAGGGGAATCTGAGAAAACAATATCTTGTTTAATAAGAAATGTCTTAACTACAGCCTTCTATTTAGCACTAAGGGATGCGAGGAAGGTATGTAGGGAGGATCGAGGGGTACAGAGGAGTAGAGGGATGAATTGGAGAAAAAGTGAACGAGATTAGGTAATGACTAAAGAAATAGGCCTTAGAACAACTTAGTGAACCGAGATGGTGCTCAACGATACAACCGATAAAGAAAGTGTAACATCAAGATTACGGACGGTGAAGGTTGAACCTTGGTGAATGACTTATTAACGAACGGAAAGTGTGCTCGGTAGTGCGTGCTGTGATATATGAAAGAGTGCGAACTTAGTGACATCGAGTATACAGGCGGTGAGGGTTAAGTGAGCGGGCGGTGAAAAAACGATTAAATAAGCATGCTAAATTGCATTAGGTGACAGATTTGGATGATATATATTTTTTTTTTTAAATCTTTTATTAACATAAAGGTGGTGCAATCAGTGAGAATGATGCATACATTTGTCACATTTACGTTTGCACAACATCAACCTGGAAACATTGGCGGTAGCAATCTCGTTACAACACAATCTTAATCTGTCTGCCCAATCCCCGCATATGGAGTTCCGTACATCAATATATATTACCAATAGTGCTTAACTTGCCAAGTAGCAGTGTCACGATGCCCAACCTGTGAAATAGTCTAGTAACTTTCAAGAAACATACCCCCCCCATATCCCAACTTAGTGTCATCACTTCTAATTAGGTCGCATACTTCTCCTCAGCCAATCACGCTTCTTTGCCCTTGTGTCTGAGCTCAGTGCCATCCTCCCATCACGCCGGTACAATTAGTACTGAAAGCATAAATCCCTAGTTTCATCCATCACTCCCCCTCCTCCTCAGAATCTAGGTCATCATCCTCCGGCAAGGGCTCACAGATTTCCCCCCTGTAAACATTCCAGTCTGTCCACACCTTGTTCCATTTCCTGGGGGCTGCTCGAAGGACATACACAGCTCTTTCCGTGACCATTAGGATGTCCATGTGTTCAGCCCAACCTTCCACTGTGGGCACGTCCGGAGCCCCCCACTTCTGTGCAATATCACGTTTCGCTACTGTCATGGCAAGTGTGGCCCAGATGATGCCATATCTGTTCAGGTCATTGGGGTCCCAAATATTTAGAAGGCATTTACGCGGGTCTGGCACAGTGGAAACCCGAAGTGTCTGGGATATGGTGCGCATTACCCGTGTCCAGAATCCCCGTATTTTTGGGCAGTCCCAGAGTGTGTGGAACAGTGTTCCCTCCTCCCCGCAACCCCTCAAGCAAAAGGGAGTGGGCGCTCTGTGTATTTTGTGGAGTAGTGTCCTGGTGTAGTAGATGCGATGTAAGATTTTTAGTTGCACCAGTCTAAATTTGGCCGAAATGCCTATTTCCCTTGGAGAAGCCAATGCCTCATTCCACTCCGATTCATCCATCATACCTATCTCCCCCTCCCAGCGTTCCTTAAGTTTTGTCGTGGGGTCTTTTAAGTTGTTGATTAGTTTTTTGTAAGTGAGGGACGTGGCGCTCTGCTGCATATACTCTGTTAATAGCCTGTCCTCAAGTGGCGAGGAGTCCGGCAGTGCAGTGCCCTGCGGGACCGCTTGTAGCAGTGCGTGTCTAATTTGGACATAGCGAAACGTTTCAGTGGGTCTGAGATCATATTGCTGTTGAAGTTGCGAGAACGGAATCACTGTGTCATTGTCCCAAAGGTCCCCCACCGTGGAGATACCTATGAGGTCCCACTGTGTGAATCCCTTGCACGTTCTAAGGTTCCCCAATGACTTCGTGTCCCACAGTGGCGTCATTTTGGTAATTCTGCCTGTCCAGCCCAGTCGTGCCTGTGCTGTATGCCAGAGGGCTGCTGTGTGTCGTGTCGGGCCGTGCAGATGTTTAAGCCTTGGTTTATTATACAGTACCGACAACATGGAGTCTGTCCCTAATTGTGCCCAATCAGCCCTGTACGCTGGGTCGTTTCTCGGGGCGTGAACCCACTGGTTAATTATTTTAAGCTGAGCCGCCCAGTAATACACCTGAATGTTGGGAGTGCGATTCCCCCCTCATACCAACTTTTTACCAATTTGTCGTAGGCTATTCGCGCTGTACCATTGCTCCAGAGGAGAGCGGAGACCAGTGCCGCAATCTGTGTGAAGTATCGCAGAGGGACAAGATGCGGGGTGTTTTCCAGTACATACAGAAATCTGGGGAGTGCCATCATCTTGAATAAGGCTGCGCGCCCCAAGAGGGTGAGGGGCAGGGTTGCCCAGTGCTTAACGTCAGCTCGCAGGCGGTCCAGAGGCGGTTTTAGGTTGCTAGTGAAGAAATCTGTTCAGAATGTACAATGACAATGCCCAGGTACCTGAAGGAGGTCACCGGTTCTGCTAAAGGGCAATCGACCGGCAGTCTCGGCGCCGGTCCCTTCAAGAGGTAGATCACTGATTTCGACCAATTAAGGGTATAGCCTGAAGTCGCCCCATGTGTGTTGCAAATGTCCAGAAGGGCTGGGATGCCGTTATCAGGGTCGACCATGTAAATGAGCATATCGTCGGCATATAGGGAGACCTTGTCTTCCCACCCCTCCTCCCATTGAATGCCTCGAAACAAGGGTGTGTGTCTGAGCAGGAGAGCTAAAGGCTCGAGTACCAATGCGAAAAGCAGGGGCGACAAAGGGCACCCCTGCCTGGTACCTCTGCTCAACGGGAACGCCAGCGAGACGTGACCATTAGACACCACTTGCGCCACTGGGTTAGTATAAAGTAGACGTATCCAGGCGATAAATTTCGACCCAAAGCCCATACGTGCGAGCACCTCGAAGAGGTACTCCCATTCCACTAGGTCGAAAGCCATTTTCGCATCTAGGGAAAGGATCACTGCCCTCTCAGTGAGAAGGTGTGATCTCGCCAGTACCCCATGAACTCTCCTGAGGTTCAGTGCCGTGCTCCTATGGGGTAGAAAGCCTGATTGGTCGGGATGGATCAGGGCACTCAGGTGTGGCATCAGGCGGGTGGCCAGAAGTTTAGCCAGTATTTTGGCTTCCACATTTAATAATGATATCGGGCGATATGAGGCACAGTCTTCCGGGGGTTTACCCGGTTTAGGTATAGCTACGATCGTGGCCGTGCGTTGATCCAGTGGCAGTTCAGCCCGTTCCCTACTGTCCAGATACATGTCCAGCAGGGGACCACTAAGTTCTGAGGCCATCGATTTATACCATTCCACCGGAAGCCCGTTAGGACCCAGTGCCTTGCCTGATTGTAGTGAATGTATCGCCAATTGGATTTCCTCTTCTGAAGGGTCTGCCTCTAACTCTTGTGCAGCCTCCGGCGGTATGCCGGGGAGGAGAATGTCCACCAGCGCCGCCGCCGCCATTTGAGCAGTGACAACACGCTCTGGTGTGTATATGGTGTGAAAGTGACGTGCCAAAGCCTGCACTATGTCCTCTGGGTGTGTTAGTACCTGGCCGTCAGTATTAATGAGTCTCTGGATTCCTCTCGCGCCTCCCTCCCTCCTATCTAACCATGCCAGCATTTTCCCTGCCTTGTCGCCTATTTCATAAATTCTATGTTTAGTGTTCGCTAAGTAGCCCTTTTCGGTCGTTCTCAGGTGGGTCTGGTACTGCTGTTGCCGCAACTTTAGCGCGTGCGTCGCCTCCGGGGAAGGGTTCGCCATGTGTGCCGTGTTGGCAACGTGGAGTGCCAATTCCAGCTCTGTGAGCTCCTTCCCGGAATCACGCTTGTGTCCCGTAATGGCTGCTATCGCTGCCCCTCGCAGGACGGCCTTGTAGGCCTCCCATAGAATCGACGGGGAGGTCACTGAGCCATTATTCTCCGCAAAGTATTGTGTCGTCGCTAATTTCAATTTCCGTCTCAATTTAGGGACCTTCAGATAATTCGGATAAATGGGGTAGAGCCTTGCGCATTTCTGTTCTCCAGTAGTAAGGGTGAGCGTGACTGGCTAGTGGTCAGATACGCCCCTGGGTAGAATTTCGATCGTGTCAACCGTGCCCAACCCCCCCCCCAGGTACAGGAAGTAGTCAATGCGAGATAGGCTATTGTGGACTGCGGAGTAAAAGGTGTACTGAGTCGCTGTGGGGTGTAAATGTCGCCATATATCCACAATGCCCAATGCATCTAAAAACTCAGGAAGAGGTGAAAGTCCCCTTGAGCGGGCCCTAGTGGGAAAGGCGTCTAACGCAGGGTCTACGATGGCATTCAGATCCCCCCCAATGATTGTGTCACCCTCAGGGAGGTCCAGCAGGAATTTACCCAGTGCAGGCAATGTCACGGAGTGTAGTGCCGGGGGAATGTATACTGATACCACATTAAGCGGTCTACCCTCCCATTGGCCATGTATCGCTGCGAAGCATCCCTGGTCGTCTGTCGCATGGTGTGTGAGTATAAAGGGTGATGACTTTTTCAGTAGTATCCCCGTTCCCCTGGACCCTGAAGTAAATTCTGCATGTGTCGCCATCTTGTATCCGCGCCGATCAAGCGCTTTGCATGTCGTCCCCGTAAGGTGCGTTTCCTGGAGCAGAACCACATCTGGGCTCCGCCGCTTAATAGCCTGCAGTACCAGGCCCCTCTTTATTTTGTCACCCAACCCCCTGACGTTCCATGTGAGCATGCGCAGAGGGGGCACTCCCACCGTTACCGTGGCATTCCCAGCGGGTGGAGTCTGAAGTAAGTTAGCCATGAGACCGTTGCGAGATTGTTGTTAGCAATGTGTCGGTGACCGGCGTGATGAGAACGAGGAGCATGCCATGGCCTAGGGTGGTATCAGAATGTGTGAGGTGAGTGATGAACAATATCAAAAATGTAAACAGTAAAACATTAACCCCATCCCCCCTCCCTGCTCCCCTGCTCCACGGACCGAAACCCGCCCGTATCCCCAACTTCGCAGAGTGCTTCAGTTCTTCCCCAACTATCTTACTTGCTCGTGGGGTTGGTGAGGCCCCCTCAGGCACTAAATGTGTCCACCTTACTCAGCGGCAGCAAGTCCAAGGTCCCACGCGGCATCCCCAGGCCATCTCCTGCACAGACAATCTCCAGATCAGTGTTGGTCGCCCTGGGTCAGCGGATCTTGTGTCGAGTCGGACTCCGTTGCTGCCGTGTCCTCGCGGTGAGGCGGGGGGTCGGTCTTGTCTTCCAATGGCGTGATGTTCCGATGATTAGTCCGATCTTTGCGTGGACGATGACGCTGTCCCACCTGCCGCCAGCCCTCCAGCCAGTCGTGAGCAGTCTCCGGCCTATCGAAGAACCACGTCTTTCCATCAGCCACTACCCGTAGCTTGGCGGGGAACAGCATGGAATACGGCAATTCTCTGTCCCGCAGTGCTTTCTTCACCTCCGTGAACGATTTGCGGCGTCTGGCCACCTCCGCCGTGTAGTCCGGGAAGAAGGATAATGTCGCATTTTGAATCTTAACAGGTGGGGAGACCCTCGCTGTTTGCAGGACCGCATCCCTGTCTCTAAAATTAGGGGGCCCGCCCGGAACCCTGTGTGCTCTTTCCACCGAAAAGAAGTGGAATAGTCCTTTAGGTTTCAGTTTGTTCTTGATGAGGTCTTCGACGTAGAGGTCCATGGCCCCCTTCCCTTCTGATTCCGGAAGACCAAGGATACGCACGTTATTTCTTCGTGAACGCCCTTCTTGGTCGTCCAACTTGTCTTGCAGGAGTTTGGTGACTTTATCCATGCGTTCCATGGCAATCTGAAGTTCGGACGTGTCTTCTATCAGTGATTTCGTGACTACCTCCACCTGGGACACTCTTTCAGCCATTTTGTGAAAGTCTGCACGCAGGAGCGTGACTTCAGAGGAAATGGAGCCCACAGTCGCCTTGACCTCCGTAAGGGTGTTCATAATGTCCTCCAACGTTATTTTCGCGGACCCTTCCGTCGCCGGGGTGGCCCCCGTGGAGTTGCGCCCACCGTGCTGAGCCTGCCCGTGTTGGCTGTAAGCAAATTTTTCCAGTCTGATCTGTGTAGTAGACCCACTCCTGGTGCCCTTGCCCGCCATGGCGTTGAGACTCGTGGATTTTGGGACCTCCTCCTCGCCCGCCGCGGATCACTGAAGGGTAGCGTTTCTCCTCCCGATATGTACGTCAGGGGGCCGCCGGCGGGGGTGCAGTCCGACAATATATTCCAGTCCCCTCAGCGCAAGCACTTTAGTGCAGGATACCACCGGCGGGCATCCACGCGTCCGAGTGTTCTTGCCGTCTGGAAGGCTTTGCTGTCCTCATCCACTATGTCCGGTGGGCAGAATACCGCGTTGCTGGCAGGCAGAGGTCGTGCCGCGTACAGGAGGGTGGTAATCGCAAACACAACAGTGGGTGGTACGTTGGTAGAGCCGGCAAGGGCCCAGGCCGCACGCAGCCAGGCGGAGCACCACACTAGACGCACTCAGGCTCTTCAACGCGCGATTATAGCGTCGCGGTCAGAAAGGAGGGCAAGGGCCCGGCAGGGTGCCTCCCACTGTGAGGCCGCAGTATCAGGAGCGGGTCAAGACCGCCAGTCCAGCTGCCAGTGTGTCAGGGTCGTTGGGCGCTGTTTGTATGCACCGTGGACATACGCGGTACAATGGTTTTCTGAGCCGTCCCCCGGGGGCACCAGACTCCTTCGCTGTCGGCTCACCGCCCGCCCGCACAAGTAGGTGCACTCACCCCGGGAGGCCAAGTCAGGCGAGGCTCTCCTGTCGGGTCCCGCAGACGTCCCGCACAATGTGGCCGGAGGGGGGGGGCTCACCGCCTCTCCGCGTCTCGTGGTTCCTCTCCTGGATTTCTCTTCCCCGCCGCCGCCCCTCGCCAACACCAGCAGGCGGAGTGGGGTTTACTGTACCCCGGCGCTGGGCAGATGGCACCTCCGCTGCTCCGGTGGCAGTTTTCGCTGAGTGCGAGTCCCCAGCGGGTCTCCGGGCAGCGTCACTGTTCTCAAGCCGGTCCGGTCTCACTTCCGCCGGGGCTCGTGGGGCACGCAGGGCCGGTGCCTCTCCTCCAGCAACAGGCCTCTCACGTCAGGATTTGGTCCGGCGGGTTCCGGACCTCGGCGCCCTCCAGAATTTCACCTGGTGGATCCGCTCCGACCCCGGACCCGACCGCCGCCGCTTCAGGTGGTTGCTGACCCGGATTTATGTGCCGGATCAAAGATTATTCCGCAGTGCCCGAAGGAGCTCTCAAACTAAGCTGTCGCCATGTTGGCTGCTAGCCACGCCCCCCCTTGGATGATATTTTTAATGATGAAGCCCCCAGGGGTGGTGTGTGCTCATGTGTTTAAAGAGAACATATAAATAAACTTACTGAACAAGGCAGAATGCTCAACGAGTCATTGCCATCGCGGTAAGCTTAAGTTCATAATCTGTCAAAAATGGAGGCATAGGTGAAAAGCACATACATACGAGTTATCAGAAGTGCGATAACCGAAGGGTAAAGCTAAAGCTTACCAAAACTGGCTTCGTGAAGACGCAGAGGTATACATCTTCGTAAAAATTCTTTACTCTGTAATAAACAAGCCAGTAATGAGGATAGGAGTTAAGTGTATTGGCGTGCTATGTAAAATAATGTTAACCATAAGCATGCTTACCGATACTCGAGAGTGAAACGACGTACCGGGAACCCGGTGATAGCCAGCTCAGAAGTGCGAAAATAGTTTGTGTAACGGGCCGTGTATGTAGGCAGCTCCGTTCGTGGCATTAAACAAAAACTAAGAAAGGACAAACACTTAGTAAAAAGGTGACGGCCATCTTGGAGTGTGCGAACAGTCGTGAATAAAGATATACAGGGGTAAACCAGAGAAAAAAATATTCAGAGGTAAGCTGAAGAAAAAAGAAAAAGTGAAAGGGTCCAGTTGGCAGCAGATAAAATGCACGTCAATAAATGGTGGTGAGAGTAATTCATTAGTCAAGACGGTACATTGTACATATCTGACAACATGAACACAGATCAGATACATTAATTTGATAAAGATCATCAGTCAGAGAAAGCATGCTAATTCAAATTTGTCATTCAATCCTAATGGAGTGATTGTTTGCTTGAACCAAATCCACTATGTTTCGCGCTGAGACAAAAATTTACTATTGTCTCTATCTGGACGTTGATCCACAATTTCCAATACCCCACATTTAAGTTGCGCAATGTTGTGTCTCATGCTGCGCCAATGCTCTGCTATAGGGGAGCTTGTGGTGTGTGTCCTGATACGGCTTTTGTGCTCGGTGATCCGGGTTCTTAGTGTCATAAGCCCGAAATGCATTGGGACTTTTAAATTGAATTGATTTTGAAGAATTGTCTACCTCACATTTGGATTTTGTGAACTTTGAACATTTCCCTCGGACAAACGTTTGACGTTATATAAGGAAATACTACCACAACAAGCAAGAACCCGACGTCGTTTATTTCACTGATGTCCGAACATTGAGCTCAATCATTATTTGAATTGTTTAACTTTATTGATAACTACTAAAAAACTTTCTGTTTTACACTCCTTTGAGTGATTAGCGCAGTGCATTAGGCTATCTAGACCTTTGTCTAGTGAACTCATTCAATGTATGACCATAGGCTTGCAGGGCCTTTTCCTTTTGCACGCAGCTGAATATATTGTTTAAATTTGATTCTGTGTACTACCTTTACAGTTTACTTGTTCACTGAGTGCATCTAGGTTGCTTTTGATCCTGAGAAAACATATGCAGGCATTTTGGTCTTTTCCTTCCAATCCATCAGGGATGCCAAAGATACATTAATTCAAACAGAACAATGGATAAACGGAATGCTGAACGGTGTCATACATTCACCCCCAATACAGATATCCGGGCATAAATCCATTGTTTTCTTGTTCACCATGCCATTCTGGTTTGTACCCAGCCAAATGCAAATCAGTCTGGAACCTGCTCCCCGAAGGAACAGTCCAGCCCAAGCTGCCAGGGCCAGTCCTCCCTGAACAGGAAACAAGCATCCTAGGACCAGTTACGGGGTATCACCTCATATCAGCCAGGATAGCTTGACTCCAGTGGCATGGGGAGCATACTTAGATTGTCATGCCTGTTACGATTTTCCAAATCAGATATTGATTTTTGAAGAGTGACTGTTGTAGACAGCATCACAGTAAGGTCCTTGGTGTGAGAGGTTCCCTTATTTTCCAAGTTATTGAATCTATTTTCAGCCTCAGAGATTCTGATATTTATTGGACCTATCTCCAGTTTCATAGTGCTGAGAGCAGATTGCATCACATCGGTGTTTATTTTAGTGGATTTTGCCAGATCGTGTACATCTTCTAGTTTCTTGAAGATCATGTCTATTGAAGAAGAGATGTCTTTTTTGGGTTTGATAAGTGACGCCAGAAATGGGGGTTTAGCTTTGTTGCATTTAGATCCAACTTTTACATCCTTCTCAACCATACTGCTGTAGACCGAGTTGGCACTCGTGGTAAAAGGGACAGGGTCGGAATATTCTGATATGGTAGCAGTGGCAAGTAGGACTGTCTCATGCAAGTATCATGCTGATATATGGACTCTAATTCCATGCGGACCATGAGAAATATGGGATGCAGCAGACTGTGATAAGGGTAAAACAGTGACAGGTTGGAGTAACCAGTAACCCAACACCACTGAGGTAGTATATCCGTTACTGCTGGGGATTGCTCCAGTAAGACTAAGATGGAGTTGAACTGCTACAGGAATTCCTGTTATGCGTGGTAAATAAGCAGTGAGTTATTTGTAGGGTGGTCAAAACACCATACAGCAACAGAGCCACACTTGTGGCAGATCCTATCAAAAACGTTGCTGAATTACGATTTTAGTGCAAATTTCTATGCAGAGCCCACGAGAACAAAAATTGCGTACAGGAAAGGCAATCCAGTGATAGTATGAGGCAAAATGGCAGATTTTGTGAATAAAGTCAGTAGAAAAGCATGTATGATGACTAGAAAGTAGCCCAACATTATTGATAGTTCCAAAAACGAATAACTAGTGCCAAAACATGATCTAAAGCATTTTATAAAGCAGGGTAGAGTGAAGCTCTTATTCAGCATACTTATCTGGAGTAGATAGCTCCTGCATGTGACTAGGGTTCCAAGGGATGGGAGTCCTTGATTCAGCAAGTTCTCTCCTTGAAAGCTGACATTATAACAATCCATCAGTGCGACGGACTGGGAAGATTCCAAAAATTCAATGCGGGGAGTTGGAGTTAAGATCCACTCTCCGCGTGATACAAGTCTGCAAGCATTCTGCTGCTAAAGGATGTCTGTGATGTGGGGAATCCACTCTCCTTCAAGGTATGTAGTGTACTTGCAAATTGCCACCGACTGAAGCTCACAGCTTTGGCGGTCATTTCCCTGGAGTAGTGGCCATGCTCCTGTAGATCCCTTATTTTTAACCAAACCCTCATCGAAGATGGTTAATGAAACACTGTCAGAGGATGTGCACAAACACCTTCTTATGGATATGTTTAATTGCTGTTTTGTGCACAAATCATTGATGCATGTTGATTCTAATTGTCTCATGCATCTATCTTAGTTACGACTTTGTGTATTTGTTGTGATTAAACACATTTCACAGAAAGCAACATGACTAAGTTTTCTGAATGCTTCACAGAGGAATGTCTAGTAAATGGACAGCGCCAGCCCTTGCTCCATATTGTCCACAGATGATCCATAATAAGTTTGGATATGGTGCTTCACCTTTAATTACTGGTCAAATATCCATTGTCTCAGCTGTACATCTGCTTCCCTAATGTACTGACATTTACTGCAGCATATGTCCACTCAGTGTCTGGTTAGATGGCAAGTGTTTGTCTTGTCTCCCTTACTTGGTTACATGTGTTCTTCGTTACTCACACAGCAATATCTTAATACCAGCAAATATGCATTCTCTCTTTAGATAATTTTTTTGGGGGGGTACGGGGGGGCGAATTTCCACTGGTATATAATGCTGGCCATCATATTGAGGTGGAGTGCTCCTACCTCGGCTTCCTTTTCAAGTTAAATTCTTTGTTGAAGGAAGTGCCGTCTTTTCGGCTAAGGCCTTGATTCTGGGACATGGCCTACTACATTTCTTTACTGCATTGAATAGACAAAAGATTGGCAACATTTCTCAGCTGTATACTTCAAAATTACCGGCTGTTTTATGTATATGGAGTGGAATGTTTCGAAACACTTGATTTTTCTCACAAATTAGCGATGGTTAAGAGTTGGCTATGAAAATCTTTTGAGATCATAAGGAAAAGCGTTTCGGGTCACATCTTAAGGTTAGAACTTAATATGGTTGGTATTCTGTTTAAGTGTCATGTCCAGATACCGAGCACCTAGTTTGCATAATTGAAAGCTGGGTCAGTATGTTGAAGCATAATTTCTATAGAACACTGACTTAGTTTCAAACTAATTATTCTTTCATCAATGCCATCTATAATGAGGAAAAGTATGTTGATGGAAATGTAAATAAAATTGAAGACACCATGACAAAGTTTACTTTTAAATGCTGTATAACAAAATGGATAATGCAGAAAAACAGAGTTGCGTTTTAATCAATGGACAAAGATAAGATGGAATACACCACATTGTAGAATTTTAACAGGAGAAAGTATACAACGTTATTTAAAAACTAGTTTTGATATGTGTGCTTGTCATTTTCAGACCAATTTTAAGCCGGTAGTGTATATGTGACCCATACTGTGTGGCAAGTAGTGCTCAAGATTGAAGTAGGCATTGCCAGTTTAACTCTTGTCCTGTGCAAGATATACACGTGGCCTCTTTGTGTACCCCGGTTTAGTGGAACAACGTCACAGTTTTTTATACTAATATTTGTTAGGTGTTAAATGGATTTATTTATAGATGCTATCATGCTATAGGAAACATTTGCTATAAACTTTTAAACTGTTTAAATCATTTTCGTGTTATAATTTTGCATTGTTCCATGAAATATACATTTGACAAAAACTGAACATGTGAAAAATGTGATTGAGTCTCTTTCAGTAATCAAAGTTTTTCGTAGCTCTATGACTGTCGAGAAAGAACGGGCGTCCGCACATCAAGCATAATACAGATATGTTTTGATGTTTTAGGCTAGTTTTGCGCATCTGGTACGCCGTTCTTTGTACTGACTTCACATGATAATATTAGGGTCATAGGGCTTGCCCAGTCCTGAAATACTATCTTGCCAGCCAAGTTCATTTTCGAAAAATATGTATACTCTTTCTTTGAGGCAAGCTCTTTTCTTTAAAAATAAGAGTAAAATTCTATTAAATCCTTCTTAATGGCCATTTGTTCACAGGATAACATCCTGATCTTCGGGCCTGATTATGATGGCGGTCGGACGAGCGTCCATCCGCCATCTTGTCAGGAAAAGGACGGGCAGACAGGGAGTTGGCGGTCCTGTCATGCAAAGTATGATCTGACTGCCGTGGAGGCGGTCGGAAAAATGTCTTGTATCACTGAGGCTTGTGTTGCGGCCTGAAAAAGGGCTGCAGCACGAGCCTCACTGCCAAGAGGCATGTTCGTAACCAGTCCTGCAATATGTGGAAGGAACCATGCGGTGCCTACCACATGGTGCAGGGATGGTTAGGGGGGCGCCATAGGTGCTTCTCAGGGCCTATAACGGAGGGCCATGGGAAGGTGAGGCCAGCAAGGACTGCCAAACTCACTTTCCACTTCCTTTTTCATAGCGGGTTAACCGCCATAAAACACCTGGCGGAAAGGGACATTGTAATCCCTACGGCGGTGCCTGAGCATGCACCACCACTATTGTAGGGATTGTAGCCCCTCCAACAGTCTAATGGGCACCCTGAGCCTGTCGGATGCGTGGCGGACGTTCTCTCCGCCCAGCCATCATCTGCCCACCATCGTAATGCAGCGGGCAGAACTGCAGGGGCAGATGGCGGTGGAACCACCACTGATGGCCTGACGGCGGCGGTCCCTCTGCCATCGTAATCAGGCCCTCTATTACTCCTTATCTTCATTTTTGTTTTAGAACCCAGATGACGCCTCTATATTCAAAATGTGAGTCAAGTTGCCTAACACAATTTTAATATTACCCTTCTAGGGTTGAAATATACAAATGCGTGGTTTGTACCACCTGTTGGTAGGCACACTTTCTACCAGAGATCAAGAATTGTAACATTCAGTGGTGACAAGGAGAAAATGCACCTGTGTAGAACTCGCCAATACCGACGGCAACTCATGCCAAATAGCCTTAATAAGCCTTTCACTGTAATGGCATATACAACTCAGGATTAGACAAACTTTTGCTCATCTAATCATGGGTGGTGTATGGGAAGAGAGATTGTCAGGGAGACGGGCATGTGTGAGGTAACACTGCATGCGTGAAGGGACAGTTCCTGTGTAAAGGAACCAAGCTCGTGTAAAAGAATAGTGTATGAGTAACAGAACAATATCTGCGTAAAGGAACAATATCTGAGTGAGGGAACAGTCCATGGTGTCCATGTGTGTGCAAGAGCAATTTCCACTTTGCAGAGCAATGGATTCACCTAGCCAGGACTTAATTCGACAACACATACATCAATGTATGTCAAACTCCTTTGCTGTACGTGTCAGTGGGATAAATGCATGGTATTCATGTTATTACAGTACCTGTTGCATGTGGGGTAGTACTTCTGTGTGTGCAATATCATCCGAATCTCCATAGGTCTCATCTTCATCTCGATGCACAAAGTATGGAATGCTATCTTCTTTAGGTTCAGCCTGAAACATGAACATATTTAACGAACGTTATTCTCACAACCCAAGAACAAGCAAGGTATCTGGAGGGTGAGTGCGGATTTTGTCACACATGAGACTATAGAACGCCCTACCAAGGTCTTGATCACCACAAATATTTTTTTTATTCTATATTGTGTGTGCCAAGTGTGCTATTTAATCTCGGTGCCCTTGAAATCTTAACAGGTAGTGTGATGCTATGAGTTTTTAATGTTCTATTTGCTTCAAGAAACTGCTGAACTAGCGACTGGTAAATTGCTATCCACTCACAAAAACTCTTGTCGCACCACCAACCGACTGAATCAGGCCTTATTCTCTCCCTCCTAAACCCTACTCCACTACAGTAGTCAAACCCCTCTGAGCTTTCTAAACACTTTCGTGCAGTGGCAAGGCTAGGTCAATTTAGTTACCAACTGTAGACAGTTTTAACTGTCTGTGATCGAAGACCCTATCGCACACAAATCAATACACTGGTGGGGTTTGGTCAGCCCACTCTTCATTGTTGGTGTGCTTGCTTGACAATATCATTTCTTTGCTTTTTATTCAATGGCTTTATTTCTTTTCTCATGTTTGTCCCTACCCTCAGTGTAACTGTTTAACATGGTTTGTGATTGGATGAGTTGTATCCTTTCACAATCAGGGAACTATTTTTTTATTTTTCTTTCAGCTTTCAATGGAGTGAATCTGTTACTCCCACTCATTTTCTTATGTTCTTGTTTTATTTTACATGTCGGACCCCCTTTTCCGCTTGACGTGTTGCTCTTCTCACCACTTCCTCAATTGCTTTTCCACTCCTCCATGTGTTATTTTTCCTTTTATATTTTACCCACTGGGAGCCACCACTCCAGAGCTCTTTCTATTTCCTCATTCCACTCGTACATTACGCCACTGCCTTACCCACCTCATGCTTCATAGTTTTATTATTTTCCTATATTTCTTAAAATGAAGTGAAAAGGAAATTTATAAAGCGCAATACAATTACCTGAGGGTGTTCAGGCGCTCGCTCATCAGGTGAAAAAAATGCCTTAGGGTCTTAATACAGAACCAGAGATTAAAGAGCCAAGTCTTTAACGCTTTCCTGAAGGCCAACAAGCGGGTTTCATCTTTTAACCCTGGGGAAGCGAATTCCAGAGTCTAGTCGTGCCGACCAGAAAGATTCTCCCGCCCCAGGAGCTTTTCCTGAAGCTGGGGGTCACCAGATTGTGAGTGTGAGCTGAGCATAGATGGCACACAAGGAGTGTATAGTTGAACATTCTGTTTAAAAAAGACAGGTCCTATGTCATGAGTTGCTTTAAATGCTATACAGAGATCCGTAAACTCGATCCGTCTTTTTATTGGTAACCTGTGTAGCTCTTTTAGCGCCACAGAGGCAGATTTGTGCTTGGGAATGTTCAGCAAAAAGCACGCTGCGGCATTTTGCACAATCTGTAATTTAGTTCGAGATTTAGTCCAGAGGTTGATGAAAAGACCATTACAATAATCGGCTCTGGACAGAACAAGAGCCAAGATCACTAGCTTACGTATATTAACAGAGAGGAATGGAAGGATCTTTCTAAGTAATTTTAGTGTATAGAAAGATACAGAGGTGACCTGGTTTACGTGGCCTTCAAAGGAGAGCATGGCGTCAAAAGTGCCTGTGAGGCCAGCAGTAGTACACTGCTACAGGGCAGCTCTCTTCCTTGTCTGTTGCACACTCTCCTCTCTGGTTTTATATTTCCTCAAGACCGCTCAGCATTTGAGCATTGCTGCCGGGTCACTGGATTTACTTTATATTGCTACCTGCCTCCCAAAAATAATACTGTCTTTATGGAGACTAGCAACTGTACATCACTGTAGAGTTGCATTCTTCTCATACACTGCTCTCCACACCTCCCCACACTTAAAAAAAAACATTATCTGCAACTGCCCAGCATCTGCACACTGCTGCTGAACTGCTAGTTTTTTCTTTTTGTGCTCCCACACTATATATTTTTTAATTTACCATTCTACAATTACATTTGTCAATGTTGTAATAGTAAATCATAAATAAAACAATGGCCACTCGTGCCTCACAACACATACAAGCACATCGGCAGCCACCGGATGTCCTTTCTTTATGAGAGAGAGCCAGTTCTAAAATGGCTACCCTTGAATCAGTCTGCATCGTTATGCACCAGTGGCCATTTTGAGCTTTGTTTAGGCCAATGCAAACTAGTACTTACAAATCCAACAGCAGGGTTTTTGGTTTTTTCGCTTTACCAATGCTTGTTTCAAATAAGAAATGTTCCACAGGAAAAAAAAATCTTCAAATCTGATAGCAAATAGTCCACAAGGTTAAAATGATTGGCTACAGGCTGGTCACGTTTCTTATTACTCTGCATTGCTTACCGCAGAGCTCCCAATCTACGATCTCCTATTGTGAGAGCAGAACTAAAGCAAGCTGTAACACATGCAGGGGTTGATTGCTGTGATTCTAAAAGGTGCACCGCATGTGAATACCTTTTACAAGCATATCGGTAACTAGTTCTGTTACGCGAAGGAACCATGGAATAAGACAGCATCATACATGCCGCTCAACATGCACTATTTATGTGATTCAGTGCCAATGCCGAAGTAGTTAAAAACAATATGTAGGCCAAACGGTGAATGAGCTCAGTATACAATTTAGGACCCACAAATCAGCAATAACTAATAAGAAACTTGACCAGTCTGTAGCAAATCATTTTAACCTTGCGGGCTACCTGAGGAAGGTGAAGTCAATATGTTGTATTGGAAATAGATTTTGGTTCTTTGGTGAGCCCATCTGATCATATCTTTCTTAGAGATCTGGAAACCATGATGCCAACATATTTTAACCTTTCGGTCTTTCTCACGGCTGATAAACTTCCGATTTCCATTTCTATTTATATACGCCTACTCAGGCTTATAATGCTGCATTCTGGGAGATGAAGTCAATTCAGGAAAAACACATATAAAATATAAAACACAATTCCCATAATGCCTTCAACACTTTCTATCAATTAACTGAATTGCACTAAACAATTGGGGGTGTATTTTTAAAAATTGAGTAGCATGTTGCTAACAAAAACATATGTTCATTATTGAACAGAACATTTTTCGCCTAAGTGATTTGCCCAGGAAATATCAATACTATAGGGAATTGTAACTGACTAATCAAAGACAAAAATGCCATTTAATGCAATTATAAAAAAAGGTGAAATAGGCATCACACTGTGACAATTTGTATTCAATTCTCTAACCACATATTTTCTGCTAATAAAAATCTGAGTTCCTATATTGAAGGTTTTGGAAATCTTTTACACACAAGTTTCCCTGTCTGCGCCGGTGCAGGCATTCATTAATGGCTATGGAAGGGGTGGCAATGCAGCCCCCTCCCCTTTTTTTGATTAAAAGTAATAGCCCTGGGGGATGGGGTTCCCAGGGCCTTTTAAAGGCTCGAGGATGGTCCCCCCTGTTAAAAAATACAGTGGGCCTTGAGAATAGGGAGCTCTGGGCCGAAAGAGACCTGTGGAGAGGGGCCACCCCCTCCCGAATAAAGTAAACATCTGTCCCCCCTTGGGGGATTTAAAAGAGATGTGTGGGAGCCCTTGTTGCTTCTTTTAAATGTTGCTGCAGAGTTGCAGACTTTCCTGCAAATTTGTGGTAAAATAATAAAAATATGTTTTCCCCCACGCGGGGTCCCTCTGTCATACCGCCACCAGGGATAGTGGGTCAGGGTATCCTTACCTTGCCCCCTTATGACTCTTTTATATTTTTTTTTTAGGACTGGGGTCCTAATATGGCTTCCACGACCATCTGGTTGAGGGGGTGGCAACCAATCAGATCTCAGTTTGAAACCAGTCAGCTCTGCAGATCCTCCACAACGTGATATAGACAATTTTCTTGAACCTTTATTTAGCTAAAACTACTGAACGGATTTACACCAAAACACAAAAAGCACTGTCTAGACTTTCAAGCTTTCTGAGAAATTTGGTGTAAATCTATTAAGAGATTTGGGTTGTAGCAGAGCCTAAAGTTCCTATGGAAAAATGAATGAGGAAAACACATTTTGGGACCCCCCCTTTTTCTCTGCCACTGGTTGACGGATCACCCCAAAACTTTCAAAGTTCAAACTAGTCAAAAAGTAGCACTTTTTTGGAACGTTCATCGAGATTTATCAATTTATGTGGCACTCTAAGGCTGAAAGGGTCATGTTTTGACTTATACGGAGTGCTCCCTTGTGTAAGGACAAAGCCAAACCACACGGAAGAACTATGATGATAGCGAAACACGTGTAAAGAGTTGCTTTAATTTATTCCAAGTTGGCTTAGACGATATTTTACCAACCCAAAGCTGAAATACTATGCCTGGAGTCGTAAAAGGCTTTTGTCGTATTACAGCTCACAGTGGATGGCACTGTGCTAATCCTATGCTTAAAAACTTTTATAGAAAAACAGACATTTGAGGTAAGCAGATTTGTTGCTGGAGACAGTCACACCCCAAACCCCCCCCTGAAGCTACACCCAACAAGTTATTTCAGAAATGTGGCAGTCCCTGGAAAATGTGATTAGAACCTGAAATATCCTTGTGTATTTGACAGTTATCCTTACCATCTGCTCCCTTGGGCTCACAATACTGTTGGATTCCAACCCCTTCTTCCTCAGCCAAATCACCCCAGAATTGAAAACCAGCCCCTAGCATGTACTGTTGCTGACAACTGGGCGTCAGGGGCCATTGTAACCTGGCATCTTTGTTGGCACCAGCTGCATCTTCTTCTACACACAATCTGGCCAACTCTGAGCATTTATTGCAAAGAGGATGGTTCACTTCCAGACTTTATCCTACACCCAGAATCTTTTTCATAGAGCAGTGCTAATTGTTTCCATTTGCACTTTACTTTCTCCAGCGACACATACCAATGAGTCTCTCTCTTTGGTTGCACTGTAGAAAACACTCTCCAGTACAATGAGCCTTGGATTAGAGGGCTCTTAATCAAAAAGACAGAATGGATCATTTTAGGCTGATAACATTAAACTGTCAGGAATGAGTGTGAAATGGAGGTGAGTAGAGAGATTTTAGTTTCTCCATATTTTTCTTCTTTTTAGTATCACACATGAGAGCATTTTTAAATACTTGAGCTCAGCAAGTGCACTCTTACAAGCAGCTATCATGTTTGATTTAATAGCCTATTATGTTGCTCCATCTATAATAGGAATCAAGGCCAGGTTCAGAGTTTTCAAGACTACCGACTTGCCGCTTAGTTCACTAATCACATTTATGTTAGGGGGGCAAGCCATTAATGTTTCTAAGTTCATGTTTAAAAACTATAATTTTTAATAAATGTCTGTATATGCAGTGATATAATCTGATGTACCAAGATGAAACGCTTCTGCATTTAAAGAAAAACACTTTTTTGTAATTTTCAAGAGACAATCATATTTTACATTATATTTTTTGCACAATATACATGCAAAACGTTTTCATGGCTTGGCTCATGCTTAGATTCTTAGAGCCAGGTAGGCCCTTAGCTCGGCTCTGCGTCAGCTCGCCCTGTTTATTTGCGGGCACAGCCACCTTTATTTGCAACTTGGGCTTAGTACATGGGGCTGTCAGTCACTTGAGAAAATGATACATAAACAACGAGAACTAGAAACATGGATCACTGCCTACATGCACTCATTTAACAGCTCTACCATGAAGGATCCTCGTAGCAGAGAGAAAGAAGAATGAATGCAGTCAAAATACTTTTACAATACGTGATCCTGGAGCAGGAACTCCAGGTTGTTGTGTATTATGTGACTGTAGTCAGGAGTCACCTGGGAGAACTGCCATGCCCAGATAGGGGCATAGCATCGGGGTTTCCACCCTGCAAATGCATTCCTGGCTTGGTAGTTGGGTCTGGCGGCTTGAGTCAAGTTTCCTATGTCCAATAACTTGGGTCGGGTTGCAATCCTCAAGCCAGACTGTCGAAAACGAACTCGGCTGAACGCACCTTAGTCATTTCACCACTCCACTCTGCCGCCCACTGCTTTTTAGGTTTCGCCTGGCGTAGCACTGCGCAGCAGTGTTCGTGCAGGCGAAATATTATGTTAGACACTATGGGGCTTTGTCCCGCCTCTCTCTTCCATTGGCTAGCTCCATAAATGGAGGCTAGCCATTGGAAGAGAGATCTGTCAGTCATTGCCCGAGCAGATTCGTGGGCGTTCCGGCGATTTTTACTCATCCCGCCCCTTTTAGAACGTCATTCTGGCGGTGGGCGGATATTTTTTTTTTTTTTTTTGGGACGGCATGTTTTGATCATTTGTTTGTGGCTGACGTGCAGGCAGGAGCCGGGCCTCGGGGGTCTGCTGGTCTCGGTTTCCTGTAGTCTCGGATGTGCTCATAAAGGGCGTCATCGACAGCGTAGATTCCTCCGTCAATAATTCTCCCAGTGTGGACTTTGACACGTTGAAGACAAAAGTTTCCTTTTTTCGCACGGGGTTGTCCTGACTCGGCCGTTGTGTGTATAGGAACGGTAGCGCTTCCTGGTGAAGTGGCAGCCTGCGGGTCAGTATATACGGCCCTGTCCACCCCTTTTTATCCACAGTCTCGAGCCCCCGCCTCCTTCCTCAGTATGTACAAGGCTCCCTTACTCATGTGCTGCAACATGCCAAGGCGGACAGCACGACTCTACCCCAGACATCCATGAGTGCTTCGGGGTACACTCTGATGTGGATTAGTGCAGAGAAATGCAAAGGTTTCCGGTTCCACCACGAGCTTCCTCGTGCGCCTTTGTCACCTTTCAGATTGGTGAAACCCGTTTCCTCCCAGGCGGAGACACCTCTGATGTAGGCTGGCGAGTAGCGGGCGGACAGGATATGAGGTGATCCGTCTTCACAGGTTCCCCGGCGCTACCTTCTAATTAACAGAAAGTGGTTTAGCTTGCAGGGACTCGGCTGAGTAGGTCTGTCTCAGGAATGTCCGTCCGTCTGTCAGCAGAGAATGCATGAAAACACAAGGATGGGCTCGTTACTGTTCTAATTGCTGGCCACCTATTAAGGTAGGTGGTCGGCTTTGTTAATACTTTCCTCACTTCCCCTCCCGCAAGAAAAACAGGATTTACTGGGTTGTGTGTGTACTTCAGAAGTCTCAGAAAATAAGTCGGGCTGGTTCTCTTCTTTGCTACTGCATTTCTCACAGTCACTCTGGTAAGCGGACTGGATAATATTCAAATAGTTTGTTCCTTTAAGTGGCTTTAAAATAATGTTAATTTGAAACACTAATCCAATTTTCTGCCTCAGTAGACTCTGGACAAAGCTCGCTTTGAAAACCCCCGTGGCTTTCTGCTTGCTGCCTATTGTGCGATTGGCTATATCTGCACAATAAGATGATATACCCCAGAAAACCTACAAGTATACACCTAACTAGCACAAAGGGGATGACAGACATCGGAATACTGTGCCACAGCAGCCCATAGCTGTCTGCCTTTTGATTATTAAAGGTAAGAAGACCTACGTATTTAGTGTGTGTTCTGGTTGATGTTGCTGGTTTCACATTTAAGTGAGCATGCTGTGTCACAGACGTCTCTTCTGACCAGGAGGGCTATCCTCCAGCCCCTGCTCTGGGACACTAACTAAATATCCCTGCTTTTTAACTGTTATGTTCAGAATAAGAATAACAACTTTCTCCGATTGTTTTCAAACCTAGAATCTTTCATACAGGCAAACAAAAATGAGGTATTGATTGCAAACAAACGAGTTTTAGTTTTAAGGGTTCTTTCAAATGAATCATTCCATGACCATTTTCTTAACGACGCGGGAGCAAATTATTAAATAGAGAGTGGGGACAAACAGACATTACTCTTGTTATGATTGTGTGAGCATGGCTGTTTAAAGGGGAGGATTATAAAATATTTAATTTGCATCTTTTTGAGATAGCCGAGTGGGTTAATCCCCTCAAAATGTTCATTCTGTGACACCAAACCTCCCCAAAGATCCATACATCGGCCCATCCTGATTGTTCTACCTCCCAAAGGATTATGCACTTTATTTAGACACTAGGCATCTAAGGTGTGACAGTTCATGCCCTCCATCATCCTCATGGGGGACTGTTTGCTATATTTAGAAATACCTGCCGGCATGGCAGGGATCTATCAGCCTAGAAGGGAAGGAACAGCCACATGGTGTTTCCCTTCACAACAGTGAAGCTTGTTTATTTTTTTGCTTGTAGGCAGAATTCCTTCACCCCCGCTCTTCCTGGTTGTGCTGGTGTCCGTCACCCCTCACCCCCGCTCTTCCTGATTGTGATGGGCAGCAGTGTTGAGATGGCTTCCCAGCAGAACAATGGCCGCTTGTGCACTGTCCTTCAGTCGGTCACACTGCTCTTAAAACCGCAGGCCCCCTTCGTGTAAAAGATATTTGTCATAGGGCTGCCCTTATCTAATGAAAGAGAATTGGAGCCCCCCCCCTGCAAAGAATTTACTCATAGCCTCCCCCTAGGTAAGAAAACTTGGTGAATGTGTTAATCAGTAAATATTGCAAGCAAGTTAAACCTCGACAAAATGCTGTTTGATTCTAGGCACCACTGAAGTGGTTTCTTGAGGTAACCTCAGTCGTTGCCTGATGTCACCAGACTATCCCTCCGTGGCCCGCTCCCTACCCACTTCCTCCAGTGGGAGCCCCCCGCAGCTGAAGACCACTGATGTACCAGGGCACTACAGAACAATTCATCCAGAGCCATTATTGAAAAACCATGTGTCTGTTCTATTTACAGTCTGAGTCCACTGTAAACAGTAGAGGGCAGTTTAAATTGAGTAGAGTTTGGGGTATGTTGTGCCTGAGCGCAGAACACTAAGCGCTGATGCAGAGAACGAAAGGGACAGTGATTTTGTTCCCTTGCTGTGCCCTATGAATGAGAGATGTAAGGCTCTGTGTGCAGGGACCTTGCAGACCATCGTACAGCCAACCATGACACTCACCTCAGCTATCGTCTCTCAAGGTCATGCAGCTGCTCCACACCGCTAGCAAAGCAGCAAAAGGTCAACATATTGTCCCACGTACAGCTATATCTTCAAGAATCTATCAGCTCATAGCCCAAGCTAAGAAGTACACTATTTCCGGTGGCTGGAGTCACACCTTCATCCAGGTCCCCCCCCCACCCCGCTCTTCCTGGTTGTGCTGGTGTCCCTCCCCCCGACCCCGCTCCTCTTCGTTGTGCAGGTGTCCGTCCCCCCCACTCTGTCTGTGTGAGGGTGGCTCTGTGTGTGTGAGGGTGGCTCTGTGTAGGTGGCTCTGTGTGTGTGAGGGTGGCTCTGTGTAGGTGGCTCTGTGTGTGTGAGGGTGGCTCTATGTGAATTACTCTGTGGGTGGCTCTGTGTGTGTGTGTGTGGCTCTGTGTGGCTCTGTCTGTGTGTGTAGCTCTGTGTGTGTGTTTGTGCTATGTGTGTGTGTGCAAATGCAATAGGTCTCGCATTTGTGAGAGATTAAGCTATTGGCATTGTAAATGACAATGCCATTTATTTATGTTTTCAAAACCAACACATAAATACAAAATTTGTCATTTACAATGCCAATAACTCTAACTTTTACAAAGGCGAAACCGTTGCATTGTAAATGCTATTTAAGCATACTAACCAAGCTTGTTCCTCACCTACTACATTTTTAAAGCTCAAATACCCATTAATATGTCGAAAAATGTCAATTTTTATTATGTACTTTTACATGTTCTTTGTGTGCTAAACTCCAGTTTGTTATTTAGTACAGTGCTCACACAGTCAAGTAGCTGCTTTAGAACGCTAGGATAAAAAATCAACCTGATCAGAAATATCAGCCATACATCGACTGGGAGAGCAAAGGGCCACCTCAGCTTTGACTGGAAAATATACCCAGTCACATTAAGGTGAAGGACATGAAAGTGTTGTCTCATCGCATGTAGTAAACAAGTACCATCTTGCACCCAAGAACCCCACCAACTTTGAAGGACTTCATGTTCATGGAAGGGCACCTGAGAATTGTGGAATTGAGTGGTTGGCGATAAACAAAGTCATTGGTTTAAATATTGTCAAGATTCCGTGGATATGTGTTATTTTAGAGTCTTTCCATGTGGATTTGGCATTATAGTTCAGCGAATTCCACTGGTGGTGCTAGGCATTTGGAAGTAATGGAGCTAAATATGTGATCAGGGTCTGGGTCCTACGAATAATTCAGTGAAGCTGGCTCCATGCCTCCCAGATCTGACATGAAGTTGGGAGCTATGCCGGAGAGCCACACCTCCGGATAGCCGTAGGCGACCACGCCCCCCTGTGGTAATGGCATACCAGAGTGTGCTGATGTCCGTGCTTGTGGACATCGCGGTTTTGGCGGTTTGGTGGAGAAAGTGCTGCGAGATACGGAGTTAGTGAGAAAGCGCAGGAGAAGTGTTTTTGGCTAGGATTAAATCACAGAAAGCAGAGCAGCTTCTCGATGGCTTCTAGACTCTGCTTGACGAGGAGAGAGCCCAGACTGTGCATTGGATGCAGGCGCCGTGGGAGGAGACACGGGAACACCTGAGTTTGCGAGGAGTCAGCGGGAGAGAAATGTTCAGAAAGGGGAGAGAGGTGAGGAGAGGCAACGAGTGGCAAGGACATTGGCAGGACGGAGCCTAGATGGTGGTGGATTAGGGGGAAGAGAAATATAACAGACTGAGCAGTAGCAATAATATTTTTGTTTCCGGAAGCCCTGATTGAAAGTAGCTTTACTGCTCTACTTCTTCATTTTTTGGCGCCCCTTTGGTTGGAGCTACTATGGGGCGACACAATAAGCAGAACTAGCTAATACCCAGAGTTGAAACAGCCAGTGGCCTAAAAGCTAAGACGCACCTGGCTCAGGCACAGAACAAAGTTTCTTCTGTGGGGGGAGGCAGAGCAGGACTGTTGGGGAATCGTCCTGAACATAATTCCAGCTTTGAGAGCTCGGAAGAAGAACCAGCGTCGGAACCAGCAGCAGAGCCTCCTGGGACACTCCAGGGAGCTAGCACCTACCCATCAGTAGCCACTAGAGGGCTGGGCGACACTGGTAGCCTGGTAGTGGATAAGGCAGGAACACCTGAAAGTGGTAAAAAGGAGGAGAAGAGTATGAAGGAGTTTCCTCTTTTTGTGAAAAAATCAGCACAACCTATCCCTCCTCAGTCTAATCCATCTCAGACTGCGGTCATTGTTCTTGTCTCCCCCCGCCAGCTTCCATTGGACCTAAGTTCATTGTCTTCGCCTGGCACTTCCTCTGTGTTTCCAACCCTCCAGCTTGCCCAAAACCCTCTAGCCTCACCCTCAACCTCAACTCTCCTGTTGTAAGAATTGAATTCCAATCTGCTGAATTCTGTCCTTCCGCCTTCCGCAGACTCAGCATTGCAACCATCTCTTCAGCTGTTGCAGTCAAGGCAGGACCAGATTTTGAGTGGCAGCAACCTAACACTTTCCCCGGGGCCTCAGGAACAGCAAAAACAGCAAAAAGTTCATACTCAGAAGTTGAAGGACCTTAAAACACCGCAATTGACTCACAACCAGGATCAGGAAGTGACTAATACTATACAATTCCCAGCCTCAGGTCCTGTTTCAGAATCTCTAGAGACTCTAATAGATGATCCAGCAGCAATTGCAACTACCAAACTGTTGGATATTGAAACACTGCTTAACCTCATTCTGGAGGAAATGAGAGACATGAAGAGGTCACAGGAGAATGAAATTGCTTCTCTTCATTCAAGATTAGGCAAAATAGAGGATGCAGTGGCATGTCTTCCGGTTAACATACAGGAAGCAGAGACTAGGCTCTCTCAGTTGGAGGATCAGATGTCCGGACTGCTTATCAAAGTACGTGAAGTAACCAAGGATAGAAATTCGTTACAAAATAAACTGGAGGAGTTGGAAAACCACTAACGCCGTTCAAATCTGCGCATACTGGGAGTACCAGAGAGGGTGGAGGGTGCTCAAGTACCACAATGGGTGGAGTCCTTTATTAAGGAAAAAGTTCTTCCTGAGTTTAGTGGAGATTTGACAATTACCAGGGCCCATAGAGTTCCTTTCCATCCTTTGCCAAGTTCGAGTGGCCCACGTACAATCTTGGTTAATTTTCTCAGACTATCGGATAAAGGAGAAGATCCTGGCCAAGGCCATACAACAAAAGCAATTCCCAGTGAATGAGACTTCTAACTGTAGATTTTTTCCAGACCTGTCTGCTGCTGCGGCCCGGAGGCGTAAGGAATTTGTCAAACTGCTTTTTTTGTTCAAGGCACAAGGCGCACAGGCTTCAATTGCCCAACAGTCTAAAGTATGTGTGCTTGTCAAGGTGAAATTCCACATGTTTGCTAATATAGAGGATGCCCAGGATCTTCTCAAGGAGATTTCAGGGCCTCAATAAGATGGTAGACTGATGTTTGTCTTTTCTTACGATCAACGGTTTGAAAGGCTTTCCTTTTCTAAGAATTTGGCTGGTGATGAAAATACGAATCAAATAGGAATCAATGAATGTATTGCTGTTTATTTGTTTCCTTTGGCCAGATTGTTTGCAATATATGTATACCACGGGGAGGGGGGGGGGGGAGGCTCAGCCAGGGTGCAGATCCATGGCACCCTTTAAAGTAACTGAGGGGGGGTAAGAGGTGGTGTGTGTGGAAAGCGTAGGGGTACACCTCTTGTGGGGGATGGTTTGAGAGGGTAGGGGGAGGGTCTGGGGGGGGTAAAAAGATTAGCAGCAAAAGGAGCAGTAGCAGGGGCATTGGAGCAAAAGCTTTCAAGATAATGGCTAAGTACATTTATAGCTGCAGTTTTCTTTTCTTTTTTGATGTCTATGTTTGAAAATCAGGATAAAGAATGATCAATAGGTGTCTCACTATATCTATTAATGTTAATAGGATTTTAAATAAGTCCAAATATGGAGCGTTATTAAGGTGGCTAATATCCTGCTCTCCACAGGTAGTATTTTTTCAGGAAACCCACTTGAAAACAAATTTTCCTAAACTATATCTTCCTAGGTGTTTCTCTCATGTGTTTTTTGCCTCTGCCGGGCTAGCTAAACGAGGGGTAGCTAGATATTTTTGCCGTAGTCTTCCTTGGGAATTTGGGCAAATTTAGAGAGATCCGTTTGGGCGATGGCTTTGGGTTGAGGCCAACCTGAATGGGATGATTTTAAATTTTATAAATTATTATGGACCGATAATTGAGGATACTACACCGTTACTTAGGATCACCGAGCTACTTAGACGGTCCCCGGGAAAAATAGTTTTGGGTGGGAATTTCAATTTCATTCAAGATTTAAAAAAAGACACCTCAAATAAGAATAAAAAAGAGCTGAAACCCCAAACAAAGAAAGTCTTGGAAGCCCTAAAGCAGGAACATCTATTGGTAGATCAATGGCGTAAATGCAACCCGACCGCTGCAAAATGTACGTGCTATTCTAACCAATTCAACACGGCCTCGCGGATTGATTTTGTTCTTATTTCACCATCCCTGAAGGTTTTAGATACCACCATAGGGGTTAATCCCTTCTCAGATCATTCTTTAATAACAGTTAAGTTTGCGATCGAAGGGGGTGAAAAGGCTCAATCCAGGTAGCAGATGGATCGTCTACTCCTCCAAGATCTCAATTGGGTAGCTCAAACAAATGATGGATATTAGAGTTCCTTAACCTAAATGAAGGTACTGCAGAAATCTCAGTTTCGGGAGGGTTTAAAGCAGCCATTAGAGGCCAGATGATTGCGCGCGCAGCCGCACAGATGAGAGAGAGGCGTAATAAGATCAACCAACTTCAACAGGATGTGTCTAATGCTATAAACTTCAGAGACATCACACCTCAGGTGAGTGAAGATGTGGCTTTGCAATTAGAAAGGGCGAAGGCAGCCGTAAAAGAATTTTTTGTAATTGAGGAAATCAATAGCTCAAAAACCTATCAACAAAGAGTATATGAGGAGAGCCAAATGGTGGGAAAAATGCTAGCAGGGCAAACAAAAACTAAACATGAGAAAGCCTTAATAGCAGAGATTATCGATCCCAAGACGCAAAACCTTGTTAGAGATAAAGATGATATAGCTCAAGTATTCATGGATCACTACTCTCAGCTATATTCCACGAAATATGAGGTAGGGACAGATCTTATCTGTAAATATTTTGATGAAGTTAATCTTCCTGTCTTACCCGGCCCATTGGCTGATCACCTGGAGAGCGAAATGTTAGCTTTAGAAATTTTAGATACAGAGAAATTAATTGCCGGGGCAAAAGCGTGTGGTGCAGATGGGCTCCCAATTGAATTTTATAAAACTTTTACTAAAGAATTGACTCTTTTTTTGGTTAAATTATTTAATGCTGTCAGATTGGGAGGATTGGTTCCTTTGAGCTTTAAAGAGTCCATTATTGTTAGTTTTGTTAAAAAGGGGAAAAATGTGTAGGACGTCAATTCATATAGGCCGATCAGCCTTCTTAACGCTGATTTTAATGAAAATATAGGCCAGCGTTTCTCCCCGATTGCCCAGGCGTTAATTCACTCTGATCAGTCAGGCTTTGTGGCAGGAAAGTCTATATCTTCAAATACCGGGTTTCTAATACAGGCTCTGGACTTTGTTTCTAATAATAACATTTTAACTTTAATTTTAATGGTCGATGCCGAAAAGGCTTTCGACCTGGTAAATTGGGATGCACTATTCACCGGTATGCAAAAATTTGGCTTTCCGGCTCAGATAATTAATATGTTGAAAAATATTTACCAGGATGCTCAAGCAAGGGTGGTACTTAATGCCAATTAAATTGGGGCAATTAATATCAATCGTGGTACCAGGCAAGGCTGCCCGATGTCCCCCATCCTGTTTACTTTTTTATTGAGCAGCTAGCGATAAGAATACGTGGAAATCCTAAAATTAAGCCACCCATAGCAGGAATGGCAAAATTAAAATATTCGCAGATGATAATATTTTATATCTAGATCCTGACAAATTAAATCTTGATCAAGCATTACATGAATTTAGTCGGTTCGAGCGGATTGGTGGATATAATATTAATCAAAATAAAACCAAGGTACTGGTACTGAATTCAGATTGTAACTTTTTACCTTTAAATTTAAGATCACAAGCTTTAAGAAAAGAACCAATCAGATACCTGGGTATTTATGTCTCCAATCAGTTCGAACAGTTATTTAGCTTGAATTATTTAACAATGCGAAATAAAATTAAAACTTTGCTGGAGAGATGGACTCTTTTACCATTAACTTTGAATTGCCGGGTTGCACTTATTAAAATGTCGATACTTCCCTCATTGGTTTTTCTTTTTATAAATGTACCGTTAAAGATTAATTCTTATTCTTTTAGAGCGATTGAGTCCATGATCAGGGATTTTGTCTGGAATAAGAAAGTTTCGAGGGTGAAATTGAGTACATTACAGTTGGGAACTATACAAGGGGGCTTAGCTCTACCGAATAGATGTACTTATTATATGGCAGCTATCATGGATCTCACAGCACGTTTACTGGAGCCCAATGGACTGCTTTATAAAAACATTTCTATGAAAAAATGGTACAAGAGGCAGGTTCACAAGTTCCGAATTTTTTTAAAACAGCGAAATTACCAAAAAAGACCAGGTATAAGACTATCCGTGATTTTTCATATACATTACAGTCCTTTTTTAAACAGGAAGTGGGTGGTGGCTTGTACTACTAGAAATTAGAGGAGTGCAAGATCTTGGGGCTTCAAATTCATTCGAGTAAGCTCAAAAAGTGGAGAGACTCTGGTTTTGGTGATTTGGGTTCTTTTTTACATCGTGGAAACTTATTATCTGGCAAGAGCTTCTGGTTAGGTCTGATAATAAATTAAAAACGGGATTTCTGGAATTTCTGCAGATTATAAACTTTATAAATAAATATATTTTATCTGCAGGTGTAATATCAATGCCTTTGGCTACTGCCCTGTATAAAGTGAAATTAAAAGAAGTGGGGAATTCTCTGAGAAAGGGTAAAGAATTTCCTTTGGTCGATGAAATTCTGGCTAAAATATCTCAGGAAACCAATTGCTCCTTCTCGAGGCAGGAATGGAAGCGGATCGCCCAGTTAGGAGGTTAGGGTCTTAGAGCGGCCAATTTTAAGAGTATGTCTTTTCAATCCCGCTGGCTGGCCTATCTTACTCCTAAAGCTTTAAATAAACACTTTCCAGGAGTAGAAAATAAATGCTTTAGATGTCAGCTGTATGAGGGGGGTGACTGGCTTCATATTTTTACACAAGCCTGAAACTTGAGATTTTTTGGCGCAAAATGTTTTCTTCAATAAGCCTGGCTATAAATAAGGTATTTGAACCCGAAGCTGAGATTGCCCTTTTTGGCATCTCAATAAAGAGAACTGATTTGTCCAGTGTAGAAGAAATCTATATAGCAATCTGTACTTTAGTTGCCCGTTCTCTAATCCTCCAAAATTGGAAATCAGAGGAGGTACCATCTTATTTTAAATGGATAAATAAAATGAGACGGACAAAAAAAATTGAAGAGGCTTATGTCAAAAGTGTTGGGGCAATGCAAAAATTCACCAAAAACTGGAAATTCTTTAATAGTAGTCAACCCGCTACCACCTCATAGCACTTTAATAAGTAGTACCTTATTAATACAATAAGTGCAGGATAGGTTTGGCAACACTTCTTTATGGGCAGGTCTACTGTCCGAATAGAAGGTTTTCAAATTAAGGGGAAAATATATTTTGGATATTTAGCACTTTAGCACATGACACTATTATTATAAATAGTCTAGGCCAGGCATGTCAACACTTCTTTTGTGCAGGGATCTTGCATAAGTTGCTTGGGCTAGATTATTAAATTTTGCACTACCTGCACTTTAATTATTGAAACTGTGACTGGAAAATGATTGCACTTGGCACTTTCTTGTTACATATTTATTTTTTTTGCTTTGTACCAAATTGTATATTGATGATTATTGCTGAATGTTATGAATTATCGGATTTTACTAGATTTCGCTCAATTTTTATAACGATCCCTGGAGTATTGTTCACTGTAAAAATCTTTTTATTGCCATCTGCTCTGCTCAATAAAAAAAAAAGAAGCTTGCTCTATGCCTGCTGCCGAGGCAGCTACAGAACTCTCCAGACAAGTTTAGACGTGTCCTCTCCGTCACAGCTACTGCACAAGTTAGCCTTATGGTTGTAAACAGTCAACAGACAACTGACTGACACATCTGGTATTACTGAACCCCAGACTGGAATGATATTCCAATTTGAAAGAAGCTCCAATGTGATCAGGCTCAAAATAAGCACTATTTACACTTCATGATGTTGCCATGCTATGTGGTGGTGACATTCAACTTTAGGAGCAAATGGTTACATAGTTTTCCTCTTCCAGTCCCTCCGATAAGATGACCTGTTACGAGGAGCATTTGCGTAGCTCAAGCTGCAGTCATGTCACATTTTCCGAGTCCTTACTTTGCATTTGATTAGTAGTAGGAGGATACGTTTAGGACAAAGAGAACTACAAACGTACACTATGTCCGCAAATAATCAGGCAAAAATTTAGAACAATGCTCCATTTTTTACATCTTTATTACATCGCCTTTATATACAGGACGGGGAGCGAGGATTCTGAAGTTGTCCAAAGTTATTGCTCTATTTCTCAGATTTCTGATCACTTTCAGAATTCAAGATATAGATGCTTACCACTAGGGGTTTGCAGATGCCAAACCGTGCTGTCCCTGGAGGAACCGATTTTAAGACCTCTACAGCATCCTCCAAAGTGGCATTGTCCAAGTAGGTGTCATTAACAAAGACCAAGCGATCACCAGGCAGTATTTCACCAGTCAGTTCTGCAACTCCCCCGGTCACCAGAGACTGAATAACTATCACAGTTCGTGTTGGATCTAAAGGATCCTGTAGAGGGAGACAGCAAACACAGCCAGTGAGTTCAGCCACTTACAGTCATGGTTAGTGCAACAACCAAAAGACAAGAAGAAAGAGTTTCCATAGTCTGCATCAATTATGATTGGATTTGTTGTAAAAACAGATAGAAAATGTGATTACAGCACGTGGAAGGAGATCAAAGCTTCCCTGTAAACAAAACGAAATGTAAACCCCGAAAACGACGGGTGCGTGGAAATATATGCACTATTATTTTTGTACCATTTTCGAAGTGTGAGATCAAGGTGTGCACAAGCTCACGGGTAGAGGTTTTGTGCTATTAACTGCATATTGTCATAATATTACAGATGCAACCCTGTAATGAACATATTCATGTTTGTAACACTCCTCCTTTACCCCCAAATATATTCCACAAACTGCAAGAAACGCAGATTCGACCAAATAAAAAGTAAAAAATTACAATTACCTACATTTTGTATATTGCTGCCTGTATTGTTTAAATTATGAAAATAAACAGACATTGAAAATCCTACTCATTTGAAACACTGGGGGTAAGAATGGAAAATAATTAAGGATCTTAAAATACAAACTATCAAAGAACTAAAGAGTTCTCATGAAAACAAGTGTGTTGCAAATATGTTTCCCTTAATACTGGAATGCCATTATTCAAACATTGCTGAGGTGCCGTAATTTACACAGTTACATTAAGATTCTACCCTCCAAAAACAGTCATTAGCCAGTCTGTAAAGGCACCAACAACCTGGAGCTATGTGACCTGCTGCAACAGGATTCTACTTAAACTAACACTGGGGGAACACTGGACATGGCACCCAGGGAACGATGGTAGCATTGTTTTTTTTTTTTTTGATTTCAAACGCTTTTATTGTTATAAATAAACAAATGAAGATACAGAATATAAATAAAGTGATACATTTGAGAGCAATAAAACAGACCATCAGAAGATGAAATCCAATAATAAAACATATGAAATACCTCCATATATAATAAATAAAAGTAATCTGCCAAAAATAAAAATAGGCATTCATGAAGACCAAGCAGTTTAGCATATATGTAAACCATTCACAAATGTATCACTATCAGTTGATCTAATCAGAAGAAGAAGAAAGCAGAAAAAGAAGGAAGAAAAGCGAGAAGAAGAGGGAGCAGATGGAAAAAAGAGGATACAGAGAAGAAAGAGGGGAAAAAAGGAAAGAAGGATTTCCCAATGAATAAACCTTAAAAATAAGGAGTAAGTCTGAACAAACAAGACGCCAGTCAACCAGACATACGAAAGGGATATTGGTCAACCAACCCTTGTGATGACAAATCCATGTAATAATCTAGAGCAGTCCAAACCCCACCAGCAATCGACGGGGAGAGATGAGCTTGGTCAACCGAAGTATGAGCACTGCGTAAGAAGGAAACCCAAGCCCACCACGTATGATATGAAACAGAGGAGAAGGATTTCCAATCTATTAGAATTACTTTCACAGCAACGGTCAAAAGAAGATCCAATAATTGTAGCTCCATGTGCTCCAAGGGGAGAGGAGATGAAGCCGCAAGAGGGCCCAATAAAATTAATGGGAGAGAAAGTTGAAATTTAATATCAAAGATGAGCATAAGATGCTTATGAATGAGGTCCCAAAAGGGTTGGAGTAAAGAGCAGTTAAAAAACATATGTGAAAAATCTCCTGGCGATAAGCCACAACTCCAGCATAGATTATCTTCTTTGAGATTGAGCGAATGTAGGCGCACAGGTGTCCAATGAAGAAGATTGATAGAGAAAAATTTAGATTGCATTAACGATGGGGCGATTTTATTGCAAAGAGAAAGTTTACCAATCATCTGCCATGTATCTGAAGAAATATGTTCAATGACACTATGTTCAAAATGATGTAACCATTTATGTTGAGCAACAGTATGAGAGGAAGAAGAAGACGTAGATAAAAATTTATAAATTTTTGAGGCTACATGACCAGATTTTAACCAGATATGAAAAAGAGTAACCGTAGAAGAAGTGGGATGAAGATGTACTTTAGCAAGTGCCACCTTTATTTTTAGAAAAGTATAAAAATCCAAATTAGTTAAGGAGAAATGTTGAGCTAAAGAGGAAAAGGGTAGAGGCTCATCGTTAGGACCATAAATATGTTTAACCAACGATATCCCTTTAGTCGCCCAGTAGGAAATCAAGGAAGGATCAATAGTAATTTTAATTTTAGAATTCCGCCAGATAGACGACCATCTAGATTTATGAAGTGGAAATGCTACCAGCTTATCCACCTTTCGAACCACAGACAGAGTGTCTAAGATGATAGAGCGGGAAAAAGGGATAGATAAGGTAGACGCAGTGCCAAAAGATGCAGTCGGTAATGGAGAAGCCAATTCCTGCTCTATGAACAGCCAGGAAGGCACATGATTAACGGGACAAGAAAACCAAAGAGCACCATGGGAAGCCAAAAAGGCAGTTTGGTATTTATCCCAGTCAGGCAGATTAACCCCTCCCATATCATAGGGCTTCCGTAAGAATTTATAAGCCATTCTCGCTCGTTTATCATTCCATAAAAGTTTTGACGTCAAAACATCAACTTCATGAAAAAAGGAATCTGAAAGTTTCACCGGAAGCATGGAGGATACAAAGTTAACAATGGGTGTAATCATCATTTTAAGAGTCTGAAGACGACCCCACCAAGAAATGTGTTTCGGTGACCAGGTATCTAAAAGACGGCGTACTTTAAGAATAGTCTGGTTTTCATTATAGGCAATTGTGTCATATAAAGTAGAACAGAAATAAATACCCAAATATTTTAAGTGTTTAGACTGCCATTTGAAGCCAGCAGAACCCATATGTGTGGGGAAGCAATAGGCATTCAAGGGAAACAGCTCTGTTTTCTCTTTATTTAAGGTGTATCCAGAAACCTTTGAGAAAAGGGCAATCGTATCTGAGATAGCAGGTATAGCCACGGCAATATCGTCTGAAAAAATAAGGACGTCATCTGCATATGCAGCAGTTTTAATGCAGTGAGGACCAAACGAAAAACCTTTAATATCCGGATTCAACTCAATCAATCTAAGGAGAGGGTCAATGGATAACAAAAATAAAAGAGGGGATAAGGGACATCCCTGTCTGGTGCCCTGGCGAAGATTAAAAAAAGAAGACGTAGCACCATTAACTCGTATATTAGCTCTGGGCTGGGCGTATAAGGACATGACCATGTTAATAAAGGAGTCACCAAGATTATGTGCATATAAGACAGCCTGCAGAAATGGCCAAGAAACCTTATCAAAGGCCTTTTCAGCATCAAGCGCCAAGGCCGCAGCTGGGAGAGTAGAACGTTTGGCAGCTCCAAGAATGTGACAGAATGTGCGAATATTGTCACGTGCAAGACGGCCTTTCACAAAACCAGTTTGAGAGGAATGTACCAATGTAGGTATGAGGGATTCTAATCTCTTGGCCAAAATCTTAGCAAAGATCTTAGCCTCCATATTCAAAAGGGAAATAGGGCGAAAAATTTCGGGATCTGAATGGTCTTTTCCCTCTTTAGGGATCACCACAATCGTAGCATCCGCCGCAGTACCAGAGACAGATCCATTCTGAATAAAAGCATCAAACACAGACTGAAGCTTGGGAACAATCACAGGAAGAAAGGTTTTATAAAAAAGAATAGGGCAACCATCAGGCCCTGGAGCTTTTCCCGAACGAGTAGCCTTAATTGCGGAGGTAATTTCATCAGTAGTAATAGGGCCACCCAAAAGAGTAGTATCTTCCAGAGAAACCGATTTCATAGGAACAGATTTTAAAAATTCTTGACATTGTTCAAATGAGGCCTGATCAGAAGGTGAGTACAGGTTATTGTAAAAATCACGAAAAACCTCAAGAATTTCCCCGGTCTGAAATTTTTTAACACCTAGATGATCAGTAATAGAAGAGATTTGGGAAGACTTAAAGGAAGAATCTTGGAATTTTAACGTAGTGGCGAGCATCTTACCAGCTCTATTTTTTAACAATAACCTCTTGGATTTCTGAGCTTGAACCCCAATGTAGGCTTTCTTGGTAACAATGGTGTTGTATTTGTATTTTAGGAGCTTAATTGACTGTAGGCAAGATGTATCTTTAGAGTGACGAAAGGAAGATTCCAGAGTTTTAATGTCGGTAGCGAGATCTGAAAGTTCTTTTTTAATATCAGCATTCCTTTTAGACAGACACTTAATAGCCTGGCCTCGGAAAGTGCATTTGAACGAGTCCCAGAGAACAATCGGGGAGGAAACTGAACCTTCATTCTCTAGAAAAAAAGTGTCAATCGCGCTAGAAAATTCATCAACCTGGGTAGTATCATATAAAAGTTCTGTGTTTAACCTCCAAGACCTAGCTTTCGATTTGGGAGCAAAGGACAAGAGATTAAAAGTAACCGCGGCATGATCAGAAATCAGAATAGGATGAATAATCGGAGAGGAGGAAGCAGGAACAAGAGAAGAATGAACTAATAAGTAATCAATACGAGAAAAGGTAGAATGAGGCGAAGAAAAGAAAGAAAAATCACTACCAGTAGGATTATGAAGGCGCCATATGTCTTGCAGATGAGAAAGGGAGCACATATTAAGCATTTGCTTATGGGATTTTGGAGGACGAAATTGAAAAGCTGAATTCCTATCAAGAATGGGATCCATTACCAAATTAAAATCTCCCCCAACAACAAGGTTACCAGAGTGAGGCGTATCATTCAATTTTTTGGCAACTGATTTCCAAAAGGCCGGATCATCCTTATTAGGGGCGTAGATGTTCATAACATAAAGATCAGAAGAACCATCAGACAATCTAGTTAATAACCAACGACCTTCAGAATCATGATCAGAAGAAACAATGGACAGTCCTGAGTTCCTGGAAACCAAAGTGACAACCCCATTTCTTTTGCCACACGCATCAGAGCAAACAACATCTGAAACCCAATCCTTCTTCAAGAATAATGCTTCTTTGGCAGATATTTTTGTTTCCTGAAATAGGACTAAATCTGAAGAGAGAGATTTGCAATAATCCAAGATCTTGGATCGTTTCACAGGGTGATTTAAGCCCTTAACATTAAGGGATAACACATTCAAGCCAGGCATCGACTAGTATAGAAAACAATAACATAGGTGAAAAATAATAAATAGAAAGCAACCGATATGAAGACAAACATCCAAACATTCGACAACAATGTGCAAAAAGGAAAAACCATTGGGGAAATCCGAAAAGAGAAAAGAGAAAAGGAAGAAGAAGAAAGAAGAAAGAAGAGCCAGCCAAGAGGGTCTGAAAAAGACCAAATTCATACTAGGGGGAAACGTGGGACGACAACCAGGGGAGCCGTCATAAGGAGCACATATAATAGAAATCAGCAATCTACAGCCCCACTGTAAAGCAGGACGAAGTATAATTAATAGGGAAGAGAGAAAACATGACTATGGAATAACGATAAATTAGAGGAATATAAGATATATCAATATGAAATTCTATGAGAACAACCTGTGTATAATATGCATGTAACAATATAATGGATAGGCATATAGACATGTTAAGAGTAAATAAAGCATATCTAGAAGAAGCAATATATCTATCGGGGAACAATACATAGAAGGAGTTAAATCATATACGCACTATACAAAAAGCGAGAGACAACAATTAATCAATCAATGGACGTAAAATTCGTAGAGCTGGTTATGAGTGATGTATGTGAGAATATGGCAAATGTAACTGAAGAGTCATTAAAATAATAGAGAACTGTAAACTGCACTATTGATATAAACTTTAAATCTAGTAAAATTATACATTAAGGGAAGAAATAAGCATTTATTAAATGAACAAACACAAATAAAGAAGCGACTTAGACAAATATAAGAAGCATAGCACTAGATACATAACTGGAAAGAATAGGGAGCATTGTAGCAATACCTGTAACAATCCATAAGACAGTACCGGAAAGAAATAAGTGATGGAAGAGTCAAAATACATAACAGCAAAAGGCACACAAAAATATATCAATCAAACTCACATTGGATAGAACCAAGAGAAAGAAAGGTCAATTATAAACAGGAAGACGAAGAAATATCATGGAAACTGCAGAGAAGGAAAGAACCGAAACATAAATGAAGATAAGAAAGAAAAAGAAAACTGAAAGAAATCACTGGTAACCAAAAAGCAAGAAAAACAAAGAAACATTAACAGGACAGGCAAAGTAAAAGGTAACCTAGAAAGTTAAGCAAAACCACAAAAAGAATCGAAAAGGGCTCACAACATCGTAGTAAATTAAAACATCGCATATATGCTAAGTGACGAAAAAAAAAAGAGCAATATTCGTGTACACAAACACCATTACACCAATGAAAGAGACAAACCTAACAGCTCATAAAAAGACCAAACACATTACACGGACATATATTGTCGCAGGCACAGAGGCAACAGATGTAAACGACACCTCTAATTACAGAATCGTCTGGAACAAGAGAAAAGAGAGGTACAGGACTAACCAACACAATAGAGTCAATATAGAAAACAAGCAACCCACAGAAGAGTAGAGAGAGTAATGAGAGAATATCTCAAACGTGGTAACGAATGAAACAGCAGAAAGGGAGTAAGAGTAGTGAGAGTGAAGAAAGAGAACATCTCACACATATAATTGGCAACATCAAACCGAAAACATCAGAACACAGAGAAGCAGTAAGAACGGTGGACCATCATGCCACCACCCAGATCTAAAAAGACTCACTTAAGAGATCTGAGGAAGAACAAACACATGACAGGCCTGGACATCCATCTCAAGTGCCGGAAGTACTAGGATTACGCGAAGCGTCCATGTGAAGCTCCATCTGAAGCTCCATCTGATTGTCCAAAAAGGATGCCAAATCCGCAGGCTCATCGAAAACTCTAGAACGGCCTTTGAAGGTAATCCGAAACTTCGAGGGACCAGAGAAGGAAAAAGGGATATTCATCTCAGATAGACTCTTCCGTAGGTTTAGAAAGCCCTTCCTTCTTATCACTGTATCTCTGGCAAAGTCTTGAGAAATGGAAATACGATTGCCATTCCAGGAAACATTCTTAACCTTCCTCATGTGCGCCAAAATTTGCTCCGTATGCTGATGACGCAGTGGCTTAAAAATTATAGCCCTTGGTTGTGAGGCCGATTTGGAGCGGAAGGTGGGGACACGATGTGCCCGCTCTATCTCAAAGTCTCTTTGGAAAGAAAGTTGCAACGTAGCAGGAAGCCAAATGGATATAAAATCAATCATAGAGAGAGCCTCTTTCTCAACTTCCTCAGGAAGGCCAAAAATGCGTAGGTTGGATCTACGATTGCGATCCTCTTGCTCAGTGAGGTCTCTCCTCAATGCCGCCATGGAACGTTCTAGTTGGCCCATAGATCTAGATTGTTTCTGCACAACATCTTCTGCACCGCTAATACGTGTCTCTGTGGCGGAGACACGCAGGGAAAGAGCCTTAAATTCATTCCTGATGGCAGACACCTCAACTTGTAGCATATCCGTGTTTGTTTTGGTTGACTGAGCAATGTCATGAACATCATTCAAGCGCGTCAGAATAGTCTCTAGCGTGGACGCAGTGTCCTTCTGAGAAGACTCAGGCGTAGGAGATGGTTGTTTCAATCTCTTTAAAGAGGCTTTAGTATCCTTGGCATTTGAGGGCAAACCCATACTCTCAGCCATAAAGGTAATGTCCCAAAAAGCGACAAAACCACACACACTGCAGGTGTTCAAGAACAGCAGAGAATGAGGAGAATGGGAGGAAGCCCACAACACGCTAATAAATTGTAAGTCAAAAACAATAGTAAAACGCCTTCACAACCAACAGGGCCGAGCAAAAAATATTGCCAAACATATGCGAGGAAAAAATAAAATATAGCAGAACTCCTCCAAAATAAGCCACTGCGCAGCAAAATAAAGCGCTGTCACACTTTAATATTGAAAAGGTAAAAAGACATGAACCAGATGAAAAAACATCGTAAAAAGCACGAAAAGAGTCATAAATAACCAACCAGAATCTGTTCCGACGTATTCCTGTCAAGTGTATGACAAGCGCGCTGTCAGCTGAGGAGAAATTCCAATCTCCGTCACAGGAATGCAAGATGGCTGCCACTCTCAGGAAATACCGAGCATTGCACCCGGCCGGAAAAAAACATCCTTCCACCAGCTGACACAGACGGAGAAAGACCGTAAAATACTCCCAGCGTGTTCATGTAAGCTAAGACGTCTCTCCCGAGAGATGGGGGTCCTGGAATCAGCTAAAAAAGCTCCGACGGCCTCTGATCGTCGCGGAGCTCAAGCGCAGACCGCCATATCAACGCGGCGCGCAAGCCACGCCCCCACGATGGTAGCATTGTTTTAAATGGGCAGGTCCTTTCAGATACCAAGAAGCTAAAAGTCTTATATTTGAAGGAGAGAGTATCAGCAATTCTCAGCAGGGATGCAATACTTTATATTGTTAGAGTACAGACTTCTCAGTGGCAGCGATGTGCTATAGGGTCAAAGGTATTGCCATTTCTAATTTAATTTCAAGGACTGGCTAGATACACCTGAAGCAAGATCTCTCTGCTAGGGTGTAGAGCTCCATCTTTCCAATACACACCCCTGTGTATCTGCCTGTGGGTCTCTGAGCAAAGTATCTGCTGCACCAGCCACATCCCTAATTAAGGTTTGCAGAATATAGGAACACCGCGCTAAAGATCACCACCCTGTGAAGTCAGCCACAAACACTACTTCAAACGACAACACTAAATGCAGGTGAAGTGTACTGCCATGTGATGGCTATTCGCTCCAGACATGGCCATAATATTTATGGCCAGGTACGAAGAAAAATGAATACACCTTTAAAGATCACATATTGACATTGAAAACAATATTTTCACGATTTGGAGAGAGGAGACGAAGCAGAACTCCAAAGCTTTGTGGAATGGTTGAATAACAGGACACCAGACATAAAATTCACAATACACTACAGCCATCAGTAAATCAATGTCTTGGACTCAACAAGAAAACACGAAGAAGTTAGACTAAAACAATAGACAGAAATACTTTTCTGCACTACAATAGTGGCCACCAGTGGGACCTCCTCTCCAGTTAATGTCTGAACCTACGGAGAAATTATTTCAAAAAGCTGGATTAATTCAAGAACGCAGGGATACTTCTTACTCTCAAGAAAATACCCATATAAACTTTTAAAAAGAGCCATGAAGAGGGTCAAGTGTCTTCTGGAATCTTAAAGTAAGGACCAGGATAGAGTGGTCTGCTTTACAACTTTTAACAATAACACCAACCAGTTGGATAAAGGCCATTAAAAAGCACATGCACCTAATCTCCTGCTTTGATCAATTTTAAAAAATCAAACCTTGTTTGCATTCAAAACAAATAGAAACTTGAGGGATATCCTGGAACACTGTCCATCGAATCCGCAAAACATGATGGGCCTCCCACCTGTAAAAGGCCACCATAAATATGAACATTCTAGATTGAGAGACTATACCATGGAATGTACACAATATACATACAGCAACTAAATCATAAGTTTCTCCGTATTAACCAACTGTAAGACTAAAACGTTGTATACCTCATGCCTGCATAAGTCAAGAATTAGATGTAAATGTATGACTGCCCCCTTGGTAAAACACTTCATGCAACAACAAGCAGTCTTCTGGTTTAAAGTGGACAGTACTGAGGCATTTAATCATTAAGAGTGATGTGGAGACCGGATTATTCCAACAAAAAGCATACAATATATTGAAACTTCATAGAACGGAGTTCGGCCTAAGTGAACTGTATAACATTAGTAGCTTCGTCTAAAACAAACAAACAAAAAATACACCCAGCTGCAAATATCACCATCCTTTGCACCATAAGCCACAACAGAAACTGGCTACAAACTATTACACCAAAATGCACCAGTTTCTGTTGCACACGTTATGTGTTATCTTTTCATGGTGCCATGTATTTAGTTAGCTTTATCAGTAATTCGTTTAGTGGTTGTCTGGGTGTCGACAATGTTTTGATTCAGTGTGCTTGGAAATTGGGTTAGAGGAGTCTGTTCTTCGCCCCAGATCTCAAGGTGGAAGGGTGAAGTTAGAGGACAGCAGTTGTCCTATGTCTCCCAGTAGTCGTTCTCAAAGACACAAAAGATCACTAGGCAAACCCAAGTATCTTGAAGACTAGATGCTGTAATTTTATTTGCTATGTTTGGTTTATTTTCTTATTTATTTTTGTGTAGTGTTGTTTTAGAGGGGGAGATGTGTTATGTGTTATCGTTTCATGGTAACATATATTTAGTTAACTTTATCTATATTAGTCCAGTGGATAAGACCTTGGTTGTCTGGGTGACTAGAATGTTTTGATTCAGCGTGCCTCCAGGACATTCCAGGCTGGACAGTGTATGGTGTTCATTCTCTGGTGTGTCGCTAAAGAGACCCCTGTGCTGACTTTTTGTTCTCTGTGGAATACTCATCTTCTAACACCTACAAAAGATTGGAGTATTTCTTTTCATCAACGTAACTCTAGGCCTTCTCTAGGTGCCACTCTTTGGAATGATGAATGCCCACTTGATTCGAAAACATGCAACCTACAACACTGTTGTACTTTCAGCAAGATGTAGCCAAAGAAGGAATAGTTAACATCACAGTATGTGGAACTCGAAATTACATTTCCCAAGATTCCAGTGAGTCACCATGACAATATACTCAGGCTACTCATACGTGATTGGTTTGTGTCTCTTTATCACATTGATACCAGGAAGCAATGTTTCTTTCGACACCCGGAAGAAAAAGCAGCAGCCTGACCTGCTTTATGACTTATTCGAGTTAGCGTGCATCACAAGATAAATAGGAAAAGTAAATAATCCTCTAAAGGTATGGAGATCTTGAAACTCTTTGCTACATTGTCTCCTTATTGACCGTTTCTTTCAATCCATAGCGTCATGTGATTTATACTTCTAAAATAGGTGAATAACTCATTTTTTTTAGCACCTCGGATGTGTGTTGGGCCACATGCATGCAACGCATAGACATTTAACTTTAAAGTTGTATTGCCTTATGTTCACAGGGCACATTTACCACAAACACATGGACAAATGTTAGGTATGTACTTGATACCCTACCTGGTACATCTTCTCTGGACACAAGTCTAAACAATACAAGTATACCACTGATTATTACATGTTTTCTATATGCAGTGACCTCATATATAACATTCTCCCCGATGATGACTTGATGTAAATTACATGCCTCACCCAAAAGGAGGTCGAAAGCTGTTGGTGGTATTAGATGAGGCGGAGTGTTTGAATAACACAGAACATTTCCCTTACGGTGCAATGAAACGCCACACAAACTACTGACTATGGAAACATTTGGTAAAGCAAACCACCCACCTCTGGGACCCCATTGCCTGCATTGATAGACCCAACCACAGAAAAGGACTTCAAGATTCATGTTTTTCTGTGATTTACTTTTGTAGTGTTATTTAATCAAAAAGAGACTAGCTCATGATTTATATTAGATTACAAAAAGTAAAGAAGACTCGGGTATGTCTCGTCATGGGGGTGGGAACACCTGGTGAGTGTGTTCATAAAGCCCTCACCCACCAACCTAGTTGGTGGCATGCTTCATCATCGGGCCCACCCAGTGGCACCTAGCGTGCCCCGGGTGTGCTTCGACGCCTGATTACAGCGGAGCAGGTATATTGCTGAGTGTGCAGTGAAGATTGTTAAGGAAGTGATGTTAAAACGGCTTGGGGGGGGGGTCCCAGTACCCGAGGGTAAAATTAGACTTTAATACCTGGGCCTCCGTCAGCGGTTAAAAAATAAGGCTGGGGGATGTTAGAGGCGAGTTACCACCTCCCACATCCGATGGGTCAACATGTTTCAGCCAGTGCCTTATGTATATGCTTCAGAAAAGGGGGTGGTGATGAACAGAGTGTCTGAATTAAGCAGACCACTCTTACCCAGTCCAAAGATCAGGGCTTGATTCATCACCGTTATTTATCTCACTGCCCCATCCCAGCTCAGAACCTGGCTATATGCAAATTAGTCTGTCCCTGGCCCAGTGCATCATGGGAACAGGGCAGACCAAACTACCAAGCCAATTCTTCACCAGAAAGGAGACAAGCTACCGGGGACCGGTTTCTGGCATTTCTGGCAGCCGGGCCGACGATGGCTGAAATGCCAGAAACCGGTCCCCGGAAGCTTGTTTCCTTCCCAGTGTAAGAATTGGCTTGGTAGTTTGGTTTGCCTTGTTCCCATCATGCACTGGGACAGGAACAGACTAATTTGCATATAGCCAGGTTCTGAACTGGGATGGTGCAGTGAGCTAAAAAACGGTGTTGGCTCTAGCCCTGATCTCTTGACTGGGTGAGAGTATTCTGCTTAATTCAGAAACTCTGTCCATCACCACCCCTTGTTGTTAAATATTTTGTCCACCCTAAGCGTGGAAGGGTATACTCAGATGTGAGTCCCTTGCTCATTGCACCATCAGGATTCAAGCAAGCCGGGCCGACGATGGCTGAAATGCCAGAAACCGGTCCCCGGAAGCTTGTTTCCTTCCCAGTGTAAGAATTGGCTTGGTAGTTTGGTTTGCCTTGTTCCCATCATGCACTGGGACAGGAACAGACTAATTTGCATATAGCCAGGTTCTGAACTGGGATGGTGCAGTGAGCTAAAAAACGGTGTTGGCTCTAGCCCTGATCTCTTGACTGGGTGAGAGTATTCTGCTTAATTCAGAAACTCTGTCCATCACCACCCCTTGTTGTTAAATATTATGTATATGCTGGCTTTCTTCAGGACCTAAGTAAAATGGTGAGTGTAATTAAACTAGTGGGTGTGTGGTTCAGACTATGTGTCTACACGCCCTAAAGTGTTTATCTATGTGTGAGAGGGGGGATTCCCTTCTCAAGACCACGCTAGTTTTAGCTCAGTCTGGCCTCAAGGTTGAGAGGTGGCAGGGGCTTGACCAGCTTTTCTGGGCAGAGCCTGCACTGGACCTGTAGTGCCTTCCTTCGCATACCGGTATTCACTGCACACTCAGCAATATACCTGCTTCGCTGTAATCAGGCGTCGAAGCACACCCGGGGCACGCTAGGTGCCACTGGGTGGGCCCGATGATGAAGCATGCCACCAACTAGGTTGGTGGGTGAGGGCTTTATGAACACACTCACCAGGTGTTCCCACCCCCATGACGAGACATACCCGAGTCTTCTTTACTTTTTGTAATCTAATATAAATCATGAGCTAGTCTCTTTTTGATTAAATAACATATTACCCCGGGGATAAGGACTAGCTTTCTGGTCCTCTCTCTCTCTCTCTTGATTTCGCATTTACTTTTGTAGAACACTGAATTTTCATGTTTGTACTTATGTGCTATATATTTCTTGACAGTCAATTAAATAATAGCTTTTTTGTCTTGTGTCATTTATATTCGCTGTGTCTATGTATTTCAATGTGTTTACCTTCTAAATTGCTTGCTTATAACCAATTAATCCTTAACCAAATCTAAAAAAGAAATACATTTATTCACATTGATCCAGCTCCTTGTGTACATGAATTATTTTTTGTTTAATCTATGGCTAGCTGCAGTACCGTGTCATTTCTGCTCATGAAATCAATTTGGTCATTAAGTCATAAGGTTTATGAAACAGGCAAGTCAAATGAATCCAGGAATACGTTATGAGGGGTTAAAGAGGGACTTGCACCATCTGTCTTGCAATGCCTTTTATTTCGAATAAAATTCAGTGGGTTGCGCTTACAGATATTGCCTGCCGAGAAGGAATGGAATTAGGGTACGGTTGACCCAAAGTCACATTGACCAACACTCACAGGCTGTTACAGCTCCAGAGTAAGGGCAGCAAAATGTCATCTTAAAGTTGCTGCAGGATGCTTCTTGATGCAATGTTGATATCCAGATGTAATCCCCTCTGCTGCCAGGACCTCACCGATACAAAGCACACAGATCATGAAGCTGGTACCCCAGTAGAGTCTCTTTCCAAAAGATGCAGGTCCAAACACCCCTCTGCTTCAGGTGAAGTAATTTGCTTCCCCATTTTAAATACTAAGTCTTGGGAACAATTATTCTGTTCTGGATAAGGAACAATCCCTTTCAATGTTCTCCTAGCTGAAAGTCTTCTTGTAGCAAGCATGGATGCTCCCTTTTGATTTGTTTCTAATGAAGCTCTGAGGAGTCAGCAGACCAAACACGGGGTTTTAAGAAAGGGAGATATAGCATACCATAGGTGGGTTCCCATAAATATTTAAAATGCTCCTACACTCCCTTTAATTTCACTGTGATGTAGGTCCTATAAGTAGTGATATAATATTTTCTCTCAGATGTATGTGAGCTCAAAATCATGATGGCTGGGGACACCTTTGGGGCTACAGATCTTTATTTGCCTCAAAAACAATCCGCCTCCAAGCAGCTCATCCCGACAACTTCAAATAGATCCCAAAACCTTCTGCTTGCACTACGTCAAGACATTATGCAGGGCAATTGAGATATATGTCTTCCAGGGACCTGTTCTTCAGAGGACTAATTGTGACGACATCCATCCAGCCATATATGTCCAATTAGTGCAAAAAAGGGTAGCTCGGCTCCACAATTCTATGTATTATTTTTGTTTCTTTTGAGGCCTGAGGCTGTAAATGCCCAAAGAAGTTTCATTATGAATTGTGAATGAAATTGAGCTTTCCATACAAAAAGGTGTGGAAATGTGAAAAGAACAAGAAGTGAGACCATGCTGGTAAGAACATAAAACACGCTCATAACAGAGAAGCTTCCACAAAACAGCTGCTCGCAATTTGCAAATCCACTTGAGAGCGTGTAGTAACAGGAGGGTTGGGTAGACCAAGAAACTTTGTCCGGAGGGTCTGAACAGGTGACATGCTGTTCAGCTGTCTAACAGCACCTGTTACCATCTCTTCAACCCCTGTTTCCCTGTGCATCTTCTCTTGGGCACAGGGAACAGTTTCCAGCTGCAAAAAGCAAACACATAGGGTACTCCTCAATATTTATTAAATTATTACTAAACTAAAGGATGGTAGCAATTATAGGTATCTACCAATAGTTTAAAAACCAGTGCAGTGAGGGAGGAGCCAAGCTCGCGAGCGAAATGGTCGCCTTGTAGCTCGGCTCCGTCAGCCCTCTGGCCTGACTCACATATCCTGCTGAATATCCTGCCCAGAGACGATACATTTTCGAGGAAAGAGAAACGCAACACTTCGCTCTCACTCACCGTCTGGCTTGGAGGCTTCGACTTGCGGTGGTTCCGGAGTTGTGCCTTCTCGCGAGAACCGGGGCCTTTGTGAAGCTGAGACCGGGGCTTCGCCTATTGATCCGGCCTGGCGTTTGTGGTGGCTGTTGGCCCCGGCCGAGAGACTGCGCCACGAGAGAGAACCCTTGTGAGAAATCCCCGGTGATCCTGAACCGGGCCTGCCTTGACGGCCGTGAGGCTGGTGCGGGGCGCGGTGCTCCATGGACTAACCGTGTAAAGGGGTCCCCCCGCCGCCGCTCCGTCCATCGGCCCTGGGCCCTCGCGCTCGAGCTACGCTTTTGAGGTGCGCCGGCTCGAACATAGGCGACCCTCCGCCTGGCGGGGCTCTCTTTTCTGCACCGAGGTGGTCATTGCTGGGACCCCCCCAGACATCTGTAAAGGCCTACGTCTGTGGACTGCTTCGGGGGTGGCGGAGAGTGAAGAAGGGGTTGAAATCACAAAATGGCTGCAGAAGACCGGAGATGTGGATTTCCTCCTGATGGCGACCTCCGGTTGCTGGAGCGCGCGGAGACATGGCCGTGTGGGCGTGAGCCTACGATCGGCGACGTTCTTGCTGCTTTGAGATCTTTGCATGCAGCCTTGGCCCCCGGTGCTCCTGAGGACTTGCCTCGATCCACCGCCATCTTGAGTGAACGCTTCTTCAAGGTCCCCTCTTGCCTTGGCGATACCATTGCCTCACCCCCCTCGATGGCTCCGAAATATGGTGCTGCTATCCACCAACGGATTTTTTCATCGGCGGCTTTAGACCCGCCAGTTCGATATTCGGGAACTGGAGACTTAGATACTGTGCGAGGTCCCGATCGTCCCCGGGTGCCTGACAAAGATGGCGGACTTCTGCTTGTTTTTACCTTGATGAGGTCTTGTTTCTATTTTGCCGGTATACCCCCGCCTTTTCGAACGGCGAGACTGAACTCCTGTTTTTTATTGCCGCTGTTGCCGTTGCTGACATATTTGGATTGCCTACTTGAATTTTTATTCACTTGCCTTTCTATTGACCTTTCTGACCAGTATCTGTACCGGAAGTTTTTGCATTTGTGTGCTTGCCTCGCATCGTATTGCATGTTTCAGACTGGTATTTGGTGGGTGGTACATGCCGTAAAGAAGGGATTGGGGTGAGATGCACGGCCCCCGTAAGATTATTGGTATGCGAATTCATGGCGAAGTTGCCTATGTTAACAGTGCTATGAGCAACCTCTCTGAAAGTTTTATTGTGTTCGAGTCTATATCGTCCTGGTACACATGTATTGTGATGTATGGTTGGGTGGAGGGCTGTAGCCGACCGTATTTATTTTTGATCTCATGCTCCTCCCTCCTATTTACTATTTTGTTTCCGCTTCCTTTTTTGTCTTTCGCTCCCTTTCTCTCTTATCTCCACTATATTTCGGGTTCTGGTTTAGGGCGACAGGCGCGCTGTTTGAAGGGTAGGCCGTAGCCTTCTGCAGGGGTGCTGGGTGGGATGTGTGGCATGGGTCTTTCTTGTTGTTTTATTTCCCTCAGTTCTATGGCCCTTTTGTATATCTTTATAGGAGTGCCGCGTCTACCCTTTGCCTCCCGTGGTATGATTGGGTGGGGTATGCGACGTCGCTGTTCTTCTTCTTAAAGTTCTGCTGCTTCCGATGCGACTCCCATGCCCTCATCGTAGTAATTACCCGTTTTTTTTTGTGTGTTCCTTGCTATGGGGCGCTTGTTCCGACGCGGCATTCCTCTCTTTCAATCTGTGTTTTCTTCTTTTTCCCCTTTCTCTTCCCCCTTTCCCCCCCTCCCCTTTTCTTTTTTCTCCCTCGGCTAGTATGGCGGGCTAGTTCTAATGATATTACTATTCCGGCCCCCCTGTTCTGTATCCAAGTGCTGTTGAGTGGTGGGTACGCAAAGTTGTCACTGATTGCATATTGATTTGTGCTTACTACGTCTGCCCATTACCGATGTGTATAGTGCTGCCACTTCTACATTGTTGCCCTTTATCCTTTGGTTGGTAATGATTTGTGTGGGGCTCCGGATACTGTTTCGTTCTCGCTGAGCCTGCCATGCACCCTGTTATTATATTATAAAATTAACCTATATTGCTCCTGATTGCTGGCCGTATAGATCCTCATACTTTCCCCTCCTTTTTAGCGACTATCTTGATTGTACAATTTTACTCTGATTCTGTGACTATTATTCTGGAATTTTTGACTGCTTTAACATGTAGTGGCCGGCCAGATCGGTTGTAGGCTCAGCTTTGTATATCCTTTTTGTCCAAATAAAGGTTTAAAAAAAAAAAAAAAACAGTGCAGTTACGAGCTTTCAGGCAAAAACCCACGAGATTCCACTGTATAAAGGATAGATAGTCAATGCATTTTCCCTTGCCCAGCTAGGGGGGAAGCCATTATCAAATTTGAGACACCCTCTGTCCCATGCTAGTGGTGGGCTGCTTTTTTAACCAACGAGAATTAACTCAACACCTTGAAGTACCTTAAACATTTTTTTAAGAGGCATTAGGTTGAAAAATAATTAACTTAAATTCTAGTGTGCTAAATAAATATAAAACTAAAATTGACTTAAAGTTTAGAAATCCAAACTTTCATTCCCCTAGAGTTTATCTCATATGAAATTCCTATGACAGCTGAAATGTCAGGAGACACTAATCGAACTTACAAATGTATTAGATGGAATTCTTAATTGCCAAAATACCTAAAATAAATATATTATCTCATGGCAGAGAAGGATAACAATGTAGACTGCAGCCTAATATCAAAGTTGCAGTATACAAAAAGCGATGTATGGAATGCTTGAATTGATCTCAGCCACTGGTAATCCCCTGGGCCATATCCCAATCCATTGTTATTTTGCACACCATGCCAACTCAGTTTGGACCCATCCATAGGCAAATCAGTCTTGACCCTGCTCCAATTGAAAGAGCCGAGCTTGAACTGCCAGTACAGGACGTTCTTGAACCAGAAAGCATGCACTATACGCAAGTCTTGTGCGCAATGTGTTACTGGAACCAAGCTATACCTGGCTGATGAGCTCTAACAAGGGCGAAACCCATTCTAGGTTGCTTGTGTTCAGGTAGTTAGGGCAGGGCAGTTCCCTGTGGAGCAGGGTCAAGACTGATCTGCATAGGGCTGTGTCCAAACTGAGGTGGCATGGTGTGCAAAATAACAATGAACTGGGATGAAACCCAAAGTAATTACCAGTGGCTGCAATACATTCAACTATTCCACCCATCACTTTTTTGTATTTTTTTTAAAAATTCAAGTTCATCCATATTTTTCAAACCTTTCCAAACAAGGTCCTTAAATACTGTTAAATTTTCTAACATCATCCACTTTATCTAAAGAAACGTTTCTAGAGGGTTGATGTAAAGTTAATTTTTCAGGAAATGTAGGATTATTTGGCATTACCTTTACCTACGAAATCTTTATCTGGCTCCTACCCTACCTCAAGCTAATATTAGACATTATATGTCTGGGGTGGTATTTTTACAACAATTAGAGGCACCAGCTATTTGTCATGCAATTGTAAATTTTATGAGAAGCGCATTTTTAATCAGGAAGTGTTATGGATCATGAGTCACGTGTTCTGTTTGCCTTTTAAGTATTATCTTGTATCCTATCATCTGACCCTTTAATACTTTAAATGAAATGTGTGAGAATGAGATTGCAAACTTTGTTTTAAACTTTCGTGACTTTTTAAGCCGAATAAAGATTATTTACTGATTGACAGACTGGCACACATTTAAGAGCCCTAAAAAAAGAAACTTGCATTCAGAAAAACAAACCTCCTTACAAAATGAGTGTGCATAGTGTATGCTCCAGCTAGGCATACGATACTACTGATGGGGAATAATTTATCATCTCAAGAGTCATTTTTCAAACGTACATCACCACCTCAGTTTGTGACAAGCATTTAGGAAGTTACCAATTAAGACTCCATAGGCGCTGGAAGTAGGGGTGTTGCAGCACCCGCAAAATAACTATACTGGAGTTCATATATTTCAAAATATAGCAGCTAGAAAAGCACAAATGAAGCACATTTGTTTGCAATTCTGCAGTGTAATGGAAACAAAGATTTTAACCTCATAGCTGCTGACGTCGGACAACGGCCGTCGCATGCACTACCTTTGTAGTGCTGCGCATGTCCGTTGGCTGACGCGGCCCCGCCCGCTCAATAGAACGTTCCGCACCTGCGCAGAACGTTCGGCGCAGCTAAGGAGTTAAGAGGATCAAAACAAAGCTATACATTTTACTGGATCATGTGCAAATTATAAATACTTCATAAAATCCGAATTCAATACATTATCGTTTGTTCTCTATATAGCTTTATCAGTAAAACTGCATGTCAGTGTGATCAGTGAGAATTGTATTGTCATTTCAATGGAAACTGCCGTCTTTAAATGACAGTGCAGCACCACACCATGCTTTAGTAGTATATTTGCGACCGTCGCTTCAAAATGAATCATGTCTAGATATTACACCCTTACCACTCAAATGCTGAACTGGCATGGCTCATTTGCTATAGTAGTGTGGCACCTGGATTTCTTACAATCTCTACGGTTCAGTGATGTAACATTGATAGCAGCACCCTCACAATAAAAGTTGTGCCAGCACTCCAACATGCTATGCTATTAATGGATCTTGGCATATTTGAAATATTATTTAAAGCTGCAGGCTCAACAAGGCAGCACACATGCAATAGAATAGATAACGCTGTTAGAAATGGGGGTCTCTAGTTGGCAATGGTTTCACCTTTGTCCAAGTAGGAACGCTTCTTCCAAGTCAGGGTAAGGGGGATACACTTCTAAAAAAAAAAAAAAAATGCTCACCCCTTGGTAGCTTGGCACGAGCAGACAGACTTATCTCAGAGGCAGTGTGTAAACCATTTGTGCACACATACAGTAATACAGTGAAAACACTACAAATGGACACCACTCCAGTTTAGTAAAAAAGCAATCTTCATCTAAACCATATATGTGACTTTTAAAAGGTAGAAACAGTGTTGTCAATAGCACACTATAGTTGCAACACTTAACACAAAGTACCTTGAATGCCTCACAATCACAAGCAAAACCAGCCGCAAGGGAGGTGATGCGTCAGTTCTTAACATCAGGGGAGGTGATGCGTTGGTTCCTGTTAGACCTGACACCTTTTTGGCGTGGTTCTTCCCCCATCTTTTTGCCTCTGACTCATGTGTTTTGATGCTGTGCTGGATTTCGTTTTTGCTGATTTAGATGTTTTGGACACTCTGCCACTGCTGATCAGTGTCAGAGTGTAAGTGCTCCTTCTGTAAATTGTGATATTGATTGAGTATACCTAATTGGCATATTTGTATCACCACGAAGTCCCTAGTAGAGGGCACTGTGTGTGCCAGGGCTGGTGATGACAAATGCTACTAGTGGGCCTGCAGCGCAGATTGCGCCACCCACATGAGTAGCTTTTAAAAGGTGACTCAGGCCTGCCAGCGCAGGGCCTGTGTGCAGTCAGTGACTGCCATGTCAGCCTGGCCAGTGTCCCCACTGGCTAGGCCTAATCCTTCCCTGTCTGTGCACATCAGTCACCCCTATGGAAGGCTCAAGGTACCCCCCTGGGCAGGGTGCAGTGTATGGATAAGGTAGAGCATGTGCTAGTGCAGGTACTATGCTCTGGTAGTGGGCTACAGCCATTTTGTGTGCTCACTGCTGTAAGGCTATCTTGCTCCATAGAGTAACATGGAGGGGGGCTGGGCCCATGTGATACCAGCCTATCTCCCCATAGGAACAAGATGGGACATAAGTGAAAGATATCCCTGGACTCAGAATTTAATGACACATCTTTTAGTGAAGGGTGTTTTTAAATCCTGGGTTGGAGAATAGCCCTTTTAGAAAGTGGCTGTTCTCTTGTCTAAACCTTTCTGTGTGCCTGGGTTTGTGGAATGTCTGCCTGGTCTGGATGTGACAGGAAGGGGCTGTAGAGCCCCAGAGGAGAGGGTCGGAGCCATCCCGGGGATGAAAGGGCACATCTGCCTGCTTGGGAGGAGGGAGGAAGGAATGCCAGATAAGTGCTGGGCTGTGCCTGCCTACCTCCCCCACATTAGCTCTCTCCTGGTGGTCAACTGACCCCACTGGCCCTGAAGCTGACAGGAAGAAGAAAGCCAGAGACACCTCAGTGCTCCGCAACCCCCAGAACTGGTTTAGACTGGACCCAGGGCCTCCATGCACAAAGAACTTCAAAGACATTGGGGGGTATAAGGAAAGGACCCCTGTCTGCAGAGGATTAGATTCTGAAATTCTGCAAGCAAGAAGGAACCCTCGCTGGAAGGAGGACAGCTAGAGAACTGAAGGAAGACTGCCTTGCTGTGTGCTCTAAGGGCTGACTTGTTCTGCTGTCCACCTGGAAGCTAAGGAGAAGAAAGGGACTTTGCTGTGTGCTGTGACCCTGCCTACTTGAAACTGCCAAGACTCTGCTGTGTGCTGTGTCTACAATTGAATCTCCAAGGGCCTGAGAAGAGCTGTCCTCCTGCTTGGAACCCAGGGCTAAAGGTTCCTAAAGCTATCCCAGGAAACAGCTGCAAAATCGTGCTGTTGGGACCCGAGACGCGTGGTGCTGGACTGCGGAGCGTGAGGAGGAGATCGGTGTGCTCATCGGCACATTAATCGTGAGGGTTGGAGGCTTGTGGAGCCTCCCCTCGTGAAATCTGCTCCCAGGTGGTGGCAAGGTCGAGAGGGGGGTCTAGTTCTGACCAGCGCCCTTTAAAACCCTTTGCCGCCAAACCACCGTCGCAGCCCGGGGCCAGGATCACCCCTGGAAGTTGCTGTTCGTGACCAGGAGCGGCCGCGGCGAAGAACGAAGCCGCCGCGACCCCATTGGCTGAGGGAGCCGAGCCCCCTCACTAACGCCGCGACGGGATTGGCCCGCGCGGCGCAGCGTCATCAGCTGTGGTGTGCCGTGATTGGCTGAGCCTGCGGAGCGTCATCGGCGAGGCCGCGCTGCCATTGGTTGGCGGCCTCGCGCTCAGAGGGGCTCGACTGAGGGCCGCGACCGGATTGGCTGCCTCCGCTGAAGCTGCGGGAGGTGCCGAAGGATTGCCCAAAATCACCGCCGGGACCGGGGAAGAGCTCTGACCCCGCCGAGGGACCTGGAAGCGTCCCGCACCCCTGGCCAGCTGTCCCTCCATCAGGTGAGCTTCACCGCCTCCCCCACCGCTCGTTGGATTGTCGAGAGCGGGCGGGAGAGGAAAGGGGACCGGCCGGGGCGGGGACGCGTGCAGTCTGCACGGCTGGTGCGCAGTGGTGCGCCTGAATCCCAGGAAGACGCGAGGCTGCCCCGGGAAAGAGTCCCTGGGCCTCGCGAGGGAGTTTAAACAGCGCATGAAGCCCACAGATATAAGTACACGTGGGCCTTGTTTTCTTTGCTCATGTTGAGAGCATCGCAGATATAAATCAGTGGCCATATTTTCTTAAGCGCTGATTTAAGAACTAGAGACTAATTTATGATTAGGAACCTGAGACTATTGTTTTGAATGACCAGAACTGCCTATTTACAAGTACCATCCTAGAGAATTACATGCAACCTTTAAGCTAGAAATGCTATGTGTTCTAAAGAAGTGATTATCATGCAACTGCTTCATTTACATGCTGAAACTAGATAAAGTTATATTTTAAATATACTTACCTGTGTGGTCTCAGTTTGTGGTGGATTGGGAATTGCTGTTGTGTTAAGTGCAAATGTTATCCACATTGTCTCCGAGTTTAGCCTAGACTGCTCGCGCCATGCTACCTAGAGGGTGAGCAGGGGTTATCTCAGAGGGTTATTCCGTCGCCCTGACCGGAGCTAGGGGTCCCTACTTGGGCCAAGGTACTTACCTTTGCCAACCAGAGACTCCCGGTTCTAACAGTTCCTTACTGCCATACTGGGGAGGGGATGCATTGGTTCCTTACTGAAGGGGAGGTGATGCGTCGGTTTCTTACTGTGCGGGAAGGTGATGCGTCTGTTTCTTACTGTGGTCCAGCCGTTCTTGTAGACTTGGCGCCCCGGGGCGATGCAGGAGGATCGGGGATGCGTCAGCTCTAGATGCGAGGGTGGCAACGACGCTGCGTTGGTATCTCCAGACGGTGTCCCACAATGCGTTGGTTCTTGCAGCCACACAGCAGGGCCTGCGTGGGAATTGATGGTGTGCTCCTGGATTTTGTAAATCGGTGCACGGGATTCCGTGCAGCGGTTTCTCCTGCCGCAGGCAGGCACTGCCTACATTTCTTCGTCGATGCGTCGAAACAGGTGCGGATGCATCACGATTCTCGTAGCTGCATTACTTTTCCAGCTCCCAAAAGCAGGAACAACCTCCAGTGGCCCAATACAGCAACAGGCACCTCTTGGCAGGTCAGAACTCCTAGCAAGGGAGTTCAGGAGAGCTGGTGGTAAAGTCTTTGTATTACAGACTTCAAAACAGGAGACAACCGGAGGAGGAGCTACGCGCGCATCCAAGATGGCCGCGTGAGCCCAGGGCTCCCGAGACCTTCGCCACCTCCCACAATTATCCTGAATATTATCCTGCCAACATCGACGGGCTATTGAAGACGCAACCCAGCTGACATGCGAGCTGCTTTCAGAAATTGATTTGGACTCTGGGAACCGAACTTATGACACTCTGAACCTTTGAGGCCTGCACCATGGACACCTCCGGGCCTCGGGTGGTCTGAGTGCCCGGGCTACAATTCAACAACAACGGCAGCAGAGTCTTGGTTGCTGCCCTGAGTTCACTTTCGGTTTCGTTTTTGGATCTTCACCCTCACGCATCTCTATCCTGCCGCAATAGCCTGTATCGCGCCCAGACCCTGTGTGCCCCAGGCGGCGTGTCTGTGGTCTACGCCGTGTGCCCGCTGGCTTGCTATCAGTAATTTTGGTGGAAAACGCACGATCATTTTCACCAGGTCCAGGGCGCTTCCTGGGGGCTTGCCGCCCGCAATGGCGGGCAAGCCCGACAGCGATAAACGCAAAGCCAGGACCCCTCTCCGAGGTGGTCCCGTTCAAACGAACGTCATGGACCGCTACACCCAGCCTCAGGTGTCACCCGGAGTGGCGAATAGGAATCGGGGTGAAGTGACCGAAGACCCCGCCATGTTGGCTGACCTTACATTGCAGGACGTCATGGGCGCCATCACTGGTATGAAGACTTACATGGACCAACAATATGAGGCCATCGCCCTCAAGCTAGACACGGTGGCCATCGACGTCAATATCATCAGAATGGGCTTATCGAAGACCAATGAAAAGGTAAAATCTTTGGACTTAAAGACTTCCAGCCTCACTACGGATGTCGCTGACCTCCAAATGGAGGTGCGTACTCTCCGGACCTCTAATGACCTCTTTAATCGTCGAGTGGAGGATTTTGAAAGCCGTGCGCGACGCAATAACGTGCGCATCATTGGTGTTCCATAAAATTCCACGGGCTCTTCTACGGATCTCCTTGTTGAAGACCTCATCCTCACGCATCTCGCTCCTAAAGGCCTCAGCAAATTCTTTGCCGTTGAACGTGCGCATAGGGTACCGGGTGGTCAACCTAAAATCGGTGCTCCACCGCGCCCAATTATTGCTAGAATCTTCTATTTCAGGGATAGAGACGCTATCCTGCAGGCATCGCGAACGGGTGGCCCGGTGAAGTTTGAGAATGCCACTGTGAGCTTCTACCCGGACTTCACACAATCTGTTCAGAAACAGAGGATGGAGTTCCAAGGAGTGAAGCGGTGACTGAGAGATATGGGACTGAAATATGCGATGCTCTTCCCGACCCGGCTACGGATTGAAAATGAGGAACGGACATTTTTCTTCGATCGCCCTGACAGAGTGAGTGACTGGCTTGATTCCTTGCCTGAGCGACGAGATCGCGTGGAACATTCCGGTGGAGCTGAGGGTGGCCAACCTGAACAGGAATGAGCTGCGCTCCCGAGTTACTGACACTGTTCATGATATGTCACTGTGGTTAGACGTCTCCCGTATTATTAAGACTTCTATGTATACCCCGAGGTGGCGGGGGGGGGTGGGACTCTTTCCTCCTCTGGGTTTCTTTTTATAGATTAGTTCCATGCTAGGGCGACAGGCACACTGCAAGTTGGGGTGGCTTTTGAGTCTAACGCAGGGGTGCAGGGTGAGGGGCGTTTGTTTCCTGGGACTATGGGGGGAGGGGGGGGGAGTGTTCGGGGTGTGTTTTGGTTCTTTTTCAAGGCAACGTATTGAATTATTATTTGATTTGGGTGCTGCGCTGCGGGTTGGGAGGGCTCTGCTGTCATTTCGAGTGGGGGGGTAGGGGGTTGAGACTTCTAAGCTGGAATGTTAATGGATTGGGGGACAGGATAAAACGGGGTGTTGTATTGCAATACTTGAAACGTCTCTCCCCTGATGTAGTGTTACTACAAAAAACGCATCTGATTGGTAACACTTGTCATGCTATGAATAGGCGGGGATACCATCTTGCTGCCTATGCTGGTTTCACCTCCGGTTCCAGGGGTGTGGGTATTCTTGTTCGGAACTCCCTTCCCCTGGAGGTCGACAATGTAATGTGTGACGATAGAGGGCGTTACGCTGCCCTCACTGGTAGGTGGGAGGGGAAAACCATCACGTTGCTTTCTGTCTACGTCCCCCCTGGTTTGCAGTCCTCGACCTTTTCTGATTTGGGGAGGGTAGTTCTGGGACTCCCGGACTGTATGCTGCTCGTGGGCGGAGACTTTAATTCTGTTGTTTCTGGTGTGGAGGACCACCATCCCCCCCGGGATCTCGTGAGGTCCCTATCATGGTTGAGTGGATTCCTGGAAACTCTGGGCTTGATTGATTGTTGGAGGGTGATGCACCCTGGTCGGACACAGTTTACCTTCCACTCGGGTGTCCATGGCAGCTTGTCTAGGTTGGACTATGTTTTGATGCCGGCAGCACAGGCCTCATTGATAAAAGAGATTAGGCACTTAGCTAGGGGGATTTCGGATCACTCTCCTGTATGGCTTCATATGGACATTAATCCGTGCACTGGGGGTCGAGTGGCTCCGATTAATCCCTGGTTTCTTCATAACGCTAAGACCCGCGCTGAACTTGTTAAGTCCCTTGATCACTATTTTCACGAGAATGAGGGATCGGTGTCTTCTTCTGTCTCATTATGGGAAGCGTTTAAGACTGTCCTTCGTGGACAGGCCGTATCATTGATTGCTGGTGCTAAAAAGAGCAGGAATGAGGCGGTGGTCCGACTAGAGGCTGATTTTACTGAACTGGAAGGAGAGTTGGAGTTGGGGGTCACTCGAGACAAACTTCATGTCCTCGGTCTCAAACAGTCTGATTATAGGGCCTTGGTGACTGATGCCGCTAAACTCATGAGTAGGGAGCGACAGGGGCGGCTGTATGATGTTGGGGACAAGGCTGAGAAATTGATTGCATGGTTAGACAGGAAAGAGAGAGCGAGTCGAGTGGTTCCGGTGATTGAGAGGCCTGATGGAATGCGTGTGACGGACCCGGTTGAGATAGTCGAGTGCTTCGCTGATCATTTTCGTGAGGTTTATTCACCAGTTTCTGTTAGACCTGAAGAAGACTCTCACCAGTTGTTGAGAGATATTTCACTGCTGTGCCTATCGGACTCAGACAGGGAGCTGCTGGAACCGCCACTTTCAGTAGATGAGATAGCTACTGCTATACGTTCTCTTCGTTCGGAAAAGGCTATGGGTCCCAATGGTCTCCCTATTGAGTTGTACAAGTTGCGTCCGGATAGGATTGCACCATATCTCCGCGGTATGTTCATGGAATCGAGAGACACTGGCTCCCTCCCTTACGATCAGCGTCTTGCCTCGATAGTAGTGATTCACAAGGATGGGAAGCCAAGGGCTTCTTGTACGTCCTACAGACCCATTTGGCTACTTAACGCAGAGCCAAAGATCCTCGCTAAGGTACTAGCTAACCGTCTCATTAATGTGATTAGTGCCTTGATCCATCCGGATCAATCCGGATTCATCCCGCGCCGTAACACTGCACTGAATTTGAGACGCTTACACGGCGCTCTCGCGAGAGCCCCATATCTTCTGGAATCGGCCATCTTGGTCTCTCTTGACGCCACGATGGCTTTTGACACCGTGGAGTGGTCATATTTGTGGGCCGCTCTGGCGAAATTCGGCCTTGGTCCTGGCTTTATTAGCTGGGTGAAACTTCTTTATGAGGCTCCGTTGGCACAGGTGGTGGTCAATGGTCGGGTATCTAGTCCCTTCACTCTGGGAAGGGGTACTCGGCAAGGCTGTCCGTTGTCTCCCCTCCTCTTTGCGCTCGCCTTGGAGCCTCTGGCTGCATGGCTGCGCTGGGAACCATCGATGAGGGGTATACAATGGACCCCTGAGTTTGAAGATCGCATATCGCTCTATGCGGACAATATTCTGTTGTACCTCACTTCGCCTAAAAAGTCGTTAAACGTGCTGTTTGATGTGTTGACTTCATTCGGACGCAATTCTGGCCTCGTGATCAATTGGTCCAAGTCTTGTATCTATGTACTCGCGGGTGGCGCCCCTGCATTGCCGCGTGGTTGTCCAATACAGGTTACACAAGAGGGTTTCAAATATTTAGGGATTTTTATCACTCTAGACCCCGTAGCAAGATATGAAAGTAATTTACTCCCTCCGCTACAACGGTTGCGTTCTGACGTGGTGGGCTGGCGCGGCCTTCCTCTGTCCCCCCTCGGGCGAGCAACCCTTTTCAAGATGATGTCGCTACCACGATTTTTATACGCGCTCCAGAATACGTTTGACGCAGTTCCGGCAAAATATTCTGGGAAGTGGAGAGTCTACAAAGACAGCTGATTTGGGATGGGCGTGCTCATATTGCCCTCCCTAAACTTACTCTTCCCTGGTATGACGGCGGTATTGCTCTTCCCGATATTAGGCGTTACTATTGGGCCTCTCAATTGAGTGCAATTAATCACGGTATGTATGGTCCGGGTTTGGATCCCGCATTTGAGATGGATAGGTGGCTTTTACCGGGAGGGAACTTTAATAGGGCGCTATACTCTAGATCGACAATTCGGACGCTTACTGGTCCTACCGAGATCGCCGTGCAGGTGTGGAATTGTGCGAATGCGGCAATGGGGTGGAGCGGGAGACTGACCCGAGCGACCCCCTTGTACGATTCTTGCAAGCTGGGAAGTTTATGGCAGACGAAAGGCTTTGGGAAATGGGATATGATTGGTATCAGTAGAGTGGGCGATCTCTGGGTTAAAGATAGGATTAAGACCTTTGAGGACTTGAAGGCGGAATATAACTTGAGTGATCGGGAATTTTTTCGCTATTTGCAGATTCGTCACGCGTTGTGCTCAGTTTTCCCCGTTGGGACCGTTATTCCGGACTCTTCCCCGTTGGAGGATCGAATACTTGATGGACATGTGCCCGATAGCACGATTTCTTTGATTTATAAGAAATTAATTAATGATCGGTCTGACCTGTTGACGCATTTAAGGGAGGTCTGGACCAGCGACGGTTTATTATTAGATGACGAGGACTGGCAATCCGCGATTTCCTCACTCAAAGAGGTCGCGATACCGGCCCGTCTTCGACTAGTCCAACTCAAGATCTTGCACCATGTGTATGTTACTGGTCCGCCACTGATTCGAATGGGTTACTCCGTTGATGGGTTATGTATCCGTGGTTGTGGTCAACTTGCTACTTTCCTTCACATCATTTGGGAATGTCCGGAGGTTGCTGTATTTTGGAATAGAGTGCATGCTGTCATGAAAGAGGTTACGGGAGTCGAGATACAACCGGAAGCTAGGCGGGGTCTGCTGAATGTATGGGAACCAAATGACTATGACGTGGCTCAGACTCGTTGGGCGACCCTGGCCAATATGAATGCTAAACGAGACGTTGCACAATTGTGGGGTGCTCCCTGCCCGCCGACGGTCTCGGTATGGAAGGAAAATATGGATTGGTGTAGGTTTAGAGAAAAGACGGTGTATGTGGCACGAGGTAGGCCCCAAAAATGGGGGGAAATTTGGAATCAAAGGAACTCCTACAGAGGGGATATATGCACTCCTCCCCTTCCAGTTGTACCCGATGATTCACATTGCCCTAATCCTCACGTTCCATGACCTGTTTTGATTCATATGTGTTAAAAAAATGTTGTCTTTTTTCCCCCCGATTCTGCCCCCCCTTGATTTTTGTTCATTGACTTGCATTGTAATGCTATTGCCCTTTCCTTCCTGCTCCCAAAAAGCGCTTGTATTGTAATGTTCTTTTTGCCTTGATTGTTTGTTTTCTTTTCTAAAATAAAGAGTTTAAAAAAAAAAAAAAACAGGAGACAACCTCTAGGTCGATCCCTTGGAGATCTTCCTCAAGCAGGAGACACAGCACCCAGCAAAGTCTTTATCCTCTCCTTGGAAGAAACAGCCACTGAGGCCAACCCCAGACAGCACACAGCAAAGGGGCACTACTTCTCCTTCAGTTTTACCAGCTCTTCTCCTTGGCAGAGGTTCCTCTTGAATTCCAGAAGTAATATAATCAACCCCCCAAGTGCCTCCCTGAACAGAATGCACATCCCCAGCCCCTGTCACTCCAAAGCCAGACAGTCAATACACAAACCTAGCAGAGGCACACTGGATGGCTAAGCAAGAAAATATCCACTCTCTAAAAGTGGTATTTTCAAACCCAGCATATAAAAATCACCCTTACTAAAAGACGCATCTTTATATTCTGAGTTCAGGCATACCAAACTCCACTTTCCTATCTTGCTCCCATGGGCAGTTATAAGATGTTGTAAGTAAACTCCCCATGCGATCCTATGGGACAGATAGCTTTTCAGTAGTGGAAAACAAAATTGGCAGTATTTCACTATCAGGACATGCCACACACATCCTAGCATGTCCTACCTTTCACATACACTGCACCTTGCCCACAGGGGTACCTTAGGCCTACCTTGTATGTATGTATGTATGTAGGTGTACTTTTATAGCGCAGTCCTGTCACCCCAAGGGCATCCTGGCGCTTGAAATCAACAGAATCACTGCATACGCTGCTCAGACAGCCCTGGGGAAGAGGTGTGTTTTCAGGGCTTTTCTAAACGGAAAGAAGTCCCTTTGGCTTCTTAAAGATGGTGGAAGCGAGTTCCAGAGCTTGGCCGCCGCGACACTAAACGAGCGGCCCCCCATTCGCACTCTCTGGAATCTCGGTACCACCAGCAGATGATCCGAAGAGGAGCGTAAAGGACGCGCCGGGGAATACCAGACAAACATGTTCTGTAGTGGAACCGGTCCTTGACCATGCACTGCCCTAAATACTGAACAGGCTGCTTTGTAGCATACCCGAAGGTGTACTGGCAGCCAGTGTAGGTCTCGTAGGGCTGCTGTTGAAGAACTGTGAGTGGGGCGGGAAAGAGCTAGCTTAGCAGCCAAGTTCTGCTCCCGCTGCAACTTCCCCAGCAGTGCTTTTGGAGCCTCCAGAAGTAGCACCTTAGGGGTGACTCACGTAAGAAAAGGGAAGATGGCACCTGGCAAGTGGGTGCACTTGCAAGGTCGACATGGCAGTACTACACTGCACACAGACACTGCAATGGCAGGCCTAAGACCCTTTTCCAAGGCTGGTTGTGTGGGTCACACAATCACAATCAGTGCTGCAAGCCCACTAGCAGCATTTGATTTACAGGCCCTGGGCACACACAGTGCAAAGTACTAGGGACTTAACAGTAAACCAAATAAGCCAATTATGGAAACACTAATCCATGACAACAATTTACAGAGGGAGCACTTGCACTTTGTCACTGAACAGTAGTGGCAAAGTGCCCAAAGCATCTAGATCAGCAAAAACGAAGTCCAACCCACAGTAAAAACACAGGCGGCACAGGCAAAAAATACTAGGGAATCCCACGCCAATAATGCCAGGTCTAACAACTACTATCAATTAATATCCCCACTTATTATACCTAAAAACGCATTCTGTATGTAAAAGTCAAAGATTTATTAAGATGCTGACAGTAAAGTACATTGAGCAAAGGGCCCTCAATGCACGTAGAATGGTCAGTTCTTGCACGGTTTTCACGAGAAAAGAAATTCTGAATAAGCATAGATTTAAAATCCCCCTTCTCCATGACCTTTGGAAAAATCCAAATCTCTATGTTAAATGCAAAAAACGACGTAGAAGTGACAGGGCACAAAAATAAAAGAAAGGACCATCAAGAATGGGCACTAGAGTGTAAAGCTGGTATGTAGGCAGAAGTTCCGGATTGTAAAATAAGCAGAAAAACAGGAGTAATTTTTTGGGGGACTGCATATGTGCTGTTTAATACTGCTTTGGTGGGAGCATGGTATTCAGGGAGGGGCTGTAACTGGGGACTGGTTTCAAGGCTGGTTGATAGGACACTGACCAACAAACGTATCTATTCTAATACAACCACAGCATCTGCAAATGATCCACACTCATGCCCACCTTCCTCGCCTACAGCAGCAGTTCCACAGACCGCTTCTTATTCCAGGGCCAAATAGTAAGATATCTATGAAACTGTCACATGTTCAGTTTTCTCAAGTGCATATGTACATCATGTTCACATGTGTAGGTGGCTTCAGAAGCGCACAAGCACAAGATCTGGAGGCCTGACTTGGCAACAGATATGTACTGTGATATCACAAGATATTTGATCCAGGCCAGCTCCTCCGCAGTCTGTCTTTATCAAAGCATGTGAATAGATTGGACAACGAAATGGACAAGCCAAGTTGGTTAGTGCTCTGAGCAGCTATTCCATTTCTGTTAGCCCTCCCTGCAACTGAGCACCTGCAGTGAGTACATGAGAGTGGGTGGCAAGCAACAGTGGCCATTTAAGCACTAGGACAAATACATTTGGAAACTGGAATGGGTACTCATATAACTGGGAAACATGTTTGCTATTGAAACATATTGTGAGGAAATGGGAAGCCTGTCTTGGAAATGTTGATTTTCCTACCGTAGGCCAGCTGAAAATGTAAAACACAAAGAAGTGCAGAAACTGGTATATATGATGCAACTTGCACGTCAACCTTTACATACTAGGGCAACATACCTACCGGTATGACAGTGTGAGCTTTACACAGGCACAATGTCTACACTGGTCTTGCGAGAGTATGAGTGGCCTTACAAAGCACTACTGTTTAATGCCTCCCCTTGTAATGTCAGTAATCTGAAGGAAAGGTGCATCGTTCAAGTTCCTTGTGTTCCATCTGTGACCCTACTGAGACAATGAACAGACTTCTGGCACACTGAACAGAAGCACTGCCCAGTTTGAGCATCAGTGAACACCAGTGACAGACGAGCATATGAAGCAGTACTCTGGCACCCAAGTAGATTGCCTGGTGGCATGGCATACTGAAAATCACATTATCTATCAACACCCTGAACAATTTAAACAGTAACCTTATAAAACTGTAGTGATCTTGGGAAACAAACAATATTCTGAATGTACTGTGTTATCTGACTTCAGAACATAGGCAAATAATGGTATATCTTTTTTAATGCTTATTTACATATTTGGCCAATAGATAATACATCTGCTACACTCATTTTGTGTTCCATCATAACACCTGTTACAGCAATACGAAAAATATTTCTCTTGCATATGGTTACAAATTCCGTGATACCTCTCCCTTCCCCTTTTGGCAAACAGTTTATCCATATTTTCATTTTCCTGTTCATGTGGCGAAGACTTCGGGTTTTCAATCAGCTGAGTACATCCCAAATGTTCTTTGGTCTAAATTTACTCAATACTAGTGTGACATTGTAGGAAGCTGGTTCTGTATGTACTATACCAAAGTAAGGTATAGTGTGCACAGAGTCCAGGGAGTCTCCAGAGGTATAGCAGAGGCTAAATTGGGTAAGTACTAACAGCTCTCTTTGTGGTAGTCTAGGCGGGCAGTTAGGCTTATCCAGAGGGTGTGTTAAGCATTTATAGTATTCACTTCATAAAGACTAATGGTACACACTCAGAGACAGAATCCAGACAATTTGGGTAAGCTTGAAAAAGGTATACTTATATTTTAGTTCTAGAACCAAGCAGGACTTGGTACAGGTAGGTAAATTGTACTTTCAATTGTAAACCTTTACACAGAAATGCAATTGGAAATGGATTTGCAATTGTTACAGGTTGATATGTTTTTAAAAAGCAGTTTAAATTACACTGTAATTACTTATAGGATACTTTTTGATTACTTCCAGATTACATCAACTACTTCGGGTGGTATTCCTAGATACCACACCAAAGGATCTCACGATAAAAGGTAAGTAAGACTGTTAAAACTTTGCAGTTTAGTTACTCTTTCTCCATACAAACATCAGTGCAACACTTAGAACATTTTTAGGGTCAAAAACACATAATATTGATCCCTATGGGGGAAAAGGTGTTATCTGTTTCACAAATAAGTATTCGACTTACGTGTGGGAGTTTTGGCGGTTCGGACCAAGGTTCCCCAAGGTCTAGGAAGGCACTCAAGCTCAGGGGCCCAATGTTAGCCAATGGGGATGGGGGGGGAGGGGTTTTCAGTTAGGGGCTGCTTGCGAGAAGGCCACTCAGGTGTGGTAGCAAAGCTCCTGGGGTTAAGGTAAGCACTGCAGGGGTCAACGATCAGCACAGGAGATGCCCCACCAGGCGGTGCAGGGTGCCAAGAAAAAGTTCAGGACCCTGTGGTTTCCAATGGAGACGTCCGGTTCAGCAAAGTTGCTGCAGGCGCGGGCAGAGAGACTTCCTGAAGGCAACCACCGGCTTGAGAGGTACATTGGGTTCTTGGGGGATGCCTAGACACCGTAGGTTGGGCCACCCAAGGCTATGGGGCGTCGGGTGTAGGGTGTCTTTTGGCGTCTGGTTTCTTTACTAGCTCCGGTGACGGTCGGGGGGGGGGGGAGGACCCTTCAGGTTGAGGCTGCAGACATCGTCATGAAGTTTGAGGGAGGACGGGGATCACTAGATCCCAGGTCAGGATCGCTGGGGGGACCTCCTCGTGGTGTTGGGCCACTTAAACTCAGGGCGTGGGCGTCGGGTGAAGAGTGGTGCAGAGTCATGGAGCTGCCTGGATCTGTATTCTGTGAGTGAGTCTTGGCTTGAGAAAATCCAGTGCTCAGGGGATACAGTTAGTTAGTTGAGTTCAGGCAGGTCCTCCGGGCTCTGGGGGTTGCCGACTGCTGGACTTGCCAGGGTCCTCGCTGTAGGCGGGTCATAGGGCTAGGGCCAGAGCAGTTGGTGTCCTCTTCTTCCGCGGTCAGCACAGCTCTTCGGTCCTGCTTTCTTCTTCGAATCTGAGGCGTTGAGGTTCAGGGTTGCCCCTAAATACTAAATTTAGGGGCATTAAAGGGGTTTGCAGATCGGGAACAATGGGTCCCTTCCTTGGGGTGGGTACACCACCTATTATAACAACTTACCAGTGGGAGGGGGCATAAGCCTCTCCCTAATTGGCTGAGTCGCCTTATCTTCAAGATGGAGGGGACAGAGATGTGTGTTTCACATCACCTCCCCCACCTGAGGGGCGGGTTGTTTTTTTTGGGGGGGGAGTTTTATATAGCGCGAACTAGACCCGATAAATCGGGTATCAGAGCGCTTTCCATAGCACCAGTTTTGTTACACAAGGACACGTTAATTTTTTCTTAGGCACTGGGAGATTAATTGATTTGCCCAGAATCACAGGATGTTAAGCGTCATAGCCGAGACTCGAACCCGGTTCCCCAGCTTCGACATCGACCGCTCTAGCCCCAAGGCTAGAGGTCTGCAAAGGTGGGCACACCTCTCCGCCTAGCTTGATTTTCCTGCTGATTCTCCCACCCAAAGCTGGGGGCAGAACCCGTGGGAGCCAGTTGCTGGTGGCAGCAAAAGGTAGGGACACCTTCCAAAGGCGGCACGCCTTTGAAGCTTTCCCTTCGTGGACCCAGCCCATCCTGGGGGAGGAGGCATGACACCTCTGTCCACGATGAGCTTTGTTTCTGGACCCAGAGAGCGGAGGCTCTCTACCCATGGTGGCCAATGGCGGGCAGCCATTCAGGAATCACACTAGGGCTGGTCGTTTTTCAGGGGCAACTCTAAGATGAATCAGTGTGGGTTTAATGTGCTGAGGGTTTGCTACCAAACTTCCCAATTTTTAGTAAAGTCATTATGGAGCTGTGGAGTTTGTAATGTCCAACTGGCGGACCATATACTATTTATGGCTTTACTACACTTACAATGTCTAAGAATGGACTTAGACACTGTAGGGGTACAGGGCTCATGCAAGTGCCCCCTCACCTGAGGGCTAGTGCACCCTGCTAGAGGGGTGGCTTAGCTAGGCCTCAGGCAGTGGGTTGCAGGCATGGCACACACGGATGTGTGCCATGTCGACTCTTCACTTTTGTCTGCACCAAAACACATAGCTTGCGATGACAGTGTGTTGGTGTTAAGGTACAGGGCCTCTAAGGGTGTCACAATAGGTGCTGCAGCCCTTAGAGGCCTTCCCTGGTCACAGTACCCTTGGTACAAACAACCTTTTACAGTGGGCTTACCTGTGGCCAGAGATGTGCCAATTGTGGGTACAAACGTAGAGTTTTGGGAAAGAACACAGGACCTGGGAACCTGATTGGCAGGGACCCAGGGCACATCAAGTCAGGTTGCATCAGGTGTCAGGCAAAAAGTGGGGGGTAACCATGCCAAAAGGGGCACTTTTCTATAGACATATACTTCATCATTTGCTCTTTTGAGTAGATGTACGCTATATAAATCTCATATCATCATCATCACTACGTTGTGACAGATCTTTAGCTAATTACCCAGTAAGGGAGTCTGGCTTCTTCCCCAGTTCATAGCTACTCTACATTTGCTTAACAGCAGGACCAATACAATATATTTCCTGTATAGTTTATGGACTTCTTCTACATACCCAAGCAGTGTAAAGGCTATTTCCAATGAGGTGTTTATTATCTGGCAAAGGCTCATTCATCAGTACTAAGTACTGGCTTTGCAATTAAAAGTATTGTTTCTCCTGCCACAGACTTTTCAAAGGGTATTTTTTCCAGCATCACACATTTAATCATAGAGGTACTTTCTGTTGTGCACTGTTTTTGCAATGGACCACAGCTTTTCTAGAGACACATACATGAATTACTTCTATGGAGAAAAAATACTGTTGGGTACTTTAGCAAGTAGTGATGATTAGGAATAATATATCATTGGTTCCTCTTATGAACGTTCAGTAGAAGGTATTCACTTCAGCCACCATATTTGATAAATGGTGCAGCCAACATCCCATTTAACACAATTTTGCCTAATGTTTTGCTTGTGGGAAGTGCCCCAGCCCAGTTCAGAGGAGGGACTCGCTACATTCACGCAGCACAATGCAAGTTCGGTGTTGCTTTTTCTCCAGAGCTGGTTTTGGTCCTCAAAGAACCTTGCATACATTTGTGTGTGTGTGTTAGGGGCGGAGGGTTAAGAAGGAAGATAATTCATTAAGTATGCAGCGGTTTATAGGAAGGCTCTCCCATTTTCGATGACTGAGTGTTGCTTGGTAAGTTGGAAAACAGCCGGCTTCAGGACACCAGAGACTGTGAGGAAGGGAGGAAGGGATAGACGTTATTTAAAAAAATACTTGGTTGAAGATAAAACAAAGCAATGCAAACATTCACCCCCAGTCACAAAGATCTGGGTTTAATCCTTGATTTTTGGAGCCAGTCATATAATCTATGTTTTTTGGATCCAGCCATATTGCTCCTCATGGGAACAGTCCATCTGGCCCGAACTGCCACACCAGGTCTTCCCTGGACCGGAAACAAGCATCCTGGGACCGGTTTTGGAATATCACCCCATGTCAGTCAGGCTAGCTTGAATTCAGTGGTGCAGTGAGCATGGGACCCACGTCTGGGCATAGCCTTCCCACTTAGGGAGACAAAGCAAAAAGAACAAATGATGAACGGAATGCTGAACAATGCAAATATTCACTCCCAACCACAAAGACCTGGGTTTAATCCATTGTTGTTTTGCTCACCACGCCACCTGTTTGGACCCAGCTATATGTAAATCAGTTTTGCCCTGTTCCTCATGGGAACAGTCCAGCCCAACTGTAAAGCCAGGTCTTACCTGGCCCCTTGAAACAAGCATCTTTTTGCACTTGGTTCAAGATAATAATAATAATAATAATCCACATTTGTAAAGCGCACAAGATGACAAAAGCGTGTGTGTTGCAAACATCACGGATTCAGGAAGCCCAAAGTAACACTTCTATCACAGCCTTCAGTGGAGGAGAGCCATTCGCTCCCAAGCTGCTTGGGGACTTTAAATGCGGTAGCAGTCCAACGCCTGATTACTGTTTGTTTGTTATATGCAAATGATGGGCGTATGAAAGCAGCACGGGACAAAACAAGCGTCTAGACAGAGTGAAAAGATGGCATTCAGAGCAGTCCCCACGCTGGTGTTCTCACACAGGGAAAGCTACTGTTCCAGAAAGGAGCAGACAACAGCACAAACGGCGCTGCATAACAATTGTCGAGCTGTCGGTGGACTCACAGACTGCTGTGAAGTATTACTAAAGATGTGGCGGCCCGGCTGGCGGCGGTGGGTGGCTGCGGAGCACAACAGGGGCTAAGCTCTGACATTTCACATTTCATCTCCAGTCTGGTGGGCTGGGAGCATCTGACGTGCAGCTGGCCTGGCGCTGCTCACGGCGGCTGCTGGGTTCAGAACAGGATCTCAATAAACAGCCACTGGTGGTATGCCTGTTCCTCGTGGCGCTTGTCAGTCTGTGCTGCTTGTCACTCAGTCGTTGCTCTTTGGAGGACAACCTTCAGGTGTTTGTCAGCCCGTTTACCACTTAGCCAATGATGCGATATCACTTCAGTTGCGGTTAAAGGGGGGGATGTGTTTATCAGCTCAGGATGCTCGGGTCGTATTTATTGGAGGTTGTTGTTAGTTGCTAGAGCCCTTCAGTTATTTGGCGAATGTGTAACACAGCTGTGTGGAGAAATAGATGCATATAAACATTATAAGCAAAGTCACACGGCCATATGCCTTTACGTTTGCCGTTAAATGTTGCTTCAGGCCTTTTCCTTGGTGATGTGACATGGAACGGAGCACAGAAAGGCCTATCTTTTGTTATGTACAAAGTGAGGTGGGCAACTCTGCAGATCTGAAATATTGTTAATGTGACCAGACAATCGCTTCTCAATACACACTTGCTCAGAACAGGTACGTTTTCCAACATACAATGCCGACTGGCTAGACCAGGATTAACTACACAGCCCTGACCAAGCTCACAAAACAATGACCAAGAAGGACAGTTCTCAGTCTCTCGGATTTGCAGTGAGAATCCTGTCATAAAACAAAAATGCTTGAACATGATCTGTCTGTTTAAAAGCAGTAGCTAGTCAATAATTCAGAGGGTCACAGCTGCAAACTGGTCATAACAGACTAAAAGGACTCCAAGCTTGTAATCCAGGGTCACTTACGGACAATGCAAGTATTCGCTACAACAACGCACCCCCTCCTTTAACAGGTGATTTTCAAGCTATTGGCTTTGACATCCAAAATGGCCACCCATGAGTGACCATACCAGAGCACGCCTGGGCAGCCACCTTAAATGTTTTCTTGTTGAGGAGAAAAATAATTCCAGGATGATCAATGGGCATCATGACGAAGAAATACCTAGACACACATGGAGGGCGTCTTGGAATATTTTTTCTAATGAAGAAAAAGCATTCCACGATGGCCGCTCTTGCGTGTGCATGCATCATTGCACACCAACTGCTACTTTTCCACATTTAAAAAAAAGTTAATGTATCATTCTTGTTATCAGTGGACATTTTATAACAAATTAAAAAATGATGCACAAGATGTCTCGCAAACAAAAACTAGAAAAATAGTAGCAGTATGTAGCTGCCAATCATTGCTAAAGCATTTTAGGTTTTTTAAACAAATACATAATTTACGTGGAATGGGAAGAGAGGGAGCAATGAGTGACCAGGTTTGAGGATGTGAAAGGTAATGACCGGATGGGGAAACAGCTAGGAAAAACATGCACTCCGCTGGAGTGCTGAAACACAAGCAAAAACGTTGTTCCTTGATTTCAGCAGTAGAACGATACAACTTGTTCACACAGACACAGGGTAAAAAAGACATACTCAGCGACAGAGACAACTACAAGAATAGGGAGGCAAGCCATTGTGTAAGGATCAGCGAGTTAAAATAGAGAAGAAAGCCATCTAATCATGAGCAAAAGCATGACCAAAAGCCCATTCTATGTATTCTTTCATTGTATTGCAGACAGTGGGCCTTTAACAATAGACCACTAAAATAGTCTGTAGGTGAAACCTAAGAGTGGAGGCAAGAGTCAAAGCCCTGAACACGTGGAACGTGGTCTAAAACCACCCATACTATAAAAAAAATCTAAATTTGGACTCATGAATGTGGTGAAGCATAAAAATGTGGAGTATGCAGCATTGTGTTGTTCAGGAGCAACAGCCTTTACACTGTGGCTTGACCCACGCTGTGCCTTAACAACGCAGTATGAACCACAAATGCATCTTTACAACGCTTTCCTATACCACAAAACTCGTTACAACATCTTGCCTTTAGGAAAACGTTGTCGGACAGATGTTGGACTTTAAGTCCAACACTTTCCCTACTACTGCGCAGACTGCAGTTGAAATAGTAGGTTATACAATTCCAATGTCGGCGCTTTCCCTAAGGCAAGGCGTGGCAATGACTTGCGTGGTAAAGGAATCCGTTGTAAAGAGACATTTGTTGTTCGGACTGCGTTGTTAAGGCAGGTGTGGTAAATGCCTGCGTGGTTCTGACATACAACCGTTGTTCAGAAGTTCTTTTATTCTGCATCAATGATTGGAACAAAATGACAGCAGATATCGTTAGAGTGGGCAGTTGCAGGAGCTATCAATTTTGTCCGCTGCGACATTTGCAAGTCAAAAATGAAGATGAATGAAACCCTTTTGATGCGGAGTGTTCGGGAGCACAAACATTATTAAAAAAGGCGTTATGCCAAGTACCTCGGGACAAGGAACTGGTTAAAAGAGCAAGGAAATCTTACAAGGATACTATTATGAAGCGGAAATTGGAATTAAAAAAGAAGGCTTGGGATGATCTGGAGAAAGCCTCAGATTTGAGGGATAGCAGGCTTTTCTGGGAAATAGTAAATCGCCCCTTCCTCAATAGTGAGGGAAAATGTAGTATGGTTCCCCATTTAGCGGGAGAAACCTGGGAAGCCCATTATGCCAACATTTTTAATCCAAACGGTGTCTGTTTAGCTACAAATAGTGAGGGGCATCTTGATTCTTATTATGAAACAGCGCTAGCACTTAGTCTATCGCTTTCCCTCCCAGAAGTTGAGGAGGCCATAGGGAAAGGCATCTTATTAAAAGAACCAGGTCCAGATGCAGTACCTTTAGACTTATTTAAAAGTAACCTTGATGTGTGGGCTCCATTACTACTTAATGTCTTTAGGGCGATCGTCGTCGGGCGTATCCCTCTGTCATGGAAAGAGGCGGTAGTGGTACCAATTTTTAAAAAAGGTGATAAACGCGACTCGTGCTGCTACAGGCCAATCTCATTGATAGATGCATCCTGTAAGCTGATGGGGAGGGTTATACTATCCCGCCTGGAGACCTGGGCAGACTCATCAGGCCTTATTGTAGACTCACAGTATGGGTTCAGGAGAGGTAAGGGGACAACAGAGCAGTGTCTGAATTTGGAGCTGGTCATGGGTAAGTACATGAAGGCCAGGGGTGTTTCTCTACACCTGGCCTTCATGGACTTATCCAGTGCCTTCAACACTGTATGTAGGGACAAACTATGGCGGATGATGGATGCTATGGGGTTTGAGGGACCTTTGGTTACCTTGCTTCGCAGATTACACGCTGCTACTACTATGTCGATTAGATATGGCCCGGGGGAGAAAAAACAAAATCGATCCCATCGACTGAAGGTGTATGCCAGGGCTGTATTTTGGCCCCTTTTTTGTTTTTAGTTTATATAAATGGTTTGGAAAAGTTTTTGCTAGAGAATTGTTCAGATTTCCCCAAAGTAAACGGTAGACATATACCTTTGTTGTCCTATGCTGATGACACTGTATTAATGACTAACTGCTAATAGCATGCAACAGTGTTCGACTGCATTTAATGATTACATGCAGGACCTGGACCTTAAGGTCAATTTTACGAAGTCTTTCGTTATGGTATGAGGCCCTAGAGGGACAAAAACCCGTAGGTTTGTTGTAGATAACCTGAGTATTGAAAAAGTTGAGAATTTCAATTATTTAGGTAATCTATTTAACAAAAATGTGAGCTGGGACCCATTAATAACGGCCCGAGTACACAAAGCTACGCGATCCATAGAGGCCCTATTCCGTTTCTCAAGTAAATTGGGTCAAAAACCAATTGCTGATTCAAAGACCTTATATAAAGCAAAATGTTGCCTGTTGCCACCTATGGGGCGGGGGTGTGGGGGACACATAAATCCACCCTAATACAAGTCATGGAGAACAAGTTTTTAAAGCGTCTTTTGTCAATTCCAATCAGTTCACCAAAAGATTTTTCCCATTTGGAGATGGGTATAGAATTTGTGAGCGATATTATTCATGTCGCTCCATTACTCCTGTGGGGGAAAAATTGGTTATCTGAGGACCTGCAGCTTACGAAAGAAACCTTGAAGGACTGTCTAAGATTGGATCATGCTATGCGGATCACATGGCTGTCATACGTGAAGGAAACCTTTAATAAAATTGGTCTAGGTCACATTTATGAAAGTCCAGAATTTATTCAACAGGATACAAGGATTGTAATTAGGAATGCTTATCTTGATACTTTGGGTCAGTTAAAACACAATGAACAAGCACAGTATCATAGTGGTAAATTGCAGCATCAATTTTATCTGTCTTTTACCGAGCATACGCAATGGCGATTTTATTTGACGCGATTTCGATTAAACATATTGCATTTCCTTTTTGCTTTCCCAAAACAAGGGGGTTGGTGTGAGAGGCTACCCCCTTGTCCATGCAATAACAAAGCTCAACAATGCACTTTGTTCTCTTTTGCTCTTTGTACAAAAATCCGAGAAACCGGTTTATTAAACCGATATTAAGGGATATTCTTCCCTGTAACTATAAAGAAGGCTATGAGCATTTAAAATCATTGCATACTGCTGCTAAATGTAGTGCCATGCTTAGCTTTATTAAATTGTCATTTACCATCAGGAATCGCTATTGAAATATTGAAATATATACCTGATGTAAGATTACAGGCTAATGTGAAAGGTTCTATCGGTTCTTCAAGCGACATTTGACAAATTGTAATAGCAGATTGCATTTTATTATTGCATGTTTGGCGTTTTATTTTTTATGATTTAAGTTAACTTTGAGGGATTTTAATTGTCTTTGGTGACCTTTTCTGATATTGTGAAGTAATTCATTGTAAGTAAATAACTTGAATAACTTGTTTAGGTAGAATCCGCAAACCTTTGTAAAATTTGTAAAATCTGTTTTTATCCATATGCATACTTTTATGATTCCGTGGACGAATCGAAATAAAGTTTATGAACTGTAACTGAACTGAAACCCTAAAATAATTAAGCCCTATATATATATATATATATATATATGGCAATTATTACTCAATAACAACATTTATATTATTGTCAATGGTAATTTCTGTCGTTATGTTTTACAATTCATAGCCGTATATCCCATGTAACATGCATATACTTTCTAATGCACATACCTTCCTTCAATATTTGCTATTATTCCGTGTATCGGCTTGCAACACTCTTATATAGAGTTAACAAGAAAATTACTCTATGTGAACACATTGCATGGTGTGTCTTATACTTCGTCCTAACATTAACCTTGTATTAAACAATAGACAATAATATAAATGTTGTTATTGAGTAATAATTGACATATGTATATGAATGGGATCTATGATGTTACAACGCGTTATTTTACAACGCAGACCGTTACATCGCAATTTTTACAACGCAGGAACCATTACAATGCAAACCTTTACAACGCATGTCATTACATAGCAGATGCTATTACAACGCATGGCATTACATCGTAAGTATAGGTAAGTATACCTTTTTAAAAAAAATGTAATTAAGTTAATTTAATTTAATTAATTTAATTAAAATACATTTTAAAATAGTAATTATTTTTATTTAATAAATTTAAATTTATTTATTTAAATTAATTTTAATAAAAATTGTAATTAGTTTTATTTAATTAATATAATTAAATTAATTTAATTTAAATATTTTTTTGATTGTAATTAAATTAAATTATTTAAAATAATGTATTTAATTTAATTATTTTAATTAAGAAATGTAATTAATATAATATAATTAATTTAATTTAACCTAAAAACACCCCTGTACCCTAAAACCCAAACCCTGCCCTGAAACCTAAAAACACCCCTGTACCCCAAAACCCAAACCCTACCCTGAAACCTAAAAACACCCCTGTACCCCAAAACCCAAACCCTACCCTGAAACCTAAAAACACCCCTGTATCCCAAAACCCAAACCCTACCCTGAAACCTAAAAACACCCCTGTACCCCAAAACCCAAACCCTACCCTGAAACCTAAAAACACCCCTGTACCCCAAAACCCAAACCTTGCCCTAAAACCTAAAAACACCCCTGTACCCCAAAACCCAAAACCTGCCCTAAAACCTAAAAACACCCATGTACCCCAAAACCCAAACCCTACCCTGAAACCTAAAAACACCCCTGTACCCCAAAACCCAAACCTTGCCCTAAAACCTAAAAACACCCCTGTACCCCAAAACCCAAACCCTGCCCTAAAACCTAAAAACACCCATGTACCCCAAAACCCAAACCCTGCCCTGAAACCTAAAAACACCCCTGTACCCCAAAACCCAAACCCTACCCTGAAACCTAAAAACACCCCTGTACCCCAAAACCCAAACCTTGCCCTAAAACCTAAAAACACCCCTGTACCCCAAAACCCAAACCCTACCCTGAAACCTAAAAACACCCCTGTACCCCAAAACCCAAACCCTGAAACCTAAAAACACCCCTGTACCCCAAAACCCAAACCCTACCCTGAAACCTAAAAACACCCCTGTACCCCAAAACCCAAACCCTGCCCTAAAACCTAAAAACACCCATGTACCCCAAAACCCAAACCCTGCCCTAAAACCTAAAAACACCCCTGTACCCCAAAACCCAAACCCTGCCCTAAAACCTAAAAATACCCAAACACCCCAAAACATATACCTCAGTACCCCAAAACATATACTCCTATACTCATACTTATTTTAAAAATTACTTAAATTAATAAATTTAATTTATAATATTTAAATACATTAATAAATATTTTTATTTATTTTTATTTATAATTAATAATAATTAAATCAATTATATAATATTAAATAAAATAAAAAATTATATACTTAGCAATATTTACGATGTAATGGTATGCGTTGTAATACCATCTGCTATGTAATGCCATGCGTTGTAATGGCATCCGATGTAATGGATCCTGCGTTGTAATAGCTGCGTTGTAACAGCATTACGACGTAAAAGTTGCGTTGTAAGTGATACACACCATATGAATGGAGTACAAGTGAAACTTTTAATGTGTATCGAACCATAACTGCATATATATATAGTTCAGGATTACACTGTTTTAAGATGGCGCTAATGTTAGAGCATTGCCGTTAGTCCTTTCACTGTTTTAAGGAAAGTAAGAACGTTGATAAACATGGTGTTTCCATGGTGCCGGCAACATCGAAAAAGGCATCTCGCCGTAACGCGTCTGTTGCTGCTGGTCTTTGAAATAATACAATTTCTTTGAAACATCCCCGCGAGAGTGGATTTTCCTTGGGGAAGTTTGAGGAACGGAGCGAAAATAAGTTTGCAGTGTCCACAATCCGCAAGTTTGCACCCGCCTGCGAGTGCCCCCATCTGTCATTGTGGTATCGGAGCTAGCATTTTTCACGGAGGCACAGCCGCAACTGCAAAGTATACCGAAGGAGGAGGAGCCCGGGTGTGGAAGGGCATCGACGACCCGCCCTTCCCAGGACGCGCAGGAGATCGAAACTACCACTGTGGGTGCGCCCAGTATTACTTTGTTTAATACCAACGGCAGTATTGTATAAGCAGCAAGGCGAGGGGTGACACATATAGAGAAGGCCAATAATATCTAAGGTGACCAACTAGAAAACAGGGCACCGAAACGGAGACACCATGTTTTGCGTGTCTACACGTCGTGAGGCAGCAAAAAACATGTTTAAAAAACAGGATGAAGGAGGGATGCAACCCACCTTCCCAGGGTCAAGAGAACCAAAAAACAAGTTCTATGAGACCATGTCTAAGCTTGAAAGACTTTACGAGAGGGAAACAAGAAAATGGTGGGAAGCTACCAGCCTACAAAGTTATATTGAGGAAAATAGAGTGCCGCGGGGCTTGAGAGTATATACTGTTCCCTCCTATGAGAACCCAAATCCGCAGCTATTAACAGACTGGGCGGAACACAAAGCACAATACTGTAAGGGGACCTTAGGCATATTGGTAAAGTATGCCTGGAGTGATCGGGAGAAAAGATTGCAAGAAATCAAGGAATTAGAAGAAGAATTCCCCAAAGAGGAAGACCAGAAGAAAATTGAAGAGTCCAAGGCACTGATGAAGGCAAAATTGTTAAAATATGAACGGAAAATAAAGAATCGAAAACAAGAAAAGTTCATACGAGATGAGAACGATTGTTTGCAGGGAAGGGTAACTCAATTTACAGATACCACAACGAGTGGAGACCTCGGAATCTGAGGTCACCGAGAATGAGTCAGGTGACGAACAAGCGGGAAGATCTGTGGAACGGAGGAAGACTCTGACTCCTTTTCATGACGAATTTCAGATAATCCGCCAATCCTGGCTATGGGGGGGGGGGGGGCAATGGGGCAAGAACAAACCGCCAGAAAGAAGCGAAGAAAAACCCGACGAGCCGGGGGAGGTAGGAAGAGGCAAGACGCGTGGATGAGTAAATCGCAGAAGAGCAACAAAGAGACAGTAATTACAATGAATTTGACTGTGGTTAATCTAACGGATAAACCCCTTACCAAAATCGAAGAAAAAGTTCTAAGCCTCGGACTAACATTCTGCCCGAGCAATCATTGGGAGTATACACAGACCAGAATCGATCTTTTCAGCTTTGTGCATAGGTTAAACCTTCATAAGTACTTCAAATTAAGACCAACTGCCATCGACCTATTAACTAGGAAGGACCTACCAGCCATTGAACTCCTGGAGAATTTGCGGTTATAAACGGAGGACAGTACAGTCAACAATGACATGGCGGCAAGAGCCATAGAAGTGGGAATTGAGCAAGATCGAGAAGAGAGCCCATTTAAACCCACAGCACTCTTCAACCCACAAATGCCCTATGACGCGATCGATGTCTTCTCTGAAGCAATGGTCAACAATCTTTTAAAATTCAGGTGGAAGAACAAAACTAAAATAGAAACAGCTACATGTAATTTATACAGAGTGGAAAGAATAGTGCTTGATAACCTGATGCAGGATAAAACTACAATAATAAAACCCGCGGACAAGGGGGGGAATGTGGTGTTACAAACTAGGGAGGAATATACCAAGGAGGCGTTATGACAATTGTCGGATGAGAAATGCTATCAGAAAACTACCAACGAACTGTATCAAAATAGCATTAAAGTCTATGATCTATTAATCCGCAAGTGGTACAACAAGAACACGTTGGGGCCAGAAGAACTCCTGTTTTTGCGTAGCTCAAATCCTGTGATTCCCACTTTCTATCACATTCCCAAATTACATAAGAATAGTTTACATCCGCCTGGAAGACCGATTGTATCATCTTTGAAAGGACTAACAGAACATTTATCAATGTTTATTGAACACTTTTTATCTTCCTTTGTGGCTAATTAGATTCCTATATCAAAGATACCAAAGATTTCCTGAATAAAATTGCTAATGTGACATGGGACCCCACATACCAATTAATGGTATTAGATATCACCAGCCTCTATACATGTATAGATCATAGGGATGGTGTAAAAGCTGTAAGATCCTACTTAGATAAACGACAAATGCGGTATGCTGAGCATTACTCAATGTTGATAGACTTCATGGAGTTCTGTCTCAATAACAACATCTTTCTGTTTGAAGACCAGCATTACAGTCAGCTGACCGGTACGGCGATGGGCACCTGCTTCACCCCCAGTTATGCAAACTTGTTCGTTGGCTGGTGGGAGGAGCGGGTGCCCAGAACCTACCAGTAGGGCAGTGAGAGAGGGACAGTAATAGAATGGTATTGACATATCGATGACCTGTTCATTGTATGGCAGGGTACGGTTGATACAGCTCTTTTTTATATTGATCTCCTAAATGTCAATGATGTCAATCTGCACTTCTCGGGTTCAGTGAGTCCAGTGGCAGTGGACTACCTGGACCTGAGGGTGTTCATTGAGGAAGGCAGAATTCAAACAGCTCTATTTCGTAAACCCGCGGCTGGGAATTCAGTATCATTTGCAACCAGCAGCCATCCCCCAAAACGTGTCCAAAGCATACCGTATAGCGAACTTCTCCGTTTAAAGAGAAACAGCACTATGGAGAAGGACTTTGAGGGGGCTGCCTCAGAGAGTATAGCCAGGTTTACCATCAGAGGATATAACACTGTTGCATTAAATGCCACTTTGAAGAAAGTGAGACGGACACCTAGGGAGAATCTATTGATCGACAAGGAAGTACAACAAGCAAAAAATGAGGGAAAATTCCGTATGGTTGCCCCTTAGTCAGCGGAAGAAAACCATTTGAAAAAGATGCTAAAAAAGAACTGGCACTTTTTAAAAACAGACAGCACTATAGGAAACAACATCCCCACTGTTCCTTTAGTAACCTTTAAAAAGGCAAGATCACTTCGCGATATGTTGGTGAAAAGTCACTTGGAAAAGCTACCGCAAAAATTGAGCATGCTAAAGGAAATGATGGGTTTCTACCCGTATGGTAGATGTAAAGCTTGTGCTAATAGCAAGAGGGGCCACTCATACATTATACCAGACATAGGTAAGGTTAAGAAAATAACCAAATGTATAACTTGCAGCACATCCTATGCGGTATACTGCCTGGTATGTCCATGCGGGCTGCGTTACATAGGCAGTACAGTTCATCAATTAAAGATCAGGATCCTAGAACATCGGAGGGCTATTGATAAAGTAGATCAGGCGTACCCTTCTCAGAAAAACATCATAGTGATCTCAAACAATTGCAGTTTTTTGGCCTAGATTTTGTCCCTGCAAATGTTAGAGGGGGGGGACAGAGTCCGTAAATTGCGCAGACTGGAGTCCCGTTATATAATTGATTTACTTCCGAATACCCACGGGGTTTAAACAGTAGCAAGGAATTAGCAGTACATATAGGTATATGAATTGATCACTGTTGATGTAACTGCTAAACATTTTATTTACTATATATATTCCTGCTATTTGCTGTCTGTATTTTATTTATTTATTTGCTTAATCTGCTTAGTATTGGCTTGTTTGGTTCTGCTTTACGTTGCTTAGCTTTGATATCTATCAAGTTGGCTAACTGGACAGAATAATGAGTATGTTTGGTACTCTCTAAACCGCGATGAAATGGAAGTAAAAGAGAAATAAGGACAAATATGTACTATTAATGAAGCCTCTTATGAATTAGGACGTGTACAAAAGAGAGCAAAGGAAGATTGGCTATTATATGTCATTTGTGTTATTTACAGTGAAAGGACATTAGCCGATCCACGGCTTTATGACAAACGCTTGTAGTCTATTGTTTAATACAAGGTTAATGTTAGGACGAAGTATAAGACACACCATGCAATGTGTCCACATGGAGTCGTTTTCTTGTTAACTCTATATAAGAGTGTTGCGAGCCGATACACGGAATAATAGCAAATACTGAAAGAAGGTATGTGCATTAGAAAGGATATGCATGATACATGTGATATACGGCTATGAATTGTAAAACATAACAACAGAAATTACCATTGACAATAATATAAATTTTGTTATTGAGTAATAATTGAGATATGTATATGAATGGAGTACAAGTGATACTTTGAATGTGTATCGAACCATAACTGCATATATATGTAGTTCAGGATTACACGGTTTTAAGATGGCGCTAATGTTAAAGCATTGCCGTTAGTCCTTTCACTGTTTTAATGAAAGTAAGAACGTTGATAAACATGGCGTTTCCGTGGTGCCAGCAACATCGAAAAAAGGCATCTCGCCGCAACGCGTCTGTTGCTGCCGGTCTTTGAAATAAAAAAACTTCTTTGAAACTTGTTTGTTATACTACATAGTCTTCAAAGTTATTTCGTAACTCCTGATACCATAACTCATACTAATAGTTGCTACCATGGTTTTTGTGTGCAAATTAAATTCAGTGACAGAAGTATGCTGTCTTTTGCAGCTCACACTTATAAAAAGAGTATCAGCTGCAATCACAAAAAAAGCCATAGACTTTGGCTATTAATTAAAGATGGGTGCTTGAGATGCATGTTCGAAAAACATCAACAATACATACTAGCCATCCTACACTCATACCTAGTAGAAGAATGCATTATAAATACTGATCCCATAGTTATCACCCACTTAATATAGTGTTACATTGTTCCCACTTCCAATGAATGGTTGCAGTTTTAAAGTCCTTCAAACGATGGACACAATTACCCAACTCGATAAGAATCAGTGGATGTAACTTACAGAAATCTTTAACCAAGTACATTTTAAGCAAGCTTTTTTAGTTCTAGTTAGAGATAAGTTTCTCAAAAACCTTTTGTAACAGATACAACACCCAAAATACAAATAAATAACACAGAATGTGTACACAAAGGAGCTTGGGGTCAGCCCTCCTCAGCCACTGCATGTCTGGAAGTGTCAGTCACATTTTGGAACATCTGTCAGGGCAGCCATTCTGTGATAAAAGTGTCAGCAGCTTTTGTGTTTGTGGCAGCTGAGATTGGCCTGTACTAAATGAGTTTAACTGGAAAAGGACTCCATCAACCTCCTTTGTATTTCTTTATGTTCTGAATGAGTGTGGAAACTTGTCCCATGCAGCCATCAGTCATATTTTGGATTCAGCCCAAGGGAGAGCAAGGAAACAAAGCCCCAAAGCAGAAGCTGGTATAAAAATATCTAGAGCGCACACCACAGGCTTTGGCAGAGAGAGCAAACGGTTGGCTAGCTGGAAAGCGAGGTTGCAAAAAAAAAATCTAACAGCCCAGATCACGGAAACGTTCTGGCAAAGCCGACTGAATTGTGAGTGTAATACCCTAAGTAAGATAGCTGCCACGTGCATGAGATGATGCAGCCACAATTTTAGATGAATAGATTCCCCTTACAATCCAATGAGGTCTGCCACCAGGATATTTAATTTTATTAACCACATCATAGGGATCGGTTCAATTGTTTGGCTTAGCCTTGGGGTAATTATAATTTATGGATCCCTAGGACTAGCCAGCATCACTTTATCAAAAACCCACACCAGGATAGGATAAGATTACCCATGAAGAAACATGCCATAAATGGTGTGGGTGAAGTTTCCTTGTACAAAACTGCTGGATTCATTGGAACTTTAGTCCCTACTTGAATGATTCACTTCACCACACTCATTGTCCGATAGTGTTTAGATAGGAAGGTCATGCAGTGTGTACTTGATTTCTTTTCTCTTGCCCACAGTAGAATAAGGCTAACACATAGCTCCTGCTATTCCTAATTACTGCTCCTATGTACTCTAGTATAATTTCCTCTCTTGGCATTTTGTAATGCCTGTCTTTCTCAATTCGCACAGACAAGTCAGCACATATATAATACATTTATTCTGCAAATTATTCTATGTTTTATGATCTTAGTTTGAGCTTTAGCAGTTTCAAATTGTTTTATATCTATTCCTACCTTGCAGTGTGTACAGTTCTAGAATCCCTTCAGTAACATCCAATCTTGATCTTTTCTGTCTATAAAGAGACTATGTTAATTTTTTCCTCAGGCTCTTTGGTCTCCTGTACGTAATGACTGGTACATCTACAGTTTCTTTTGAGATTGAGATCTCACTTTGCAGAATTTCCCACTGTTAATGCTACATTTTCTTGATTTTTTTGTCTTCAAGTGTATGTCAGAATCATGCTGATTTTTCTAACATTCATTTGGTTTCCCCAAGTTATTTCTATATTGAGGATGTTTGTTTGTACTTTGGAGTAGCTTTTCAGAGGAAATTTAGATTCACCTTAGTTGAACATTTTCTTGCTTGGAACCTACTTATGCCAGACTGGATTTTTTCAAATTTATTTTCTCTTGAGCAACTCCTTCTTATCCTTAGGAATTCACCATAGGGGATGCATCACTTTAACGTTCCTGGTGGAAGCTCTCAGCATGTAGGATTGAATCGGAGGCTAATGTTTCCTGTACAATGCAGTATGTATCACACCTTGTTCCACATAAATTCCCTTGAGTCACAAATGTTATATGTTAATCTTAGGTTTTCCTTGTTGGAATTCAGTATCTCTTAGTAGGATTAAAATTTGGTCCCCATGCCATCCCATATGATATAAACATTGTCAATGAAGTATAACCACATCTCCCATATATTTACACAGATTTAAAGTTTTTCAGCTCATGTTATTTCTTTTTCCAACCAACCCATGATGAGGTTAGCTAACCTCAATAAAAACAAAAAGCCAATTTCTGTCCCACGGTTTGAATATTTGTTTGTTGAAAAAGAAGTCATTGTCTAAACACATTTCTATTATTTCCAGTAGTTTTGTACTGTTTTGATAGAAGTGAAGGCTTTTCTCGTGTAGAGAAAAATTAAATTTCTTCATTCCAACTTTGTGTTTTATGTTGGTGTACAAGGTTATCATATCAAAAATTTTGATTGCATGGGTTATAGTTAGGTGAAAATGTAAATTAAAATGTAACATTTTCACACAAACAAAATCATTGAAATACATCAGTTTTAGTTAAATGAAGTAACGAGAACTTGCACACTCGCTAGGCCCAGCCATGTAATGAATGATGTAATTTCAGATGTCATCAGTGATGCTATCAATGATATCGAAGAACATGTCATGAGCGATGAACTATGCAAGGTCATATGTGATGTTATAAGCAGTGTTGCAAGGGGTTGGCAGTAGGGCCTGGCTTGTCCCAAGGGAAACCCATCCCACTTGTCATTTATTTATTTTACAGATTTTCAATCCAGGTGGACTCTCGCAGGAGAAGGGGTGGGTGGCCCCAAGAATTTGTTTTTTTCACATGTGGCCCGAGGGTCCCCTCACAAGGTCCACGGGTGTCAGAATTGCCTTATACTGCCCCTGTATACTTTATTTTTATTTTCAGTCCTGTAATTGCGGCCATAACATTTCTTGTTATCAGTGATGTCATAAACATGTAATATGTGAGGTGATATGCAGTCCACGGCAGCGGCGCAAGTTATAGTTAGCTGTGCCAACTATAACTTGTGAATTTCTGTTTTTTTTTTGTTCAAAACGTTAAAGTTGTCTCAGACAAATTCATCTAAGTATAAAGTTACTTTGTTTTTTTCAGTGACTTTCTATGGTTTAAATAAAAAAAAATTAAAAAGAGATCTTTTTATGACACCTAACTGTAGTGTAACTTTAACCTCTGTTTTTTTTATTGAATTTCTAGTTTTGTAAAGTAATATTTTATTACCTTATGTAAAGCCAACCCCTTTAGCCATGCACGGCGGGGGGTAGGCCGCAGGGCCTTATGTTTTTTAAACGGTATGGGGGCACTTCTCCCCTTCCGAGCCCTATTAGACCCTGGGGACCCCATCCCACAGGGCTTTTTAAAAATTATTTTTAAGGGGGGACCGCAGCCCTCCTCCCCGAGCCTTTAAAAGGCCCTGGACACCCCATCTCCCAGTGCTATGTTTTTTAAAGGGGAGGGGTGCCCCATGGCCACCCTCCTCGGGCTTTTAAAAGGCCCTGGGGATACCATCCCCCAGAGCCATATACCTTTTGAAGGGGAAGAGGGCTGCGTGTCCACCCCCTCCCCGTGCCACATTAAGCCCTGGGAACCTCATCCCCCAAGTGGCCCCCTCCCCTAGCCTTATTAGACCCTGGAGACACCATCCCATACGGCTTTTTTTATATGGAAGTGGGAACATGCAACCCCCCTCTCCGAGTCTCTTTAGGCCCTGGAGACCCCATCCCCAAGGGTCGTTTTCATTAAAGCAGCCTCCCTGAGTTTTATTAGGCCCTGGGGATCCCATCCCCAGGTCCTTTTTTCCTACGACAGGGGAGGGGGAGCCGCATGGACCCCCTCCTCAAGCCTTATTAGGCCCTAGGGCCCCATTCCCTAGGGCAGCTTTTTTCAATTAGAGGGGAGGACATGGCCCCCTCCCCGAGGAATTGTCTGACACTGGGTTTCCCATCTTCCAGGACCTATTTTTGCTAATGGGGAAGGAGGCCTCGTGGCCCCCTTCCCCAAGCCTTTTCCGTCCCCGGGTAGCCCATTTACAGAGGGCCCTATTATAAAACGTGGGTGCCCTGGTGCCCACCCAGGGCTCCCACCATAAACTGTTTGGGGGCCGAGGGGAGGCGCAGGGGCCCCAAGGCCCCATTTGACTCCCCGCATGCAGCAGGATCCGGCGTTGCTTCAGTGTGGGCAGTGTGGGCATGGCCTCCCTCCCCTTTTAAAAAAACAGACAGCCCGGGAATGGGGTCCCCGGGACCTTTGACTGATTGGGGAGGGGGGGGCTTGGACAGAGCAGCACCGCCAAAGCCGTAGTCACGCCTTAAGTCCCCTGAGTCCTATAAAGGATGCCAGTAAGATTTTTCTGATGTTGCTGGCAGCTAATCAGATCGCTCACTTCTATGGGAGTGAATTGGCCAAAGGGAAAAAGGGTCCCTGAGCCAATCACAATGCTTCATTTTTAAACTGCCGCTCCCACAAGCGTCTCTTAAGCCTCTTGCAGACCAAAACGTCCAGATATCTATATATTTTTTTAACTTTACTTTAATTTCTCAAAAACTACTGAAAGGATTTACACCAAATCACGAAAAGCACAATCTGTTGACCAAGATTAAGCGTCCTGCCTAATTTGGTGTATTTTCATTCAGCAGTTTTTGCTCTAGCCTTGTCTAAAAGAAGTCTATGGAAAATGCATGGGGATTATGCGTTTTAGGACCCGCTTTTTTCTCAGCCCCCGCTTGATGGATCACCCTGAAACTTTCCATGCACAAACTAGTCAAAAGGTAGCACCCTTTTGGAATGTTTTGTGGGCATTCGTCAAATGGAGCCAAAGTTATTAGCAATACAAAAATGCTCTTCCTATGGAGCAGCTGACCTAACTATACCTACCCAGTGGTAACCGCCACCGAGTAATGTATGTATAAATAAAAAAATGACATGCAAGAGAGATTGAAAAAACACACTGACAAAATCAAAGCTAGAAAAGTGAGTAAGTTTGCACGTGATGCGGCGGACTATGCTAATGGTCAGATATTTACGTTTTCGCGCAAATACAATGCCACTAAAAGACAACAAATCAGAGGTAAAGGCACTGGGTTAGAAGAGTCAACAACATCAACAAGAAGGGAAGTACAACAACCTGAAATGGGGAGCTCGAATTCAGATATCGCGTCAATATCAAGCGAGTCAGTGAGCTCAATTGATGATTTACCTTCAACCAGCCTACCGTTGCCAATACTTGGAATAGATGAAGAGATGGCTTTTTTAGTGGAAGAGAGGTTGCGCACTCTACGACCACGGCAAAGAGATACAACAACACCCGCAGAAACAAAAAAAGACGGGAAAGGAGAAGGAAATGCAAAGAAAGGCGGATGGAACAACAACAAGAAAACAAACCAGTCATGGAAAAAGAAAAAACAGAATTAAACCAATCCATTGTGAATTTGTCGGATGTAATCTTAACCAAAGCAGAAGAACAACTCCTACTATTGGGTCTTAATTTCTGCTCCTGAACAGAATTTTAAGTATGCTCCCACTAGAGTAGATGTATATCGCTTCATCCGCAAATTAAAACTGAAGAAATTCTTTGCACTACAAAAATTCAAATCCACTACCAGCAAAGACACCAATGTTGATATTGAGAATATTGAAAGCATGGCACAACTTACAGCCTCTGATGTCCCGCTGTTTCTTGATATAAATGATTTAGACAATGCAACTAACTCTCAATCTTTGATTAATGATGGTGACACCAGCACACAAAAAAGATTAGAAAAAATTCATGTAATTCAAAAAGGTGCTGGAATCACCCCATTCAAAAGAAAATCTAATTTTGTACCGATCATGGTAAAAGATGCAGTAGATGTTTTTCAGGATTGCATAGTTGCTGACATCAAGGACTTATACAAAAGCGTCAACAATAATAAAAGAAGGAAGTACAATGTGCAACGGGCCAAATACTTTGAACTCATGAAAAAATTAAAAGACAACCCCAATATTGTAATAAAAACTGCAGATAAAGGGGGTAACATTGTTATATGGCCAAAATCCGAATACTCTATGGAGGCATTACGGCAATTGCAAGACCCTGTTTGTTATACAAAATCAAACAACAAAGAGTACTTGAAAGCCAATGAAATTTTGCACAAACTGCTTCTCAAATATCGCAGAGAAGGCCTCATCTCTGCAGATGAATTCAAATTTATGTACAATGAGCATCCCGTACTGCCGTCCTTGTATCTAATTCCAAAGGTCCACAAAGGAACAAATCCGATCCCTGGAAGGCCCATTATCTCCGCTATCAACAGCTGCGGAGAAAATGTGGGGCAATATATAGACTTCTTTTTACAGGACTGGGTTCAACAACTGCCGAGTTTTGTGCGTGATACTACTGACTTTTTGGCGAAAATAGAGGATCTGGAATGGCAGAATGACATGTTGCTCATTACCCTTGATGTTGAGCAATTATACACCAGTATCTCTCATACGGATGGCCTCAATGCAATATCTCATTATCTTGGCCAACGACCTATTGAAATGTATGGACATAACAAGGTGATATTAAGCTTAATTGATTGGTGTCTAAATAATAACTTTTTTACATTTGGAAAAGAAATCTGGAAACAATTGAGGGGTGTGGCCATGGGGGCCTGTTTCTCCCCCAGCTACGCGTGTTTACACGTGGGCTGGTGGGAGGAGCAGGTCCTCAGGGTCTTACACCAGACTTGGATGCGAGAGAAAATTGTAAAATATCGATGACATATTCATTGTTTGGCAAGGGGATGAGGAAGAAGCACATCTATTCTTAACTGAGATCAATAACAATCCCTTTAATCTAAGATTCACTTCCAACATTAGTGCCAGGCAAGCTGAATTTTTAGATGTCAAGATATATGTAGATGACAATGACCGCATCCAGACTACTTTACACAGAAAAGCCACGGCGGGCAATACCACGCTTCACGCCTCAAGCCTACATCCAAAACATACGATCCATAGTATACCTTATGGAGAAATCCTCAGGTTAAAAAGAATCTGTAGTACTGCTGAGGATTTCAAAGGATGTACTGAAGAATTAAGAGTACGGATGAGGGCGCGTGGCTATTCTGACCAGATTTTTAACCAGGCCCTAGTTAAGGCTGAGAAATTGTCTAGAACAAGTTTGCTGGTTAACAAAAATAGTATGTCTACTAATGAAATTGAAACTGATGACACAGTATGCCCTAGGTTCATCACAGACTACAGTAGCCAGCAAAATAAAATCAGACAAATCATAAACAAACACTGGCCTACTATCCAAACAGATACCGTTTTGGGATGTATTCTACCTGATAAACCCCTGGTCACTTTTAGACGGGCACAAAATATGGGTGCAATTCTTGATCAAAGTAGCCCTGAATTGCAACAAAAGCCCAATTGGTTAATAGCAGCGGGTTTTAGAAAATGTACTTCCTGTCGGGCGTGTAAATTTGGGATTAACAAGACCCATTACAAAACGCCATTCTCTGCTGTTGATATTCCAATTAAGGGTAGCCACACCTGTAAAACTGAATATGCTGTATATGTCCTGACGTGCACCTGCGGCCTAAATTATATAGGCAGCACAAAACAGCAGGTGCACGTCAGGATATTGCAGCATATCAGAGCTATCCTTCATAGCGACCAGGCATATCCGGTGGCCCGCCATTTCGAAAGCACACATGATAGGGATCTTAATTGTCTTTCTTATTATGTGATAGCCTCTATCCCGAAATCTAGAAGAGGTGGCAACAGGGAGCTTAAGTTGAGGCGATTAGAGTCGAGTTTGATCCTTGAATTCGACAGCAAATGGCCGAATGGCCTTAATAATACTGAGGATCTACGTCACTTTTTATAATCACTCGATCTTAGAATCTGCCTCCAACACCACTTAGTGATAAATAAATTGGGCTTTTTGTTAGCGCCTCAGTACCCCCTAGATACGTCAGGTTCCCTGTGATCTAGGGAGGCCATCTGGTTTTCAAGTATCATCTTGTACAAAATACTATGTTCATTTATGAAATTAAAGCGGCTGGTCAAGTTCCTTGTCAGCCACTTTTCCATACATTGCACTGCTTCTTCCTTGTACATATGTATATAAAAATATATATATTTTTTCACTGGGTTTTAGGTATTTATTGATGTACCATAGATGTGAGAACTGGTTTTTAACACTCGTTTATACAGGTGGTGTCCTTTTCTATATCTTTTTTAATATGATGATATATTAACACTGGTATTAATATGCTTTATTATATGGTTTTTATTAGGACTATGAAAATGGAGATATATGTAAAATCCCCATTGTCCTGATATACATATAGGCACCATATACACAGGCTTTTTATCATCATACACTCTCAGTATTTTGCATCCCTCCTTTGTTTTGTTTCTGGTTTAATTCTCCTTCATTTTTTGCATTTATGCACTTTAACAATCTATATGATTTGCAGACTGTGATTCAATGTTATAGTATATTAGATTGTGCACTTTTACCACTTGTCCCGTTTATCTTTCATTTAAAGGTCGCGATATTCTTTACAAACCGTGATAATGGTTACGAATAGGAGAAACTGGCATTGTTTTATATACTTTACATAAATTGCGTAATTTTGCACAATTGCTATATTTTGCACAGGCCTTTGGTTAAGATTTGCATGGGGATTTATCCCATATGTCCAGCCTTATGTGGTAATTATTACTGCTTGTTCAGGCATTAGTTAAAATCTGTACAGGGATTTATCCCAAATCATTATCGAATGGGCATTATACATGGTTATTATGACTTGATATTCATGCGTGATCTTACATAACAGCCAGGGTTTTATGGATTCATCCAGGAAAAATTATAATTAATTGATGTAAAATACATATGTATATATAAAAATATAAGGATGTAATTAATCAATGTTAAAAATAATTTATTGTTTTTAAATTGTGATTATGCCAGTACATCGTAAATCAAATCTATACAAACTATTTTGTTTATGTCTATGATCATGTGACCTGAAAGAGAAATGGCGGGCTAGCACTGCATTATAAAAAAGAAAAAAAGACGTTGAATCTATGCATGTGAACAAGGGCTTTGGCAGCCCGAAACGCGTCTTGCCCTCGCTATTTTCAACCCCCTGCACATTAAACAGCTGTGTATCCAGTTTGTGGTCCGTCTCCTTATTGCCCGGAGGGTTCCGATGTTTAAGGGAACCAGTAGTGGCTGTTTTTGGAGTTTGCGCAGATATATATATATATATATATATATATATATATATATATATTACCTACTGGCGGTCGCCAGTAGGTATATATAGTTAGGATTTTTTCTCTATGGGATTTTTGAAAATTCTATGTCTAATAACTTTGGCGTTTGTGGACGGAATTGGCTGAAATTTTCAGGAAAATGGCACATTTTGTTTCTGAGCAGCCCTTGAAAATTTGGGGGGGGTTCGTCAAGGGGGGGCCGAGAAAAAAGGGGGGTCCCAAAACGTGCTTTTAACATTGAGTTTTCCATAGGGCGGTTGGCCTCACTTTTAGCCCGAACGGCTGAATGGATTTGCACGAAACTTGGCAAAATTGTAGGGACTGGTAGCCCGATGTGCCTTTTGTAGGTCTCAATATATGTGCTCCAGTGGATTTTGAGAAATTAACGTTTAAAAAAAGATATATATCTGTAACAGCGGACCTGGCAGCGTCCCAGGACGCGTACTTTACGCGCAACGGAGCTTTGTGAAGCGAAGCTGATTGGTTCTCCGGCGTCTGTCAACATTCCAAAAAGTCCGTAGCGGCCGCCATCTTGTCTCTCGGTAGGATCGAGAGACAAGAGGAGGTCAAAACAAAGGGGGAAATAACTATAAGGGGGCATAGTAGATCCTCGCTGACCCCCTAGGTTTGATGTGGAGGTTTTAAAAGGGCCCCGCGGGGCAAAAAAAGAATAATAATAATAATAATCGAACGGCTGAATGGATTTGCACGAAACTTGGCAAAATATTAGGGACTGGTAGCCCGATGTGCCTTTGCTAGGTCTCAATATATGTGCTCCAGTGGATTTTGAGAAATTAACGTTAAAAAAAAGATATATATCTGTAACAGCGCTCCGCTTCGCGTAACGGAGGTTTGCGAAGCTGATTGGTCATTCTGTCACTGGGCTATAGTTGGGCTACATCTGGCTGATATTTGGGCTACATTTGTTTTTTTGTGTGTCTGGCGGCCATCTTTGGGCTACATTGGGCTACATTGGGCTTCATTGGGCTACATTGGGCTACATTTGGGCTCCAACATATATATAGGCCAATGTAGCCCAATATATATTTTTCAAAGTTAATTTTCGTAAAAACCACTGGAGCATATATCTTGAGACATAGCAAAGGCACATCGGGCTACCAGTCCCTACAATTTTGCCAAGTTTCGTGGAAATCCATTCAGCCGTTCGAGCTAAAAGTGAGTCCAACCGCCCTATGGAAATGAATGGGTAATTTGTAATTAGCAAATAGCTAATCGCAAACTAGGAATGGTAAAGAATCGCTATTTATTCCTTAAAGTTCGCTATTTAGGAAATGCAAAAAACTTTGATGATACATATGGCGGTTCATCTCTAACAAGATGAGATACATAGGGATACATTTATGATGACTGGCGCATCTTCAGGGATGTGTTAGTCATTCTGTGCCGCTGTTCCGTCACCTATGGTGTGCTGCATTTACAATGCGGCGCATCATGGGGCAAAAACAGCACAGATGCGTGATGTATCTGTGCCGTAAAGGTGGCGCATTGCTGGAGTTGTATCGCAAGTGTGATGAAGCTCCAGCAAGGGTCGGGGGTGCCCCTGTCGCAGGGTTTCTGTTCTCACACAGAACTGTGGACAGAGGATTGGAACCTCGGCGAATTAGGGTGTCCCAAAACTCACGTTAGTAATCAAAAACTCCTTAGCAAGCTAGGTACAGTGTCACATTGGATATAACAAACTCTCAATGTTTAGACAATCCAGAATATGAACTTATAGTACCTCAGGATACGTGGAACTCATGAACAGTCGGTCGTTATATATTTCTTAGAAACCAGAACATGGAGTTAAGAAGAACACATGTGTATTTGAAATGTTTATTTACTAATGCCGTCTTCTCAGGCGTAGTATCCTAGATAATACAAGTACACATATTATCAGTAGCAAAATTACCAGCATAGTTACTAGTACATAAAAAGCGAATGGTGATAGTATGTTAACATGCTGTAAATGAATAAGAGTTAGCAACACTTATAAGCAGCCGCGGGCCGTGGAGGGAGTTACGGTGAGGCAGGGAGGCGGGGAGGGGGAGAAGCAGGGTGGAGAATACAAGTACACATATTATCAGTAGCAAAATTACCAGCATAGTTACTAGTACATAAAAAGCGAATGGTGACAGTATGTTAACATGCTGTAAATGAATAAGAGTTAGCAACACTTATAAGCAGCCGCGGGCCGTGGAGGGAGTTACGGTGGGGCGGGGAGGGGGAGGGGCAAGGTAGAGAGGGCTCCACCCTGCTTCTCCCCCTCCCCGCCTCCCTGCCTCACCGTAACTCCCTCCACGGCCCGCGGCTGCTTATATCTCACCCTCCCTAATACACATATTATATTATTTGCTAAGAAGGTCTCTTTGTGTTGGTTTAGGGCGTGCCCATACTTTAGTGTCTTAGATTTGAAGGAATCACATCAGCATACACCAGCTCTCTCTTCATGTGAACCGCATCAACTGTTGTGTATGTGTGTTCGGCAAAGCAATATAAAACCCGCCTCATGCCCAGAATTGGCAGAAGTTGCACTTATGTTATGAGTATGAAGTCGTGGAGATCAGACCTCATAACAATTCTGTATCGTGTTGTTCTTGAAACTTTAGCACTCGCTGTACAGATATAGTTTAACAAGCAAAGCAGATAGTAGAGCAATAACATATTATTCTCATGTAAACCACGATGAACTACTAGGTGGAAAGCTAAAGCAACAACTAAGTGTCGTGTGCAGAAGTTGCAAAAAAGGAAAAATGGCGTTTAAACCGGTAATGAGCCCATGCTAACTTAACACGGTGTAAAGATATCCAGGACCTAGATGACACCTCCCCATGATCCGGAAACGAACTGAATAAGATAATAGAAGTGCCATCTCATGAGAGCAGATTGCAAGTTTATATGTGGACGGTCCGCAAGGTAAAGCATTAAAAACTAGGAAAATTTAATGCTAAAGAAAAATAAAACAGCCAAGTACTTTATCGAGTCTTAAGCCAATAGGCAAGGTAAATAATAAAAACTTGACAAATAAGTCAATGAATTGTCAATGAAATGCTAGTACTCAGCATATCAAACATGAAAAAGGTCTATGACATAACTGTGTATGCAAAATAAGCTGCAACAGCCTCCAATAGGAAGTCACCGTCTTCATCCGAAAACAGTTCAGCCATCCAATTTAAAAGCGGAAAAGAACATACGTGCTCTCCCAGCACCGGATCCTCTATCACCATCAGAGGACAGCTCGGTGGGTTTTCAAGAAAGCTCTGTTCCAAGAAAGACTGTGCTGCCGCCAGTAAATTCCAGGGACCAAGTAGTCCATGCATCAATGCCACAGCCATAATCCTTTCGCCAGGACAAACCAACTCGTGAGTAATGATAGGAGTCATCAGCTGATTAAAGTCGACGTCAGGAGAAACCGGTCCGCAGAGACACAAATCAATGGCCCAATCGAAATCACAGATCAGGCAGTGAAATACAGGCTGGACACAGGTGAAGTAGGAGAATCGAAAAGATAATCCATATGCCGTGCTTAATATCGCCAACGGCATTGTGCCATAATATTCTAGCATGCGATTGCGGAACAGTGTCAGCAGCTGCAGGGTGGGAGGTTGCATAGGAGGGACATCCATATTTAAAAATGTAAAAAAGCACAAGAGCGTCCGCTGGTAATGCAAGTAAAAATGCCAATCCACGAACCAGAGTGGAGAAAATAGAATGAAAGGAAGCAGGGATGACTCCAAAGATTTTCTCAAATGAAGTCACGAGACCACTGGTAACAACTTTAAAAAAGTGCGCCAGGGTCTTTGTGGAGGATGCGTTAAAGATAGTCGGAACCATCTTGCTGAAATTGAAAGGCAAATCTGAATTGAAAAGGGTCTGCACCTCTGTACGGGTGTTCGCTATGTGAAGCACGAAAGTTTCACGGGCCGAACTCAAGGCCACCTCTCTCTGAGACAAAAGAGCTCTTATTCTTGCCATGCCGTTGAAATCTGTCCCAAGGTTGGTATTTGTGGCCAGATTGAAAACTCCCTATGTTCATGTGTGGGAGGAAATAGAACATTTCTGCAGCAAATAACCCGTTCACTTACTGTTACGATAAAAGGAATACTTTTAATTAACTCAGAACAATCTTCATTATTGAGCATCAAATAACTACAATTTTCCAACAACTTGAACGTGGGGATGATAGCAGGAACTGGCGTGCCTTGCAACACGCAAGCCATATTTGGTCGGGGTTTGTTGCATGAACCGTGTAACTGTATGTGCCTACACATTAGTGAATGATCTGGCGTCTCAGTGCATTCCTCTCCATTCAGATAAACTTCTTGATCTTTGAAACATCTGTATGTGTATGGAAGCGACCAGACCTCATAAAGAAAAGCACTACCTAAAGGTTCATAACGACCTATTGGTATATATTTCATACAATTTGAAAACTTATATAAAGCAAAAGGCAGCGTTATTAAACCGTGGATAAGGCACGTTGCCAAAAAACCCGCAATCCTCTGCTGATGATGTCACTGAGCATGTCATGAATGATGTAATATGTGACATCATCAGCAGTGGATTACGGGTAATAGTATCTCTAGTTTACTCCCCTATAGCTGTCTTTCTTTTAACATAATTGTCTGTTTCCTTCCCTTATACTTACTGTTTTTGGTTCGCTTCTGGTTCGCGTACCGGCGAGCGAACTGGGAAGCGAACTAAGAGAAATAGAGGTTGGCACAGTTCCAAATATTGTACCAATTTTTTAATAACGGGGAGGTAGTTCTGAAAAGAACTTTTTTTTTTAATTGTTTTTGTTGTTTTATATTTTTTTTATTATTTTTCGGAACATTTTTTTACTTTTTTTTAATTTTTCTGAACAGTTTTATATTTTTTTGGGTTTTTCTTGGAGGGGGCAATGAAAACGATTCATTGTAAAGGGCTCAACAGGAGCAACAAAACAAAAAAAGAAGTATTTATTATTTTGGGCGTTTCGTACAAACTTGCATATGATAGTCAATAGCTCTGTTGATCAGAGTGATGCTTCTTTCTCCGTAGCAAATGAATCCATCGCAAAATACGCAGATGTGTTTTACTTCACCAAATCTCATTTGTATATTTGGCACCATCTCCCTGCCCTCTGGTCCCGTTACTTCCAGTACAACAGATCTTCTGGCCATAATAGGGAGATTATCTAGGTCGTTCCGAAACTGTGCAGCACTGTAGTTGTTAGGATGCCACCTAGTCATATGGCGATGCATTGTGTAGTTTCCGAAGCTGTATTTTTTGTCGGTCCCTCTGGACAGTCTATCTTGACATATAAGGCAAGTTACGTATCTTGCATTTACTTTTTTCTGACCTTTGGGAATTTAAAAAAATTGCCAAATGAAGTTTTCTTTCCGGTGAGACGTCCTGGGCTGCTCAGGCAAAAACTGCCTCTCTTCGTGCTCGTCGTCCTGTTCCTCTTCTTCCTCTTCTTGTTGAATTATAACTTGAGCAGGTGGTCCACTCTTCCTTGGATGTGGTGGAGGTGGTGGGGAAGCACCAGCTGAAGCTACTAAAGAAGCCATTGCTCAGTGATCACAAAGGGTCTTTCTCTCACAATGATGAAAGTCAGAGTGAGGAAAGAAGGAGGGATTTTCATCATTTGGGAAAAACAAGAGTTCTCAACCAATCAAAAGTGTTCATTTTAGATTATATGACCTAGTCTTACATCATTAGGAAACCAAAAGTGAAATGAACCAATGAAAAGTGTTATTACCAAGTCACATGACTTGCTGTGTTTACGTTAAGCGCTTTGCAGGGCCTCCCGGTTTGCTTCCAGAAACCTGCGCTTTGCGACTCGCTTCGCGTACCAGTTCGCTAACGTAGCACGTCATATGACGTATCACACGAGAACGTGAAACGTCATGCGGACGGGAGGCGTCACGATGTTGTTTTCTAACGCGGCACTTGCGGTAAAGAAACGTTTACCGGCTCGCGGTCTATTTCGCGGCATCAAGGTCAGCTAACGGGAAGCTTCCCGATTCGCGAAGCGGGAACGAAGAAAAAAAAATATTTAAAAAAAAAATTATTCATAAACATATAAAATATATTTTGGGATTTAAAGAAGAATACATTTTACAGCTACAGATATTAGCTGTTAAAAAACCAATGAAATTCACAGAAAAAACCATAGGTTATAGACCATATATAGTTAGGAATTAGCATTTACAAAACCTTGAAAATTCACTGAAAAAACCATAGGTTATAGACCATATATAGTTAGGAATTAGCATTTGTGTCGGGTTGCCATATGGAAAAGCCATTATGGAAAAATGGGATGCCCCAATATAGTCAAAAGGACCTGGGTATATGTCGTTATAGAATACAAGTGTTCCTAGACTAGTATTGTATTAGTTACAAGCAAAACATGGCTAGAAGGATATATGTATATATCAATCACAAAATGATAAGGCACCAATAGTGTCTACACAAGGAAATTAATTTCAATTCCAGAGCCACTACGATATTGATTGATGACGTAGTTTAATCAATCAAAATGAAGTATTTTTCACAAAAAGCAAAACATACAATGTTACATCACATGGTTATCATCATCAGACAGGAAGTGGTAGGTGAAGAATCAGTGCTCATGTGAAAAAGGATAGAAGAATACAGAAGAATGGAAGCAGTGATTGTTTTAAATACATATTTTACTTATGAGATCCAATGTTATGTTATGTTATGTTACACACCTTTGTATTGCGCACAGATGCCCCAGCTAAGGGGCGTCCTGGCGCATGGCAGGCAAATGTGCAACAAATACCAAAAACACAACAACTAAAAGCAAAGGGGAGGTTTATTTTTAAAAAAGAAAGGTCTTCAGAGCTTTGCGAACCGCTAACAGATTGTCTATTAGCCGCAACTCAACTGGGAGGGAGTTCCAAAGCTCGGCTGCCTTGACCCGGAAGGACCGGCCACCAACCCGACACAGCCTGTATCGGGGGATCACGGCAAGAGCTTGGCCCCCCGATCTCAAAGAGCGGGTTGGGACGTACCAAGACAAAAGATCTTCAAGAATTTGGGGACCTCCTCCCCTCAAGATCTTAAACGTCAAACAAAGCACTTTAAACTGGATGCGTGACTTGATGGGCAGCCAGTGCAGCGATCTCAGAGTGCCAGAGACGGAGCTCGTACGAGGTAAGCCAACAATGGCTCTCGCCGCGGCGTTCTGCACACGTTGGAGGCGGATAGTCTCTGCCACGTTGGTCCCTACCAGGAGAGCGCTTGCATAGTCCAGGCGAGATAACATAGTGGCCTGGACTATCAGCTGCCTGGTACCACGGTCAAAGAACTTCAGAATGGGACGCAGCGACCGCAAGATACCAAAACAGCAGGCCGCGATTTTTTTCGAATGGCCCACGTAGCTGAGAGCCGGGTCCATCCATACTCCCAAATTCTTTAGTTCAGTGACCGGGCGGGGGACCGGCCCCAGTTCAACGGGCCACCACTTGTCCCCCCAAAGTTCCGCCCTCCTACCGACGATCATGATCTCTGTTTTCTTTGCGTTGAGCTGGAGACAGTTGTTCTTCATCCAGCTTGCCACCGCCCTAAGACCACTCTGAAACCTAGGGGCGTCCCGGTCCGCATCCCCGCTGATCGTAACCGCTAGCTGAGTGTCGTCGGCATATGAGACCATAGTCATGTCCCATTGCTTGACGACCTCAGCCAGCGGTCTCACGTACAGATTAAACAGCGTGGGGCTCAGCGAGGAGCCTTGCGGGACTCCCTGTCTCAGCGGATGGAATTGGGACTGGAACGGTGGCAAAGCAACGCTAAAGAAACGATCGTCCAGGAAGGAGCGAAACCACTGGAGGGCAGTGCCACCCAGCCCAACCTCCTCCAGGCGATGTAACAGGATGGGATGGGACACAGTATCAAACGCGGCGCTCAGGTCTAGTAAAACGAGCGCCGCTGTCTGCCCCGCATCCATCACTGTACGGAGATGTTACGCCATGGAGAGAAGGGCGTTCTCCGTACTGTGGCCAGGACGGAAGCCGTTCTGGGTGGGGTCCAAGATGTTAGCCTGGATAACGTGGGCCGAGAGTACTTTGTTGACATGGGCCTCCAGGACTTTGGTAGGCCAAGGGAGCAAAGAGATAGGCCGATAATTTTCGGGCTTATCTGGGTCCAGTGAGGGTTTCTTTAAGATAGGAGAAACCATCGCCCGCTTTCAGCTAAGGGGAACCGTGCCAGACTCCATCGAGATGTTAATCAAGGAGTGCACCACGGTCCGTCCCACGAACGACTGATCTCTGAAAAGAGTCGAACTGAGCGGGTCAGCGGGGGACCCAGATTTAACCTGCTTCGCCAAGATGTCAAACCCTTCAAATGTCAACGGGGGCAGCGTATGCAAAGCGACATCTCCATAGATGTTAGTCGGGGACTCCACTGGGGGCCCTGTAGATGGAAAGGTCATATAGATGTTTTGGACCTTGTTCTGAAAGAACACAGCAAGGGCCTCACAGTGAGCGGCGGAGCGACTCGTCGGAGCACCGGGGCGTTTAGCTAATAGATCCTTCATCAGTTTAAAAATGGTTTTAGAGGGATTGGAGCTGTTGCCAACTTCGGCAGTATAGTAAGTTGCCCGGGCTCGGCAAACAGCCCGATGGTAAGATTTGACGGAGGCGAGATAGATAGCTTTTTTCCCCATATCGTACGCCTTCCGCCAAGCCCTCTCTGCTCGCCTACAATTACCCTTGAGTGCACGAAGGGCGCCGTCGTACCATGGACTAGAGTCCCTGGAACTGATCTTACAGGCGGTCAGAGGAATAAGCGCATCAAGCGCCTTAGAAATCCAGGCGCAGAACCCATCGTAACCTGAATCAACAGTTACAAAAGGATCTAATGGCTCTGCAGCAAGGACACGGTGAAAATCCTCCAACCGTAGTTTACTCCAATGCCGCCTTACGACCAGTTTTGCAGGGGGGATAGTAATCCTACCCGGCAGGGGGGTACTGATGGCGACCAAAGAGTGGTCTGTCCAGCCAAGGGGTGAGACGGCGCTGACAGAAGCATCTGGCAAGTTGGTAAAGAAAGGATCTAACGTATGGCCGCCAGTGTGAGTGGGCTGTTGGACCAGTTGCGTCAGCTGAATGGCCTCCAGATCCGCAAGAATACCATTAACCAGGGGGATGTTAGGTCTATCGAAATGAAGGTTGAGGTCCCCCAGGATAGAGAAATTGGGACAACCTACCACCAAGGAGCTAACCACATCGGGAAAAGCAGCACGAAACGCCACTTCGCTCCCAGGGGGACGATAGACCACCATCCCTGAGAGTGAGCAATGTGGGGTGACAAGAATCTTGAACACCGCACTTTCACACCCCGCAATGACCAGGGGTGACCAGCTGCAAGTAAAACTGGATCGAACAGCAAGAGCGATTCCCCCTCCCCTAGATGGTCGATTGAGGGTAAAGACCGTAAAGTCAGAGGGAAATGCCAGATTGATAATGGCCGCATCGTCGTCTTTCAGCCAAGTCTCAGTGATAGCCACGATGTCCGGGCCTTCTTCCTGTAACAGGTCATACACGGCCTGATAGTGAAGCACCAGAGACCTGGCATTGAAACTAAAGATGCGGAGGGAATCCTCAGGGTGGTTGCTGCAAGCGTCCACCACCTGGTGCATGGATACAATGGAGGAGGAACATTCCAGAGTCCATGAACAGCCGGCACAATGGTGGGGGCCAGCTAGTGGATGTAAAGGGGGGAGGCTGCAACTTACAGTACGTCGTCCCAAGTCCCGCAGGATTTCGCTAGAATACACCAGCATAGCTGAGAGCGCAGCCACACACCAGACTAGCAATGCCTAGGCAGAGTCCTGCACGTCCGTAGCGCGGACGGGCGCAGACGGGCAGGACTCTGGCACGACTCCGGCTAAGCGACGGCGTCCCACTGCGCGTTCCCGCTGCGCGGAGAGGACGACTTTAAATAGGCGTCCCCTGGACCCGATCGAGCGTCAGTCCGCTCAAAGATGGCGCCCGCCAAAAGCGCCGAAGCCCCAAACAAAGATGGCGCCTAAAGCAGATGGAATGAGCCACCCTCGGGAGCCCGGACCCGCCAAAGCGGCGGTGCGGTATTCCGTTAAGTGCAGGTAAGAGGAAGGAGGAACCCCTAACCCCAGGTAGAGCAGGAATAAAAAACCAGAGTTATGCGCTGGCAAGCGCCAACAAAGATGAAAATAGTAAAAACACAGCGCATAAATACAGCGCGCTAAAACCACAAGTCGCAGCAGTGCCTGACCGCCAACAAAGTGACCGAGTCCGCCTTAAATAGGCGTCCCCTGGACCCGATCGAGCGTCAGTTCGCTCAAAGATGGCGCCCGCCAAAAGCGCCGAAGCCCCAAACAAAGATGGCGCCTAAAGCAGATGGAATGAGCCACCCTCGGGAGCCCGGACCCGCCAAAGCGGCGGTGCGGTATTCCGTTAAGTGCAGGTAAGAGGAAGGAGGAACCCCTAACCCCAGGTAGAGCAGGAATAAAAAACCAGAGTTATGCGCTGGCAAGCGCCAACAAAGATGAAAATAGTAAAAACACAGCGCATAAATACAGCGCGCTAAAACCACAAGTCGCAGCAGTGCCTGACCGCCAACAAAGTGACCGAGTCCGCCTTAAATAGGCGTCCCCTGGACCCGATCGAGCGTCAGTCCGCTCAAAGATGGCGCCCGCCAAAAGCGCCGAAGCCCCAAACAAAGATGGCGCCTAAAGCAGATGGAATGAGCCACCCTCGGGAGCCCGGACCCGCCAAAGCGGCGGTGCGGTATTCCGTTAAGTGCAGGTAAGAGGAAGGAGGAACCCCTAACCCCAGGTAGAGCAGGAATAAAAAACCAGAGTTATGCGCTGGCAAGCGCCAACAAAGATGAAAATAGTAAAAACACAGCGCATAAATACAGCGCGCTAAAACCACAAGTCGCAGCAGTGCAATGTCATTTAGAATCCGGTCTCTCATTACAAATGTGGCCTACCCCTAAACGAACGATGTAAAATGGAGCATTGCAAGCTGTTATTTTCACAGTGTAATGTCTTCTATTTTCAAAGTAGATGAATCAGGTTGGAGGGTGTAGGCCTATTCAGGGGCATCGACGTTTCGACCCAGGTGCTTGGGGGGGGGGTAAGTATTTTCCTCAGCGGCGGGTCTTCTTTAGGACAGGGGTGGGGGGTATCATGTATTCTGTCAGGTGAGTAACCAAAAATCAATTTGTCTATAAATCGTTACTTCAATACACCTGTGCTTGTGTCAGGAAGATAAGGGACAATGCCCAGCGCCGCGATGCGGGAATCAACTCATGGGCGTTTGGGTGAAGATATCATCAATCTGTTTCTAAAAAGTTAACAGACGCTCCGGGGTTGGTAGTGTTCATTCATCTCTTATTAATCAGGCACAGGCAGTGGTCGGTGTAGGCTTAGAAAATCCTAGGTCAACTGCCGTAAGCGAGCCGCATCCATCCGTCTGTCTCGCTGCCAGAGGGAGATGTATGGAAAAGTTCTGACAGGATGAATTAGTTAATCGGCCTGAGGTCTCGGATGGCCCTGAATGAACCATCTTTTTTGGAAATGAGGAAATAGGGGGTAGACACCTTTTCTGTGATGGTGTTGCGGCACGCTCTCTATTACCCCTTTCTGGAGGAGTGCTTCTACCTCTTCCTCGAGAAGGTGGAGATGGTCTCTGTTGAAGACTTGTTTGGGGGATAGAATGATGGAAGGGGCTGTGACAAGTTCTAGGGAGTAGCCATGGCACACCACGGCTAAATCTCACTGGTGTAATGTGATTTCCTCTACCCAACAAGTGATGTGTGATCAAGTGTTGGGGGGGGGGGGGAGTTGAGGCGAATCACTTCTTACAGGTGGAATCTTCTTCCTGGAGACACCTCTGCCCTCTCCCTGTTGTTTCCTCTATATGTAACCCCTGCTGGCCTTTTGGTAAAAGTTGTGTTGTGGCCCTTGGTAAATCTGTGGCTGGACTGGTGATATAGCCTTGGCTCCGCCCCTGGGCTGTTGCTTAAGAAAGGAGCCTCTTGCAGTTGGAGTTTGCAGGCCCCCCAGAGGTTTGGCAATCTAATTGTCCTTTTTTCTAGCATGTCAGCAGCCCGGGGAACAAAGAGATGCTCTGCATTGAAGAAGTGGTTATGGAGATGCTGCTGAACTTTTGGTGTGGACATGAGGATGCAAAGTCAGGTGTGTTGTCTAAGGAGGACACTGGTATTAATGGCCCTGGAGGCTGTGCCTACTGCATCATTCGTAAAACAAATGTTGGCATTCAAGATGGTCTTGCTTTGGACACAATCTCTCCCCACTTTCTGTACTCATCTGAAAGGTTTATGACGAGTTCCTGCATCTCCTCCCACTGTGATCTCTCATACCTACAAGTATCAATTTTACCTGGAGAGGAGTCTGACAGAATAGGCTATTTGCCAGTGTGTGGCTGCCCCTACCTCTACCCTCTTCCCAGCAGTGTCTAGTCTTTTGCTCTATTTATTAGGTACAAGGACGTCACCAGTGGTTTGAGCCAAGTCTAATTTGCAGACAGCGTGAAACACTAAGGAGTACAGGAGGATCGGACTCCTGATGTAAATTGGGTCACTGGGCGAGGGCTTATATTTTTCTTGACACTAGGTGTCACCACCCTAGCCTTTGATGGCTCCTCAAAATGTTCTGGAGCAGATGTACGCATTCCTTTAAATATGGGTAAAAACAAGACTGTGCATTCATACTCTGATAGAGTTTCCACTATGAAGACCTCTTCCCTCCTCAATGATGTGTAGCGGCCCTCTGATATGCCTCATGGTAGGCCATTTAAACATCCAGCGAGGATAACCTAATTGGATAGTGGTCCCAGTCAGGATCACCTGGGGGAAGGTCAACATTGTACTCTTCCCGGCGGTCATCACTGGTCATATGTTTCCAATCGACTGCCTGGATCAGAAAAAAAGGTGTGTGGGGACACCTCAGGCACTCTGGTGGTGGCAGAGAAGGTGGTGTGCCTGGTGGCTGAGGTAATGGAGTAGGCAGCAGAGGAGGAGGAGGTGGTGGAACATATGGCAGAGGGCTTGTGCCCCTGTCCCTGTGTTTCTTAGGCGCTGGCTCGAAAGGGGCCTCTGAAGAGGGTTCTGCTTTAAAGGCAAGCCCTCTCTTGCGATGGAGTGTTTCAGAGGGCTTCAGCAGAGGCAGTTTTACCCAGAACCTTCCAGTGACTTGGAGGAAAAAGAGACACTTCTTCCTGGCATTAAGCTATTCCTGGACTCTCTGTAAAATCAGTGCCTACAACTCTTCGGGCTCGGCTGTCGACAATCCTTTTGGTATTGATGGTATCTTTGGTGCTGGCTTGGGTAGTACATTTAGGAATTGTGTTTAGTGTGTTGTCTTATGTACTTAGAAGTTTAGATCAGGTAACACTTTGTAAACGATCTTAATTGTATACAATTATCTCTAAGTAACAAATAGCCTGAAAGCACACAACTCTCTATGTGCAAAGGTAGTTTCAACTTTGGCAAATTGCACAACATAGCACTTTGTGCCTCTGGCTTCCTTGCTGTGAACGTCACATGTTTTGTATATCCATCAGAAATACTGAATTGCAAAAGCAGTTGCAATAGCAAACCCTTATCAACACAATGCAAATAAGTGTACAATGTTTATCAGACACTCTTTGCTACTCTGAAATAGAGTAATCCAAAAGCTTGGTTGCTAATACATTGTTCAACTCACTGTTCATGAAACCTATAAGCGACTATAATGTCTGAACACTGTGTTCAAGGCACTTTTTTACTTTCTGCTGTATCGTTTATTGCTTTTTGGAAACCAGCGCAAGGATCTGCATATCCTCTCACAGAAAGAATTATAGGGGACCGATCTGGATGAAAGCCCTGGCTTTTAAATTAGCAAACTATGATCAAGAACATAAAGCCTAACCACAAATAAATCCATCAAATGTCCTTGTTGGGACGCTCTCGTTCCAGGATCCGATCTGAATACATTAGCTTAAATTTCAGTCGTACATTATGTTACTGGCACCTAGTGCGTTCTCTCATTTTATGGGCATTTACTTTTCCGGCCTCTTGAAGTTGTCTCCATGTGTCAAGATTAATGTTCGAATACTGAACATCTAAAGAAAAGTTCATCAAATATAGAGCAATAACCTTCAGAATACAGACTGGAATCCGGAAGCAGAACTGGCAGGGAAACGACATTACATTAAACAGGGGGAGCAATCCATTTACTATAGCGTCTCTCTCGGACCGCAGTGTTACAGAAACACTGCTTCAGCAGTTGAATCTTACTTAGATAATAAAGATAGGGAAACAAAAAGAATATCGACTCAAGTTCAAAAACAAAAAGAAAGCAAACAATGTCAATTACACGGGTTTGCCAGAGGGTTAGAAACTAATGCAGGGTATTGAAGGAGGATAAAATGGGGAACCCATTTGTTGAGATTTTTTTTCAATTTTTCCTTAAATATTACTTTTGGTGCCTTGCTTAGCGCGAACCAGACTTTAAAGGAGTTAGAATGCTTTACCATAAGGAAAACGTATTGCCATGTGAATATATAGATGAAATGTGTAGTAAAAAGGGTAATGGGATATACACTACAGAAAGCAGTAAAGGAGTACATAAAATAGTGCTAACACTTAGGACCAGATACTAGAGAAATACAACAGCACTTATACTGAGCAAAGGACGCCATAAAATATTGTGCAAAATTAGACGAGAGGGGCCTGGAAGAAGCGGACTAAAGAAGGGGGTACTTACCTTCGGTACTGCTCTTTCAGCTGGATACTCTATCTAACGACAGATCCCTTGCCTTAGAACACTCCCCAAGCTCCAGACTGGATCTGGAAAACTTTTCCATAGCAGTGCTTCTGCGTAAGATAAGTGGCTTTGTGCGGCACCACAGTGACTCCACCCCAAACGGGTTGTGATGGAGCAGAGCTGGACATAAATGCCCCATTTCTATGCAGACATTATTTTATTATCTTCTACCCTTTCTGTGCCCTCACATGTGGATCATTATCAATTGTTGTTAATAGTGCACTGAGTACTAAATTGGGAACTTTTTAGATATTAAAAAAAAGACCACACCACAGAACGTGGAAGTGGCAGGCAGTGAGGAATCTGTGGATAGATTATAATCCAGAAAGAGCGTTATGAAGCTATGTAACTTGTTCTTCTGGTGGATACGTTGAGCTGTAGATTCCTCACAATAGAACAGATTTAAAAGTACTAACCCGAAAGGGGTAGGTTCCGTGAAGTGGGCTCAGACCAAAAAGTCTTGCAAAAACGAGGGGACGAAATGACCTTCCCACCAGATCTGGCTGTCAAGGCAGTAGAGCTTCAGGAATGTATGCACTGATGCCCATGTCGCAGCCTAGGCCTCTGACAGTAAACGGGCACTGTGATCCCTGGTGGAATGGGCTATCAAAACCTTCGTAGGTTTCTTCTTGTCCAAGGCACAGTAGATATTAAGGCAGAGAATTATCCACTTGACAAGTGCTCCAGAGAACCCCACACAAAGCGGATTGTTCACTTGATACTTGTAACAATCAATGTAAAAGCTTAAAGCCCTTTTGGGGTCGTACCAATGGACCCTTTCCTCCTCTTTTGAGGGGTGAGGGTAGCAAAGAAGGTTGGTAGAGTGGTGGATTGCCCAAGGTGGAAGGGCGTCACAAGTTTTGGTGTCACAAGTTTTGGTAAAAATTCTGCTCGAGTCCTCAGCATCAACTTGTCCAGGAAAAAGGTGGTGTAGAGCGTCTGCACTGAAAGTTCCTAAAGTTCACTCATGCAACAAACTGACAATCACAATGAGGAAACCTATGTTCAAGGTCAGGAGACACAGTGAGTAGCTATGCATCACTTCGAAGGGCATACATATGAGAAACATCAATACCAAGTTAAAGTCCCACTGTGCATCGCAAATGGTTTGGGAGCGAATGTGTGTCAAACCTTTAATGAATCTGAAAAGCAGATGATTTAATGAAGGACAGTTTGTCCATCACAGAATAGCTGACTGGGCTGACAATTATTACCTTTAGTAGTGTCCACTACCAGGCCGTACTGGGCGAAAGATACAAGAAACCAAAGGGCCTCCAACTGTTTTGTTGGAAAGGGGTCTGTCTTGTGAACGCCACACTGGGCAAAAAATGTTTCCCTTCACACAGCATAAATGATTTCGTGGAAGGGTGCTTGGCGGAAAGAATATTATCCTACACTTCAGGCAGCACATCAAAGGCAGTCAATTGCTGCCGCTCAATCTCCTAGCATGTAGGTGTAGACTGCACAGATTCAGGTAAAGGCCCCTGCCCTTTTGCTGAGAAAGAACATGCAATGTGGCACCCTGACCAGAGGACAGAAGTCCTGTTACCACACTCTCCTGGCACAATCCTGAGGCACTAGGATGACTTGCCCCTTGACGTTTCTGATCCTTTTCAGAACTCGAGGCAGGAGAGGGAAGGCATACAAGGAGTCCGGTGTTCCTTTCCAGTCTCAATGCAACTCCCAATGAGTGTTTTTGTGAAAACTCCAACATGCAAAACGTTCAACACTGCACGTACCCAACAGTAGTAAGAAGATCGAGCCAGTGTTCCGTTCACTATTAGAGAATGTCCTGTGTCATTGCGGGATGGATACATCACTCATAATCTACCAAACACCATCCGCTTAGCTAATTCTTCTGGCATTCAGAGACCGTGTGAGATGGCTAGTGAACAGGAAAATGCTTTGGCACTCCAACCACCTCCAGAGGGACAGAGCTTCCTCACGCAGGACCACACTCCATGCTGCTTGTTGCCACACCACATGGCAGTGGTGTTATACATGAGAACCTGCACAAGTCTCCCCTTGATGGACGGCAGGAAGGCCTTCAGAGCTAGACAAATCGTCTGCAATTCCAGCAGTCTCCGCCAGAGACCAAAGTCCCCTGATATCCACCTCTCAGAGATAATTTTCCCAGCCCAGTGTGGGTCAGTACATCATCACCATCAGCTCTGGGTGGGTCAGGGAGAAGAGCCTGATGTGGAACCTCTTGCGTTTCAGTAACCACCACTGCAAATCTCAAGCCTTCTCCTCCACGACCTAGATAGTGATGGCCAGACTGCCTTGCTGCTGGGCCCACTGGAACTTCAATTTGCATTGCAGAGCATGCATGTACCACCTGGCATAGTTGATGGGAAGGATGCACAAGGCTAAGAGGTCAGGAAGCCTCAGAGCTGCTCTCACCATGATCCAGGACTAAGCCTGAAACACTGGGATAATAGCCTGAATGTCCTACTCTCGTTGTGGGTGAGGGAAAGCCCTGAACTCCACCGTGTCTACAATTGCCCCAATTAATGGGAGTCACTGTTAAGTAATCAGGTGGGCTTCAGCTCATTGAGAGTAAACCTCAAGATGTCAAAACGTCCACTGTCATGCAGAGGTGATCCATGACAGAGTGGTGAGCCTGCTTTCAACAGTCTGTCATCAAGGTATAGCAACACCGGTATCCCTGACCTCTTAAGACAGGCAATGACCATCGCTATCATTTTCGTGAACACCCAAAGAACGATGGTGAGGCCAAAGTCGATCATGGAAAACTGAAAATGTTTCAGGTTTACCTTGAACCACAGATAATATCTGTATAGGAAAATACGCATCCTACAGGTCCAAATACACCATCCAGTTGCCCAGGCCTAGAGGAGACAGGATCTGTGCCAGCATGAGCATTTTGAATTTTTCTTCCACAGCAAGGCATTCAGACGTCGAAGGTCGATGAATACGCTGGATGTCCATGTACCTCTTTGGAACAGGCATACCTCTTGTAATAGAATGAACAGGTGCTCATCTGGAATTTGCTCTAGTGAGGAGAAATAGTGGGTGGGGAAAAAAAGGAAGAGCATGACCATTCTGAGCAAACTGTAAGACCCATATGGCTCCATGACAACTCACCAACCAGAGAGGAAACGTTGAATCCTGTGCCCCACTGGTTAGGCATGTGGCACTAAGGGCAATCTAAAGTGGTTAAGTGACCCTTGTAGCATGGGAAGAGAAACTGGGGAACTGATGCCCCTGCTCGCCGACACGCTGCCTGCCAGGTTGCGCCCACAGCCTCAAAAGGACTTGAGTATCTGTTGCATAGCTGACTGAGAAGGCTGTCTCAGCCAATATGCTAGCCCTCCGGAATAGCCTTTAAACTTTCAGCACTGATGTGGAAACTGTGTGGCAGGAGCCAACCACTCTAAGGAACTAACAGTAGCCCTATTATCTTTAAACTGTTCCCATCAAAAAAGGAGGATCCATCCAAAGGTATATCCATTAGAGAGGGCTGCACATTGTGTAGAATTCTTTATATTGCATCCACACATGTCTATGAAGGCCAGCACTGGTACAAACTGTCCTTCCAAGGCGCTCTAGTTATGTTGTAGCCCGACATCGGTAGGGCTTGAGTAAAGTCAGTTTGGGGCCTGTCACTGGCGTTGGCATCAGAACACCCACTGTCTCAAGTTGCATCGGGGTAGTAGCCACTGGTGGCCATTGCAGAACTGGAGCAGATGTCTTTACTGGTATCCATACAGGCCCAGAAATAGGTCACAAGCGGACAGATGGTGCCGGGGATGGACCTGCCAGTGTTAGAATCTGACTGCAGGCCTCTAAAGTTCCATGGGGTCCAAAAGCATGACAGATAGACCCTGAAGCACCCTGAAAATATGCAGCATGGCCTCCTTGAAAGCCTCCATCTGCTACGAGATCAATGGCCCTAGAAATACAAGATGCATCAGAACAAGCTGAGGTCCGTGGTCAGGTACCTCAAAGGGGAAAGACTCAGGACCATGACAGAGTCAGAGACGGTGACTTGGAGCGTGAGCGGGACCTACACAGATAGTGCAACTTCTTCTTGTGTTCTGTGACATGCAGCTTCGCCTCCCAGTCTTGGATCGCCTTTGGGTGCATATAGGTGCACTTATTCCCCCGCTTAAGAGAAGTGCCCAGCGCACAGACACCAAAGAAACACCTCGTGTAGGTTCGTAACACTTGCTTCCTGCAACTCCAGTAGAACTTCAAACTCATCGTTTTGAGAGGGGACACCATTACCTAGCGCACAGCTGAACTTTTAGACGTTATCAGAAAGCCTACAAAGTTTGGAGCAGAGCTCTAAATTCACAGTGAAAGACCTGGAAAGAAAGGAACTGACGTCAGAGTGCAGGGGTGGCACTTATTTGCGACTCTGCTCCTTCATTTCAGGGCGGCGTGGAGTCAGAGGAAAGCCATGTGATACCACCTAGAAGAACACTGGAGAACTGCTTTGAAAACACTTTACTGATCCTGTCTTGTGCCTGAGGAGTATTCTAAGGTGAGGAATCTGGGAAGCAATTAGAAGTATCCATCAGAATCAGGGACTATATTCTTAAAACACAGAATGATAAAGCATACAGTGTTGTGGGATGGGATCCGTAGAAGGTGTAGAGGGAAGTGACGAACTAACTATAGGGGAGAAAAGAAGCATACAGGGCATTATTCCAGTGGGCAAACATCAAAAGCTGGGAAACTGGAGGCTGGGGCATACGCTCTCCAGAGCCATGCAGGGAACCTTTTCGATCCCATTATAGTATTCAAATGTATTACTTCTTACAGGGTTTTTCATGGTGTTATTCTCAAGCTGCACGAGAAGGCAGGTGGAGCCATAGCTGGTTCTCCTGATAGTTAATCCCTTTTACTTCTGGGTCACCGATAGAAGAGGCAACCTTGGTTCACGTAGGCCAGGTGTTCAATAGATATACTGGGGCTGTATACAGTATGCAGTTGAATATGAGAATGAGTTTATACAAAAAAATCTTAGTTTTGGCTCTCTATGCCACGTTTATTCTACTGTGAATGATAGCTCCTACCAGTAAGCTAGGACTTTTGTAGGCTCTTTCAGGTGGGAAGTAATTTAAAACGAATTATCTTTGTATTTGCAATGCTCTTTTAACCACTGATGAGGGAAGTAGGCATGGCAAGTATAGCCTCCCTGTCACTGACCAATGTTATCATGATATGTTTGTTCAAGAATATTTTAGCATCAGCAGTAGAAAAAAACAAAATACAAATTATCATTCAATTCCGAAACAGGTTGACATTACGGGTTTTGTGAATTTTATAGTCAAGAAAGAGAAACCTTTTCCATCTTGGGACGAATCCACTTATAGACTGCCAAACTATACTGTTTCAGTCTTCATTGCTCTCCAACCAAATCATGGAACAAATTCAACCCCTCAAAAAGCATTGTTCAAGCCAAATGTACTTCCTTATAAATTAAAGAAAAGGTACCCAGTAAACCTTGTGAGGTGATAAACTTTCTCCTATTTCATTGTCACTCTCTCACCCTCTTCCACCAGATAATCACTCTTCAATAAAAAATGTAAAATTCATAATGATAATACAGGATACCACAATTAATCAAGCACACACCTTTCATATACCTCCTGACACTTCCAACCGCAGACTTCTTCAAAATAAAACCTACAAATTCAAATCCAATTTGCAACCCTAGACATGCATGCTCTTTTGGTAATGTTGTTTAAAATCTAACATCAGAGAAGTTTCAAATGACATTCCTAAAACTTGTTTGATTTTTTTTCTTTGCAAATTTGCGGACAGATTGGTTGTCCTCCTGAGCGTAAGCCACATTCCATCCCACTACAGACTACTACCCTAGATTTCAATCATCGTGTGTCATGAAGACTTGAAAATAACCTCTTCACAGTGTAGCAGAAACATAATAGACCAGTTCCGTGCCTTCTCCGGCAAAACTGATGTTTAGAGCTGAAATCCTCCACATCCTACTCCCATCTCCTTCCCCCTCTGCCTGATGAGTTGCATCAGTACGAGTAGTAGAAGACTACTCATTAAATCATGAAACTTAAAGCCAATGAAACTCTAAAATCAACAGACAGTTCCATCTGCAGCAAGTAGCAAAAGGAACAGGACCTTTTCTCTAGACCCACCATTATGCTAAATAAAAAGTGGGTGCAAAATCGGTTTTCTCATTTTATTATAACTAAGAGAACATGGGCTAAAATATAAGTGATTTACTTTACAGGGCTAGAAAATGTGTTTGTTCCATCAAAAAGATTGGATAAGAAACACTGGCATGTTCCGTAGCAGGGGAAGTTGTGTAATCAGTACACCATCCCTTTGCCTTGGCACTGCAGTGTATTTAATACCCCAACCCACCTATGTTTGAGGGCAGTTATTTTAGCCTTGAAATAGCACTAAGCCTGTTAGGGGATAGCTACCTAGTGGATCCAAATCCTCTATGTTATGTTATGTTATGTTATGGGTACTTTTATAGCGCACGGCTACTCCGAAGAGTGTCCCGGCGCTGAAGAACCTCACGGACCCATAGTGGAAGGTAAAAAGGGAGAGCGGGCATGGTACAAAATGGAACAAGTTATTGCGTGAAAAGCAGGGTCTTCAGATCCTTCCTAAATGCCAGCAGATTGGTATTAGATCCGAGTGACAGAGGAAGAGTGTTCCAAAGCCGGGGGGCGAGATGTTTGAAGGACCGCCCCCTACAGCGAGCACGACGAATCACCGGGGTGACTGCCCTGGCCTGGGTGGAGGAACGCAGGGATCTGGAAGGTAGATAGAAACTGATCCATTTCCATAGATAACATGCACCAGTGCCATGAAGGGCTTTAAAGGCAATGGTCAGGGCTTTAAAAGTGAGCCGCTTCTTAATGGGCAGCCAATGAAGGGTTTTAAGAAGTTCGCTGGCCCTGGCTCTTCTAGTGAGGCCAAAGATGGCCCGGGCCGCGGAGTGTTGCACAACCTGGAGACGCGCAAGGAGGAAGTCCGGAAGGCCTAGGTACAGTACGTTGGAATAATCCAGGCGAGAGCCTATCAGGGCATGTACCGTGATCTTTCTATGCTCTAATGAAAGGAGCGGCAGGAACTTCCTCAGCATCTTCAGGATCGCAAAACACTTGCCGGCCAGAGCAGACACCTGGGCCCTGAAAGAGAGGCTATTATCAATCTGAATATCCAGATTCTTTGCAGCCCCTGAGTCGCTGGCAGGAGCGAACATGGCAGTAGGCCACCACTCCTTCCATCTGGGGTCGCGGGACCGCCAAAGAAGAGCACCTCAGACTTATCGGGGTTGCACTTGAGGCTGTTGCGACTAAACCAATCAAACACAGCCCCAAGGCAGCCCCGGATGGATGCCCCGTCAAAATCGCAGCCCGTCACAAGTAAACAAGAGTTGTGTATCGTCAGCATATGAGACAATCTGGGCCCCGGAATCTTCCGCCAATGGGGTCATATAGATATTAAAGAGCAAAGGGCTCAAAATTGAGCCCTGCGGAACTCCGACCTCCAAGGGCGGCAAGGCGGCCGAAAAAGGGGGGGCCCAGACCGTTTGCTGGCGGTTCGAAAGAAAAGACCTAAACCACCGGAACACCGTCCCCCTCAGACCAATCTCCCAGAGTCTAGAAAGGAGGCGGTCATGGGGGACGGTGTCGAAAGCCGCCGAAAGGTCCAGCATCACCAGCATGGCTTTGCCCCCATTGTCCAAGGTTTCCTTAATAACCTCGGTGACCTCGAGCAGAGCTGTTTCAGTGCTCAGATAAGAGCGAAAACCAGACTGCGATTTATGGAGTATGTCGTTAGTCTCAAGAAAAAGGGACAGGTGGTATGGACATGTTTCTCAACCACTTTCGCAAGTGCTGGCAAGAGGGAGATGGGTCTGTAATTGGCGTGGGATTCTGGATTCAGGTTAGTTTTCTTGAGCAGTGGCAAAATAAATGCCTGTTTCCACGGCAAGGGGACCTCACTCGAACTAAGAGAGAGATTGAGTATCGGGTTGATAAGATGGTTTAGGGTAGGGGCCATTTCCGCGAGGAAACTAGCAGGACACGGGTCTGACGGAGAGCCAGATTTCAATTTGGTGAGGAGATCTAAAGAGGCCTGTACGGTCCTTTGGCAAGACAAGAATATGACCTGCAAAAAAAAAAAGAGCTGAGCAGTTTTTGCAATTCATGCGTCACTTGGAGATTACGACACTTGGAGATTGCCCACAAAGACCAAAAAATAATAGAAGCGGTAAGTATCATCTTCTGTTCCCAGAGAAGACTGGGAAATTTGTACCACATAATATTGCATACTGGTCCTAGCAGAACTGTTGTCACTGGAAATTTTCATGTATAGATACAGGATCAGAAAGTATCATTCACATGGACCTCACACACTACTCAAGGCACACACTACACTTTGTTACTCATCTGGCACAATTGTAAAAGGCAGTCTTCGAGCGGAGGAAATGAGGGATATCTGCACCAAGGGCAGGCTATCAAGGATAGAATGAAGTATAAAACATAGGAAAAGGTAATAGAAAAAAGTATTTAAAATAAAAAAAAAGCTTTGTAAGAGATTCCTCAAAAATTAGACAGTCAGACTGCTTTTTACTTAACTAGACATCAAATATTTGCTATGGAAAGATGATTCTCTAAAACAAATACAACTGACACAGCACCCAACATTTAAATGAACTGTGATTATTCATCCTAAGAAGAACCTAACTCCAAAAGTCATCAACTACAGTACAATGTTTCTGCAAATGCTGCTTTTCGTACACTATACCTCTTGCATACCAGTCTATATGTAGAGAGCTTCTACACACTGCTGTGTCAGGTTTGGAGCACACTCTCTGGGTATCATGCACATCATGAAAACTCTACATTAATAGAAGACACTGCAAGCAACATCCCTCTAAGTCTACCTAATCATCCTTTCGGGAAAGCGCTTTGAGAATGCACCAAGGTGTGCACAAAGCAGTATTGAAATGCTACAATACTATAAGTAGGTAACCTAGCTCTGTTGGTAGCGCAAGCTTTTACTTACAATATGCTCTATGCTCCTCCTTAAAAGTAATCTATCTTTTGTAGAAATAAATGAACACACAAAAAAATTGGTTCATATAGTTCCTCTTGAGGAGATACAATTGAATCTAAGGATAGACATAAAGAGGCTACATATATACATATACAAGCTAAGTATTTCAAATGATTTTAACACTGGACTACAATAACATTAAAATGATGAAAAAATAAGCTTTGTCTCAAAGGTTACACAGCACCGTAAAAGAAGCAGTAAATAAATGATTCCTGTGGATGGCACACTGACGTCTACTGAACAAAAATTATCCACTAGTTTAAACTGAAAATGGGAAATTGGCGTCTGCGAGTTCCAAGGGTGTGATATTCCCTGCAAATGTATACTGTGAGCTAAAAAGGCCACAAATGTGTCAGGAGCAGCTGTGGGGCGAGAGGTGACTTCATTAGGCGGCTCACCTGATTCCCAGTCCCAGCAGAGAGATTATTGCTTGAATGCCCGGAAGGCTGTTGAGAAATGTTTGTGTGGAGGATGATATCAACTAAATATTTGTGCTTCCATGATTTGGTTGCATCCCCCTTGGGGCACTCTCCTTGGATTTCTTTATGAGTTCCAAATGAATTTCACAACAAATGTTTCATTTAAATTATTTCTTGAATGTATTCATTCATTGTATCCTTTGCTTTCATCTTAGAGACCCCTGGGTGATATGGCGCTATACAAATCCAATATACAATACAATACAATTCATTGCTGAAGCAGACATGTAATCATATAATCATCATCTTACTAAAATCTCCAATATATTTCGAGCATATCCTGCTCTTCATCAGGGAAAACTTTGGAGTATAAATTAAAACGTATATTCTTGGCAATACGTATTTCCAAAATAATCTCCGTGGTCACCCGGATTCAAAACACTGGGCCATGTGAGCGAACACATACCAGAGCCTACTCTAAAGGAGAGCATGAGCCTCACCTTTGATAGGGTTGGTCCTACGTTTAAACGTGGTCAACAATAATCACCCTAGTCAGAGAAGAAGAGATAAACTTCATGAAACTGATATGTGATGGGACTGAGGTTCTTTAATTTTGACTCCATCTTACATTTGTCTTCAATTTGTGTTGCCTTTACACAGACTGCTCTATTCATGAAGTGTCTCTGCCCTTTGGACTGCAACGTGTAGAAAACCCCCCTCTGTCCTTGCTTTGAAAGCAATCTCAGACACTAGCTGGCCTAACTGCATACAGACATGTTCTGCCATTACTGATTGACCTATAAGTGCTGTAGTTGATTGACTTATGGGTTGGGCAGAAACACGACGTAAGGGGGGCATTCTGGTTACATGATGTTTTTCTATTGGCTAATATTTTGCAGATCTTGTATGTCCATATTAGGTATTTTGTATGCTTGCAGAAGCTAGGACTGCCCCTTTCTTTTAAGCTGAGTTTGTCAATCCTAAGCATATAAAAGACCTCTGTGTTCTGTATTCTTTAGACTGCCTCATTCAGGTGCTAAAGGCTCCTGTGTGACGTAGTCTCACTTATTAAGTTTAATAAAGATGTCTTTTAATATTTCAGCTTCTGTGCCAAGTTCTTTTGTATTAGTGAGACCCCTGAGAATGACGATTTCAGTTCTTCAGATGGCGCGGCCAACGCGGGCTTCATCAGAGAAGTGACTTTCTGTGGGAGTGATCTTGTCAGGAGACAGAAAGCTACTGAGGAGGACAAGACATGATTCTACTAAGAAGGTACTCTGTGCACAGGGATTCTGGGGATTATTTGTCTCTGCAGCCCAGTGTATTTCTGCTCTTCCTGATTTTGATCCTCCACATGATGTCACTCCTGACTGAGAACCCTTTTTGGCGTAAGTATTAAAAAAAAAACAAAGAGACCGTTAGGTCATTTAGAACTTGACAGTTAGAATTTGGATAACCTTTTGATTAGTAAAAGTAAGAGTTACGTATAAGTGGGTCGCTCCCAGTCCTTTGCTCTTAGTTTTGCTTGGTCCTTAGTTTGGTTCTTAGTTTGTTTGGTCCTTAGTTTTTATTTGAAGATTGCAATTTTCAAAAACCGAGGGTCTTGTAAATTTACGAGTGTATCGATAGAGATAGCCCCTTGAAGTTTGAAGCTAGATTAGTGAGCTATAAGATGCCTGATCTTAGCAAATTTGGAGCTTTGTGTTGGCCAACTTTGTATACGTTTGGATTAGCCGGCTTCCCCTAAAGGGAATATCTAAATAGGTTTAGATTTACAAACATATTTCTTCCTTGGTGATTTTGTATCCCCAGGGAATTAAAATATGACATAATACATACAAGGATCCTTTGTTCTGTTCAATTTTATGAATAAAGATATGCAGAGCGATTTTTGGTGTTCTGCTAGTCAAAGCTAGTGAATTGAGTGTATTTTCGCTTCTTGGACATACATCAGTCTGTTGGGCTGTTTTTGCAGTCTTTTGGAACACAATTGAGAAGCGTTTCTTGTAAATATGACTTGCAACTAGTATTTACAAATGGTTTGGTTTAAGTACAGTCTGTGGGCTGTCCTTTATTTCTGTCCTGAGTATTGATATGTGGGTTAAATGTGTGTTTAAATGTCTATGTGGTTTTCCCATTAGTGCAATTTCTGTAAGTGAATAGCGATGGCACTATTCACGAAATGCATGGCTAAAAGCACGCCGTATTCTGTGTCCTGAGTGTTTGACCCCTTTCTGTTTGTCTGAAATGAGCTCAAATGTGTGTTTGTGTTTTTTCTTGATGTTTTCAGTCTATTAAGCAAGATGTCTAAATGTTTAAAAACTAAAATGTAAATTCACATTCACTAGGAATAAAAAGCCCCCAAAGACGAAATTGGGTGTTTTGCAAAAAAAAACTTACAGCATTTTCCTTAGATACATTGTGTTAGGTATTAACAGGCAAACAGATCAGCTGAAGTAAATTCCTGCTGAACTCAAAATAATATAGAACACGCATTGATATGTTTTAGTTTGAAAAAGACTGCCAGCTTGTTACAAGCACTTAGGGGACAAGCTAAATAAACAGGAATTTTTATTTAGCCAGGATTTTCCCCTCAGTTGCACAGGTGAAAACTTTGCATTTCAGAATGTTGTTTTAAAAAAGGTTTCAAAACTAAGGTTCATTATTTTGTATTATAGGAAGACATTTTAATTAAGGGTTTTCCTCTCTTTAAGCATTTCTCTAAGCATATTCTTGGCTCAGTTCCGAAGTAATAATTAACCCATGTAATGAAGAAACATTTAAAAAGAAAGAAACCGTAAAAGATGCTGAAACAAGATAGGGCAAGTCCAAGGAAACTAAAAATTTAACGATGTCTTGAACATTGATTGGCAATCTCAGATAAAGATCAATCAGGGAAATTGGCTTTGCAGGTCAGTTTCGGGTGACGAAAGTTAGTTTCTTACAGTTTAATCTGGTTAATGAGTACTTGACCTGGGGAGGCCAGGCCACTTTGTTCGTCAGCCTAAGTGGCACAAAAAAAAAAAAAGAAAATGAAGTCAGATTCAAGGAATTACAGAGTCTTAATATGTGGAATTATCAAAACTGATAGGGTTACAAAAATAAGTGCTACAAAATTCGTTTTTTACTATTCATGAAGCTTAATACTTATACTGTGACCTCCTAGCATTATAATTTAATTTAAGGTATGGTATACTGCATAATAAGGGCATTAGCATATAGAATTTCACTTGACCAGGCGTGAAAAACTCATTTTTCTCAGGATTTGCAGGAGATATGTCCAATGTCCAATCTCTGCAATTTGTAAAGAACATTCTGAGGATGATTAATATGTAACATTATTATAGGATATTTATTTTTTAGTGCCCCAAATATTAAAGTCGAATTTGGGTAAAATTTGGGCATTTTTGCCATTTACAATAGCTTTAAAGTGCTTTAGGCTTCAGTAAATGCATACATTTAGGTATAATACAAATTCGCAGGTTGTTCCCATTTGGGTTTCCTTTTAAATAGGTCAGTGAGCCAATGTGCCTGGTGCAGCGGTTTGAGTTTAATATCAGGGTGGAAGGTTTTAACTTTTGCTGGACCTAACTGAGCCTTCATCCATTTAAGGTAGATGAAATGAGTACAATTGCAAACAAGCATTTGTTCTAAAAACTGGTATGTGTGTTATTATGTTCTGCAAATTATTCACAGTAACTGTTTTAATAATCTAAGTATAGAAGTAAATTGTAGCCCCTAACAGGAGTAATATATATATCATGTGTTTTTAAATAGGCTTGGTTATTGCAGGTTAGAAAAAGTTGGGAAGTTTTTTTTTTGTCTTTTTCAGCCTTAGAGTGAGGTGGGAGTTAGGAGTAAGTGTAAACAGATGGAGAAATTATTGCTTGGAAAAGCAGGGCCTCAAAGGGTGGTGGCGCACGGGACACGCAGAGTGTCTGTGAAAAAGTTTTTGGAAAGTTAAAAGGGTTTAGCATGTTTTCAAAAGATGGTTGTTACAGTTGATATTTTGTGTGTTATGTGCAGAAATGTTCATGCATTTTACATATTTTTGCATTTTATCCTTTTATGAAATGTTCCTGGTGAGGATTTTAAGCCTGACAAATTAAGCAGGCCTGAATATTCTGTTTTGAGCTGCAGGTTCACAGTGCATAAACGTGCATGCAATAGTGTTGTGTGTTACCGCTTATTTACATATGCTATTGTTTTGTCTATGCTTTTTGTGCTTGATATAGAGCGCGTATATCTGATGGCTTGGCATATGTGTGTTTTTTGTTGGGGTTTTTTTTTGCGCTGATACTAAATTTCACAGATATGATTTTTCATGCTGTAAACAAAACAAGACAACACTTCATCAGTGTATGTCAAATTTGGCTTTAATGGTATTTGAAGGAAAATAAAAAAGAGATATACAGAATCAAAGTGTGTCATCTGCAATTAGTCACAATACTGTCCTCTTCCCTTAAAGGAACAGGCAGCCCTAAATGTATGTATCCTGCTTGGACGTAAGGATAAATTATAGATTTGTGACTCTTGTACATGGTGACCTAATTTCTATATTACATTAGTCAGTTTTGTTCTGCTTCCTAAGTAGTGTATGGCTTTGTACCATAAAGGAAACAAAGCTTCATTTTTACCTAGTCCCATTTCCCTTTTCCAAATTCCTTTCACCAGTTGGTGTATTGCTCAGGTTCACACTTCCAGACTGCAGTAATGTACCAGAGACCCCATATTATGTATAATTCCCTTTTGTATGACCAGACTGGTTTTCAAAAATTTTCTTTAGGCCTACTCTGATGTTTCCCAGTTTGACTGTTAGGGTAGTGAGGGACTGGTTAATTGACTCAATACTATAGTAAGATACGTTTTCCACCTCAATAGGAGATACCTTACGTTTTTTTGAATATGACAAATTCAATGCCTATTCTAATTTGGTTTTTAGTTCCTTTTTCCTACTGCTTTAATTTTTGATGGACCAGATGTATTTTAAATAATGGAAATACCAGGATTCTCTAGTTCTTGTCTTTTGTTTCCACATTTTGATCATTAGCTTTTGCATTGCATAGTCCACCTGATGCACAATTCTTAAAGGGAGGTATCTACATGTCCCTGATAAAATGTATTATGTGATCTCTCTTTTGAGGTGCTCTAGATAAGGAATTTAGGAACACCTATATGTAATCATTTAGAGAAAAAAATGTGTTTGCCCCATTAGACAATGCCACCATGTGTGAGGACATCCATTCAGATAGAATTCCCATGTTGCTATCTACCCTTAGATGGTAGGGGATATGCTCTCACATGGAAACCCAATTAAAGAGGCTAGAGGCACTGTTTTGCCTACTGCCTTTGTCTTTGTATTGCCTTTGAGAATGACAGTGTGTTCTAGACCAGAAATGTCCCATGACGTATGGCAACTCCTTTAAAGATTGCAGGTCACTTGCTTGCAGTCCCTTGTTGTACAATGAACTGTTTTTGTACTTAGTTGAAGGAAACAACTTTGTCACATTTTCTACGTCACTAGGTTCTGCGGGATCTTCCAGAGTCAAAGGGAGAATGATACACTGCAGAACGGTGATAAAGATGAGTTCTAATTCTCATCAGTGACAGCTAACAGATGAACAGTCCCAACACCCAGAAAGTGCTTCATCAACTGTATCTTCAACGTATTGTGCTTGCTTCATCAGAAGGCGTTGAACATCAGAAAAGAAGGAGGATCTGGTTTTGTCACAGAACCAGAATTTCAGTGCAAAGAGCGAAAGAGAAGGATTCTTGTTGTTTTTGAGGCTTCAGTTTTCCACCCACCTGTCATGTGCAGGTTAACCTCTGACAGTGTGCAGTCCCTTGAGCCCCTTGGCCTGAGTTTTGGCCACACAACCCCTTTTCCTTTGCTCCAACGGTAGTGCAGTGCACCGGAGGATTTGAGATTGGCAAAAGGCACTACATTATGGTGCCCATGAAAGAGCAGCCCAAGCATCCTCTGACACTGAATAAGAGAGTGTTGGAGCCTGAAAGTGTTGCTGAGAGTGACAGTCTGTTGCTCTTCCCCGATTAATAGTACTTGGGTCTGCATGAGATGATCTGTGCCCTTGATCAATGAAGTGTGAAGATTGGGGGGGTTTTACCTAAGCCTCTATTGTGAATTAGACAATGAATGTTTACTGAGGATAAACAAAAATGTATTAGTCTATCCTGATATTAAATGACATCAATTTCTTTTTGCTGAATCCTCTAATTCTTTTGTATACAGACAGAAAAAGATCGTCATCAACTTCATGTATTGCCATATTGTAACATATTGCACAAATAGAAAACAAATCATAAATATTTACAGTGAAAAAAACACATTAGTGAACATGTGATTAAATAAACAATAACAGTGTGCTCACAATTTTACTAAAACATGGAACTGTTACTCATTATTGAAGTCTCAGTAATAAATACAAGACCAAAAGTTTGAAAAAATATCTTGGAGAGAATATCAACCCGATACAATATCAATCCGCTTATGTGCAAGTAAGAAAAATGAAAGCTAATTGATATGCATGAATCGCTGGCATTGAATGTCATTGAAGGGAAAATGCCCAATGAAGAGCACACTATCTGTAGTGCCTGCAGCACAGGAAATATTGGTGAACTGCATTGAGACATTGAGACTTTCAAGTGAGCTGTGAGTGTTTGCCAGGAAGGCACTCCAACGGATACTGAGTAACATCATTTTCATGAAAGGCCTGAATGTAGAGGCCCATGCGGAAGAGAACAACAGAAACAGGATTTGATGGACAATAGAAGCCTGCCAGAAGAGGCTTTGACGGACTCTGGGTATTTCCCATGCGATTGTATAGAATTGGTGTTTGGAGACTGATTCTTATTGTTTTATTGGCATTGTCAATAGTCACTGAAATACATAATGTTTGCAAAATAATTTTAGGATTTGCCTGTGTAATGGCAAAAGGGGGGTCTGAGGTTCTTTAAATTTGACTCCATCTTACATTTGTCTTCAATTTGTGTTGCCTTTACACAGACTGCTCTATTCATGAAGTGTTTCTGCCCTTTGGACTGCAACGTGTAGGAAACCCCCCTCTGTCCTTGCTTTGAAAGCAATCTCAGACACTAGCTGGCCTAACTGCATAAAGACATGTTCTGCCATTACTGATTGACCTATAAGTGCTGTAGTTGATTGACTTATGGGTTGGGCAGACACACGACGTAAGGGGGACATTCTGGTTACATGATGTTTTTCTATTGGCTAATATTTTGCAGATCTTGTATGTCCATATTAGGTGTTTTGTATGCTTGCAGGAGCTAGGACTGCCCCTTTCTTTTATGCTGAGTTTGTAAATCCTAAGCATATAAAAGACCTCTATGTTCTGTATTCTTTAGACTGCCTCATTCAGGTGCTAAAGGCTCCTGTGTGACGTAGTCTCACTTATTACGTTTAATAAAGATGTCTTTTAATATTTCAGCTTCTGTGCCAAGTTCTTTTGTATTAGTGAGACCCCTGAGAATGAAGATTTCAGTTATTCAGGACTGTTCAAAAAAGTTTACATTCCTTGCCTGGAACATTAGATGCATGTGATTAATCACCAAGAAGATTAAGATCTATTCCTTTCTAAAAGGAGCTGAGGTTCAAACTATGAACAAGAAACCAATCTGGAATGACTAGAAGGAGAACACCCTTTTTCACACCACCTACTCAACATACCTCCGGGGCGCACTTTTATTAAGGGGTCCAAATTGTACAGAATGTGATGTATCGGACACATTGCTTTCTGTATGTTGCTATGTCATGGAGGGGGGGCGTATACTGCATAAGGAGCACTTGTGTCTTCTAAATACATATACACCCAATATTAACCAGGTTGACTTCCTTGATGGGTTGGACACTTAAATAATATACACATGCAAATAAATAATCTGGGCGGGCAATGTAATTGTGTAGCACACCGCACATGAAGAGGTCACTTTCAGCACTGCCCAGGTAACCAAAAGTGAAATTAGCAAGGGACTATAGAATATGGTCCGATTGCTGGACCTTAGTAGACGTGGAGCGCTACTCCTCGTTCAGAAGAGGGATTATTCTTTATATGTATTTACATGGTCTCTACATTAAATTGAAAAAGACCTTAGGTGCAAGGCATATCATGGGTGAGGTCAATGACACTGAACAATTGACCAGGACAAATTTCCAATAACAACTCCCTGCTAGTAACATTATCAAGGCTCCTGTAGTCGTCTACCTTAGAAGACGCAACATTCAGGAGTTGCCATACAAGCAGAAATATAGCACTTTTTATCAAAAAGGCTGGTTACACAGTAAACATTCACAGAATGGAAAACATTCTGTCATGACGGGGGTCACTGCATTTGGACATCCTACGGACTGAAAACAGCTCTTAATGATAGGATGATTATACTTAAGGACAACCTCAAAAAGCTAAAACAGGTAAATTAATGTCAGTTGTTAAACTGCATGCCATTACATCATAGTCATTACATTTGAAGTACAATTACCTAGCAGTACTTTACATTTGGAGTAGGTTACTTCACTGGTAAAGCTATACATTAATATAAATGAACATTTATATAAATATATTTTTGATATATATGTATAGGTAAATACTTAAATTCTGAATTAATTTAAAAGGTTAGGTAATCTAAAATAAATGTTATATTTTTTAATTTACTTATATACATATATTTATATATGTATATAGTTAGAAGTGTTAACATGTAATTTATATACAATTAATTTAATCAAAATGTTTAATGTTGTTATAATAATAATAATCACTTTTTAATTACAGTATATGGAATGTTTAATACTTTCATCTACCCACCCCTGCACCCTAACTACTCCTTACTACTTCTTATCCACGACCAATCCCTGAACCCTAAAAACTACTTACTGCCCCTGAATACTAACCACCCCATGAGGCCAAGAATTATTCCTGAAAGACAAAACATATGGAAGGTCCAACAAAGTGAGTTTTCATTATTGTCCTGGAACATAGCGGGTTTTGACCGACAATTAAAAAAGGCCGGGAATAAAATGATGAGCTTTCTACAAGATCAATGTGTAATATGTTTACAGGAAACGTGGCATTCTGGGAATTTAAATATACAAAATTTTATAATGCACGAAAACCAGGCAATAAAAAATGCAATTGGAAGATCAAGCGGAGGATTGTCGATTTCAATAAGTACCAAACTATGTCTGATAAGTAAAAAACTTAAAACATCATCTAAATATATATTGCCAGTGATTTTAACGTATCAAAACCTTACTAAATGTCTGCTAATTAACATTTATTTCCCTCCTCAATAAGTGAAAAATAAGTGTAGCTATCGAGCGACATTGAACGAATTGGAAAAAATAATGGCAATGAATGAACACATGGTTGTCATATTAACGGGAGATTTTAATCAGACTCTGTTGCCCCTGACGAATAATCCTGTAACTGTGGAGGAACCAGATATGGCTTATAATACTCATCAAGTAGTGTGTCCTTCACAAAACAAGGTAAAAAAGATTGGTAGCTCGTCTCGAGATACATATGTCATGTTGACTGATCTAGGATATTGAAATCTTAATGGAAGACTAAAAGATGATCAACCAGCTTCCGCAACATTTCGTGGGTCGATGGGGTCTTCCACTATAGACTTTACATTTACCCATTACGCCCATTTTTATTTATGCAAAAAGTATGCCATTTTACCTAGAGCCGAGAGTGATCATGATCCTCAATGGTTAGTCATCAGTATCAAGTCTGATCACTGGGAGACATACACAACGGCCAATAGTGGAAGATTGACCGCTGTAAATGGGAAAAGACTTATCTGGAATAATAAATTACAAATGAAGGCATCGAAACTTGAAAAAACCATGACAGTCTCTACTGAGAAAAGACATGATTGTATTAAAGTCTGGAGACAACTGGTCGGATGCCTGGCAATCTATTAAAAAAAAAATATTATCCAGTCTTGTAGCAAGTATACAAGAGCCGCGATTAAATGTCACTGTAACAAAGAGTTCAAAACTAATGGAATCAAAGAGAATCTATCTTAAGGAGATGCTCTATATCTTAAAACTTCCAATATCGAATGAGAGGAATATGAAAATACAAGACAAAGAAATTATTTAAAAACAGGAACTTACAGATAAAGCGGGATAGTGTGGTTACTGCTTTTGCTAAACTATATCATGCTATTTCGACTAGGAATGAGCGAGCTTATTGGTCCCTGGTGGGAAAGGGTACAAATTTGTATAAACAGCGAGATGACTTTTTTGTCTCAAGTCACAAGTGGGAACGTCACATCAAATCTTTATACAAATCATCTGTTATAAGTGAATATATGACAACTAACGTGGATGGTTCACTTGCAGAAATAACTGAAGATGAAATTGTCAAATTAATAAAAAGTTCTCGCTCATCCAAGGCAGCAGGACCTAATGGTATACCTATCGGCTTGGTAAAATTTAACATAACATTTTGGAGTACGATGTTAAAACAGTTGTTCCTACAGGTAACTACAAGCGGAATAATACCATCTTCCTGGAAAGGAGCGATTAGTCACCAGATTTATAAGAGGCCCAAAAGAGGATCCGTCCAGCTATAGATTAATAGCATTGCTAGATTTTGAAGGAAAACTGTTTGCGAAGCACCTCCAGAATAAATTAAGGGCATGGGTGGAGGAAAAATTATTATTACCAATAACGCAAACTGGTTTTCGCTTAGGGTGTTCGACCCTCGATAACATTGTTTCATTGGCAATGATGGGTAAAAAGGCAAGCTTGCGGAAAATAACATTATACGCCTGTTTTGTGGACTATTCCACAGCATTCGATAAGGTCAACAGGCAAAGGTTGTGGAATAAATTAATAGCATGGGAGGTTGATCTGAACCTTTTAAATGTTATTCTTGCCTTGCACTCGGACACATGGGTCAGGGTGAAGCTGGCTCATGATAATACACTATCTCCAAAAATGGATACCACCAACGGTCTTAAACAAGGCTGTGTCCTTGCGCCTTTATTATTCTCCTTGTACATAGCAGATATCGACTCAGTGTTAGGTTCAGATATGGGTGTGGCACCTAAATTAGGGGACAAAAAATACCATACCTAGCATATGCCGATGATATAGTAATCCTATCCTTAACTCCCAATGGATTACAGCATCAACTGAACCAACTAGACTCATACAACAAAGTGAACGGTTTGATAGCTAACTTATCTAAAACAAAAATTGTTACGTTTGGAGGGTCCGCACCATCAAAAATTTGGACTTTAGGAGACACTCCAATCGAGGTAGTGGACCAATATAACTACCTCGGCGTTTGACAAAAAGTTATCATGGTCAAAACACACGGTCTGTAAAAGTGTAAAATCAATAACTATCACAAAATCAATTTAGATTTATGAAACTGCGCGGAGGTAATGCAATTATCCCATCTCTAAAAGCTTTACAGATGAAAATGATTCCATTTCTATTGTATGCATCTCCTGCTATGAATAAGAAAGTAATTTTTGATTTTGAAAAATGTTTTATGAAAAGCGTACGTACCATACTCCATTTACGACAGGCTACTCCACATTGTATGATAAGGTTGGAATTCTGCCTAAAATCTCTGGAAATGCTGCATAAGATCTGTTGTGTTAACTACATTATCGATGGTGCTAAGGCCGATTCATGTACATTGAAACATCTAATAATGAAGGAACTCTGGAGTAAAATAGTGAGAGATCTGCAACTATCTACTACAATGATGGAAATAGACCTTTATGAACTGCCTGATATTCAGGAGATGGGACGAATGACCAGGGACGTGCGGAAAAAACGAATAGGGAAAACATTAAAGCTAGCACAGTGGAATTTAAATCGCCTACAAGCCGGGAAATATAAACACAAAGACTTAATAACTGATTCATACACCCAGCAGGCTCAAGAATACTTGGGATGGAATTTGACCAGCTACATTAAACAGAAATACGTAAGGTTCAGACAATTCTATATTCCAATAGGGGAGTCTGAAGGGACTTGGAATAAGGCTCTCAAAGATATTCAGGGATGTCGGGCTTTGTGGAATTGGCAAGGAAACTCTTGCATTTGCCCGAGACTTTTGCCCACACAGAGGTTATATTTACGCCCCATATTTAATAATGCCAAAATAAGAACAACTACAGAGGCTATACGTTATTGTTTTAGGCTCACAGGGGAAAGTGTAATCAGAAGGATGGTACAGTTTTTAAAGCATGTTTATAAAATATTACTTGACTAGATGGTTTTTATTGGAACTGTATATAGATGCAAAGACAGGTATCACAACCTATGTATATTTTTTCGTTTACGATACTACGCATGGTAAATATGTGACTGTTTTATTCTATTTTTATATTTGTCTATTTTCTATTTATTGTAATCAAATGATAAATGCAATAAAGTATTTACTACATACCCACCCCTAAGCCAAAATTATTGATACACCTAAACACTGCCTATCACCGAACCCTAAAACTCTTTACTACCCCATGCGCTGCCATTTTCTTTTCATTTAAAACCCACGTGACCCCTTTTACAGTTCATCCCTACCCCATGTAAACTACTCCTATGCACAACTCTTCCCTGAGCCAGAAACACCGTACTACCCCTATGCATTACAGATTACTGAGCCATAAAAACCACTTACAACTCCTAAATAATACCCATCACCGAACACAAAAACTCCTTACTATGCCTATACACTACCAGTGTTTGAACTCAAGCTTTGCCCTCTCGCCGAGCAGCTGGCCCAACTGTATGGGCACTCCGCCTGACCCAAAGAAGGAGATTAAGAGCCTGGGGGTCTGGCTGGAGCCTGATCTGTCCTTTAGGACACACGCCAAGAAGATCGCTGGCGTGTGTTATGGACTGCTCCGTTCGGCCCGTAAGGTTCTCCCCCTCTTACCTGAACTCTCCCGGAAGCTGTTAGTCCAAGGTCTAATCATCTCACGCCTGGACTACAGTAATGCACTCTTTCTCGGAGCACCGGAATCAACGTTCAAAATCCTGCAACAAGTGCAGAACGCGGCAGCCAGGCTGCTGCGGAACGTTCCGGCCAGGCAATCAGCCAGGCCCGCTCTAAAGGCACTCCATTGGCTCCCGGTCAAAGAGAGAGTGACCTTCAAAGCCCTCTGTATTGCTCACAAGAGCATGCAGGGGAAAGGACCTGCTATTCTGAAGGACATGATTCAGCCATATAAGCCCACCAGAGACTTACGCTCCAATAATAAACACCTCCTTCAGATAAAGAGAATTAGGAGAGCCCGTTCAGGTGGCAGGAGCTTCTCTATTCATACTGCACACGCCTGGAACTCCCTCCCACTCTCACTACGCTCTGAACCAAACCTGCTCAGGTTCAGGAAACATTTGAAAACTTATCTATTTCCAGAATAATTCTAAATCTGTTCTGTTTCACATAGGCAACTTGCTCTGATTCTCTATAGGCGCTGGGATGCCTCTGGGTAACCGTGCGCGGTACAAAATTCGTTAATAATAATAATAATAATAATAACTCTAAAACATGTCAACTACCTCTAGAAATACTTTACAAATTCAAAACAATATACCTATATATGTATGTTTTTATTTAATATTAGTTCTAATTTAATTTTAATTATTTTTGCTTCTATCACACTTCAGCATTACAGCAAAATGTGCTTCATTTGTGCTTTCCTAACTGCTCAATGTGTACAGTTCATGTACAGGTAATGCACATTGTGTGTGGCAAAAAATTACATTTCCTTACACACACTCTGTACCCCAGAAAGACTGTCAGATAATTCACTTTACTTTTCTTTCTCTGACTACAAAACGAGAGGAGTGAGTAAACAACATTTGACCTCTGTTTTTCAAGCGCAGCAAACGTGAGAAAATAAATACAGAATTTAAAGGCATTTATATTTATTGCTTGGTCTTTCATGACCGGCTTGGCGATCCACAATTTGGGAAACACTGCTGTAACAGTCCGCAGAAAAACTTTTTATTTACAATCACAACTCTCTAAGTTAAGCATTTTTCTCCGGTAACATCTGCCAGTGGGGGGCAGTGATGCGTTGTTGTATGAAACTCAGCAGTAGACTTCCGAAAGCAAGATTGTGCTGGTTTGATGCAATTCTGTGCATATACTTTGGTAAAGAGGTTGGCAATGAACAGTGTGATAGTTGTTGGGGAAATTACCTTATGGTTTGTCACATTTATTTGCAAGAATTTAGGTTTATTCTATAGGGAAACGCTTTGTGATTTCCTTTCGGTAAAATAGGTTATGGTACGATACAGTTATGGAAAATCAGCTGTTTTGTATTATAGTGTTTGCATAGAACTCACTACCCCATAGTGGGGTGCTGAAGCACTTATCTACACAGGCAGCATGCTACACTATGTGAATGTGTAGTTGGACGAGTGTTGTCCTTGCTTTTGAAACTACGTGAGAAGTGTTTCCATGTTGTCATGTGTGTGTGTGTGTGTGTGTGTGTCGACCACCGAGATGCAGTTATCCTTTTATGGGACAGAGCAGTTAGATATGTATATATTGTATATTTGTGACATTTTGTCCTCAGCAGGTTGGCTGGCAATATTAATATCACTAGAGTATAACATTCCGATAGTGGTCATAGGTATGTATTAAATAACCGGATCCAAGTAAGGGTCTAATTACGATGTCGGACGAGTGACATCGTAGTGGAAACAGACCACCCGACAAGGAGTTGGTTCCGCTTCCACAATTAGGATGTGACCGCCTACATGGCGGTCGCAAGATGTATATTTTCTATTGAGGCTGTATTGCAGCACCAGCCTCAATAGAAAATATACACTTTTCCAACATCCCTGCACTGTGTGGAAGGCACCCTGTGGTGCCTGCCACACGGGTACAGTGATGTTTATGGGGCAAAGGCATCACAGCAGAGGGGGGCGGGGGTGGAAGAGCCCTGCTAGGGCCCCCAAAGTCACTTTCCAACAGTCTTTCCATGTCGGAAAGGCCACCATGGAAAGGCTGTGGGAAACAGTCAGCATAATACAGACACTACCGCCATTTGGGGATTATCAGTCCTTCCAATGATCCAACGGGCTCCTTGAGCCCGTCGAAAGCACAGTGGAATCCCCCTGCGGGTCTCCCTCTGACCACTGGTTTTGTATTACGGTGGTCAGAGGGAAACCATCGATGTCGGGCAGAAAGCATCGACTAGCGGTCGGATGGCTTTCCGCCTGACTTGGAAATTGGGCCCTTAGTCACTAGGACGATGAGCTCATTAGAGCACAGGACCTCACACACCTAAGGGTGGCATGCTTCATTATTGAGCCATGCTCCTCATTGGGCCAGCTCTGCAAATGCCCAACGGGCCCCTCTAGGAAGCTCTTTACTAGGGAAAAAATTCTTGCCAGGTAGGGTTGTAAGAATGCAACCCAGGTGTGTTGAAAGACACCTGCAACTAAATGAGAAGATTGGTGTGGGGTGAGTAAAGCTAACTATAGAATCATAATTTTCCTAATTTCTTTAGATTACGGATTATTGCCATTTTCCTGGGTTTACAGCAAGGGATGTTAAAAAAATTACACCGGTAATAGAATGCAGCAGTTCATCGGCATAACAATATCAGAAAGTTCGACTCTGTCTCGAAAGCTTTGGAGGAGATTCACGGACTCCCAGTTAAGAAGAGGGTAGCTTTTAAAGTGCTTTGTGCAGTTCATAAAGCTCTTAACCTGCCTGGCGTTACAAAAATCAAATCGAATAAAGGATCTATGTTAAGGTTAAAAGCATGCTTTAATCCACAGGCAATAATGTTCTTTGTGTTCTTTTTTAAAGAATGGGATTGGGGTCCTGCAACCCATTACTGGAAAACATCTGCTGGTGCAAGTTCAGCTTTTTGTGGGTGCTCTGAATTATTATGTTTGGGAACCCATGACTGGTTGAATATGTCATCCCCAAAAAATTGATTATTATACCCTGTCGAATATAAGTGAACCACTAGATTAGCATGATCTTTAGTTAATTTTCTCAGCACTTAGGGTCATTTCCAAACTGGTCTCTGACAACAGGACGTGATGAAAGTCAATCTCTCTTGAATATCCGTGAACTATTAAATTAACACAGATACAATGTACCCCACCAAGATAGTGTTTTGTTTCCTGTCCAAGATGGTACCTGCATTTTTTGCTTTGAATATTCTTGAGGGCGCCAATGAGCGTCTGACGTCACACGACTGCGAGTACACGCCCCTTCCCTCTTTAGAATGCCCCTCATGTGTTCTAACGTAGGCTAAGAGCAGAACGTAGGTAGTTTTCCTCAGCATGTGCTCTACTACCCTTTGGCCCCAAATACTGCCTATTAAAGTTAGGACTCTTCCCACACTCCCCACTTCCGGGGACGTGGATGATGGGTAGGCAGAAGAGCCTGGACACTGTCTCGGAGAAGTGAGCACCCCTGCTATCGGTGAGACCTCAAATTCTTTTAGACGGGGCATAGACTTCTTATTAATGTTCCTTTCCACGGTTCTGATAACTATATATTTTGGGATCAGTACCGCAAGGGGCCTGTTACTCAATGTAGGAATTGAATTGATACATAGGGATTTCCCACAAGGTCTGATTACACTTTCTGCATAAAGGTGATGCCGACATTTCTAAATAAGGACTGTGATATCACCTTGCAAACATTAAGAGTGACTAAATGAACAATCTACTTTCATAAATGTAAACACATTTTTATTTCATATTTAAGATTTGATGTTGCTTGTCATGTTTGTTTTTTATCTTTGTTTACTAGGTCACTAGAATTAGGACAACAATCCATACACAGGTAGTGTAAGTCTGGGAGACAACCATTACTTTGTTTGTCACAGAGGGGAATATCATTTGTTTGTCACCATTAGGTCACAATCTCCACTCTTAGAGAGGAATAGGTAGTTGATATAAGGTCCTGATGAATTGCCGCAGATCCAGAGGGACACAAGTGGCATGAAACATGTCAATCATAATTTGATTAAATTCCATCAAACTAGTTACTAACTAATGACTATTTAGGGAGAATACAAGGAACATTATTTCCTTTGGATTCTCAACGGTGCTTTTAACCTTAATATAGATCCTTCATCTAAAAAAATTAGGATAATTAGGATTCTATTGTTAATTTTAGTCACCCCACACCAATCTTCTCTAGTGTCTTTGAACACATCTGGGTTCCATTATTACAACTCCACCTGGCGAGAAAAAGATCTTTGCCAGAGAGGCCCCTAGAAGGGCCTGTTGGGCACGCTGGAGTTGGAATAGTAAATTATACTATTCCTAAATTCAGCGCGCCACCTACAGCAAGTCGTAGAAACGACTTGCGATGTAATGGTTCGCGTTGTAACAACGCAGTCATTGTACAGACCGCGTCGTAATCGCATGCATTGTAGCGCATGCGATATAACATCGCATATTCGACCAGTCTGCATGGGTATGGTCCACGTAAGACCATGCTAAAATTAGCATGGGTGACATCATGTTATCCCACCAAATATGATTTATGTAGTATGAACTTGTGATAACATTCTCAAGTTCTATGTCTACCTCTATGGGCGAATGCTAACACATACTGCATAATTTTGCTAACCTATTTTTGCGTAAGATGGGTTAGTGTAGGAAGAGCAGATCTTCCGATAACCTATACTCAAAGTTAGTCAGAATTTCTAATCAACTAGTTTGAGAAGGTGCAGGTAGCTAAGAACCTCTAATAGTTTAATTGTGAAGTTGGGATTAGTTAGCATGTTTTATTGCCGGAGGGGCAGTGGAGAGCACTGAAGCCTTTGGCAGGATCCATGCATATAGTGTGTAATCCTACTGGCTGAAGGGGTTGGAGCCAGTGGTGAAGTGAGCAACAGCTTCCTCAAAAACATGGGCACCTGCGCATGTATTTTTACTTATATGTTTAGTTACAAATTAAACACTGGTAGTGGGGTGAAGTTTGATGCTACTTATGAACATGATTCACGAAATACACTTCAATAACAAACCACTGGCCAATGAAGGTCTGCGGGTCCTAACTAGTTATATGCTGTAACCTCCTTTAGCTATCTCACAATGGCAATCAAATAGGAGGATACTAAAAAGGTCATCCCAGCAGATCTCGGATCCATTTCTTCCTCCATCCTACACCTGCTCAGAGCCATAAACTTAAAAAAAAAATATTTCAGAATGGACTATGAAAATAAGAAGAACCAGGCAGGAACCTTCAGAGCTGCTGAAAGCTGCCGTCTTACTGAAAACTATAAACTGCACGCCTGTTTCTCACACTTCCCCATCTATCACAGTGCTATGTGCTGCGTCTCCTATCATGATAACTGCACTTAGGTGGTCCTTACACATGACATGAGATCACTTCTCTCACAGGATCATAACAAAGACAACACCCTTCTAACCACACACTCTACATGGTGTAGCGTGCCACCATGTAGGCAAGCACTTCAGCACCTCACATAGGGGTAGTAAGCGCTACATAAGTGTTGCATGCTATACAATACAATGGCAGAGGACGACATTGTTGTGCAAAGGGCACATGATTACCACTACTCAGAATCTAAAGAATGGCTGGCAGCAGAGCTGGAATTGCGGCTCGACCTAGAGAATGCAAACAGAACGAACCCAAACGGTGTCAGGATAGATCAAGAGAGTGTCAGATTAGAGCAGCAAATCATAGAATGGTGAAGATCTCCTTGTTCCAGCTCTGTGAAAACAGCACTTCAGACTTTCTGAGCTAGCTGCTGCCTTGAACATATGACTTGAAGGTGCTCCAATTCTGCTGTGAAAAACAAGAAATCACAAAATCCTAATGCCTCATTGAGGATCATAAAATGCCCGTTTATTTGAACCCAAACCTCACAAGAGGGGAACAAAAAGAGATTAGAGTGAAAAGTGATCTGATTAACAGCAAGCTTCCATAAAATCCACAAACACAAAGGTGGCAATAATCCAGAGTCAATCTGGCTGAGAGCTCTTTGAATAGAACCAAAGCCACAAAAAAGGCAGTTGTGAGATATTCATAGAGGTATTTGAGCCCCAGTTGTTATTTTTTTACTAATTTTCAGGACTGCACAGTAGAGCTTTTGAAAAACAATGTCGAGATGCCTAACATCAGACTTTCGGTTTGCCAGTAGAGTTTATCGCAAAGGACATATGGCTACTTGAACAGCAGTTAAAAAACTAAGATTTTGATCTGAAAACATAGAGAGAATGTTAAGTTTGGGAGGCCAGTGAGGCTATTCACAAAATGAAAAGGGAAATCTGCAGCATATGGACAAAATGATAACAAGAATGGGAAAAGATTTGTGACCGGATTTAATACCATTTGACCTTAACAACATTACAGGAAGTGACATCATATGATTATGACCGTGAATGTCTCAGGAGTGATGTCGCAAGACCTTAACCCTGATGACATCACAATGATTCTGAAGTTCCATAATAACTGCATGATTAATACGATAACATAACTGAGAAATGTCTATTTTAGATTCCACCTACATTACAGTGCTGACATGAACTTTGAAAGTAATGGTGCATAATACTTTCACCTAAATTGTAGTGTGCTAGTAAACCAAGTAAGCTAAACCCTTTCTAATGGGATTCTCCCAAATAAAAGAATAAAAAAATAAATTGTGTATTTTAAAACACACTTTTCACATACATTTAAAATTCACTAAAAAGCCCTACGCTCTAAAAGAGCACCATGTATTCATGGTGTGCAAAGCCAATAAACCCTTATGCTCCCTACAGGTTGACCACATTTTATTAAGATTGTACTATGGGTGGTTTTTAAACGTTTTTTTATCTCATTTCATCACATTACTATAACAACACTTTAGCCTTTGTATTTTACAATGAATATCTGCTTTTTTTTTTTAAAACGTATGCTAAGATCTTATTACCATACCTAACTATAACGTTTTTTTGTGAAAATATATTTATATTTCTTTTCACTGAAATAAACAAAGGTTAAAGTAACGTTATAGTTAGGGATGCTAAAAATATCTTACTTTACATTTAACAAACCCTCAGAAATTCAATGAAAAAATCAAAGGTGGAAGTGACGTAATGGTACCTATACCCACCCATACATCTTCTGAATTAAATATTGGAGAACTAGATAATGGAGCGGAGGGGAGAAAATGTTGGTTAAAAAGCAGTTGTTTCAGATCCTTTTGAGAAATGGACCAGGAAAATTGGTTCAAAACTATTATAACAGCTCTGTTGCTCAAACAATCCAATCCAATCCAATCCAAAAATTCTTTATTTCGGTCTTTTAGACCATAAAAGATGCATTTCATATTACATACAAACATCGTGTTAAAAAGAGATTACCATTATAAAAAGCACATACATAAAAATGATTACCGGGTTATTTCGAACATGATGGGATTAGAGAGAACAGTTCATAGGTAGGAGAGACATCTCATGATTGGAAAAAACAGTTCATAGTTAGAAAGAACAATTTCATATTTACGGCATTTGTGCATTTACCAGTTTTTTCCTAATCTGCCACATAGCCATAATAAATTTCGCCACTGCAAAAACTATATGGGGTAGAGTACTGGTTTTTAATACTCTGTACGCCTGCAGATGGCACCTAAAACCCAGGTTCCTGAATAGGGGGGCCAGCCAATATTTCCTTGGTCTGTGGTATGCGGGACAGAAGAAGAAGAGATGAGATTCTTCCTCATCATGGGAATTACAGCCTGGACAGATTTTATCTTCCCGCTGTAGCCATTTGCAGGTGTAGGTTTTAATTGGCAGGGTGCCAAGCCTCCACTGTATGAATAATTTCCTAGCTAAGATGGGGAAGATAATATCCATAAAACCTTCAAATTCGTAAGAATTTTTGGATTGCAAGAAACGATTAGTTAGGGTGCCGTTGTTAGATGCGGTCAAGAGGAGATCAAGGCTTTTCTCCTTATGGATTTGGACTAATCGTTTGCGAGAAAGACTTTGGCAGCCTTGTTCTGGATCCTCCCATAGCTCAGACAATTTTAGACGGTACAGTTCTTTCTTGACAAAAGCTAGCCAAGGGATTCTGTCTCGTTGGTTCAGGTCCATTACGTGGGTAAGGTCACACCTATAGTGTGCAAGCTTGCTAGTGGACCAGAGCCTATGCCAGAATCTTAATGGCTTTGAATCCAGCTCTGCGGCGATAGAGGGTAAACCCACGTCCAATCTTAAGGGAAACAGAGGTGTGCCACGGGGGAGGGCCAGAAGCTGTCTAAGAAAATTATTTTCCACTCTGGCAAGGTCAAGACCTGCTCTGAAACCCCATAGCTCACTGCCATAAGATGCGGCCGCTTTGGCTTGCGTTTTGTAAATTTCTAGTGCCGGACTTATGGGTTTGAAGGTTGAAGTATTTGCAACCTTCAAAATTGCACCAGAAAGTTGGGACAGCTTTAGCCGAGATCTTACTATTTGGGGGTCCCAAGATAGATTCTCATGTAGTGTTACCCCCAGATACTGAAAGGTTGTAACCCTTTCCAAGCTAACTGTACCCAGGGTGGGATTGGGTCTAGTTTTTGGGGATGGGTTAAAGATCATGAATTTGGTCTTCCCTGTGTTGATCTCTAGACCATGTTGTCTGCAGAAAAGATCAAATCCATCTAAAATCCTTTGAATCCCCATTGGGGTTTTGGAAAGCAGGAGGGTGTCGTCAGCAAACATAATAGCTGGCACCCTCCTGCCTGCCAAAAGGGGGGCATCATTGTCTTTGATATTGTCGAGGTGAGATATAACGCTGTTGACAAAGAGGCAAAACAGGGTCGGCGCCAAGATGCAACCCTGTCTTACCCCTCTATGAACAGGAAACCTTGATGACAGCGCTCCGTCCCTCCCGCACCTGACCTGCGCGTAGTTGCCGTCATGAAGCCTTATTATGGCGTGCAACAGGTGTGTTGGAACACCCAGCTCCTTTAGGATCTCCCATAATTTTTTACGTGGGACCAAGTCAAAGGCTGACCTCAGATCCACGAACACCATATATAGCCTCCCCCCCTCAATCCTCACCGTTTTCCAGTATAAGAGGATGAGGCGGAAGATCTGGTCCATGGTGGACGTATTTTTTCTGAAGCCAGCCTGGAGAGGACTCAAGATTTCATTGGCCTCCATCCAGTCAAGAAGATGGTCCAGGAGGAGACGAGAGAAGAGTTTTTGGGGAACATCTATGAGGCTGATCGGCCTGTAGTTGGCTGGGAGAAGGGGGGAACCTTTTTTGTAAATTGGCACTATCTCTGCTCCCAGCCAAGTACAGGGGATCTCCATACCTCCCAAGATAGCATTAAAAAGAATAAGGAGGTACGGGCCCCAGATCTCAGGAAATTGTCTAAAAAGGTCACCGAGCAATCTATCCAAACCCGGGGCCTTCCCCATTGCCAGTCTCTCTACTGCACTGAGCACCTCACCAAGAGTAAATTCCAAACCGGTTGCGGGGATAGTTGTATCATCAGGAACCACTTCATAGGCAGACTGATTAGTGTCTTGGTACAATTTGCCATAGTGGGCTTCCCAGGCTGAAGGTGCAATATTGGGTTCCACTGCGGCTTTAACCTCACCTGTGCCATTATTTACCAGGGACCAGAATTTTTTCGAGTCCCTGGTTTCTAGTGCAGAGGAGAGGTCGTGCCAGCGGTTCCAGTCCCACTCCTTCTTTGCCAGAGCCATGACTTCCTTATACTCGCGCCTAAGTTTAGCGACCGTGCCCTTGTCCGAACCTGCTTTAATTGAAGCAATTAACTCTGTCTTAACCTTTTTACAGGAAGAACTGTACCATGTTGAGGTTCGGGTTTGTTTGCGTCATGGAGCTGCCACTGGGTAAAAAACCTCGGCTAGTGAACCCACTAGGATTGCATGGATATGTCCTAGTTTATCATTGAAATCTGGGGATCTAGGCTGATTAATTAGTTCGTCTACTTCTATAAGCTTCGGGAGTGCTATTTCAAACATTTTACTTATATTTTTTTCTGCACTGATTATTTTCCCCCATTTTACCCTACGCCTATTAGAACTAAGAGTCAGGTTTCCCGGGTCATCACTAGGGTTGGTAGATAGTGACTCAGCAGCAGGAGCAGGGTGTTTCAGATCTAATAGAAGTGTGTTATGGTTGCTATCTGTTCTGGGAGTAACTCTAAAGTCTTGGACCTTGGACCATATGCCAATGTCAACAAAAATATAATCCAGCCTCGATTCATGATCCTTCCTGTTGAAGGTACACAATGAAGGGCTATCTGACGGGGTGCGACCATTACAAGCCCTTATTGCATAGTTTAGAGTGAGGGACATGATTTGCACCGCAAGTGGAGACCAAGATTTGGGGTGAGGAGAAGAGCATGGTGGAACACCCCAATAGTCGTCTTCAGTGGTAATCGCGCCCTCCTTTAGGCCCTCCAGAGGTTCAAAGTGGCAGTTAAAATCTCCACCCATCACTATCTTATGGTCACTTGGCAGTTGGCCGAAAAAAGACGAAAGGTCTTCCAGGGTAGGCGATTCCTTGGCTACACTGACTGGGCGGGAATATACATTAATGATTGCCAATGTTACAGCGTTGGGCCACTTGAGAAGTACACACTGGATGTCCTGCGAGGACGTAGATACGTTCTCCGCAGTACACCCAATGTGACTAGCTACCCAAATCGCCAAACCCCCCGAAGGTCTCCCCTTACCGCTCCACCTAGCCTGAATTTCAAATACTGCGTAACCCACTCTACTCAATGGTTCCCTGGCCCACGTCTCCTGGAAGAGACAGATATCACTGGTACCTACTAAGAGTTCCCAGTCTGCTGTGTATATTTTGTTTGCAATACCTGCCACATTCCAGGAGAGGACCTTCAAGGTTTCAATAGTGGATTTTGGTGACGGCCCCTCGGTTGTTTCAGGAGCAGGGTCCGTGGATGGAAGTACGGACCACTGTTCTTTCGTTTCCTTAATGAGTTGAGCAGTGGGTGTTATGTTAGGGACACGCAGGGCTTGGGGTTGCTCAAACTGTTTTTCCTTTTACCTTTTATAAATGAGATAACATGAAAGCTAAGTTGTTTCCAGAGGAAGGAGTCCTCATATACAGGAAAGACTACATTATGGCGTTCCAGGGACCTGAACAACCCCAGCATGCAGTACAGCTATAGGTAGCTTCTTTTTTCATTTAGATCTAGTGTTAAACAAGATCTTTAAGGTTACTAAAATTAGATAGACAGACAGACAGACAGACAGACAGACAGACAGACAGACAGACAGACAGACAGACAGACAGACAGATAGATAGATAGATAGATAGATAGATAGATAGATAGATAGATAGATAGATAAATCATTCATTCAGCAAGCTCTCTTCATCCATTGGTCTTTTATTGTGTTGCTCCAATCTTTCTTTCGCTTACCAACAAAAACAAAACCAGCATTGACAAAAGCCAAGATGCTATCAGTCAGCATCCAATGTATAGCCGTGGCCAATAGTGGTTTCACCGCTGTAAATAATATCTTAACACTTGGCTTTGCTATTTCACTTTTTTCACATCTTTCATTGTTCAGTCAACATCTATCATGCTCCAACGAGTAGGTAAATTAATTCAATGTTTTTGTATTTGTCTCTTCCTATCAGAGATGACACCCCAATGGGTTTAAATGAGGACAATGTGTGTTCCCACAGGTTACTCTCCTTGGACATGGTTGTTTTTTCTCCTTAAGTATGAGCATGGCAAATTGAAAAATGTACTGCCACCGATGAGCTAAAATACATGATCCTTCAGAGTTTTTTTGCTTCTATGGAAGTCTTACAGACAGACAGACAGACAGACAGACAGACAGACAGATAGATAGATAGATAGATAGATAGATAGATAGATAGATAGATAGATAGATAAATCATTCATTCAGCAAGCTCTCTTCATCCATTGGTCTTTTATTGTGTTGCTCCAATCTTTCTTTCGCTTACCAACAAAAACAAAACCAGCATTGACAAAAGCCAAGATGCTATCAGTCAGCATCCAATGTATAGCCGTGGCCAATAGTGGTTTCACCGCTGTAAATAATATCTTAACACTTGGCTTTGCTATTTCACTTTTTTCACATCTTTCATTGTTCAGTCAACATCTATCATGCTCCAACGAGTAGGTAAATTAATTCAATGTTTTTGTATTTGTCTCTTCCTATCAGAGATGACACCCCAATGGGTTTAAATGAGGACAATGTGTGTTCCCACAGGTTACTCTCCTTGGACATGGTTGTTTTTTCTCCTTAAGTATGAGCATGGCAAATTGAAAAATGTACTGCCACCGATGAGCTAAAATACATGATCCTTCAGAGTTTTTTTGCTTCTATGGAAGTCTTTCAAGTCAGTACATCAAAAGGGCCAGTTTAGGTTTGGCAAGATGTAATGAAGTCATTCTAGCCCTTACTTTGATGCATCAAACAAATCCCTGAGAGGCTAATCCTATCTTTTTATGAAGCCCCTGCTATACAGAAATTCCTTAATATTGAGAGAGGCATATGACTCTTAACTCCTACAGGTGCCTCTTTAAGTCAGAAACAGGCCTTCGATGTCAAGCCAGTGGCCTCAACATGGTCAGGAATCCATGTCGTTGAGAAGGAGATGATGCTGACTAATGTGCCATCAACCTCAGGAGAATTTTCTCTCGGCCAAGAAGAATGGCTATGCTAAAGTCCTAGACCGCTAAGGGTATTGCTGCGTATACAGGAGGTAGACGAAAGTTCATGTCGCTGACCACACACGTAGCAGTATTTTTTTTAAATTTCAGCCATCAAAAGATTTCCAAACTGCACAACAATATTTCAAATCATTGATGATATTAGTCTAGATCGTTGTTTTCAAATAGCTTCAAAAATTAATAAAAAATCTTTACACCTACTAAGGCCCTTTTCCCAAGGGCTGTGGGAATCCTGATTCATACGTAAACTGGGTTTTGTGCCAAAACAAGATTCCAAGATGCACAGAAATGACCTCACACAAGCAGTGTTTTGTTGTGTAATTCCTGTTTTGCAAGTTAAAACCTGAAGGAGTGTGTGCAAGAAAAAAATACAACATTCTTGGTTTTGGTAGGGGGGAAATACAGAATTACTGTTTTATCTCTATTCCATAGTGCGGAGCAAGCAATAAGACTGTGATACCACACCATCTTTTAACTGAAGCCTCATTCTGAGTAATTTAGGAATATCACATGGATATTCCTGCTCCCAGAAGTACTGATACAGTGGGTAATGGTATTGTTTTGGGATAAGGTATTACTGACGATCACAATTATCCCAAAATGAGGAATAACGTGTGGTAGTCTGTGTTCCCAAATCGACTATCACATTTTTTTTGCTGTTTTTCAAAAGGAAATTTTGCTCACTTTGACCAGGTGAAATATCAGAGTGAAAAACCCTAGAGCAATGGTATTCTCGAAATAGTTGTAATTCCCGATATGACTGGGATCAGGAGAATGAGTAAGTATGAGGAGATAAGGACCACTCTTAAATAGCGCCAGAGTACTGTACTACCGCACGACAAAGAGCAGATCAGAATTTTTCTCTAAAAGTATAAAACACAATCGTGCTTAAAAGTGGGAAGAAAATACTCTTAATGAAAACTGTTGTTTTTCATGGTGTACTGCTAGTGTAATTGTCGTTTGCATACTTTTTAGTTTACAATGTCAATCCTTATAATCACTACTTGTAAACAAAATTCTGTGCTGGTTCAAATACAACAAAAAAGAATAGACCTAAATGTCATGATGAGTGGCGATTCTTCATATGAAAGTACTTTGCAGTCGCCTGAATGATGTAAGTAGCAGTTCTCCTGTACCCACAGATTACCCACTTTGTGTATTGATTAAAAGGATTCTATTGCAAAGGAAATGTCTGACCGTGATTTATTTATTAGCCAGACACAGAGAAATACAATTCTGTATGCAAAGGAGAGCTACAGGGACAATACTTAAATGAACAATGTCACACTTTAAATGCAAAGATCTTACTTAAAAACCACGATGAAGTGGCTTGCCACTGCTAATGGTTTGCAAATGTCTAATCTAATTACAAGGATTAGAACATTAGGAGTGCATGGGCACTTACCAACACAAAGTTCTTTGTTACCAAACCTTCCATCAATTTCCATAATTCAGGATCTTAAAAGCAAACCCATGTTCTACTGCTCTCTCTGCGAGCTCCAATAACCCTAAAATGAGGCAGGCAAAGCAATACTGCACAGGTCAGCAAAGAGCATAACTCAGGCTCAGACAAGCTCACGAAATAAGGAAGTAATAGCCTAGGACAATACTGAATGTTTTAACTATGATGTGCTTTTTGTTCTTAACTCTTTCTCAAAAGTCATTTTGTATTTCTTGACATAATATCTGCAAATATAGAAAATATATTTAATCGAATGCCTAGCTGTCCCTTGAAAATGAACTAGAAAATTCTAGCAATACACCCCCTCCGTATTTTCCACAAGAAGGAACATTATACTAGTCACATTAAAGCATTGTAATAATTAATTGTTTGCTAAGAGATGTTGCAACACCGTTCAATATGTATATAGCACTACAGTTAGCAAACATAGGCATACACCTGTATCACTCGATCTCTGGGACAGTCAGTGGGCACACCTAGAATGCACGATCAAGCAAAAAGACTTTAATTTCTCACTAGGCTACAACACTCGAGCCAGCCGCAAGACAAAGATCATTTGAAAAAGGACGACCGACCTCAGACCAAAACTACCAGCATCAAGTTTCCCCTGTGAAAAACCCATTCTATGCAAGTGAACACCCACACATAAGGGCACACAGTCGTTATTTGTTAAGCGAAAGCCTCACTTTGGGATGAAAGTAATGGGACATTTTACCCGCCTAATTTACAGTTGGGATAACGTAAGTGTTCCTAACAGCAGAGGACAGGACTCCACTGGCGAAAATAAAATAAAAAAAACAACCATCTGTCCTATTTGGCAGCAGAAATTAACATTAGCTTTTTCTGAGTAATTTTTTTCCAAACAACATAGAATTGTCCACTCGGCCAGGCGGACTTTGTCTTATCAGTGGCAAACACATTCCTGTAGACCTCTTCACTTAAAATTGCAGGTCATATGATGTCGTTAAGAGGGAAATGCTGTTAACATGAATACAGTTCAAACTCTTTTTTGGAGGGTGTTCAAGGTTTAAAAGTGGGTGACCCCATTAAAAGTCCATAGAGGCATTTCGTTTGTTAGGTGGATTAATACCAGTAAGATGGGAGTAATATCCACTAAATCTAGGTGACTTGACAGATGTACAAGTTACTTACCTTCGGTAACGATGTATCTGGTAGAGACGATTCTAGCCGCAGATTCCTTAACGTAGAATTATCCCCAGGTGTGAGACTGGATCCGGAAAATCTTTTGCCATAGTATCTCCGCGAGCCGGGGGACGGCACCACGTGACTCCGCCCTGATGTTGTCCGCATACGTGGCATCAGCAGAGGTCACATAAGTCCCACCCCGGCACGTGGACATCAGTTTTCTTCGGAGAACGTGTCCGCGCCACAACGTGGAGTCATCACAAACAAAACTGTGAGAGTATGGGAACAGTGTGCGAAAAAAATCAGTGCAATAGAAAGGGAAGAAGTGAATGGTGAGGAACAGCACCATTAGGGACAGTGCCAGGCACTGTGTTACTGAAAGTCATGGAAGGGAAAGAGCAGAGCACCGCTTCTGAGAAGCAACCCTGCAAAGCGAAGGCAATATCCATCCTGGAGGCAGAAAAACATGTGAAAAATGTCATAGCAGATGACAGAAAGTCTGCAACCACAATCTATAACAGTGAAGGGCAAGAAATCCAGAACAGATGAGTAACGATAAATTACCCCAAGACAACACCATCAAGGAGTGTCGTATCACCTGTAAAGAGCTAAGGGCTGAGGCACAGCCAAGAGACCCCAACCTAGAGGACGGCAGAGGAGTCAGAAACCCCAATCAATGAATAAGGGAGAAGATTATGAGAAGGCCCCACACTGGAATAACCAGGGTGTAGGGATGCAGAAGTACATATGAACCAACCGCCTAAGTACCAGAAAGGAAGGGGTGGAACAATTAAACAAAACAAAGCATCCTGCCAGGGAGGAAGTGAAGAGGACACTTGCAGAAGACAAAGCCACCCGGAGGGAGGCGAGTGCAGAAGACCAAGCTGAAGGTCCTCACAGAACGGGGAGGAAGGGCAGGCTGTGAAGGAATCTGCGGCTAGAATCGTCTCTACCAGATACATCCTTACCAAAGTAAGTAACTTGTACATCTGATGGAGACTACAAGCAGCATATTCCTTAATGTAGAATAGATGTCCTAGCCATACCCAGAGGGGAGGAGGGTCTGCGAGAGAACCTCACCAGCTTAGAAGAACACAGGGTCCCAACAGGAGATGTGTTGTGGGGACAGGAAGGAGGGCCCGGCCCCCACCAAGCAGAAGTGAAAGAGAACAAGAAGAAGGGAAGGCCAGGATACCACAAGCCTATCCGGGGTCGTGTCCGCAGAAGGCCCCGCGCATGGCGAGGGATCCGCGGACGTCTCAGGAAGAGGAGGGGTGCCCAAAGAAGATTACAGAGCCCTAGCGTAGGCCTCCATTTGGGCCCTAGTCACCCCAACGCCAGGAAACGGTGGATAGGGTGGCGACGGCAGAGAGCGCACGTCCCAAGAGGAACCCGTGCCCGCTGCAGAACGAGGACAAGGCCTCGGTGACAAGCTGTAGGACTTACCGGCGGGTGAGCGACGCCCATAGGGCCTCGGTGAAGGACGATGCCACAGTCGGAATCTGCGGTTTCTGGACCCTTCCGAGGTAGGGAATGGACGCGGTGACGAGACCGATCTGGAGAAGCGGGCCGAAAGCAATTTCATCCCGCGCTCCCACCGGGACTTCGGCTTGAGATGCTGACAAGCGTCGCAGTCCGTAGAATCATGGTGCTTGCCTAAAAATCACATACAAATAGGGTGAGGGTCTGTCGTCGACATCTGACGCAAGCAGGAAGTACACGTCTTGAAACCCGAAGGCCTTTGCACACTGTTCCCAACGCAGAGGCGTTAAAAGAAGGCCTGAACACAGGTCAAGGGAACTCAATACGGATCCGCGTTGCACGCTGAGAAGAAGGAAACTGATGTCAGCGCGCCAGGGTGGGACTTATGTAACCTCGCTGATGTCATGTACGCGGACAACGTCAGGGCGGAGTCACGTGGTGCCGTCCCCCGGCGAGTGGAAATGCTGAGGCAAAAGATTTTCCGGATCCAGTCTCACGTCTGGGGATTATTCTAAGTTAAGGAATCTGCAGCTAGTAGTCTCTGATATGCTGTGTTTCAAGCATGTGGTCAAAGATTCTGTACGTAAGCACTACATTGGTGATGGTGCTTAGAGAATTCGACACAGGTGTATTGTGTTGAATTAATTTAAAGCCCACAGACCCTGTTGGACGCTGTCACCATGACTGGACGATGTCATCAGTGATTTCATCAAGGATACGATTTAACTTTTCATTAGTGATGTAATATGTGAGATCATAAGCACTGCATGACGGGGCACAAGTTACAAGTTAGTTCACTTAAGTATAACTTGCCATTTTGAGTGGTTTTTCGTTTTTTAAACATTACTTCATATTTCATTTCAACATTTAACTACAACGTTTCTGTAGGCATTGTTTTTTTTTTTAAAGTCAATTTCAGGGATTTGTAAAAAATGTTTTATACAAGCTAAGGTCTTATTACCATACCAGCTATATTGTCACTTTAACCTTTGCTTTTTCAGTGAATTTCTGTGTTTTTTTATCGTCAAAGTTGAGCATATGCCCAACTGCCCTGCAGTGCACATCCTTAGGCTCCTAACAGACACTGCGCCCAATTCCGCACAGGCACCCAAGTGCATGCACCACCTCCCTCTTCCCGCCCCCCACTGTGCAAGCCCTTCAGTTGTGGAAAACTAGTGTTTGGCTGCATGGCCTGACTTCGCGTCTGGCAAGGGCCTGTGAACATGTAAGCAAAAGAATACTGAGTTCCCCAGAGATAGAAAGGAAGGAGGTGTGAGGCGATGGAGACGGGACAGAGGCAGGGAACCAGGTGTTCCCTTGTTGGAACTAGGGGACCTCACACACCCAGGAACCTAGGTCTCATGCTTCATCATTGGTCTCCTGCTCCTCGTCAGACTGGCACTGCAATGTCCGACGGGCGCCGTAGGCGCTCTTTGTTGGAGATCTTCTGTTCCAGCCAATATTTTGAGTGCGTGTGAGGGGTCTGGTGAAAGTGTAGTCGTGAGGGATAGGTGAGGTTTAAAAGAAGGTAAGTCAGTCCACAATGAACTTTATTTGGAGTGGCTGACTCCCTTATTAAAAGGGGTGAGAGGGGAGAAAGAAACTGCCTAATTTACAGCGAACTAACTCAACCCTCTAAAAAGGTCGACATGTTTCATGCCTGTCTGGCAATTCTTCAGGACCTCAAGTGTTGGGTACTACACAGTGAAATTATTGATAAAGATTTAAAGATACAACCTCATTGGGTCAGTCAGGGAGCAAGCCAACTGGTCTTACTCTAGAGGGGAACCTAGAAGAAACAGGTAGAGGGGAGCCAATTTAGCATATTGAACGGCATTTTCCTTCCATAACTAGGTTCCAACACATACTCCATACACCATACAGCACATATGTACAAGGGTTATTCCTCAAATTACACCATAGTAGGCATATTCATTGTAATAAGACAACTCCTGACATTTGGGCAGTGTAATATGAGGCTGGCACTGTAAAAACAATACAACCAAGTACACTAGAATGCGAGAAAACAACAAAGGAAGGAAGAGGTTTAACACAGCACAAGTAGATGACTGGTTTTTTGGTTTTGTGCTTACCCTAAGAACAACCCTAGTGGGCCCCGCAGTCTGTTCCCGTGGGGCTGTTCGAGAGGTAGTAAACCTGTAAGAAAGGAACACATACAGGCACCCAAAGGGTTTGTTCGTTTAAGGCAAATTATCATAGTGAGGCCAAGTAGGTATGTGGGCACCCAGCCTAACTAGAGGACTGCAAGTTAATGAATGGAGGGACCAGAGAGAACCAATTCAGCCCTCCTATCTGCCCCATGAGTCAGCCCTCGCCAAAGTAGAGCCCCGCGTGAAACGCCTTAGGACCGCGAGGATCGCCGACCCCGCCTCCGGACCGGGAGCCGGACAGGTCGAGGAGGTTAGCACCCGTCCGCGCGTTGGCCACAGAGCCCGGAACGTCAGGGAACCCCCCCGGCCTCGAAGCGGGAGATTCACTGTAAGGTACCCGATGGACAAGGAAACTGCTCACCAGATCAGAGCCAAGAGTACCGACTAGGCTCTCTTCCTGGTAGAGCCAATCACCCGATTGCAATGTCAACTACCAAGGAAGAGCACATTAGCGCGACCACGCTTACCTGAAGTTACGAACAGCCAGGGTGGAAACCTACCCCCAACGCGAGGCGCCCCTGCCGGTAGCGCAGAACAGCTGGTGTAGTCCCGGCGGGGCCATCACGTCTAAATGCTGTATGCCCGCGAATCCGCAGAGTGGCGCCCCGTCAGTGGGCGTGGCCGATGTCACCACGGCCGCGTTAGTGCGTCGGCGTGGACGCGCATAATGTGTCTGGGTAGTGGAATAGCGCCCCTAAAGTGGTGGCCATCTTGGAGAGGGGTGCTTTGTGCAGGTGGATAATGATCGGCGTGGTGTATCGGGTTGAATGAGAACCGAAACCTCGCTAAGAGAGTGTCAACTGACATATTTATCCACCGGGTGAATATATCACATGTAAATAGTGAAACATGGCGGTCGTCAATTCACTAAAGTGGGGCGAGAGAAATTAGTGGGACCGTGACCAGGGAAGGTAATTGGCATGGTCTAATCGTTTCAATTGGAAAGGAACTTGACTAAGAGGACCTGCGAATAACTAGGATGTGGTGGTGGGGTCATGTTGGATAAAGTAAATGCTAAACGGATCCACCCAACATGCTGGCACCAAGATCAGTGTATCCCATCCATGGTCAAGCTGCGGTAGCACGGGTAGTCGGACAACCTCATGGTGCAAGGTCAGGATAGATAAGGAAACAGAGAACAGTCTGTGGATGGCCAAGTATGTCAGTTAAAGTATACACCACAATACTGAGAAGTGTCAGTAAGTTGTATTAGTGGTTTGAGATGTTGAAAAGTATCTGTATGGTGTGACTACAGATTGGGGTGTTCTCCAATGTATAAGAGCCAGTTAGGTGGCTACCCAAAGGCTCTTAGTGTTAATGAAGGGAACATAACCCAAGTGACCTAGATGTAATGAAATAAATAACGTAATGATAACAAGGGGAGAGACTCATATGATAGAGGATGGAGTTATCTCGCTACTAATGTCCAAGGTACAGAGTCATTGAGGCCCAGGGTGTCCAACTGGAGGCGATGTATCCATCGCTGTTCGATCCTGAACAGCGCTTGGTGGGTGATGGAAGCGTGGGATTCAAGGACCAACCATTTAATGTTGTCAGCTTTGTGGCCATGTTGTACATAGTGTTCGTACAGTCTGGTATGAGTTTTGGAGCAACGAATGTTGCTCTTGTGTTCCATGATCCTTAGTTTTACTTGTCTCATTGTCATGCCTATATAAGTTTGTCGCAAGGGCAGGTCAGTAAATAGATGCATCTTGAACTATTGCAATTTGTATGTTTATTCAAGTGCCAGGTAAAATTTTCTGAGAGCTTAATCTCTTTACATTGTGTTGTTTGTTGGCATACAACGCAGCCCCCACAAGGATAATGACCAACCACCGGTGGAAGCCTCCACAGGGTACTCTGGTTGGCGGTCATTTGTTTTTTGGGGCGTGTGTGAATAAGGGAGTCTTTCAAATTGGCCGTACGCTTAAAGGCAAAGCGAGGGCGTGGTATTTCTAGATCCCCTGTGTTGAGTAAACCCCAATGTTTATTGATTGTTTTTTTCAGACCAGTAGAATTCTGTGTGTAACAAGTAACGCAAGTGATAACATCATCAGGCTCTTTTGGGCGTGACAACAACAGGGCCTCTCTAGGATTATTGAGGGCTCTTTTGTGTGAATTGTAAACCAGTCTAGAGGGATACCCTCTGTCTTGCAATTTATGTTGAAGCATCATAGACTCTTTTTTGTAATCAGAGGTTGCGGTACAGTTCCTCCGAATCCTCAGGAACTGTCCGAAAGGGAGATTTTCTCGTAGAGATTTAGGATGGTGGCTCCCAAAGAGCAGTAAGCTATTCCTGTCCGTCTCTTTCCTGTACAGTGAGGTACTCAGTCCCTCCTGATTCAGGCTGATTGTGAGATCAAGATAAAGAGAAGGTGTATCCTTACCTTAGGGAAGGGTATTCTAACAAAAAGACTAGCTACTCTTCCGATGAGAGCTCTGAATTCAGCAACCGGAGGGGCTCCTCCTGTAGCGATTCTAGCGGGGGCAACCCAACTGCTAACAAAAGGAATCAGCAGCAGCAGAGATGGAACCAAGGTTACAATCAAAACCAAATGTTCCAAGGTCCACCACAAATGATACCTCCTTGGCAATACCCGTTTTATCCCCAGGGTCCGCCACCACAATTCTTCCCCATGAACCCTCCTTTTCACGACAGAGGTTGGGGCAGAGGAAGAGGGCGGAGGCGAGGAAATCAGAAAGGGGTACAATTCCAAGACCAACAAACAGCATCAACATCGGTGGAGACGAGGAGCACAACCCGAGGGAGGAGAGTTTAATAGTCAACCTCTCCAGTAGACCACTGACCCCCACGGAGACGGTGGTCCTTGAGAAGGGTCTAGGCTTCGTCCCCACCCCTGACAATTTCAACGAAATGTGCGAGATCAAACAGCTCTTCAGGAAAATACGCCTACTCGCCTATTTTGGAGATAGTCCTGCGAACGACTCGCTGGATACTGGGTTGCGCAAACCATCCACATTTACACCGACTGACGGTATGGTTCCCCCGGAGGTTCTGGTCTTTGAAAAGGCAGTTCTTAAGTCCATGGAGATAAAGCTTAACAAACCTGTCTTCAATAACTTGACAAAAATGGAAAGGCTAGCTGTTCAGAGTCTGGGTGATGATAGCTCTATTGTCATCAAACAAGCTGACAAAGGGGGAGCTACCGTGATTCAAAACACCGCAGACTATGATTCCAAATGTAAACGTCAACTTGCCAACGCAAGGTATTACAGACCATTAGCATCAGATCCCACCCCTAGACTCACCACTGCCATCACCAGTTTATTTATGGAAGGAGAGACCAACGAGTGGATCTCGAAAAATGAGGCCGACTTTCTACTCACAAAGGACCCGGTCGTCCCGTATTTTTACACCCTCCCTAAAATACACAAGGGTACCACTCCAGTCCCTGGGAGACCGATAGTGTCCGGTATAGGCTCACTTCTTGAGCCTTTATCCAAATTCTGTGATATATTTCTACAACCCTTAGTGAGGAAGATACCATCCTTTCTTCAAGACACTAGGGATGTGCCTCGCCTCATTGAATCCATCGAGGGCAGAGAGAATGTGGACCTCCTCCTAACTCTATATGTGGAGGCCCTTTATACGAACATTCCACAACAGGCCACCCTGGATGCAGTTGAGCACACCCTCCGGTCGGAGGACTGGAGTTCACCTACACCCATTTCTTTCATAAAGGCATGTGCGAGTATAGCACTAACTGAAAACTTTTTTCAATATGGGTCTCAACTATACCACCAAATCCAGAGAACCTCTATGGGTTCGACTTTTGCCCCAAGCTTAGCCTGCATCTACATGGCCACTTTTGAAAACCTCCACATCTACTCAGAAAACAATCCCTACAACCAGAACATCACAATCTGGCGTAGGTATATTGATGACGTTCTGGTTCTATGGCATGGGAACCGGGAGAGCTGTGAAGCCTTCTGTATGTGGATCACCCACCAAAATCAATTTCTTAAATTCACGGCCACGATCTCAGACATCAAGATACCCTTCCTTGATCTCACAATCAGCCTGAATCAGGAGGGACTGAGTACCTCACTGTACAGGAAAGAGACGGACAGGAATAGCTTACTGCTCTTTGGGAGCCACCATCCTAAATCTCTACGAGAAAATCTCCCTTTCGGACAGTTCCTGAGGATTCGGAGGAACTGTACCGCAACCTCTGATTACAAAAAAGAGTCTATGATGCTTCAACATAAATTGCAAGACAGAGGGTATCCCTCTAGACTGGTTTACAATTCACACAAAAGAGCCCTCAATAATCCTAGAGAGGCCCTGTTGTTGTCACGCCCAAAAGAGCCTGATGATGTTATCACTTGCGTTACTTGTTACACACAGAATTCTACTGGTCTGAAAAAAACAATCAATAAACATTGGGGTTTACTCAACACAGGGGATCTAGAAATACCACGCCCTCGCTTTGCCTTTAAGCGTACGGCCAATTTGAAAGACTCCCTTATTCACACACGCCCCAAAAAACAAATGACCGCCAACCAGAGTACCCTGTGGAGGCTTCCACCGGTGGTTGGTCATTATCCTTGCGGGGGCTGCGTTGTATGCCAACAAACAACACAATGTAAAGAGATTAAGCTCTCAGAAAATTTTACCTGCCACTTGAATAAACATACAAATTGCAATAGTTCAAGATGCATCTATTTACTGACCTGCCCTTGCGACACACATTATATAGGCATGACAATGAGACAAGTAAAACTAAGGATCATGGAACACAAGAGCAACATTCGTTGCTCCAAAACTCATACCAGACTGTACGAACACTATGTACAACATGGCCACAAAGCTGACAACATTAAATGGTTGGTCCTTGAATCCCACGCTTCCATCACCCACCAAGCGCTGTTCAGGATCGAACAGCGATGGATACATCGCCTCCAGTTGGACACCCTGGGCCTCAATGACTCTGTACCTTGGACATTATTAGCGAGATAACTCCATCCTCTATCATATGAGTGTCTCCCCTTGTTATCATTACGTTATTTATTTCATTACATCTAGGTCACTTGGGTTATGTTCCCTTCATTAACACTAAGAGCCTTTGGGTAGCCACCTAACTGGCTCTTATACATTGGAGAACACCCCAATCTGTAGTCACAACATACAGATACTTTTCAACATCTCAAACCACTAATACAACTTACTGACACTTCTCAGTATCGCGGTGTATACTTTAACTGACATACTTGGCCATCCACAGACTGTTCTCTGTTTCCCTACTCACATCTATCCTGACCTTGCACCATGAGGTCGTCCGACTACCCGTGCTACCGCAGCTTGACCATGGATGGGATACACTGATCTTGGTGCCAGCATGTTGGGTGGATCCGTTTAGCATTTACTTTATCCAACATGACCCCACCACCACATCCTAGTTATTCGCAGGTCCTCTTAGTCAAGTTCCTTTCCAATTGAAATGATTAGACCATGCCAATTACCTTCCCTGGTCACGGTCCCACTAATTTCTCTCGCCCCACTTTAGTGAATTGACGACCGCCATGTTTCACTATTTACATGTGATATATTCACCCGGTGGATAAATATGTCAGTTGACACTCTCTTAGCGAGGTTTCGGTTCTCATTCAACCCGATACACCACGCCGGTCATTATCCACCTGCACAAATCACCCCTCTCCAAGATGGCCGCCACTTTAGCGGCGCTATTCCACTACCCAGACACATTATGCGCGTCCACGCCGATGCACTAACGCGGCCGGGGTGACGTCGGCCACGCCCACTGACGGGGCGCCACTCTGCGAATTCGCGGGCATACAGCATTTAGACGTGATGGCCCCGCCGGGACTACACCAGCTGTTCCGCGCTACCGGCAGGGGCGCCTCGCGTTGGGGGTAGGTTTCCACCCTGGCTGTTCGTAACTTCAGGTAAGCGTGGTCGCGCTAATGTGCTCTTCCTTGGTAGTTGACATTGCAATCGGGTGATTGGCTCTACCAGGAAGAGAGCCTAGTCGGTACTCTTGGCTCTGATCTGGTGAGCAGTTTCCTTGTCCATCGGGTACCTTACAGTGAATCTCCCGCTTCGAGGCCGGGGGGTTTCCCTGACGTTCCGGGCTCTGTGGCCAACGCGCGGACGGGTGCTAACCTCCTTGACCTGTCCGGCTCCCAGTCCGGAGGCGGGGTCGGCGATCCTCGCGGTCCTAAGGCGTTTCACGCGGGGCTCTCCTTTGGCGAGGGCTGACTCATGGGGCAGATAGGAGGGCTGAATTGGTTCTCTCTGGTCCCTCCATTCATTAACTTGCAGTCCTCTAGTTAGGCTGGGTGCCCACATACCTACTTGGCCTCACTATGATAATTTGCCTTAAACGAACAAACCCTTTGGGTGCCTGTATGTGTTCCTTTCTTACAGGTTTACTACCTCTCGAACAGCCCCACGGGAACAGACTGCGGGGCCCACTAGGGTTGTTCTTAGGGTAAGCACAAAACCAAAAAAACAGTCATCTACTTGTGCTGTGTTAAACCTCTTCCTTCCTTTTTGGTTTTCTCGCATTCTAGTGTACTTGGTTGTATTGTTTTTACAGTGCCAGCCTCATATTACACTGCTCAAATGTCAGGAGTGGTCCTATTACAATGAATATGCCTACTATGGTGTAATTTGAGGAATAACCCTTGTACATATGTGCTGTATGGTGTATGGAGTATGTGTTGGAACCTAGTTATGGAAGGAAAATGCCGTTCAATATGCTAAATTGGCTCCCCTCTACCTGTTTCTTCTTGGTTCCCCTCTAGAGTAAGACCAGTTGGCTTGCTCCCTGACTGACCCAATGAGGTTGTATCTTTTTAATTCTTTAAATCTTTATCAATAATTTCACTGTGTAGTACCCAACACTTGAGGTCCTGAAGAATTGCCAGACAGGCATGAAACATGTCGACCTTTTTAGAGGGTTGAGTTAGTTCGCTGTAAATTAGGCAGTTTCTTTCTCCCCTCTCACCCCTTTTAATAAGGGAGTCAGCCACTCCAAATAAAGTTCATTGTGGACTGACTTACCTTCTTTTAAACCTCACCTATCCCTCACGACTACACTTTCACCAGACCCCTCACACGCACTCAAAATATTGGCTGGAACAGAAGATCTCCAACAAAGAGCGCCTACGGCGCCCGTCAGACATTGCAGCGCCAGTCTGACGAGGAGCAGGAGACCAATGATGAAGCATGACACCTAGGTTCCTGGGTGTGTGAGGTCCCCTAGTTCCAACAAGGGAACACCTGGTTCCCTGCCTCTGTCCCGTCTCCATCGCCTTACACCTCCTTCCTTTCTAACTCTGGGGAACTCAGTATTCTTTTGCTTACAAGTTGTCTGGACGCATACTTTGGACCCCGTTAAACATCGTCCACTTCTGGTTCCTTATTTTGTATCTAAGGGCCTGTGAACACCCCAGCAGACGCTCAACCCCTGCTGTGCATGGCTGTAGGCAGCCGACCCCCACTGTCATGCACAATGGTGGTTAGCCGCAGGATCTGGTCTATTACCAGACGGTTGTCATTCATTTAAAATGAATTTTTGGCACATCGTACCTTACTGGGGATGTCCTGGGTACTGAGTGCTGAGATCACACTACCAGGGTTGGCCACAGGGTCTGGCCTTCGGCCACCCCTGCAACCAACTCCCTGCAGGCACCCTGCATCCGGCCAAGCTGTGCGCCCAACCCCCCACTGGTGACACAGACAATTGTGCACTGTCATCAGCAGTGCACAGCACTGTATTGGCCCTGTCCCAGGCAGGCAGCCAATCCCCACTGTGCATGACCTACAGTCTACACAATAGTGCTGTGTGTCAGCGTGTGCCCACTCTGCCCCCTTATGTGGCATCTGATGCCTACATGCATATGTACAATGAAGAGACTAAGTGCTAGAAAAAATGGGAAGCTCTATGCCTACCGCCATGCTTTAGGAGGCTAAGCAAGATTGTCAGATACAGTCTTCGGCCGCATGCTAGTTGCAAGGCTTTAGCAATTTGTGACACAGCTTCACCTGGGTGACATACTTCCTGAGTAAACAGTAACAGGTGAAATTGTTACCCATAATCTAACAGTTTAGTACAAGTAATTGTGAAGCGGTCCATGCATCACACCTCTTAAAACATTATACTGCTCCCTCTAAACCACACTTGAAGACCTTCATTATAGCTCACATACAAAGGGCTTGGGCAGGGAAAGATAAATAGTGCAGTTAATTAAAATGGCCCGGAGTTACTACCAGTGGATGAGATTAATTCAAGCACTCCACCTGTCAGTTTGAGGTTTTACTCAATGAGATGCCCTAAGTGTGACAGGTTTACCCAGATGTTGAAGCTCACCATGCTACTGACCTCAAGCTATACCACATTGCCCAGCCAATGAGGTCAAAAACAGTCTGAGGCTGCTTGAGTGATAATAATTCAGAGGAGAACTTTTTCGACAGTTCAGGTTGGGTGGTTCCTACTGGAGCAAGACCAAGGCAGTTCTACACACAGATGGCATGGTGGGCAAACAAAATAACAAACCTAGACGCAGCCCCAATTATTACAAGTGGTTGAGATTAATTGAAGTTTTCCGCACACCACATTTTTGTTTTTCTTAGTTTAAATAGAATCAATACTAAGGACTTCCTTTTGAGTCCTCATCACATGCTAAACTCACTGACAGGCCAGCCCTCTATTTGTGTTCAATCCCCCTCCTTCAGCACACGTACCACCATCTTTAACACTTTCAGCGAGATTCTAGGGATTATTCACCGAGATCTTACATTGAAAATTGCACGAACATAACTGAAAAATATTAAGCTACATCCTAGACAAACTCTGGTTTAACATCGTTCTTCTCCCACTGAAGCCTACACATTGCAGTACACACAGAAGCATGAGCTAGAACATAGCATTACCTTTCCCAAGTAAGGCATAGTCTTCCTGTCTACCTTTGGATGAATATATGATAGCAAAACTCAGTAACCTTACTTTTCAAGATTGTCTTATCTGTATCAGCTAATTTACTATTAAAAGCACTGCATCACAGGACATATTCAAGTTTAGATATTCATTAGCAAAAAGTACTCAAACCTGGAATTAGGCCTTGTCCCGTGCAGGCGATCATTACTGAAATAGTTTCATACCATCTCACTCACTTGCAAACTGCTTGTTGTTAATGAACTAGTATGTTACCATTGAAAGTTGCTAATTTAATCGAAGACTTTAGTCTACATTGTTTATAAGGTAAATTGTAAGTAATTAATGTATGAGTGCTATCCCTCTACAGTGACTTTAGCTGTAGCATTTTGGTGGTAGATTACCCTGAAGATTTAGAGTGAGGTTCATGCATGAAATACATGACATACATGAAATGGACAGCCATCTTTAATGCTCTTCTAAATAAGCACTCTATCGCACATTTTGTTCAAGAACTTGCAAACTCCTTGACCATGTGGGAGTGAGCAAAATAGGTTGTCAGGGAGGAAAGCAGGGCATGCAGGCACAGAATGAGGCCCTCAGACTTTCTTCCTTTTAATCGGACACTGCTCCCTCCCACGCAATACATGATAACATGTACAGAGAAGCTTTTTAACCCGTAAGACAGTGGAATCTCTCTGCATAGCTTCTAATCTCCAAGATCAGCTGTGGGTCCCTGTGGTCAATGACAAACACTCAATCTACACCACTTATCTCCAACTAGCTTTCAGGACTAACAGCAAAAGAGAATTCATAAAACCCAATGCAAGTTTGGCACACAGCTTAAAGGAGAAGATACTACACGTGGTAAGTCACATTAAGTCTCACACTGTACCTGGTGCACAAAAGTGTGAAAAAGAGGTGAGTATTGTGAGGTGATACCCTTTTACAGACTCCCACCCACCCCCCCAGTTTTTGCCCTTTTGTTGCTGGATTTCATGCTGGTGTAATGACTGTGATGCACTAGGCCTTGCTGACCAGGACTAAGTGCATGTTCATTAACCTATAAAACGTGTTATTTTATTGGCTTGCAGCTTGCAACTTGAATGCACTTTTTCCTAAAATTTCTCCAAGCGTAGATAGGAAACAAGGATTCTAATCCTATTTTGGCCTTGTCAAGAACAATCTAGCAAGGCCTACACAGTGAATAGCTTTTAGGTGTTATAAAACTGTAAGAGCACACTAACCTCTCTATATTGTGTGCCATTTTTTAAATATTAATACCCTGCCTGTGGGCTTACAAGCAACACTTCAGAGTGACTTATAAATATATAAAGATAGGCTTTGTCTACTGCAGGCCATCCAGAGCACAATGGTGTATTTTTTAGGAAAAAGTGCATTCAAGTTGTGCCATATTTAATTTTTAAAGTCTGGCTTAGTATTGAAATCCGATTTCTGATAGCTTAGGTGGTAAAGTAACTTGCTAAAAATTTACTAAAGGCTACCCAAGTTAGAACTAGTTTAAAACAAGCTATGCCACTCATCACGCCCCCAGAGCTACAGTAGACATCCTTGGCTTGGAGATTTAACAAATTGGTTCAAATGACAATAAACCAGGAACAGCAAAACGTTAAACACCTGGCAGGGATTAGGTACCTGGAAGTGGGCAGGAACAGTTGGCAAAATAAAGGGCAGCTTTATTAATATCTCTTTTGACTTGGACAGCATCTCTTATTTATTTCCAGAACCCTCCCATTACAGTAGGGGAGAGAACTAGTTTTGATCCTGTCAAATGGGAGGAGATCTCATCTAAATAATGGAGAGGCAAATAAGCTAAAGACAGGCCTTCCTAATGGCAGCTGGTTTCTGCCGTTTAGAAAATAGGGTTGCTCAGTAATATTGTTATGAGGGAAATAGTAAGAGCTGCAAACAGAGGGGGCAAGACTTTGAGAAAATTGTTAGGATTGGGTGGTACAATTTCTCCAGTCACTGGCTAGCTCAGAGGTTAAATCTAGCATGTGTTCACCATCTCCACAGAACATTCCAGGATCTGGGAAGGCTTTATCTGAAGAAGAAAGCCCCACTGGAAGAAGACTCCTGACTCAAGCTGAAAGAGGCAGATTCACACAAGGACCCTTGAATCCTTCTGGCATCCAGGGACTGGAACTGGTCCCCAAAAATCAAGTCCTTGGCCTCCTGTCTGATTCAAGGACATAAAAAGCAGGATGACTCCTCATTACAAGACATACCTTTTAACTACAAAGGATTGGACCCTGCAGGAGACCTGGCTAGAGAAGGAGCTGGTGCCTAGCAGCCTGCCCTGAGGAGCAGGGGCTTTAACACTGAGGAAGAGGAACTTTTCCAGCATTTCAAAACAGTTAGGACATAGTCACGTTTTCCATCTTTGGAATAACAGGGCAGGGTGTGGAGGGTTGCCCAGGGAGATTGCACACAAGGTGTTATGTTGAGATCTGGTTCAGGTATCTAGTCTTGCTCTGCTGGAGGATTCTGAGACTAAGTCCACAGCTAAAACCTTGGACTGGGGTGAGGCGGCAAATCTACTGTCCTTTTTGCACAAAGAGCTACAGATCCCACTGTTTAGAACTACTTGTGTGGAACAAGGGAAAAATTGCCTCCATCTGTGGAAAAGTCAGCCCATAACGCACCTGATGCCCAGGCTGCTGGCGCAGGACGCCTCTTAGTTCCCATCTTGAACAATTACCAAATAAAGAGACGGGCGCTGGAAGCAGGAAAACAAGAACAGAGTTTTATTTCTCATGAGGAGAGCCTGTCATTTCGGACACTCGCATAGTGTCTTCAGGAGGTGCTCTAACAAGTTTCTCTGAGGCTTCGTCTTTTATACACATGTTTATGATGCACAAACATTCCTTATTGCAATAAAGACGCTTTGAAGTAGGAAAAAGCATGCTTGGAATCCCAGCTTCAGGCCTATTCCCATACCAGTCGCTCAGATGTCATCCTCCCCTCCTAAATGTAACAAGAGATTGTGATCTCTCAGCCGGACATTCCTACAGGACACGAGGGCAGGAGGGGATGATCAGATCAAAGGTTGGGCAGGCGATAAGATCGGGCACTTCGGTTGGTGTATCACGGTTTTGTTATGCTGGGCAGGAAAAGGGAGGGGGGTGTACATCCACGAGGCTTGGTCTTAGGACTTGGGACCGGGTCGAAAGGCCAAGTGCAGCTGGGGGGGCTCGTCAGCTGAGGGGAAGGGTGTTCTTGGGAGGAAATGGGGGGGTGTGGGTCAAGCAGGAGTGTTACTTCTAGAGCAGGGTCACGCAGAGGGAGATGGTTTTATGGCCGATGCATGAGCAGTGCGCGCGGGGAGGGGTGCCGGGGGTTTAACAAACGGGCAGAGAGGCCATGGTGCCTAAAATGGCTGTCGTGTACGTGTGTGCATGGGTCTATGCTGGCGGGATAACACAGTCAGTGTTTCGCGATATCCGTTCTGCTTACAACAAGGGGTACAGTGAACACAAATGAACGCCGCTTATGTGCATATACATTGCCATTTTCAACAGTCGCCGCTTTTTTACATAAGTTAGTTCATTTCGGTGTTTACCTCAACTGACGGAGTGTACATATAGCCATGTGTGGCCAATGAAATAGCGTTTGTCAATACTAGCAGATTGCGTGTAACCATATACAGTCGATACGATTAGCGGAATGCGGTACGTATGAATTTACATTTGTTGGGTTATTCATACAAGTCTAGAGATCGGCATAATACTTAGTCGGGGTCAATCAAGAAAAAGGTTCCGACACATTATAGAATCAGGTTCTGACTTTCTCTCCGGTGACATCAACATACAGTAAAAAGTGCTCTGATACCTTCGGGTCTTGTCAGTGCTATAAGAGACTTTTGGAAAACTAAATACATGAGTGACCGATGAAACATTTTTGAAAGCAATACAAAAATGGTTGAGGGAGGAATTCAGTTCGATACAAGCAATTAGTCAAGGGGTGGGTAGAAAGTTCAGGAAGGGGGGTCTTCGTCACAATGTCTTTTTAACAGCGAGCCATCACTGGTAGGCTCTGGTAGTCCGTCTTCTTTCGTTGGCGATGTTGAGCACCGGCGGCGGAGCTATAGGTCCAGCTCGGATTCATCCTTACGCGTTGCAGGGTGCGATCAGTCCTCTGCTGTTAGATCACAGTCCTGTTTCCTAACTGATCTTCTTAGGGGTGCCTCATGCTGGGCACCTGCGTGTCTTTCTTCTTCCGTGGCAAAACCTTATTCTATCTAAATGCTGCTCTTCTTTTCTGAGTCAAAAGTTATGCGAAAAGGGTGAAGTTGTTGAATAATCGAGGGAAGAGAGGGCGGAGTGGGATCAGATCTTTGAACACACCAAGGGACCAAAGGAGCAAAGGACGACGAGCAGGCAGGCCCATCAGTCGGGCTCAAAAGGGACGGGGACTTCAGGCACGAGTGGGTCAGCAAATCGAGGGCTTCAAGGCAGCCCTTCATTCCTTCATCTGCCGAGTTTGAGAGTGGTGCCTCGTCCCGCGTCTCGTTGCTCTGCGACTCCACCTTTGGTTGAGGTCACACGTGCTTCATGATCTGTGGCCAGGCTGTGCGTCACGTCCAGCTCCTCTCCTCCGGTGATTGTATCTTTGAATGGGTACAAAACAAGTTTTAGAAAACTGGCAGGAGAAGACATTTATACATCTCAATTCCGTCCCCAATCCGAAGTAGGTGGGGGATAGGTTCATCGGTCACAGTCAGAAGTCATCACTTATGGAGTATGTAGGAGGGCATTTCCACTGAATTCGTAAGCCTATTTGGCGTTCATTCGTGACGTACGTGGAGAGAAATCGGACTCCCATCGACAGTGTATTCTATCAAACTCGAAATCGAGTCCTTAGGTAGAGACTCGCCCTTTTTTAACCCAAGTACTGACAATCTTACATTTCCCTTCGGGGTCGGCTAACTCTTGCAAGCAGGGGGGTTATCATCATGAGAGGGGGGCAGAGGTTAAACATGCTTTTCTTGGGGAGCGACGGTTAATCAAGGTCATCAATTACGCTTCGGGGATAGCTGATATGGAGCTGGGGTGAATCGGGGGAAGCGAGGACGCTTTGGACAGGGAGCTGGGGTCAATCGGGAGAAGCGAGGACGCTTTGGACAGGGAGCTGGGGTCAATCGGGAGAAGCGAGGACGCTTTGGACATCCGCACTTAAGTGCAGAGGGGTGAGGCAATCTGGGCATTGGGGATTGCATTTCTAACGAAATGAAAAACAGAAGACCATTGACGTTATAGTCCCCCTATAAAAAGGCCAGATTAGGGGACATCAGTCGTCTTACCTGTCCTTTCTTTCATTACCAACTCGGGTTCTATCGTTTTGCAAAAAGGAGAGGTAGTAATATGGCAAGTTACAATCGTTTTAGTTCCTGTCAATTTTGCCGAACACCTTTGTGTTCGAAGAGACCCAATTAGGTTTGTGCCGGTGGGGCACAACGTTACCACACAAGGGAGGAGGGAACAGGGGGACCCTCAGAGAGAGAGAGAGAGTCGTCCGCACTCTAAACGAACCATTCGGTACACGTATATGTGTGTGTGTGAGAGAGAGAGAGAGAGAGAGAGAGAGAGAGAGAGAGAGAGAGAGAGAGAGAGAGAGAGAGAGAGAGAGAGAGAGAGAGAGAGAGAGAGAGAGAGAGAGAGAGAGAGAGAGAGAGAGAGAGAGAGAGAGAGAGAGAGAGAGAGAGAGAGAGAGAGAGAGAGAGAGAGAGAGAGAGAGAGAGAGAGAGAGAAACGTGTACAATAATAGGCCATTTAGTGCGCACACAACACAGAACAGCAGGGGTCAAGTAATACGGAAACACAGGCAGAGGGACGACGTAGATCCATACATTACGTACACACAAACTCAGGCGGGGGAGACAGTACATGTATTATATACAAAAAATCCAAGACAAAACATAGAACAGTTATTGGTATTATACACAAAAATCCAAGACAAAACATCGAACAGTTATTGGCCAAAATGATCTCTTCCTGTATGCTGCGCATCCTTAGCATCCTAAGCTCTTTTTACCTTTTTCTTCTCTTTTATCGTCGGCTGCCTTCACTGGTGGCTTTGGTTGCACACACTTACGCCTTTGGCAATTGGTCAAGAACTAACCTGGTCGGGCTAATGCTCACGGTGGGCTGAGGCAACAGTGGGTGTCAGTTGGGAGAACAATGGGGCAGCTTTGAGTTTCATGTCTATGAGGGTGCGAAAAGGAGGTAGTAGATTTTAAACACTGGCAACATTCCTAGTCCTCCAAGCGGAGGGTACTTGGGTAAACCTCACCTCGGAATATTCCTTAAACTTTCCCTATTTAGTTAAACGTAGGAATTTATTCATTAGTGCACGTCATTCTTGGTTGTATTATTCGGGGTGCCGAGCGAAGTCATATTTTGTAGTTTCCGCTTCAGGCTGTCCTCCCAAGCGCTAAGTTCAGGGAGAGAAATAGTCATTGTTTGCTCGTCGTGTTTAGGCACCATAATCGAACCCCTTTTTCCCATCTCTTCGTCCGCTAGATCACCATTTTTTTTTTTCGTACTTTAATCGACGTTCCGATGTGACCTGCAGAAAGAGGGAAAAAAGAAGGGGGGTGGGGGGGGGGGACGGGGGCAGCATTTAAAAACACATTAGCGCGCATAAACCCAAAAAGGCTTTTACTTACAACATACTCTGCCTATCTCCACGGGATGCAGTCCCTGCCAACTTGACGTTTAAGCCCAGGTGGACCGTTTAGTGTGGGAGAGATGATTATCGGAAGCCTGTGGATAGCATAGGTCGCCCAAGTGTGGTATTACGGATCGTGTGCAGGGGGGGGGGGTCAGAACAAAGTGCAGTCGGTGCAAAGTGGGGGGCGAGCTCGTGCTCTCCTTTGAGGAAAAGGGATAACCTACAGTGGTACGGGGTCGTTGTCGTTTGTACTAGGGGGGTCAGGTGGCACTCCTTCGGGGCGACTTAGGGGCATTTTAAAACAACTTTCCTGATACAGGTAGCATATAAAGTATAGGCTAAATACCAGGATCTTTAGCGGTTGCTTTAGGCTGTACAAAAATGAAAAACACATACAACAAAAACCTGGACCGTTCATATTTGCAATATTTCTGCGTACTATACTTTTTAACCCTTAACTAATCGAGCTGAGCCATTTCACCTGTATTTTAGTTATATCGGAAATAGTGGTCATTTATTCGAAACTTACCAATCTACGCGTGACAACTACGTTTGCTTTTTCCAAAAATCTTTAATAAGAATATCGGTGCACAAATACGGGCCTACAACCCCGTGGGCCGGCCACGGAGCAGGCTGGAACTGTACATGTGGGGATACTTATTAGTGGAAAACCTAATGGAGTCGGTGGTCGTTGATTTCATAATAAAAAGTGCGACAAGTGCAATAAAATCATATCGAAACTTCAGTGTGAGCGAGTATCATAAGTGTTGAAATTCGAACTTTCAATAATCATGATGCGCCAAAACTTAACAACAATTCATTGTCCGAATGTTCAATCAGTACCCATCTCATGTCAATTCATTGTCCGAACACATAATCAGTACCCATCCCATATCAATTCATTGTGTTTAAAAAAACTGCATACATATCTCATGACACCAAGGCTGCGCAATCGGGGTACAACAAGGAGTTGAAAGTTTCATTTGTACCAGAGCCATTTTGGGTGCAGCCAGACAGATCCAGGCATAGTCAAAATCTCCACCAACTCGTGGTTGGCCCAGAGCCTCTTTCGGCAGTGCAAAAGTTCCGTTAAAAGGGCAACAGAAAGGATCGGCGGTATGAACCATCAGTCAAAGGGGGAGGGAGGCAACAATTTTATTTATTTTTTTCTACCGGGTCATACTGGGTTTTCACCGGAACTGATCCGAACTGTAGTCTGCAGGATTTTAGTCATTCAAACTGAGGCTGGCGCCAGCATGGGAGCGCCGACGTCTCGCGGCTACATTTTCATCGTTCCGCGGGCAATCATGGCAGTCATTCCCCATCGGGGGTGTCTGCGGGGGTCGGGGGCCCCCGTGGCTCTTATAGAATCTTCAAAGTCGAGGAGAACACTTCTGATTGTGGGACTCATTTCTTAATTAACAAGCAACCGGGCCATCCCTTCACGCCGGGCCCGCTCCTGCAGGGTCGACCGCCATTTTACGAGTTCCAGCAGTCACTGCATCACAAGAGTGGACGAACCCTTGTCGGGTGAGTGGAGAGTTGGGGGTGCCACTGGGGGCCTCCACCTGGGGAGGTGGGAGAGGCTCGTTCGCGCCGCCTCTCCCTCCCAGCGCACCCCATGCCGTTTTTCTCGGCGTTAACATTCATGATGGCCGGACCAGGCGATGAGAGGGGGGGGGGGGGGGGGTCGGAGGCATAGGCAAGACATCCCCCCCCGGTGGCCTGCAAGGCGCCGCTTCAGGGCAGAACAGGGAGCTCATACCAAGCCGGGCTGGACCAGGAGATACGAGGGGGGGGTCGATGGCATGAGCAAGACATCCCCCCCCCGTGTTGTCGCAGCCATTATTGAAGAAAGAAGAGGAGGGGACGCCCGTTTCCCGTCGGCCTCGGCTCCTCTTCTGGCCCACCTTATGCGACGACCTCCCCGGCCGACGGCTGGCAGCAGGACCCGCCCTACACGTGCCGAAGATCTCGTCTTCCGGAGGGGCGTAGCCGCGGACCTGTTGCACTTCGGGAGTTTCCAGAATGGGGGTAGGTATCTGCTGACTTGTATCTATCTCATGTTACCGTTATTGGGGCGTGGCAGGCGGTGGGACAGACATGTTTGGAGCAGTGAGGAGTGGCGAAGCCTAGTTGCCTCGTGGCCGTCGCGATGTCAAGCTTGGCTTCTCTTACCATTTTCATGTTTCTTATTACGGGCTTATTTCTAACGTTTCTTATTTGTAGCGAAATCATGTGTTTTATCGTGAGCTATTTCTAACGTTTTCCTATTTGTAGCGAAATCAAAAACTCATCAGTGGCCTACTGATTTTGCTTTCTTATTTCTTTCTTTTTTTTTTTTTTTTCTTTCCTTTCTAGCGTGTTTCATGCTAAAGTTTCTGTTAACAGGATACGGTGATTACTTCGTTATTGTTGCATATGTCCTTTTTATTAGGGGTGCCCTCCGGTCGAGCCAGATGACCTACCTCTAATAAATGGTCCGGGTGGAACTAGTTTAACAATCAGTGGGGAGTAGATAGGCACGAGAGATTACAACGGGGGACAAAGGTCCACATTACCTACCCTTCACTACTTACAAAGATTAGACAGAATATTTCTTTTCTACGTTATTTGCAAACAGGGAATGCCTCGAACCAACTATTCCTTGAACAATAAAATGTCCAAGTAATCAATCAATCAGTGGGGAGAAAAAAAATGGGCATGAGGGATTACAATAGGGGACAAAAATCTGCATTACCTATCCTTCACTATCTGCAAAGGGGGGCAGAATATTTCTATTCTTCCCTGTTTGTAGACAGGGAATATCTCAAAGAGCAAAAATCGATAAAAATCGATAACAAACAATCAGTGGGGAGAAAGATAGGCATGACGGATTACAATGGGGGACAAACGTCTGCATTACCTATCCTTCACTATTTGCAAAGAGGAACGTTCCTATTCATCGCTGTTTGCAAATAGAAAATGTCTCAAAGAGAACCAATACTTCAAGTACAATCAATCAATCAATCAGATGGATAAAGCCATCCTACCAATCGGACGTAAAGACGTCCTACTTAACCTTACCCGGACCGGACCGTGTGGGCAATTCTTCGCCTTCCCTTTTCCAGCGCCCAATCGTTCTCTTTCTCCATGTTTTTACCGCAGCATTCCTGTGGGATTCCAGTCAGGACAGTAGGTCACTTGAGAGAGGTCCGTTCGGAATCGGTGAAGTTCATTCAATCGGCAGCCGGACGAGGGCCCTCTCAAGGCAGGTATACTCCAATCGTTTAGATGTTCACCCCATCGTCTGGACCTCTCTTACCGGACCTTATGTCGCTTATGGACCCCGCGTTGGGACGCCAATTGTGGAAAAGTCAGCCCATAACGCACCTGATGCCCAGGCTGCTGGCGCAGGACGCCTCTTAGTTCCCATCTTGAACAATTACCAAATAAAGAGACGGGCGCTGGAAGCAGGAAAACAAGAACAGAGTTTTATTTCTCATGAGGAGAGCCTGTCATTTCGGACACTCGCATAGTGTCTTCAGGAGGTGCTCTAACAAGTTTCTCTGAGGCTTCGTCTTTTATACACATGTTTATGATGCACAAACATTCCTTATTGCAATAAAGACGCTTTGAAGTAGGAAAAAGCATGCTTGGAATCCCAGCTTCAGGCCTATTCCCATACCAGTCGCTCAGATGTCATCCTCCCCTCCTAAATGTAACAAGAGATTGTGATCTCTCAGCCGGACATTCCTACAGGACACGAGGGCAGGAGGGGATGATCAGATCAAAGGTTGGGCAGGCGATAAGATCGGGCACTTCGGTTGGTGTATCACGGTTTTGTTATGCTGGGCAGGAAAAGGGAGGGGGGTGTACATCCACGAGGCTTGGTCTTAGGACTTGGGACCGGGTCGAAAGGCCAAGTGCAGCTGGGGGGGCTCGTCAGCTGAGGGGAAGGGTGTTCTTGGGAGGAAATGGGGGGGTGTGGGTCAAGCAGGAGTGTTACTTCTAGAGCAGGGTCACGCAGAGGGAGAGGGTTTTATGGCCGATGCATGAGCAGTGCGCGCGGGGAGGGGTGCCGGGGGTTTAACAAACGGGCAGAGAGGCCATGGTGCCTAAAATGGCTGTCGTGTACGTGTGTGCATGGGTCTATGCTGGCGGGATAACACAGTCAGTGTTTCGCGATATCCGTTCTGCTTACAACAAGGGGTACAGTGAACACAAATGAATGCCGCTTATGTGCATATACATTGCCATTTTCAACATATCCCTCCACAAGGCCTTCCGAAAACTGTACTTGAATGAGGAACTTTGAGATTTGCTAAATTCATACCTACATAGATGACATTATTTTTTATAAGAGGAACTGTTTTGAAATACATCCAAAACTGCAATACCCTGAAAGCTAGGTTTCTTTGTTCTATACCACTTGGTGTGTTTTAAGAAGGACTGAATGTCTTCAAAAGATAACTTACTTCTCTTACCAGGGATGTCTTTTGGTCATATGTAAATAAATACTGTTTTGAAGTTGCAACCTTCTTGTCAGCATTTTTGCCTTTAGTCTAGATTAGCACTTTGGACGGATTTTCATAGATATTTAGGTATATTTGGTTTGCACTGATTGCCAACATTTAGATACCAAAGAATTAACAAGACTGGCGGCAGAAAAAAATTGGGTTTTTACTGTACTTCTTTGACACATATTGTGCTCGATTAAATAAATAGAATTCAATAAAATAGTGAACTCGTACTGTAGTCTACATGGGCAAATCATCAATAAAGGAGAAACGTTTTCTAACACTTATGTACTGCCAAATCCCGAAGGAAAATAGTTTTCATAATCAAACAGTTAACACTGCCAGCAAGGAAAGATGCTTGCACACACATTCATTTTACTTATTTACTTAAGACTTGTGCGAGTGCCACTGATTTGGACATAGTTCCTATATACAACCGACCTAGATGTAATTGTTTTAAATATGGTAGAAACTAGAAATTGGTTTTGTTGTGAAGAAACGTTGCTATGATTCCAGCACAAAAGTTGCTTTGCATTTTGGAGAGATTTGTAATTCAAAAACATGCAGAAAATAATGGTGATGATTAATACACATCTTGTGTATGGCTGTATTCAAGAACAAAGTAGTCCTCAAATGCAATGCAATCAACACTGCACCCAAAGAGGCTCACATGCATACTTCCATGGTTAGATGAATCACATTTAATTGATGTTCTATACAATTGCTACGTACTAAGTCATAATGGATGCATGTTTATCTGTGCTTCAGTATGCTAGCACTTACTTGCGTATGCACAGAAGCGGACGTTTAGTTATTTACTCCAGACCTGTGTCAGTGAACTGTATTCCAACCCTGCTCTGCACAATTATCAAGTATTTCACTTACTAACATTTTGCATGTGCCTATACGTGGGTTTTGGTATGCAAGTACTATGTTGTGATGGGTAGGACAAATGTCGCTTTGGCTTCTATGCAGAAGGCAAGTTCCACCTCTCCAACTCCCCATGCACCCCCTCTTTATTAATGATTAATCCATCAGCTCCAACTTGCTTATCTCAGCCTCCGCTCTCTCCCCTTCCAGTGTATTGGAGGGAAACCATCTACAAATAGATTTTAAACCATACCGAAATGGCTGCCCAAACATTGGTATGCATATGGAGAGGCTATATTGCAGTGATTTTTCTGTAAGCAACAAAACAAAAACAAAAATTCCAAGATGGAAAGCCATACATTAACCTGCACACACGGCGGCTATGTTGGAATTATATTTTTCGTTTGCTTTAAGAAAAATAATTCGAACATGTTCACCTCAAACGCATGCTTAGGCACAAAGGCTATATTGGAATAATTCTTCTTTTGCTTTAAGAAAAATCAAAGATGGCTGCCGCACACACAGAAATCTTGAAATTATTTTTCTTTGCTTTAAGAAAAAACCTTTGAAGATGACTACCCGTGCCTCGGCATGCATGTGCAGCAGTAATCTTGAAAGTTTTTTTCCTATTATAAAAAACAAAACAAAACAAAAAACATTCCAAGATACCCGTCATACCTTCAAATATATGCATGGAGGTCATCTGCAAAAAAAAAAAAAAACATACACTGGGAAAGCCAATAGGCATCACAGGTGCAACCTAATGGCTTTGACAATGCCTGTTTACCGGATGGTATTAATAATATTTATTATTTATTCAGTATTGGGAATGTGGTGTAGTGGGTAAGTTGCGTGCTTTGGAGCCGATTCAAATAACAGCTGCGGCACTTGGCCAAAAACTGTATTCTGTGGACAGAACCTCATGTTTCAGATTGTTTTGCTACAATAAAAATGTTCTCTGTAAAATGGGCAGCTGCTTCTTGTAGATGCTATATCAAATACTTAAAAATATAGAATGAAGAAGAGTTTAGGAAAAAAACTGATATTATGGACCCACCGTCAACAAGTCTAACCAACTACTATTTTTTTCCAAAAGAGAGAGAAACATCTGAAGGAAAAAACACTTCAATGCATACAAGTCTGCGTAGGCCTTTTCTGTTGAGGTAGTTGAATATGGCAATTTCATACTAAAGAACGTATTGGTTTATTCCCTTCCACAAACCAGGCAAGAAAGACCTTTAAGTGTACTTATGCAATATAGTAAAATGTGTGTTTTGTTGTTGTTCATGTTGTGGGAAAGACTATATATTGTATTCTGCGCAGCATACCCATGTATATCAGTGTAGTATAATGAGGCCAGAAAATGTGGTCTCATTTAGTGTTTTAATTTAGATATTAAAACCTGACTGAGATGGTATACCATTCTGGCATCTCAAAACATCACACCAGAACATCCCAATGTAAACAGATCAAACCTACAACTGAAAGATTACACATCATACCTAAAAAAAAGTACGTTTACAATCATGTTGTTTTCTATTTTTAAGCCTACCTGGTAGTCTAGAATGCTAAATCCTAATCCCTTTGAGTCTTTCTGTAATTCCACAACTTTGACATCTGAAGACCAAAGCGCAAGTTCACCATCTTCAGCTTCTTCAGCATTAACTTCTTCATTATATTCATCCTAGAAATTGAAATAGTAGACTTTTGTTGAATGGTAACCTAACATGCTATGATATGATAAATGGAAAACATACAAAGATCTGTGAGTTGCTCATTTGGTTAAGGCGTCAGCTGTATACGTTGTTAGCGGCTTTTACCAAGGCAAGATTATCTCAAGACTCATACTTTAGTTTAAAAAACTGAGCAAAGATTGTTGCTAGGAAATTAAGAAATTAATAATTCAATAGAGTATAACTGATTGCAAACATTGCTTTAAGGCAACTAATGAACATTATTATTATAACAAGCTTGTGATGCTCAATTACTTCACAAGGACATCATCTAGTAAACTGTGTTGAAGATATTGTTATGGCCCAATCCCTAACGCACTGAAAATGCATATTGCAAAGTTATACAAATATATTTCAGTGTTTGCTTAGAATTCTGGTCATTCAAATGATTGCATGAAGCAGTGTACAGTAAAATAGAATAGAATATGGTGACAGCAAAAACTCTCACCTGCCTTTGACTATATCATTTTTTAACTTCTGCTAGAACGAAAGCTAAAATATACAGTGAGAGCTAGTAGAAATAAGAAACATGTATTCCAGAATCATTGCATATCCTATGTTTTCTCCCAATTGACCTAAAATGTACAGAATAACCAATTATAGAGACATTAACAGAATAACATCAATTATAGAGAAATTGTTTCAAAAGGCAGTAATATTGCTCTGCTTTTCAATTTTATGAAAAATTAAAAAATATACAAATATACAAAACATTGAATGTGTTGAGCAATATAACAGGTAAATCCCAAGCTTACATGTTTTCAAGGTAAGCCCCCCCAACCAAAGTCAGTAATTCCACTAGTAAACAGAAGTGTTTAACACCACCACTGGCAGCATCTCCTCCAATTAGGCATTCTGTATTTTAGAGTGACTACTAGTCACCTGATAATTCACAAGTGTTACACTTTAGTCCTGTGAAAATGAGTGGATATGAAATGACTGCATGTTATGTTATGCTATGTTATTTGTACTTATAAAGCACACTGCTACCCTGAGGTGTCGTGGCGCTGAGTACTGGTGACCTGGGAAGCATAGAGTTGTTTAGTGAGAGAATGCTGAATTAATTACATCTGACACAGCTCTGACTGCTACCTAATCCAGCAATGCTGTGAGGGTCCTCACTGAGGGCAGTCATGCTTTCATTTCAAATCAACTATTTCAATGCCTCAATTATATTCCAAATTTTCTTCATAGAAGACAACCTGTACTGTTTGTCCACAATATTCTTGTAGGCACCTTATCCTACAGTGACTCAGTGCTACCCTCTGACAGAGACAGCTGCCTCATATGCCCCTTGCTTCCTTTCTTCCTACTTGAAACCCTCCAGCACAGTGAGAACCTTACTCATATTCCCGGTTAATGATAAATGAAGACTTCAAAACAATTCTACATCATATGTCTTCATCAGAAAAACGTTCTTGCACTCTCACCAGAATGTGTGTGCTTCCTCCAGAAAAACATCTGATGTTATTCTTCCTAGGTTATGTAAATGGAAATAAGTGAATTAAACACACTCTGCCAGAGTTTCGCATCTCTTAAGCCTGCTCTTCAAGAACTCAGAATTATCACCAACTCTCATTTAACAAGCTGTACAACCAGGTTTTTGGCACATATCCTTCAGGATGTCATTCACATAAAGCATAGGAATAGAGGACATATGCTGGTGCCCCCTTCACCTAATAAAACATATTTCCTAGTTTAGAGCATAGGGTTCATTAAGTAGTAAGGATAGTTCATGTGGCAATAGCTATTCTTCAGCAGAAAGTAATCCTGTCTGTGACCCACACAAGATTGTATGGCACCGTAGAAGGGTAGATCTGAAAGAGTCCAAATACAAAAGTAGCACCAGTCCCTTCTGAAGACAAACACCCAAGTACCTAACAAAACCCTCCTAAGAACATTACTTGGTGCTTTGGTGATTTCTCAATTGGATTTTGGCATATCATTCTTAACTGAATACCCCAATCCTAGCCCACTCTATTAAATGTTGTTTTACACTTCACAGCCTGACTCTTCATTAATAAAGAAAGTTTAATCGTATCACCCCATTCCTTAAAACATTACATTGGTTGCCAAATAGGACAATAGTTACATAACAATTATGCCACCTAGTACAAAAAGCTACTGATCTGAATAGGTCTACCTCGCTCAAACGGAGATAGGGTTCTTAGAAACAGGAATTATCTTGCTTAGAGGTACCAAGATTCAGACATGGCTAAGCTAAACTTGAGAGTTCTTGATGTTGCACCTGCTCTCTGGAGCTCTTTTCCTGGTTATTTAAGGACCAAATATTCTCTTAAGTCCTTTTAAAGACACTTAATAGCCTAACTCTAAGTTCCAACATAAACCCGTACCATCTAACTGCATCAATGAATTTAATTTTATAGTTCTCTGTATTAATGTAAAATGCCCTAATACTTTTGTAAGTGGCGTGCGCAATTTAAACCTTTTATATCAACACATAGGGAGACTGCATGCCTATTATCTATCAGGTCCAACAGTTTCTAAGTTTTAAGGAAAATGTATTTGGAAGTGAAGCAATCAGGGTAAGACTTGCTGATCATATGAGTTGCTTCTTGTTGCCTAAGGAACCGTAAGGTATGAGAGAGGATATTCTTTTCTAGATTTAGTCCCTATTTAGGGGTGTCTTTTCATGATTATCCAGGGCCATCTTAATATGTTGCAGCAGGTGGAATATTTACACATAGAAAGTTTGCAATTAACTTTAGACTGAACACAATTAGAGTAGCGCACCATTACTCTTAAACAATAATTAATTTGTAGAGCTCTAATGCCTTAGATTGGATGCAAAAGTCCCATTCCAGGAAATATTCTTGTTTAATGTAAAAAAGTGATTTTTGCACTGGTGCTCCGACAGACATCAAGGTTCCTTTTCTAGAACAACCTTTTCCAGGCTATAAGAGTGTTCATAAGATAAAGACAAGGTTCTCAATCCCTGTGTGTTCTATATGCCAATCTAGCATCTATTTTTCAAGGGACACTAGAAAGGTGCTCATGTGTAGATAGAAAGGGTTGGAAAATTAAAGAGTACAGCGGTGGGTTTACAATGAGTGTTGTCAAATGCCCTACGAGGGGAGACATCTAAATCTAACACTGATAAGTTGCAGGAGTTACAAAATTCTGAAAAAACGAGAATTGGTGAACAACTTAAGACTGTTCACATCTTTGCTTGATGCCAAAAATTACATTGGCTGCAAGGGGTGACTAGAATTCAGTTTAAATACCTCAATTTAAGGCAATGACCTCTCTATGACATCGACATATGATGGAATAAGTAGCATTCATTTTGAAAGATTGCTCTAACTAATGTATAGGGACTTGGATATAGGGAGATGTTTATTAATAAATTAAAATGAGTAATTTATGAATAGAAAAGATCAATGCCTTGTGGTAATTGCATACATTTGATTATGGATTATCAAGGACCCAAACACATGCTGACCCTTTGCCAGAAGTAAAGTGTGTTGCTACTAACAGAAAGAAGAACATTTCAAGGATCAGGGTTTTTCCATCCAGTCTAGGTAATAAAATGTTAACTTACAACAGCAGAAGGGGCTGGCCATTCCCTTCCCCCCTCACAGCACTAAAGAGTTTGAGTAACTTAAGGTGATCATCAGCCTTTTCCAATCCCATAGGTAGCTTTGATTCAGCTTATCCAGTCTTCACATGTGTTTGCCCAAGAAAGATGGCATTGAGAATTAAAATTAAAACAGTTAAAGGAAGGGCTGCCCTGCCCATTCCTTTCAATGCAATTTCGCCTACTCGGAGGCAAGTTACATATTTAATTTTAGTATTGTTGGCATAATTTAGATTTTTTGTTGCAGTTATTATTTCAGGTAAATAAAAAGACATATCTACCTTAATGCCCATCTACAAGTGCAGCAACAATTACAAAGGTGTATCCAGTGAAAAACCTATGTATCTAGTAATCACTACCCATTCTTTTTTTAAAAGGGGGGGGGATCTAACTTTCAACAAACAATAATATGATCTGGTGCATCACACTGGCATACTGGCGTTACTGGATGATTCTTTTTATATCCTTACCTTCTCCTCGGTGGTTTGGCTCTTGATGGGATCATCTATGGCTTCGCTGCCATCCTCAAATGTCCGCCTGCAGCACACCAATGTGAAAGGAGGTGGTACCTCTTTTAGGAAGGAGACTGCTTCACGGCGGGATTTTCCATACAACAGAGTACCATTTACCTATGCAATCAGAAGTGTCTCAATCATTATATATTTTTTGGCAATGCAAGATGTTATTAGCACGACAAAGCATGTAATCACCATCAGTTAATCTATATTGTGAAATATGATTCTCCTGAAGATGTGGCAGAAAGCATATTATATGACAAGTGACCAAACAAGATATAATATTTAATTCCCACCTCAACTAAAATATATCAGTACCAGAAAAGCTAGTTGACAATATGCACACAGAAAATAGCTATTTGAATAACAAAAACAAACTCGATTTTTTCTAAATATTTTCAAATATGTGACAATTTGTATGCCCAGTTCCAAACCTAGTATCATTTGAAGAATGTATTTGACATTTCGTCGGAGCTGGAACTGACAATATATTTTAAGTTCTGTTTTTATGAGATTAAAGCTTTTCTTTGCTTATGAACTCACGCATCCTGGCTGACAAAGAACTTTGCCTGTTTTCAGGCAACATCGCCTCTTATTTTGTTACCACATGAAAATCTATTTTTATTAATGCTTTTTATATAGAGGAAAGGGAAACATTATTCAAATTTAAAATGCCAAGAAGTAGGTCTCACTTCTAGGTCACTCATCTGTGGAGAAAACGTTGCGATATCCAGATCTTGCTTATACTATGAATTATCCTTTGGTTAAACACTATATACCAGTGGGTTTGCGAAGCCTGTGACTGCTTAGAAAATTAAAAAACATATTTATTAACTGTATATAAATAAAGAAGAACACATTTTAATTGAACATTTTAAAACATTCTGTAAAGGTGAAAGAATTTAAATTTGGAGGCTGAAAATTAAGTTAGTATCCTTTGATTGATCCAGGGAAGCAGTGCAAATGCATCAAATAAAATATAGTATGGATGATGAGTGGCCTCAATTGAATTCAGAAATACTTCATTCTACGAATCAAAATTAAATGTTGATTTTTTAAATTTGTCAATTAAATACAATATTTAATTGTTTGTGTATTTGTTTAATGAATGCTTGCTTCTGTATTTGTGTGTATTGGTTTGCGGATCAGATTGTCAAAAATGCTTAGGCCAGAGTACCCTGCTACCAGTAATGACTCAATGGGGTGTCGGATTCCAATAATGATTCATTGGGGGTCTCTAGTTTCCAATACTGATTAAGTTGGAGTCCACAGAAGTGTAAAGTTTATGAGCCACTGCTCTATACTAAGAAGAATCCAAATGTGTAGATTCCACAAGTAATTTAGGATTTGCACACACTCCATACATCTAGCATCTGGGTTTCCTGCTCTTCTACTCCCTCCTCTCTGCATTCTCTCTTCTAACTACCAGTCACATTGAACTGTTTTTCTGCTCCCCCTGTTCACACAGTGTTTCGTTTTTAGTGTCCCTCCTCTCCACTTAACATAGCATACATGGTTTCTCCGTGCTCGCTCTATAAAACATAAAAAAAAAAAATAAAGGAACAGTAGTTTATTCTGCCCTCATCTCCAAAGCCTGGATCATCTCCCTCCTCCTGCTGCTGGTATATAATGTAAGTGAAACTAAAGAGTATGGTCCAGGAAGTTCATAAAAAGAGCTGGAGGGGAAGTGGAGACCACCGCATGGTTGAGTCCCTGGCTTATCCCAGATAACAGAAGGTCTGGAACCGATTCCAGAGCCTCTGAAGAGGGTTATTTCAGGGGTCAATATAGAGGAATTGGAACGGACTATGAAAATAATGTTGGGGTGAAAATGGTCAGAGGAAGGAAGCAGATCAATTAGTAGCCACCGGCCAGATACAAATGGGAAGTAACAGCCATGGAAGGAATTATGTTTTGGATAAAGGAAAACGAAAATGGAGGTCCCTTAATTAAGTATAACGAAAATACAAAATCACATGTGCTCCAAGATTAGAAATCTTACTTGCGTTCGGCTGAATTATTATTTGGTGCGAAGATGAAAACACAGCAAGGGAAAATCAACGTGAGTGGAGGATTTTACCCATGACCAGGTAGTCAAGAGGAGGTGGTACCCGACTAGTTACATTGCAAATTCATTTATTAACTAAATACATGTATTAATGGAGCTATTCTTAGGCACTATGTGTTGAGAGCGATGCATTCTAATAACATGCAACATATTCTACAATTGTTGTGGACATTCTGATGAAAACGACCAGACACATCAGAACGCTGCACGTTTTCTTTCATGCAGCTCATCTACAAGTAATCTAAATATTTTTGGTACACTGCAACATGAGACGACAGAGTGTACGTGTGCCGCACAGCCACTTACAGAGAAAATGCAAGTATCACAAAAATGCAATGACAAAAAAAGCATCCAACATCTTGCACTTTACCGATGTGCAGGCAGTAGTTAACATTTTCCAAAATAGGATACACAATTATGCAGTTATTTTATATATTCTGAGAACTGAAATGCAACTAGTATGTTTTATCGCTTTAAGTTCCATCCTCCTCCTTTTTTATTGAAACATTTAAATAGAAACACATGGTTACTTTGTCACTCCATTTTACCTCCAAGATTTCATCCTCTGGCTGCAAAAGGCCGAATTTGGCAACAGGGCCATCCGCCGCAATAGATGATATGTAATGATGGCCATCGTAGGAGTCCAGCTCAACCCCTAACCTCAAGGTGTGAATAGGTAGTAGCTGCAGGAAAAATATATTGGTTACGTTTACAGTCTTAAGCATAAAGCTATTTCCAAATATTACATTGCAGATGACATGCTTGGCTTTGCCTGCTCATACAACACTTCTGACAAACTGAAGCATGCCAGATTAACACACGTGTCATCGGATGTGTGAAATGTGTATGTGTTGCTCTACATGTTTCCCCACCTGGTGTTGCTCTTCAGATGGGGTAGGCTTCACATGAGAACTCACAGGCGGACAGATTTCCATTACAAGGGTGCACCACAGAGAGGTGCAGCTCTTCAGCATGTTGAAGGCCCAGTAAACGCCCTAACATGTTTAAATGCCCCGTATGGGTTTGGAATCGAGAGAAAGGAGGGGGCACCAAGGTAATCAGTTATGATAATGAGAGTACTTTTATCTCTGTAGTCCATTGTCCCTGGACCAAAAATGAGCACAAAGACAGTGAGGCAGAGCAGTTCGGGCTTCATCAGAGAAATGATGTGAGTTACAAACTCAGAAGTTAGCGACACTCATTACAATTGCCAATTCAGTCAGTGGTTTTATTTTGAAAAAATAAGGACTTTAATTCACACACTGCTAAACACTACACATACAAATACACAGTAAAACATAACAATACTACTATCCCTCTAGACTCTCCTCTGCCAAAAGCCTGTGTTATGTGTTTAAATATAATTAACTTTGTTAAATAATGGAACGTCCGTTCTGTGGGACTTAAGAGACTTTACGGTGTGTACAACACCTGCCTACAGGGTTTGTCACCCTTTCCTATGCAACCTTTTCCCACTGTATTTGTCGTAATGTGACATCCGGAACAACCCCATCCTTTTTGGTTTGGCAAGTGGGGGGGCTGGCAGAGTTAATTGTGGTAATGTAACTGTTCTGGTAGGTTGTTACTGTATAGATGGCTTTCTGCTTCCATGCCACCATTCTATTCTGTGAAATTAAAGATGTGAGAATTCTGCCAGAAACACCTATCCACTAATTTGTGACTTAATCAAAAGCTAAAACAATAGTATTTTTTAAGCTTTTGAATAAGTCACAAATTGGTGCATAGGTGTCTCTGACAGAATCAACATTTCTTTAATATTACATAAACCTAGATTCTGAGGATTACAGGGTGTACCCGTTTATTTATGCTTTCTTTTCACCATTCTATTCTGTTTTCTTTGTTCTAGATTTGTTTAGATTCCTATGTCCTTTGTTCTGTTTCAGTTTGGCATGAGTGGTGCCACATGGCACATGCTATGTGTGGGATCCTAAATAAAGGGCATTTCAAGTTTATTACGGTGTCAGCCCTTCTTTCATCACATCACTTTTGTATCGATTCCCACCTTACTAGTAATGCTACTTTTGGATCACAGAGAACCCCATTATTTCCTATGCGGCTGCCAGAACGTCCTTCCAAAAAATTGACATTCTTAGGCGTACTCACCCTCTTCTATCTAACTTTCTCGCCACATTTCCAACAACATCGATCACTAGTCCAGGGAACATTTTACTCAGCCTGTCTGGGGTCAGGTATTAACCCATCATACCTTTAATTGAAGATTCTCTGTGGGGCACCGATTTGCTATTCTTAGATAGATCCCGCCATGGTATTTCCCCTGACCTATTTGGACTTCTAAAGCTAATATTTTTTTTTTTATAATACATTTTTATGGATTTTGGCAACATTAATAGACAGGATGACTAGTTCCACACGGCTACACAGAAGGCACAAAACCAATATACATACATTAAGGCCCCACATTCAGCGCATGGTAGTCCTGCCATTTACCCCAAATCTTGTTGTGTTTGCGCAGGCACCATAGGTTCACCCATTTCCCCCATTCAGCCAATGAGGGGGATTCTGTGGATTTCCATTTATGTGCGATGTCGCGTTTGGCCACCAATGTTTTCACTCTCCCCCCCCCCCCCCAACCTCCAGCAGTACAGCCCTGGGGGTTAGTTCAATCTTGCGGTTCAGAACCGTGGAGAGTTCCTCCTGTATCTCCTCCCAAAAGGGGGTCGGTCTGGGACAGGGCAAGACCATGTGGAAGAAGTTAGCTTCTGCCAGGGAGCTGTGGATAGGGCCTGGGAGAATCTGCTGGCCAAGTAATGCCATTAGGGATTCAGGTAGCCAAGATGTAGATAGTTAAGTTGAAGCATGCAGAGACACGAGGAGATAACCAGTTCCCTGGGTGCCAGCTAGGCTTCGTGCCAGTCATCGTCGTCCAGGTCTCCCACCCACGTCTCCCACCAATCACGAAATCTTGGGAAGTGGTCAGGGGCATGAAAAAAAAAATGAGGGAGCAATAGATCCTAAAGATAGCTCCCTTGCTCAAGCGTCCCAGCAGGATCTTAGCTTCAATAGATTTCAATTCTGGGATTTGTGTGCCCTTTGGAATATGCTCTAATAAGGCATGGAAAAAATTGTAAATATTGATTAAAGTGTGTGGTGGAGAGCTGGTACTGCTCTTGCATGTAATTAAACAAAATCATAGTCTCCCCCGCCAAACATCCCCACGGTGAGTAAAGTCAATTCTGTCCCATTACGCAAAGCCCTGCAGCCACATGCCTTGCCACAGTTGGGTCACTCCAGTGAGTCTGCATTCCCAGTCGATGAATCAAAGCAGCGGCCTCCAGCACAACAGGGTTTCCCTGTGTACAGTCAGGGAGGGTTTGTGGAATCGAGGATCCATAGAGCAGGCCTAAAAGCCTGTCAAGGCCTAACAGATTCAGTTCCCCTGATAAGCAGTGTCATCCCACCCCTCCATTAAACCAGTAAATATTCGCTGTGAGTTGCGCAGCTAGATAGTAACCATGAGAGGTCTGCCATTCTTTATCCCCCATTATAGGGAGATTGTCGGCCATTGACAAAGGACATGCAATGATCACCCCCTCCCCTCACCTCCCTCACACAAAGAAAGGAAGTAATCCTCAAGGTCAACAATAGGAACCACTTCTTAGGTATAGGTTGGGGAAAGAGTGCATAAAAAGCAGGAAATCTCATCATTTTAAACAGAGCTACTCTGTAGGTCTCTGTTTAGCTGGGTTATCAGGGGAGTCAAATAAAATCTACATGTCAATACCGGGAGATGGAAGATTTAGTATTTGAAGGTCAGGCAGTGGAGTTGGATTGCAGCACGACAAGAATTACCATCTGTATTTTGTTTGATTGGCACCAATAGGGATTTAGAGAGTTGGCCTGGAGGCCACTCCATAGAGAATGAGAATCTCCAGGCATCGTGGACTGAGAGTCTGCCAGGAACAGCAGGATATCATTGCAGAGTGGGCAATACGCTCTTCCGGTCCTCTTCACAATGGACTATCACTGGCATTTGAAGTAAGGACTCCTACCTGCTGGACAGGCGCTCGTGACTCCTGGGCCCCAAACGCTGTAGTCTCGCCGTGCCGCAAAGCTCCATCTCGCGGCCCGCGGCTGGAGACTACAGCTCCCAGGGAGCCTTGCGCCCACTTCCGCTCACTTCCTGCTGCCTGACGCTGCGCGCCCGGAGGCGCTACAAAAACAGGACGCTCCCTCGGTGGAGCGGAGGGCTATCACTGGCATTTGAAGTAAGGACTCCTACCTGCTGGACAGGCGCTCGTGACTCCTGGGCCCCAAAGGCTGTAGTCTCGCCGTGCCGCAAAGCTCCATCTCGCGGCTCGCGGCTGGAGACTACAGCTCCCAGGGAGCCTTGCGCCCACTTCCTGCTGCCTGACGCTGCGCGCCCGGAGGCGCTACAAAAACAGGACGCTCCCTCGGTGGAGCGGGGGGCTATCAGTGGCCTTTGAAGTAAGGACTCCTACCTGCTGGACAGGCGCTCGTGACTCCTGGGCCCCAAACGCTGTAGTCTCGTCGCGCCGCAAAACTCCATCTCGCGGCCGGAGACTACAGCTCCCAGGGAGCCTTGCGCCCACTTCCGCCCACTTCCTGCTGCCTGACGCTGCGCGCCCGGAGGCGCTACAAAAACAGGACGCTCTCTCGGTGGAGCGTGGGGCTATCACTGGCATTTGAAGTAAGGACTCCTACCTGCTGGACAGGCGCTCGCGACTCCTGGGCCCCAAACGCTGTAGTCTCGCCGCGTCGCAAAGCTCCATCTCGCGGCCCGTGGCTGGAGACTACAGCTCCCAGGGAGCCTTGCGCCTACTTCCGCCCACTTCCTGCTGCCTGACGCTGCGCGCCCGGAGGCGCTACAAAAACAGGACGCTCCCTCGTTGGAGCGGGGGGCTATCACTGGCATTTGAAGTAAGGACTCCTACCTGCTGGACAGGCGCTCGTGACTCCTGGGCCCCAAACGCTGTAGTCTCGCCGCGCCGCAAAGCTCCATCTCGCGGCCCGCGGCTGGAGACTACAGCTCCCAGGGAGCCTTGTGCCCACTTCCGCCCACTTCCTGCTGCCTGACGCGCGCCCGGAGGCGCTACAAAAACAGGACGCTCCCTCCGCGTCGCGGGACGCGCGGGCGACGCCGGGCTGAGCCCGGGCAGAGGGCAGGCCGTCTGTGGCCGTCCGGGGACGACCAGGGACGGGACGGGCCACCAATCTTGGCAGCACGATAAGGTACGATTACTTTGGCCACTAACACACTGGGGACATTAAAAAGTGGATGACATACATTTGTGCCTATTAAAAGCCCACACGGGTGGTGAACAGTGCTACACGAAAATCGACCAAGCCCACTGGGATAAAAGAGGATCGATTAGTTTAAAACCATATAAAACATCATGGCTACAAAACCTAAAACCCGTTCTACCAAGAGCAAACCAGATACACCGCAGAGATCAAAAAAGCCAGGGGCAGAGAGTAGTATTACGGCACTCCACAAAAATACCCCAACTGCAATAGATCTAATGCTACAAAAGGTGGCGGGTGAGATAGAACGCACAGAAAGGCGTATATCTTTGACATTAACCACTGTGCCGCTCTCGCCCACGCTGACTGGGGATGGAAATGGTAGTTTGCTGTTTATTAATGATACACAGAATGATTCCCTCAATGACGTCCCATGTGCCCAGATAGTGATAGAGGATGAACCACGGATGAAGCCAGGGGAAACTGTAAGAACTAACAAAAGAAGCAAAAAAGGGGGGCGGAAAACCCCACAAATACAAAACCTGAAGAAATCCGCAAGGAGTGGAAAACTAGGAGCTAGGGGGGAAGAGGTTGATACAACAGAAACGAATGGCCGCTGTATCCCTCCGGGATGGGTGAATGAGATAATCTTAGATCTCCAAAAGCATCTAGAATCTTTTATTATAAGCCAAATTAAACCACTGACCAGTAGACTGGACAAAATAGCACATGAAATCCTGAAGCAGGGTAAGATCAAGGAGGCACAAACTGCTAACCAACAAGGGAATGTGAATGCTGTAATCTCTGCTCCACCCCAACTAACTCGTCAATCCAACAACAATTGCGTGAGCAATGAACCCTGTAGCATTGTTCAGGTGCATGCCGAGCCAACGCCACCAGTTAATAGGGGTCAGGAAGGCAGTATGAAACCACAAGGAATTAAGGACAATGCTAAAGGACCGGGACAGGGAGACGCTGGACACCCGAACCCAGGATTATCTGCTCTCCCTAAGCAGCTGGATCCGCAATTAGGTTTTGAGCATTATGACAGACATCAAGCTCACTTGCCATATGTAAACCTCCCGCCAGAAGCTAGTCCCTTTTCAGTCATATTTACGGGGGTTCCCGAACTTAGAATAGGGCAGAGAGAATCGCAGATGGAACTTAAAGGCAAGATTGTCAACTGGTTAAACATCCACAGACCATTGCAGGGGGATGAACAGGGGGAAATCCTACATGTAAGAAGGGTAAACTGGGTGGGAAGGAGAAGAAAAGATAGAGAAGGTAACTGCATTATTGCAAACTTTAAAAACCCAAATCTAGTGCAATATATACTAGACAACCAAAATAGAAACTCCACAAGTACAATTAGGACAATGCCATTAGGCTACTTTTATCCTAGAAAACTTGATATGTACCCCCCAAATCCCAAACAGGGCACCAGAGGAAGAATTGTGGATGATCAGTGGGTAAGGCATAATGATTTTACTACCCAGTATTACCCACACCAGCTACCCCCTCAGTGGACCAATAGATTTAGTCCTTTACAGACTCTAGATAGCAACGAATGACTAGCGTTACCAACCAGGATTGAACTGGCCAATAGGAGCAGGACCCTGACTAATGAGCTGGCAGCGAAGGAGAAAAGTAAGGGGCAAAGTAAGGGACAAGGAAAGCAAGTTATAGATTCCTCCAAACCTATGGTGATAAATGGCTCCCCACCTATTGAGATAGATTGCTCCCCTCCCACGGATAGAGGAAAAAATAGGGAAGGGAATAGGCAAGTGATGGAGGTTAGGCCACTGCATCAGGACCCCATTGAAGAAGAAGACCAGGAGGGAAAGATAAATATTATATCCTGGAACGTAGCAGGGCTAGCCGCCAAATTTGAAAATCCAGATTGGAGGAAGGAACTGGGTGGCTATCAGATACTTGCCTTTCAAGAGACATGGGCATTGAACCCGGCACTGTATCAGATAGAGGGTTATAAGTGCTTCGCAGTCCCAGCACAGGAAAATAGAGCAGGGAGAGCGAGAGGAGGTCTATCTATCTATGTTGACCTAACCATAGAAGGGAAATGGTCAGTGCTATTATGGACGTCCTACACCCTACAGGCAGTAACACTCCAAAGCAGAGGACAGAAATTAGAACTTTTTAATATCTATAATCCAGGGCCCTTACAAGGGGAGAGTGCTGCTGTACTGGAGCTAAATGATAGATTAAGGGAAGAGGTCGAACAGAGAAAAAAGGGGGGGGAGCCCAATTATACTATTGATGGGTGATTTTAACTCCCACCTTTGCCCAAACCTTGCCACTACATTAACAGATTGGGATGCTTGCCCATTAAAAAAGGGGCCGCATTTTGAGCACACCAAGGAAGGCACAATACTATCTACACTAATAGATACTTACTCCACACTATGGATATGGTAGCACAGGAGAGGGGTGGTACGCATGTCCCCACATTCAAGAGCAGAGGTTGTTCATCAACAATCGACTATATACTTATATCAGCTTTTGCGACACCCCGAATTATAAAGGTTATGGAATTCCTTCCCACTTAAATCCTCATATTCCCTTGCATCATTTAGGAAGTCTTTAAAAACTCTGCTCTTTTCACATCCCCAATAAAGTCCATCCTGCTCAGTCTCAGTGTCCTATCAGCGCCAGGAAACCCACGGTGACAGTGCGCTTAACAAATGCTCATTAACATAACATAACATAACATATAACAAAGTGGAGCCCCTTTAGCAACCACAACCCACTGGTGTTAGAATTAAGGTACATTAGTTATAGGAGAAAGATCAAAATAAGGGAGGGCAGGCTGCAGCCTGTAGACCAGGGGAGGCGACTTAAATGGATAAAAATAAACCCACAGGAATTTTACAAAGTCCTAATCCAAAAAGGGGGGAAATATGTAGAAGAGTGTCTAAACCCCCAAATAGAAGGCCCAGAGGTAGTAGCAGCGTTTGAATCTCTAACAAAACTAGCAGATAAACTACTGGAAGCGAAAGATTCTGCCAAGACACCGAGGAATCACCCACGTTGGTTTGACACCACTTGTTCTAAAGCATTGAGGAATCTAAAAAAAAAACTCAAATGCAAACCAAGGAACACTGTACTAGTAGCTAACTATAGGCAAATCTACAAGTCTAGTGTTAGGGAAAGGAAGTCAGCACCAACCATTACGTCTACTATCCTCCCAGACCAATGGATTACGCACTTTGAGGGCCTGTACAATAACATTAACACGGGTGTGCAGGAGGGAGAATGGGAGGGTGACAGGAGTGTAGAAGTAACTTTCACCGTGGAAGAGTTAAAAAGGGCGATCCAAGGTCTTACCCCCAACAAAGCACCAGGACCTGATGGAACACCCCCAGATCTTTATAGAAGCAATATAGATCTCTGGGCACAAGTTTCAACAATGGTCCTTAATGCAGCCATTAGGTCTGGCCTACCGCGTTCTTGGTCCACCGCACTGATTGTACCCATTTTTAAGAAAGGGAGCAGAGAAGATCCTAAATGTTATAGGCCGATTTCTTTAATTGATGTCTCTGCGAAAATATTAGGGCGGGTGATTTTAAATCGACTAATGGACTGGACGGAGGAACATCACACCATAGCGGATACCCAGTACGGCTTCAGAATGGGCAGATCTACTAGTGATCAGTGTTTGAACCTGTATCTGTTAACGGCCAAATACACCAAAGCTAGTAGTGGTACCGTTTTTATGGGGTTCATGGACTTGGCTGCCGCTTTTGACAATGGTGAATTATGCTCTCTACTACACTCTTATGGCTCAGGGCCGGTAAAACACATATCCAACACACACATCCCCATACCCACAATTCTTACAAACCCTCTGAGGCTCCCAACACTCAACAATAGAGGTTCCGTCCCTAACAACCTCAGAAAAGTCCCCCTCACACTAGAAAGCTCGACCACCCTTCTCTCTCCCAAACTCAAATGCATCCTACTCAATTGCAGATCGGCCCAGAGACACTCCTCCGACATCGCTGATCTCGTCTCAGCTAGGGATCTGGACCTAGCCGGAAACGTGGCTTACTGAAGCCTCTACCCCGATTATGGACATACTAGTCCCCCCCAATTATCACATCATTAGGCTGGACAGGTCTCCTGGCAAGATGGGCGGGGGAATTGCATACATTTTTAGGAGCAACCTCTCCGTTACTAAAATCACCCCCCCTCCTTCCCCTCCAGTGAACTCCTCTGCCTCGACATTACCAGCGAGGGCAAACAAGCTTGTGCTTTACATCTCATCTATCACCCGCCTGGTGACAACCTCATATTCACCCAACAACTCATGGACTTGATCACCTCCAATGCCGGTCGGCAGACAACCCAAGTTTTCCTGGGTGACTTCAATCTTCACTGGAACGATCAGAAAGACACAGTGGTGAATAGTCTCAAAACTTTCCTTAATGCGCTTGACCTCACCCAAATATGCGATAGACCAACTCATGACAAAGGCTCGATACTCAATCTCATCATTGCCAAAGAGAACTCAACACAACTGGAGGCGATTCAACCCTGCGACTGGTCTGATCACCACATTATCACCTTTTTTATCAATGAAAAAGTGAAACCTATCCCAGCTCAACCAATCAAATCCAAAACATGGAAAAGGGACATGAAGAACCTTAACCCCTCTACCCTGCCTCCCCACATCGGCAATCTCCTCCTTCCCCCTTCAGGTGCCTCGGATGTTCAAACACTGATGGACCACTACCTTGACTCTATGAACGCAATAGTCAATGAAGTCGCCCCACTTCAACTAAAGAGAGTCTCCACCAAAACTTCTAACCCCTGGTATGATGATAGACTCAATGACGACCGGCGTACTATGCGAATGGCAGAGCGCACCTGGCGATCGGACCCTTCAGCACTACACCTCAAAAGGCTTAAGAACAAAAGAAACGCCTACTTCAGGAAAATAAAGCGCACAAAGGCGGACTTCTTTAGCCGTCAGTTGGACCAAGCAAAAAACAGGCCAAGAAAGCTGTTCGATCTAATCAAGACCCAAACAAAGACTCAACCCCTACAATCAAACAGCACAACAGGCGACACCCCACACTGTGAAGCCTTCTCTGCTTTCTTTAAGCTAAAGACTGACAACATAAGAAATGACCTCATCTTGGATGTAGCCGATTCCCCAACAACACCAGAATGTCTTACACTCAACCTAAAAACAAGGCATCTTGGCTGTACTTCGATACCTACTCGAAGAAGCAATACGCAAACTGCTCTGCACCTTGAAGCCCTCTAATCACCTCACAGACCCTCTACCTGCTAATGCTGTAAAAGACTTCATCCCCTTGCTCCTCCCTCTCTGGACCAAAATCATCAACAGCTCCCTGCAACAAGGCCTCATTCCGGACTCCCTCAAGGTGGGGCAAGTCACGCCTATACTCAAGAAACCTACAGCTGATCCGTCTGACCTAAACAATTACCGGCCCATCACCAATATCCCCACCCTGGCCAAACTGCTGGAAAAATGTGTCCAACTACAACTAACTAAACACATTGACCAATTTGACCTCCTCAACCCTCATCAATCAGGCTTCCGAGCGAAACATAGCACGGAAACAGCTATGACGCACATAATTGATGACGCCCTCCAAATTCTTGATCGCAATGAGTCCTGCCTCCTCATCCTTCTTGACCTCTCGTCAGCATTTGACACGGTCAAACATGAGAACTTGCTGGAGCTGCTAAGCACTAGAATGGGTCTATCGGGAACTGTTCTCAAATGGTTTTCGTCCTTCCTTCACAATCGATCACAGAAGTTCAAGATCGACAATGTGCTATCCACACCTGTGCCTGCAGATCTAGGCGTCCCACAAGGATCCTCCCTCTCCCCCACACTGTTCAACCTCGTCATGGAACCGCTCGCCACCTTGCTCCAAGCTTCCAATGTCCAATTCCACATGTACGCCGACGACACACAACTCTACCTAAAGCTACAATCTCCGGAAGATATCAAACATCTGAACTCCACGCTTATTAACACTCAATCTTGGCTGGCAGATAATCACCTCAAACTAAATGCTCTGAAAACCGAGTTCCTACTCATCTCACCCCCGACGAAAACTCCCACCACCCAAACATGGCTCAATAATCTAACAGCACTCAATGTCCAACCTACCATCGTGGACTCGGCGAAATCCCTAGGCATCACACTCGACGCCAAGCTCAACATGCAGCAGCACGTTAGCAAAGCCACAAAAGCAGCTAATTTCCAAATCAACACACTGAGGAAAATTAAACCTTTCCTCCCTGCCGAACACTTCCAAACTGCTGTGCAAGCTTTAGTCATCCCTCGAATAGACTACGGAATTGTGGCCCTCAGCGGACTCCCGCTATCCACAACAGCACCCATAAGAGCCTCCCTGAACGCTGCCGCGAGACTCATTACTGGCTCAAGAAAACATTTGCATATATCCCCAGACTTAAAGTCTCTAAAATGGCTGCCTTTTGAAGCCAGAATACAGCTAAAAATTGCAGTTATGACACACGCGGCCGTGCACCACAATGCACCCAACTACCTCGCTCAAAAGTTGTCTATCTCAGGAGGGTCGAGGTCCAATAGAAGTACAAAAAACCTACTCCTGAAACCCCGTAGATTCCGGAAAGAGAAAACATACAAGCGCTCCTTCTCTGGAATGGCACCCAGGATTTGGAACGCGCTCCCGCCTGAAACTAGGCTGATCTCCTCCACTGCACTCTTCAAGAAAGAGGTGAAAAACATCCTTCTGGCCAAGATCTCCTGAACATGATTGTTGCTGGATCAGAGACTCTGCATTGCTTTGTATCACCTTGTCCTCTGGCACTATACTTCTAACCTGATGTTGTCACTACCAATATATGTTACACGTTGATGATTCACTCTCCAGATGCCCCCACTCAGTGTCCTCGCTACACTAAGACTTTGGTATAAGCCATCCACACACCCACTTGACTTGTGCCGTCTTATATTACTTGCTCACTTGATTGTATTGTGATATGTGTCATGTATGGTACTATTACCCCACCATGTTAGTGACTATTATATTGCTCCCATTGTCTCTGTTCACTCCTTCTGCCCCTACCCTGCCCTGTGTTTGTGAAGCGCTCTGATATCCGTAAGGATCTTGTTCGCGCTATATAAAACTCTGAATAAATAAAATAAATAAATAAAATAAATGTTAACAGAAGTAAACTATGGGCCATGATGTATAATATGGGAATGGAGGTGGAGCTCATAAACATCTTAAAAGAGCTCAATTGTAACACCACGGCTAGGGTGCGTTTCAGTACCGAGGGGGGGCGAACTGAGCCTTTCCCCTGTTCAAGAGGCGTAAGGCAAGGATGCATCCTTGCACCTTTTCTCTTTTCATTATATATCAATGGCCTGGAAAGCAACCTCACTTCCCTTGCCCTGGATTACCCGAGAGTAGGATCGCGTCAGATCCCAGTACTGTTATATGCGGAAGATGCGGTCCTCCTGGCCCGAACATCGAACAGCCTACAACATCTGGTGAATGGGTTCGTGAAGTTTATGGCCGATTTGGACCTGTCGGTAAATTTAAAAAAATCATTTGTTATGGTGGCCGGCAAGAAACCAGCTAAGAAGCCTGTGTTTAAAATAGGGACATACACGTTGGAAATAGTTAATACCTTTCCCTACCTGGGCCTATTGCTGGATGGCGATATGCATTTTAAACCATTGGTGGAGGAACATTGCTCTAAACTGTTGTCTTCTAATGGGGCAATCCTAAGCTTTGCGCATAGACTGGGTCGTTGGTGCCCTGAACAAATATTGACCCTGTACAGATCAGTTACAATGCCAAAGGCACTATATGGTGCAGAGGTGTGGGGATTCAGGGACGTGAAAAAGCTGCAAATCGAAGAAGACAAGTTTCTTCGTAGAATTCTTAAAACCCCACCTTCCACTGCCGCCGATATTGCCCATGCAGAACTGGGGATCCAATACATCTCGGATCAAGTGAAGATTAGGCCAATCACGGCATGGATCAGAATATGGACTAACCCAGAGGCTGAACTGAGCAGGAAAATTACCAAAGACTGTCTCCAAAGGGACAATGCGATGCAAATCCCCTGGTTAAGATATGTTAAAAATACTTTGATAAATATTGACCAGTCGCATGTGTTTGACGACCCGTCGCAAATTACTAACAATTGTAAATTTACTATAAAGAAATTGCTTTTAGATAAGTTTGAAACAACCAGAGCAAATGCGGCAAAGGTCAAGACGTCAGTAATTGCATATGGTCTAGTAGCCAATGGGGTGGGCATGGAACCTTATTTGTTCCTGATGCATAGGCGAGATTTTTAATGTGTCGTTTTAGGCTCAATCTTTTACCTAATATTTTAGCCTATCCTTCTAGTTTTACTACAACGATTGAGCAGAAGGGTGCCTGCGGCTGCAACAATAGGTCTCCGCAGGACACCCTTCATTTTGTACTTTTATGTTCATTTTATCAATTGCCTAGGCGCCGATTCCTGGTCCACATCCTTAGAAAACAGAAACTACGTCACGCGAAAGCAGCCCTGCTATTCCTACAGAAAGCAAATGATATGTATACCTTGTGTGCCATCTCAAGTTTTTTTAAAGTAGCGTTAGACTGAGAAACACAAGAAATTGATCTAACTGTGATTTGGAACTCATGTCTACCTGTATTTCTGATTTATTGTCCCGCTGCTGGTGCTTAATTTTATCCAATTGTTTTTAAACATCATTGTAAAGTTCAGAAATGTAGTTTAATGATATTTTAGGGGTAAATGTATTGTTACAATGTACTGTTATCATGTATTTTTATGATGATTTTTAATTGTCGAAATAAAAACTAACTGAACTGAACTGACTATTCCCTCACCCAAGCCTTGCAACAAATGAGAAGCACGAAAGGCTCGATTGCAAAGGCAAATATAAGTAGGGAGAGGGGCCAGCCCTGATGAGTACCCCTATGGATTGGTAAGGAAGGGAAGAGGGTCCCATTAAACCGAACTTGGGCGACTGGACTGGCGTGGAGGAGGCCAACAAGTTTTGCAGAAGAAAGGTCCAAGTCACGCCCTTCATAACACCGCTTCCAAAAAGGACCAGCCGACGATATCGAAAGCCTGCTCAAAGTCTATTAGCAACGGGGCCATTGGGTTGCTTGATAAGGTGTGCTTGGGATAGGGCCGTTTGGACTCTGTGGATACAGTGGATACTGTGGTAGGTAATCCTGTATGGCATCAATATCCACATTAGTCTGGGTGGACCAAGTAGCGTGGAGCCCTGGTTAGGCGGTTGGCCAAGACCTTTGCGAACACTTGGACATCTGCACTGATAAGAGAGATAGGCCTGTACGAGGAACAACGGTCCGTGGGTATACCTCCCTTAGGGATCACGACAATGGTTGGCATACCTACTTCGGGAGGAAACGACCCCCAGTCTGCCGTGTCAGTAAAGAACGACAGGGGGAAGATGAGATATTGAAAACACTTCGGAAAAACGATCAGGAACCCATTCAGGTCCGTAGTTTTCCCTGGGGTCAGAGCGGACAGTGCCTTCTTAATCTCCACCGTTAATAGCTGATCAAGATCATGGGCCAAGGACCGGAGAATCAAGGCCTGTGGAAAGTCTCGTAGTATCGGAGATGCAAGTTACTGCAGTGCCGTGGGCATTGTCACGTAGAGCGTGCAGTAGCACGCTCTAGGTGACAATTCTGTGGTCCACTCGTAAACTTTGCCACTTCTATGGTCCACTCGTAAAAACTGTCTGTGATGGGTGTATGTCAGAACAACAAATTCCTCTACCCCGCATACTGTAACAACGCGGTCTCTATAACAACTGCGTCTTAACCACAAATTGCTTTACTATGCATGTCTTTACCACAAATTTTCGTGGTGAAGGCATGGATGGTAAACGGCTATGCATGGCTAAGGTTACCACCCCCCTCCCGCTACCCCTAAATACAACCAACCCTCCCCTAATCCCTAGAAATGACTCCCTTATACGCCTCGAGAGCCCTAAAAACATTTAAAAAATACCCCAAACCCCCCTCTGAAAATTGTGTGGTTAAGGCAAAATCGTTTTTCGGGCAAGTTGTTGTTCGGCTTGCGGTTCTCGTGGCTCTAGCCTCGTTGTTCCAGATGTTTCCCATCTGTGGCATCACAGATAGAGGGTACTATTCTGGACGTCATGTCCCTAGAGGCCAGCCTGTACAGGAGCTTGCCAGTTTTGTCCCCGTGCTTGTATACATGTTGGGTCGATGCCCTCTAACACTGCCTAACCTTCTCCAAGAAGACCAGTCGCAGATGACACCTCGCTAGCACCAGGTTGCGTGTCAGATCCGCCGATGGTCGGAGGTCCGCCTCCAGGTTGGTCATTTGCGACAGTTCGTAAGCCTCTTTTTAACAGATTTACACTTTAATCAGCCCTCTCAGGGTAGATTTGCTGGCTGCCCACAAGGTTCTGGCAGAAGGCATAGTGGCCTGGTTCATTTCATAGAAAGACTAGATCTCCATTTTTGACAAATTTGGCACAATCCTGGTCTACGAGATACCAGGCGTTAATATTTCACTTGGGTCTCAAGTGCACCTTGGCAGGGCCCATCTAAAAATTAAGTAATCATGGTCCAATATGCCTAGGGAAGGATCTGGGCCAGGATTCAGATCTGGTTGTTGGATGATTGCATTTGGTGTGCCGCAGATGCGTTTGTATATGCTCGCTGGCCGGTGTGTCAGATCCTCCACACATGGCAAAGACCCTGCAAGTCAGCTCATAGGGAAAGGAGCGTGGAGCGTGTGCAGCGGCCCAGTTGGGGTGGTTCAGAGGTCTCCCAAAGGAGGTTGCAAACAGTAATAAAGTCACCCCCCCATCAATGCGGTACCCAAAGGAAGGGTCAGCAGGAGCTTACGAAGCATTTGTAGTGTTGACTGAAGCTGTTGCTGGGGGACATAAGCTGATAAAACATGTAGTGTCTACCCTTGAAATTGCCTTCGACCCCCACGTAGCGCCCCTGAGTGTCACCACAGGATTTGAGAGGCCACCAGTAAAAATCCTTTAAGCAGCAAAATCGCCATCCACCAGGAACCTCGTGCGAATCCAGCATGTAACACCTAGTCGTAACCAAAGTGATCAAGAAAGGAGCATTGTGTGCCCACAGGTGGCTTTCCTGCAACATAACCACTTCTTGTTGGAAACTTTTCACATACCACAAACCGGCCGATCTTTTAATGTAATCTAGGAGGCCATTAATGTTCCATGACAAAACATTAATCATCTTTAATAGGGGAGGAGGGCCGTTGTGGCAACCCTCCCCTAAGGTGGACAACAGGATGTCCACCAGAAGACGGTCACAGTGTGAATGTGGAAAATGAGGTGCTGTGTTGTGCGTAAGGAGCTCGGCGATCGTTGTGTATGCAAATCTAAACAAACCAAATAAATAACCAAATCCCCCAACTGCCCCAACCCCACACTTCCAACTCTGAAGCATCTGTCACCCCAACCCGAAACATCATAAAAATCGAACAGAGCCTAGAGCTGCCTAGAGGCTCAAAGCCATCCCCACACAAGGATTACAGTGCCCAATAACAATCTCAATATATATGCCACAGTATAACAGCCTGTGAAACAAACAAAACCTCACCCAGGCCCCCAACGCTAACTGAAAAGTATATGTCACAGACAGGCAATATCCACGAGGTGTACTGCAATGTACTAGAATAGGATCAAAGTATCAAAGGGAGCGCAACTGCACCCTCATATCGGGAGTGAAACAGTTCCAGGGTGTCCAAAACCGGGGCCTCTTGGTCGGGATTGCCAGTCCCAAAAGTATTGCAATATGGGCTCAGTAATGAGGTGACCTCCTCCGCAGGCCGGACTGAGCCATCCTATGTGAGTGGTTGTGTTTCCTACAGGTAGGTTTAAAACAGGAGATTGAGCCCCCCCACCCGCGGGCTGCCCCCCTCTTGTTCACTAAGATGTTGGATTTCACGTTATTCTGTTGCCCACTACCAGGCCTTTTCCAGAGTGTAAAATAAATAAGATGACAAATTAAACCCCGGTGGGGCAGCACGAGCAGTCAGCCTCGTCTAGAGTCCGCCCGTTAACCAAGTCAGCCACTCAAAGAGAAGGGTCAGGAGTCACCAGGGTAGGCCCGATGGAGCCTGGCAAAACGAATCATGAGGGGTGGGGGCTCCCCAAAACACAGTCTCAAATACAGCCCAAGTTATACAATCCCTGGGATCGGATGTTCCTGCTCCGGTGCTCGCGCCGCCGGGCCCGGAACGCCCCAACCGCCAAGGACAGCGGGAGGAGGGGTGGTGTCTCAGCCTCACTGGGCCCCGCGGGCCGACATCATTAACTCAATGGGGTCACATAGAAGCTAAGAAGAAAATAGGTGGCGGGTGCCATGATCTTTAAGCCTTGCAGATGACCCCGGGAGTGGAGACCTCCACCCCAGTTCAGGAAAGCAGCAACTGCAGTCGACATCTTGGAAAGAGGCTTCGATTTGCGGCGAAGGCCCCGTGGGGTCCACTGAACACGGAAGAGGGGAGTTTAACCCTGTACATTAGGATGCCCTTATGTCCATGGCAGCAGTTCGGGCAGTCTCTGGCCCACGTTCACTGGCACAGGAAGCCAGAACAGAGTCGCACCACATCCCTCACAGCGTCCCCCTCTCCCAACAGCACCGGCGCTGAGCCAGTCACTGGTGTCCTGCACCGCAAGGGGGGGTGTAGAGGGCCTCCAGGCCGCGCAGTCTCCACACCTCACCCTGGCTCAGGTGGCGGTTGCCATCTTGCTTGCACCTCACGGCGGGTGCCACAGCTTGGTTCAGGGCCACGGTATCCCTGATCTCAGCAGGTCAATTCGGGTCTCTGCCAGCTCCCCCCCAAACAGCGTGGCGGGGAAGAAAGGATGTCTGCTGTCGTGCAGGATGGAATAGGATACTCATGGGGCTACGGGAGCCGACTCAAAAGTCTGCAGCCAACCTGGCTGTCCAAGCCTCGTCCCAAATCTAATACCATTTACCATCGATCCATATAATCCCACTTTATCTACATGCTGTGAAAAGACCATATCTTATATGTGTTTGAGATTGACCCTTTAATGTTCTATAAGGAATTCACAAGTTGTTCAAATGGCTTAAGTGGTCTGGTTTCTGCATTCCTAAATATGTCCTCAGTGTGTCAGCTGATAATATCGAAATCATTCCTGATCATTCACCTCGAACACCTTTTTACATTTCTAGAGTTACCATATTTGACCCCTTCATTTAGATGAGCTAGCATTTTATATTTGTGATACTGCCAGTGTTTTTGTAGTTCATTACTATGTAAGCCAGAATGAAGAACGCATTACTTATCTCTGGTAACAGTCGTTCTGGTGAATTCTCTATCTAACTGACAATTCCTCACATTGCAAATACCCCGGGAGCTAGACAGCGTCCAGAGATTTTTCTCAGGAATTCTATTGCATGCCGGTAGGTAAAGTCGTGGTCCTGTTCCGTCGCGGAAGTGACATTGGTGTCACACTGTAATTGCCACCTCCATATATCAACGTCAGTTTCCTTTTGATATCCGCCCTCTCCGTCTGACGCCGAGCCATAAGTAATCGAATTGTGCCAGTGTGCTGATCTATAGTACAGAATCTTTTTTGTATTAACAAAATGAGTCCATTCCAGAGAACGGGGAGGAGAGTGGGTCGCTGAGGATTCTGCAGTTAGAGTATCCACCAGAAACAGCATCACCAAAGGTTATTTGTTCTTCTGATAGATACTTTTAACTGCAGATTTTTCACCTTGTGAATAGATAACAGAATAGTAGGTCAGTTTGTGGAATAGCTTAGACCAGGAAATCCTGAAAGACTGAGCAGGCAAAGTGCCCCCACTGCCGGACTTGCAAAAATACGAGAGAGGGACCCTGTAAACCTAAAAGGATTAAGGTAAGGGGAACGACCCACCAGGGAGGATCAATACTGCAAATACATGAAAGGGGGCTTCCCCAATAGATAAAAAGACCATATAAAAAAAATCAACCAAAATCACCCAAAGAACAGCTGCAATTATTATAGAAAAATGTATTTTTAGATAGTCATTTTTGATAAGTTTCTCAAGACCATAAGTGATTTGGGTCAACTTCTTAAACACAAAAGTTCATTGAATTATACAGTCATAAGTAAACATCAGCCCAAACACTAATAGGACAATACAAATATGACACACAGTTCAGTCATTCTATCAATCATCCACAAGCTTTAAATCACACAAACCCTATATTTACACTCAATCAAACCATCAAAACACCATATGACACAGGAAAAGCGCCGACGCGCGTTTCAGAGAAAGAAGATTATTTAAGAAAGTCCTTCATCAGGGCGCATATATTCAATCCATAGATTTGCGCGGTCTTTTTAGATCCCAGTTTATAGAACAGAGTCAATATATAAGGATTGATTCACAATCTCATTTAGGGCTGGCAAAGGGTATCTCTAAGTATGATGTCGCTGACCATTGCTTGGATTAATAGCTGGGACATTTGTCCGGAAGATGTTGGACAAAATGCTGGAATCTAGGGAGTGATGACAGGCAGACAACAGTGTTCCATGTTTCTGTAATTATTGTAGCTATTAGTTCGAACGATTCAATTTGGTCTAAGTCCCGGCATGCTCCTCATGAATAGAGATGGATAAACAGGTTGAAGGAGTTCAAAGGATCTCCTCCTGAAAATGAGTCAGGATATGAGTGTGGTTGTAGTATTTAAAAAGAAGTGAGCATAACTGGCCAAAAGATCCCTGTTCCCAATGGCGCTTAGTCCTAGTCAATAAAGCGCAAAGGATGCATCGGTCCAGTAACGGCCTGCCTCCGCATACGTCCACAGTCAGGATAGCACTGCCGGACTTGGCCATTACCATTGTGTGTGTATATAAATGTTCCTTCTCCTCCACATCCCCGTACTCTTGTGTTCTTGTTCAGGATGTACCTGGTCTAGTGGTTCGGGCTGGATTGTTCTTACTTAGGCAGGATCAAGAATGATTTACATATGGTGAGTGAAAAACAATGGACTGGGATGCGACCTGAGCGATTGCCAGTGGCTAAGATTAATTCAAGGAATTGTAAGCGCTCTACTCGCCAGTAAGGGTCTCAAGGCGCTGTGGGGGGGGGGGGGGGGCCTGGGTGTAAACAGCTCAGTTCAGTCGAAGACCCAGGTCTTGAGTGTCTTCCTGAAGATATGCGGGGAGGGAGCGCTAATGATGTCGAACGGGAGCTCGTTCTAGGTCTTGGCTGCGATGTAGGAGAAGGCTCTTTCACCTGTTCTGGTTCTGCAGATACAAGGGGTTTCGGCCAGGGCAAGGTCAGCAGACCAAAGGTTTCTTTTGGGTAGGTGGAAGGATATTCTTTTGTTGAGGTATTGGGATCCAGTGTTGTGGAGGCATTTGTAGGCAAGGGTGAGTATCTTGAAGGTAACTCTTCTCAACAGGGAGCCAGAGGAGGTTCCGCAGGTGTTGGGTGATGTGTTTGTGTCGAGGGATGCTGAGGACAAGTCTGGCTGCGGTGTTCTGTATAGTCTGGAGCTTGCTGGATCAGAGATTTGTTGATCCCGGTGTAGAGGGCATTTCCGTAGTCCAATCTGCTGGTTATGAGCGAGTGGGTGACTGCCTTTCTTGATTTGAGGGGGATCCATTTGAAGGTCTTTCAGAGGATGCGGAGGGTGTTGAAGAAGCTGGAGGCAACAGCGTTGACCTGTCGGGTCATGGAGAGGGAGGAGTTGAGTACAATGCTTGAGGTACTTGGCGTGGTCCATGGGAGTGGGAGGGCTGCCGAGGGTGGTGGGCCACCAGGTGTTGTCTCATGCAGAGGGGGAGGGTCTGATGACGAGGACCTCAGTCTTCTCCGAGTTGAACTTCAGGCAGCTGCTGCTCTTCCAGGATGCGACGTCCGTCATTTCTTCCTGGAAGTTGAGTCTGGTGGTGATGGGGTCCTTGGTGAGGGAGAGGATGAGGTGGGTGTTGTCGGCTTAGGATACTATTCTGACTCCATTCTGTCTGACGATGGCGGCGATGGGGGCCATGTAGATGTTGAAGAGTGTGGGGCTGAGCAATGATCCTTGAGGTACTCCGCAGTTGATTTCCGTGGCTTTGGAGAGGAAGGGTCAATCCATCACCTTGTCGTTGTTGCAGTTTCTCTCCAACTTGTTCATAGCATATGCAATGCCTAATAGTACTTTCTTAGATCAGGAAATTATATATCTCAGTATTGGATACTCCAGCAGAGTGTATTTGGTACAATTCTTGTTTGCCACTATTGTACAATAGGGATCGAAGGGTTGGGTCCGTCCCATTAAAGATTTCCTCAGGTAGGACGAATGCGGAATTGTCCATTGCTTACAAAAACAGAGATAGGGAAATCATCTTGTATAATGCTACCTGTTCTATTAGTGGCAGTGGTAGTCAAATCCAATGAATTACCTAATTTTTGAACTTTTTCAATGTCCCCTCCAAGTCATTAGCAGTACATCTGTCCTTGTCCTCTGTGATATGAATGGCAAGGTATCTGAAGCCTTCCCTACTCACCTGCTTGAGGACTCCAGTCACTGTGTAGGGTCCAGCCGCAATTTATATCAGCTTTGACTCTTGTTGCATCAACCTGCCTTATAGTAGGCGACTTTAATATTATAGCAGATCATCCTTACTCTTCAGTCACAAACGATGGGGAACAGCGTTTACTACGCAACTTTTACAATGCTGTGCATTTTCGACGCAACTTTTACAATGCAAGTCGTTACAACTTGTGCTGGGGGGTGCTCCAGGATAGGGAATAGATTAATTTACTATCCAACTCCTTCCCCACTATCCACGGGGACTGGAGTTGGAATAGTTAATTAAACTATTCACTATCCAGCGCCCCCAACGCAAGTCGTCGTAACGACTTGCGTTGTAAAAGTTGCGTCGTAAAGGCATGCGTTGTAAATGCATGCGTAGTAACGACATACATCCCAAACGATCATATGCATTTTCATTCAGAATTTGAACTCACACACATTATTACCTTTCCTACTCATCAAGTTGGACACTGTATCAAGCGTATGTTTGCAATTCCAATTTTGTGACAGATGCCTCTATGTTGGTGTCAACTCCAAATCTTTACATTCAGTTAGTGCTACACTACATAAAAGGTTCCTTCAAGGGAGCCCCTACTGAATATAGAAAGAAAAATTATTCTCTGGTGATATTTCTTTCCCTAAGAGAAAGCCAGTTTGGGGAACACATGTTGAAATCTCTGTTTAAATACTATTTAATGTTTTTCTAATGCCCTTGTGCAGATTGCTGCACTGAGTAGTGGTCCAGAAATATGTCTCTGAACAGCAAAAGGTCATGAAATGGGCTAGTAAGGCGCTGGTGTAAGGAGTACAACCTAGCATGTAAGACTAACTATAATCAAATTAACAATTATTAGTAGGCATTCTCTGATTTTTATTCTGCCTGTAGCAACAATAATAAAGAAGTGTTCAGGATTGTCAAAGAAATGACTAATCCGGCAACATGGAACAACTTCCCTGTCCCTTCACTAGGCCTATATCAAGTACTTTCATCCCCCTTCTTTCCCCAAGATTTAAGCGATATTCTTAATTCTGATTGGACCCTTGCGTATTTAGATAGCCTTCAACCAAAGGACTTAAAAGCTACTTGACAAATTTGCTCTCTTCCTTGTTAAGGACATAACAGTTACAAGTTTGGCTGTGGTTTCTCATTAGAACCTTGTCTGGCTAAAATACTTCACCTGATTATCAATAATTTTGCTCCCAATTTTTTCTCCCTTTTTCATGCCTCTCTCTCCACCATCCTTTCCTGCTGGAAACAAGCTACCACTCTGCTCAAGAAGCCCATTATATCCTATAGTATCATCTGATGGAGATGGTCTAGATGGTTCTATTCCCACTTCCTGTTCTCACAAACTACCACGGCCTACCGCAGTATCTTATACAACGCCTCCAAGTTGTCCAGAACCAGGCGGCCCGCCTGATTCATGGCACTCCCAGATGGCAATCAGCTAAGCCTCTGCTTACGTGCCTTCATTGGCTCCCAGTCGATCGTAGGGTTGCCTTCAAGGTGGCATGCCTCACCTTTAAAGCACTTCACTGCCCTGGTCCCGCTTTCTTAAAATCCCTCATTCGCCCTCACTGTCCCACACGCAATCTTCGATCAGCTCACCGAGATCTGCTGATCACCCCCAAGAGCAAAACCAAGAGATTCGGCGGTCGCCGCTTCTCTCACCTGGCTCCCGCACTCTGGAACCTTCTCCCTCTCCCCATTAAATCCTCCCTTTCCCTCCTGACCTTTAGGAAAATGTTGAAAACCCACCTCTTCCCCACCTCTGGTTAGATCTCGCCAACTCTGCTCCCCCCTCATCTATTCTGTCTATCAGCGCCAGGAAGCTTCGGTGTCAGCGCGCTTTACAAAACGCACTTAACATAACATAACATAACAAACCTGTTTCTTTATTTTTCAATATCCCCTCCTACTCTAAATGAATATCAGAATGTGTGATCTCTTATTTCCTACCTCAAAGCAATACAGCCTCCATTATGTAGGCTCATGTGGATATCACTGGCTGTGGATACCCAAACTGTTTCAGTTCTGAACGATGTAGTAAGGAACCAGACTAAATGAATATAGAGAGGTGGGCTTTTCAGTACTTTCCACCGCTCTGTCAGAAAAAGGCAGCAAGAAAAAAGGTGATAATTTGCCATGATGTTGGGGTCAACAGCAGAATTCTTGAGTTTGGGATTATCGAAGCATTCTTCCAGCTCAACGTGACCATGCCCAAATCTAAGGAGTAAATGCACAACCTAGAGAGAGAGCAGGTACAAAGGTCGATGTCTAGAGTTTCATAATTTTCTTATTCCATATTTAGATAAGGGACAATATGAATTACATCTTAAAGGTAGTTTGCTTGGTATAAGCAATGTTATAATTCGACACATGCAAGGAAGATGGTGAGCCAATTTTCTGACCTCTTTATACATCAGTAGCTGTGGCACAACCAGGTCTATATATTTATTTTCAAATTCTACTGATAACCCATACCTGTTTGGTGTTTAGCACCCTGAGTGTATTGTGCTGCTAGTTTTAAATGTTCTACCATACGCAGAGCCTGTATACTCTGGGTTCATCGTTCAACCATGTCAAAATGTCCCAATCTAAGTATTTATTTATAACCCTTTATTTTCCCTAAAAAAGACCTTCAAACATAATGAGTATATTTCAGTATACAATGCACAGAACCGTGCAAGTATATGTTCCTGGTCATTGCACCAGTAGCTGTAACTTTTCCCATACTAATAACGTCACCAGCTGCACATGGCCATCTTAACAATGCAGTATGTGTCCGTCCCAGTTGACCCCCCATATGCCCTAACTATTGTTTATTTGCCAGGTTAATACATTGCACAGTATGTATAGGGCCTTCCTGAACTCAGTGACATTTAATTCTGGTAATACATTGCTATGCCCTGTATGAGAATATCTATTTTCTAAATCATTTAATTTACTTTAAAATATGCGGAGGTATCGTCTCAGTGTCTTTAAAACAGCAGCATGTTTTGCAGTTTCTTCACCCTAGATGTAAATACCTCACAAATCACTCCACTTCTAGTGACCAACACCACAATGATTTTAAATGTTGCTTTGGATGTCCTTAGTTCCACCCCAAAAGACCCGATCATATCTAAGAGAACAGAAAACGCCACATGTGAAACTGTTCATGTGACCCTTGCAGTCAGAGTTAATTCTGGGGCAAAGTCTGTGGCAGATGCTTAATTGAGACAGTCCAATTGCTGGGATCCCTCCTCCCTAAATGGCAGTGCAGGTGTGCAAAGGTACCATGAACTGAGGAATGGAAAGTGTAGCATCTCAATCCCTCATGCCTGGAGTGCCGTATGTCCAACAAACTGTTATATCATAATTTATATTAGCAATCTGGCACCCGTCACCAGTTGTCTAGTTGACTAGTATGTTCAATCCAATAAGGGGGCTATAGTGAAATTAAATTACTCTCCTCATTATTGTACAAGAAGATATTTAGAGACACACTGTAGGAACTCACTGGTAAAAGTAAAGAGTCCATATTTGGGCCATAAATATTAACGTAAGTAGCATGTGCAAGGACCCAATATTGCCTTCAGCATCCCACACCATATGTAGTGGATGAAATGAATGTTTCGCTCAACAATTATTGCCATACCTCTTGCATATTCAGATTATGGGCCACAGAACCTATTTGCATGCTACATATGAACAGCTGCTTGTTCATTTTGAGTAAGTTGTTTCGACCCCCTAACATTTCAGGTGACCATATGGAACGTGCGCTCTACTTGGTGGCATCGTCGTACAATGTGAATCACTTTTCTGTGCATGGAATAACAGGCGTACGCCATACCGCATGAATGCCACTCCAAATAAATAACAAAACTGAATACAACTAATTCCCACACTGACTCTCAACTTGACATTATTATATACTAACCTCCTTTATCCCCATACCCAAACCTAACTTGAAATAAAAACCAAACAGAAAAGAAATCCTGCATCTCATGAGACTTTTTAGCTTCGGTTGAGGGAGTCAGCGGAAGAGTTCTTTACCCACCAAGAATTAAATTGATGGGGTATGCAGTGTAGCAAGCTCTTCTCCCTCAAAAATAGTTAAAAGGAACTTGATATCTAACTTTACTATCTAGAATAATAAACATTATGTTATGGATCTAGTAATGCATCAAGTGAGTGGAATGAACCAATCATCCGGTTTGCAACCTACCAACTTTACGTCTTTATAGTCAGACATTTCTGCCAAGCAGAGAAGAATTTCTTCTACTGGTTTTAGCATTTTTGGCAAGGTATGCTTACATTTTTTCTTCAAGAATGCAAAGACTTGCTGGGGGCTTTTCTCTGAAGCATTATATTCAACCTAGCACGACAAAGCACTGCATATTTAATACATTCTTATGGTGCCTGCTTTCAACAGCACCATATGCCCTCCTGTGCTGTCAATCTGCAATATGGAACAATATTGGAGGCAGCACACTTTAGCTTGAGTTTTTCCATAGCCATTCCCAGGACTTTCTTTTGGTCTCTCCAGAATGGCAGTTCAGCAATTATTGGCCCCACTGAAGCATCAAGCAGCAGCATGCATACCAGGTCTGTGCCCCCTCTCCACTACAAATAATTGACGAATAATCTGAATTGTCAACCATATTAGTGAGCAAATTCGCTACAACAATCTTGATTTTACAAGTGCTTGTTGATTCAGCAGCACCTATAATACGAAAGTTATTTTTGTCTACACCTCACTTCCAAATCTTTGTTTTGGCCTTTTAATGCCCCCAAGATCGTTTGCATTTCTTGTAATTTTCAAAGAGCACTATAACGTCTTCAAGTTCAGATACTTGATGTTAGCTGTGTCACAAATGGTGGCAAGCTTGTCTAGTCACTATGGCTAGTTGAATAGTTATCCCAATCTTGCCATCTATTCAAGACAAATTGTTTTTCTTATCAATCAACACAGTTTTGTTGTTCTGGTAATCAATTGTCTCAGGGGTAGCTGTTGTTTCACCTTCACAAATATTGCCTCTGTCATCTGCCCTCAAGGCCTACATCAAGTCAAAATGTAGCTTAGTTTCTGACCTTCAATTCCCAATCTACAAATATTTGCTAGATATTATGCAAAAATATCTTGTCTCTCAGGCGCATATTGCTCTGTCTGAAATCAGCACTCAGATTCTACAAGCAGGCACCTCATTTTAGCTCCAGTAGTACAATCCAGAGTCAAGTAGACAGTAGCAAATTAGAATCAATCACAGAATCAGGGAATGATGTGTACAGACAGTGGGGATGTTCTTGATGTTTATGAATGAGACCAATGTATTGGGCTGGCCAAGTGCAGGAGAATGCCGCTGCAAAGAGAAAAGCCAATGGATTTGAAGGTGGCTTCACAAAGTAACGTTTATGTTCATAAATGCACTGCAAGTTTCACTCAGCATCAACTAAAGGAAATATGAAGTACTTATATATACTAAAAGAGGGTATGTATATTGAAATTGAGTGCAGTTATGGATTATCATGCTTGCAGTGGATACAACAGAATGTTATTGGGCACCATCTGTTCAATCTAGAATGAGTTCAGTAGCACATAAGGTCAGTTATAGAGCCATTTAATTATCATTTGAAGCACTGGTCAGCGACATCAACCATTACCAATATAGTAATCCTGCTACAGAGTTTGTGATCAATACATATTGTCCCGCATTGTGCTATGCTGATCCTAGACAAATCAGACATATCGGGTATGAGCATGGGATGCTTACTGTCCCACTCTCCTGCATGCAACATATTTTCCTTACATTCGTTATTTCTACGTAGGAAACAAGAAAACATCAGTTGGGGGATGCGAACCTCGGTTTTATCACAGGTCCAATCACCTTAATGCTCAATACCAATGTCTGACCCCACAAAAGAGCGACATACTGTGGAGACCAAGGTACCAACTTCACGCACAGAACAGCCTCACCCAGGCAACTCAGATGCCCCAGGCCAATTAGGTAATTGAATTAAAGCACTGTAGAACACCAAAATGCAGATATAGCTGATACAATCTATTCCTCACAACCTAACCTGCAGCTCACCTCCTGTACCTTGCTATGAGCCAACTGGTACATTTTTAGGTCTCCCTTGAGACAGCACATGCGGAGTCGCTTAAAAGAATCTGTTGTTAAAAAAAATTACTCCAAAAAGGGGATTTCACTATTGCTTTGCTTTATTTTAACTTATCCAATTCCCTTCAATTGGTGAATGTGTCCTAGACCATGTCGGTTTCACTTTGTCTCTGCGTGTTTTTGTTTTCTTAACTGGAGCATGTACTAAGTACCGATTGATTTCTTGATTAGAGTTCTTCCGTGCTGCTTGCACTTGGATTGCACTTTTTTTCATTTTTTGTATGCAAGTCAACTTGAAACAGTCAGGAGTTGAAGCTTGCGCTTCACTGTATTTCCAAGAATTGAAAGAAACAAGTGGTAACAACGGAACTTTGTGGCATGTGACCAATTCCTGCTACATACATTTCGTGCGCCTGTTGCTTTTATTGATGATTAACCTGTAAACCAATTCCCTTTATTTAACAGTGTTGCCATACTGTATGTGTTGTTTGTTTTTTATTAACATTTTCCGCTTTGTCACATTTACTTATTTGTTGGTTGCCTCTTTTATAATTTGGAGGCTGTTTTACACATCATCAAGCATGTTGTGATTTCAAAAAGTTTGTGTTTCACCTTTACCTCTCCCACACCACTAAACCCTAAAAGCACCCTTACCTATACTCACCCAAAAACCTAAATTCAGCCTTACCTCCCCTTTATCTTTACCCATCCCCAAGCCCTAAAGTAACTCTCACCTCCTTTCACAACTACTCACACGAGCCCTCACGTCACCATCACCTGCTTTTACCTCTACCAATTCCAGGCCCTCCAGTCAGCCTTACCTCCCTATACCCCCACCCACCCTTGATCCCTCAAGTCACCCTCGCATCCCTTAACCCATTCCCATACCTAAATTGTGAAACAAAAATGATGTCATTTAAAAAAACAAAGAACCTACCTCCTTGGTACAATTCTGCATATTAAAGGTAGAAATATATACCTCCATGGTAAAGACTCATGTTAAATGCTGTTTCCTCTCAGACAGGACACATCCACACCCCTTGCTTTAACACTTTCCTTTCTTCACCCCTACGGCCCCTAAATGTTTTGAGGGCATTGCTGGTTATTTTATGACCTTCAGTATGTTTGGCGAGCACCTTCGCATCTCTGACGGTTTTTCTCCTTCCCCCTCCACACATCCTATACTTTAGGTCTTACCTGAGACAGTGCATGCGCTGTTGTTTGTGAGACATTTTGTTTACTTGGAGGGCTTAGAGCACATTCACTGCTTACCATTGGTTGGCTTCATTGCCGCTCATCTCATTGCTTCTCTTTGGTCAGTGAGCGTCAGCTTCACTTCCTCTTCATGTGTTTGTTCCTGCCCTGGAGCATGGCCCAAGTACTGATTTTCCCTTGACCGTATCCTTCTAGTGCTCACTGCATTCAGAGGTACTTTTTTCCCTCTTCATCCCTACCCCTTCCTGCATTGTCGCTTGCTCTGCCCCCTTAGCTTTCTCCTGCATTGTCGCGTGTCCGATCCATACCTGCCCATCTCCTCCAGTCGTTGCTTGCCCTGTCCACCACCCTAAAATTGTCGTACCCCTGGACGCCATGGCTAAAAGAAATTGTCAAGGCCAATGGATCTCCCAGAGGAAAGATCTATTGGTTTTGTCAATACGTGTTCACTTTGGCTTCTCTCTTGCCTTTTTTCTGTTTTAGATTTCTCATGCTATTCTCATTGGCGGTTTTAATCGACCTAATACTCTCATTCACACATTAGGCTCTTAATTAGTTACCTTGAACAAACTATTCTCTGGGATACGTTTTGTATGATATTCCCTCGATTGTGCACATTTTCTATGATGTGCTCTACCCTGGGTGCTGAAATGGGCCAGCACGTTGCCATTTCCAGCTTTACTGAGATGCCTTGCCTAAAAAGAGGCTATAGCTAGAACACTGTTGACATATATTGTAAGTTGCAGTAATATCTCAAAGATATTGTTTTTATCTTTATGATGCATTGTTTTTACTGAAATCCTACATTTCATCTGCCTAAAGCTAGGAAAATGCACACTAATGGCAAATTGTTTTTTACTAATGATGATCATTAACAACTATAAAAAAGCATTTTTGAACCCAAGGGGAGTATTTTCTTGGACTAATGAGGAGCAATCTGAATGTGTAATTTGTATATGGGTAGACTTTAGTAGTGGTGCCTAGATTGCAGTCATTCCTTTCAGATTAGGGGGTGAAAAACAAAATTCTAGCCCCAACCCAAAGGCTACTATGAGCTATAATTGAGTTTTCCCCCACAAAGCTCATTTAAGTACAGGATTTTTTTTCAGTTTTCCTAGGCAACAGTGAATAAAAAAGCATTTCTAAAACTGTGAAGTGCATTTATCAAATTTAAATTAGACAAACCTTTGAGTATTTCTGTAGCTCAGCATCATCTGCAATTGTTGTATCTAAATTCACAACCTATTGACAGAAAAAAATAATGAAATGTCAAACACAACATGTGTAAAGCTACACATTAGCAATGAGCCTATCAAGAAGTCTACACATCTTCAAATAGGAATTCAACAAATGTGATTTCCACTAAAGCAATTTCATACATTGAAAACAAATTGCACTCTGCTTTCATCCTCAAAGATTTACAATAAAATCTTCACTTTCTTTTCCCTGCTACAACTAAAGCAACTATACTTTCACAATTATTGTCATATGATAAATTTGTAATGTCTGAAATACAAAGGGGCCATTTTAGAGCAAAAGCATAAAATAGAATTTATACTGCTGGGCAAACGTAGATTTTTAGTCTAATAGCTTGTAATGAAATTCACCCACTTTAGTTTTCCTGGATACTTTAAGCACCTAAGCTTAACCAGACCACACTGGCACATGTCAAACGGGGTGAGGTAAATCTAAAGGGGATTCGGTTGAGTAAGAACAACAATTGTCAGGCCAGATTTATTGAATACCGTCAACATCTACTTGCTTTTGAGCAATATTTACAAATTACTAGAACTATTCTTCATTAATTTAATGAGTTCATACTGCAACCAAAGTCTTGGAAAAAAAATCATACTCAAGTAGTCCGAAGAAGATCATGCCTTTCCATCTCACTTTCATTTACACTTATAGATATGAAATTGCCAGGGGGTGCAATCCTGGTGAGACATAACACAGCAGTGCAAGCAACACTAATGAAGAGAAATACCTTGGGGAGATATACTTAAATAAAACATAAATACACAGCTATAACACTGTTTAATATATATGTCCCAAACATAGGCCAGGATGCCTTTTTACTGCAACATTTGCAGGATTAAATCATCTCCTAAAAAGAAAAGTAGTTTGGGAGGAGACTTACTTGTTTTGGAGTGGGGACCTAGACCACTCCAATTCTCTGGCAAAATTTACAATGCGGCTGGCAAAAGACTGACAAGTCCGCTGAAGAATTTAGCCTTTTTGGACTTGTGGCGATAGAAACACAATTCAGGGAGGGATTATTATTCCTTCGCAGGCACACACAGAATCTGTACTATTAGAAATTGGGTTTCTGGTTGGCAGAGGAATACACCCTGTCCACGCAGGAACCACAATAGTAGTCAGGGCAAGTCACAATACACCGTAAATTATTCTGTGAACACCTTTGGTAGCTTGGCACAGAGCAGTGAGGCTTATTTAAGAGGCAATGTATAAAGTATTTGTTCAACACTTCAAACAGTGAAAACATAACGCACAGAAAAACTCAACAGGTTCGAAAATAGAAAATCATTTTAAAGATAAAACAAGACCAATACAGCAAACATCCAAGAAGCAGAAGTCGAGATAAGAATTTTCCGAAGAATAAGGGTAAAATAGCGCTTCGAAGCAATAAGAGCTCAAATGGGATATCTGGTTGGATTGGACTGGGGCATAGTCAAAAGTTCAGGCCGACCACGATGGAGCTTGGGCTGGATACAGGGACCCACTTGGCTCGCTGAACCATAATACCTTGATCCGGTGGGATGGGTGGGGGGTGAGGGGTGAGGTAAGGAAAAGGAAGTTTTATGTTATATGGTTTGGAAAAGCAATAAAATACTTTACAAAAAAAAAATACTTTGATCCTGGATACACCGTCATCAATGAATGCGAGGTGCAGTTGAAACGATGTGTCAGTGTCAAGCTATGCAATAAATGAAATGCGTTGATTTACTCCACAGAACTGCGGCGATGTGTCGGTTCAGAGTCAGAGGTGCTGTTTCCAGATACAATGCGTAGCTGCTGCTCCCACAGTAGGCGATGCGTTGATTCCGAAGGTGACGTGCTGGTTCTGAAGGCGAGGAGCTGTGTTCGCTCCATGCAATGACGAGGAAGCGCTAGTTCCGACTCATGCAAAGGCGACGATGCGCTGGTTTCGATAAGGATGCATGGGTTCCCGAGTGTAGCAGCACTTTCTTGCCACTTCAAAGGGACCCACGACTGGCTTGGCACCACTTGGCAGAGCAAGACTTGTAGCTAGCTAAGTCCAGGTGCTGTAGCAGGATGAGTTGAAGTCTTTGATTTCCCTGATGCTTGGAAGAGGAGGCAAGCCAGCAAACCCTTGGAGTCACTCTGAGTTCAAGTGATGCATGTCCAGTCCTTCTCATCCAGGCAGGAGAACATCAGGCAGAAGGCAGCTAAGCATTGCAAGAGTCCAGCAAAAAAGCAGCCCAGCAGAGTGGCAGTCCTTTCAACAGCACAGCAGTTTTTCTTCATGGAAGAGCCTTCACAGGTCCAGAAGTGTACTAACGTCATGGTGTCAATGGCCAAACACTCATACCCTGCATTGCCTTTGGAGTAGGGGAGACTTCAAAGAAAGTTTTGAATTTCTACAACTTAAGCTCCTCCCTTCCTGCCCCGGCTCCGGTGTCACAACAGGGGGGTATGCAGCCCTTAGAGCGTGGACAGGACAAAGCCTATTCATCTGTAAGTGTGAGGCTGTGAGCAGCTCCTCCCTCCCATCTCCCATAATTGTCCATCAAGACACACTTAAGCTCCCTTTGTGTGTGGCTGTCAAGAGTGGAATACATAAAGCCCAGCTGTCAACCAACCAAGATTAAGCAGAGGCAGGCAGCAAATGGCTAAAGTAATTAAATGCCAACATTCTAAAAGTGATATTTGACAAACTGTAATTTAAAATCCAACTTCACCATAAGTTGTGATTTTAAACTGAGTTCAGTGGCACTAAAGTTGAAAAGTCTACCGCTTCACAATTGAGAATTACACTTAAAAGATGTAAGAAGGTACTCTCAATGTTATCCTAACAGAGAAATAGACCTTCCAGTAGTGAAAAAGAAGTTTTTCACTACCAGGGCAGATAAAACTTAAACATATACGTTCTACTTTTTAAATACACTGCACCCTGCCTCGGGCTGTCCAGGGCTTACCTTAAGGGTGACATATGTATTAAAAAAAGGAAGGTTTAGGCCTAGCAAGAGGTTTAACTTGCCAGGTCAACATGGCTGTTTAAAACTGCACACACAGGCTCTGCAATGGCAGGCCTGAGACACTATTAACATTTAATTTACAGGCTCTTGGCACATGTGATAAATTAAATATGCCAAATTGGTGTGAGCCAGTGTTACCACGTTCAGAGGAGAGAGAGCGCGTGCACTTCAGCACTGGTTAGCACTGGTTGGCGGTGGCAAAATGCTCAGAGTCCTAAAGCCAACAAAAATAATGTCAGAACAGGATGAGGAGGAAGGCAAAAAGTTTGGGGGGGACCCTTCAGAGAGGGCCATTTTCTAATATATGCAAAGACTGATTCCATATTTGAGACATGAAAGCTGGGAAGACATGAAGGTAGAAGCCAACTCAAGGATTATTTTCATAGAGACCCTCTTATCTGTGAGAAAATCTGACTAAAATGCAGAAATGTTTACTAATGCATGCAGTGGAAAAGCCCCACTACATATAAAATGGGAAAGCATTTATCAGGGAAGCAGATCTCTACATAATTATAGCGAGTGAAGGCTAGAAACTCAGAAAGTCTTGAAAGACTTGAGGGGAAACCCAAAAAAATCGTATGGGTTCACAGCAGGAGTGCCGGAGGAACACTGGTACCACTGATAATACTGTTTATTAACTCCTTTGTGGCAGACTCGGGGACCACATTCTCTATGAGAGAATCAGATATCACCTTAATATCCAAGTAATCCCCTGAGAATGCAAGTCTAATAGATTAAATATCCTTTTGAAGACGGATGCAATGGTGTTTACTAAGGGGCTTGTAAAGAGACAGGAGAAATACCGGCCAGGTCTTATTAAGGAGGATCAGTAGGGGTTTATCAGGTGTTCGCAGACACATGACAATATCAAAAGAGTGGCCCATTTAATATAAAAAGTAAACAAGAAGAGGATCCTGGTTATAATAGTCACACTTGAAGCGTTAGTTGGATCCTAGTTAATTGGAAAACAATACACTAGTTAGGATTTATTGATCGGCGGAGTAGCTGGATATTTTCCAATTATAATAGACCAAAGGCAAGGATATTAGTCAATAGGGATGGATCAAGAGGCATACAGGTGCAGGGGAAACCAGATAGGGATGCACCCTATCAATGCTTCTATTTGCCCTAGCCATATTATCACTGAGTATCCACCATCAGGGAAGATCCAGAGATTTAGGGAATTGATTTTGAAGGATAAGGTCTGCCTCTTTGCAGACAAAATCTTAACAAACTAAATCAGATAAATTCCTAGCAGCACTAAGCCACTAATTAGAGTGCTTTGAAAGAATTGGAACATTTTAAGTTATTAAAGATATAAAGAAAAATCTGAAACACTTAACATATTCCTGACTTGGGGGAAGTAAGTAAGCTGCACAGCAACTTTCCTTTCAGATGGGAGGTTGTTCCATATGTATCCATGGTACCTGGGTATAAATATCACTACTTCATTAGAAAAGATGGACATACCTGTCAATTGGCCAAATAGGAGTAGGGAAATTGTAGAGAATTTGACTAGACGTAGCTACCTTCTCATCGAAACTAGGTAGAATAGCTTTAGCAAAAATTAATCTTATACCATAGCATGTCAACCTATGCCCAACCCATCTCAAAAGCAATCAACTTATAGAACAAAATAGCAATTTGGATGGAATGGTAATTCTAATGGCTCTTAGAATGAAACTGGGGCTGGTCCAGATATATGGAGATATTACCCAGCTGGGCACCAAATACAGCTTCAGGCATAGATACTGCGAGAAACAGTCAAGAAATGGCTGCTTATAGACAGAGTAGTGATGGAAAGATCACTTTGGGATATCTTCTAGTTACCGAAAAAAGCCCAGACCCAAAAATGTATTTGTGAGTGGTATATATTCAGTATGATCACAAGAATTTTAGATGAAGCAGAAGGAAACTAGGTCTGGCTACATACCCTTCCCTATTCACCTCTATCCACCACGACCTGGATTAAACACCCTCACTGGGAGGCCATGGGTTCCAAAAATGGAAGGAAGGGGGCTGTTGTATTTTGGGAGATATGTTTATGAAAAGTACCTTAAAGTCATTCCAAAAATGCAAAATAGAACTTAATTACTCTCCCTTTTGTCAATGTATGATTGTTACACGTTTTTAGATTGTTGATCATTGTTGTTCTTCATGATGTATGTGTTTTTAACTAAATTGAAGGAATTGAATGTAAAGTAGGAATATGTGAGGAAATATTTCTTGATTGTTTTTTATAAAAGATTTAAAACCATATATATTGTTCTGAATTCTTGTGATACTCATTTGTGTTATTAATATTACGTGGCTTTTAATGAAGTATGTATGTTTGATATAGGTTGAGTGTAGTATGTGTTTCATATTTTGGTCCTGAGGGTAATTCTATTAATCCATTATTTGCAGGTAAGACAATCTTTTATGTAAGCTTCAAAAACATACATTAGTCTATTAAGAAATCCACAAATATGCTATTTGCATTAACAGGGATCCAATATTCAAATCCATATATCATAAAGAACCTCCCAGTGTACTGGAGATTATGCTCCAATGAGCACGAATCATGTTAATGTGTGTGTCTCAATCTATTGACAAGTTGTACTCTGTCCCCTTGGTGTGTGGGGTTCCTCTCAAATCCGTTGTTTACATGCAAATAAGACATTGGGCCTTCCACCAAGGAGTAAAAGCAGGAGGAATTACAGAACTCACTAATTGTTTTAAATAAAATATGTACTAACATGCCCGGAATCAAAGGATGCAATCACAAACATGTGCATGCCATTGAAGGCAGGAGAGAAGAGGTGAACATGGGGTTTCCAAAAGACGCAGGAACATTTTTTTATTGAGGAAGTTACAAGACATTAAATGGGAAAAGCTACAGGAAAATATACTGAGTAACCACAAACATGTCGTACTTAAGGAACCGGGATACAAATTAATGCATAACTCATATCTCATCCCACAAAGTATACCTCAATATGAGAGGGGAGTGCTAGAGGTGTGGGACCACAGACAGATCTGTGCTTCACATATAGTGGCCATGCGCAAAACGAAGACATTCCTAGAAAGAGATGTGTAGCACAAACAAGCATATTATGAGTTTCCCCATAAAAGACAATCCAGATGTGACTTTGGACATAAAAGAATGAAATAGATGAATACGTTGACAAGGATACTAGAAGGCCGTCTATTAACAAAAGCCCATCAGTTGATTGCAACAGACTGGAAACATTTAGAACTACCTATGATAATCAGATGGTATACAAAATTATGGATTACGCTTGCCATAAAAAATATAATGTATTTATTGAAAAATCAACAAACAATTCAGACAGCTATGGCAATCTTTGATCAATTACCTGTTAAACACTGCTTGACTGAACTTCAAAGACTAAGAGTACTAGATATGAACTATTAGTAAATATCAGGAGGCTAGTTGAGTTATGCATAGAAACATGACGTACGATGAACAGAAAGGGTACCGTTGCGAAAGCTCATATGTCAACTGTATGTTTGGGGGGAGGGAGTAATATTGTAAAACTGCATAGAGGCAAATTATGGTAATTTCATATGATGTAATACCCAAATGCTTTTTATGCATTGTTTAGACACTAAAATGTGTTTACTACAAAAAAGATAGGAACCTGTTTTTATATAGCACTGTTAGCCAAGGAATGTGCTGAATAGAACAACGAGGTGATCTAGGCTTAGACTTAAATAGACATTTTGATGACAGGGTTTTTTAAGTATGTACATACCAGAGCACTTGTATAACCTGAACAAGTAAAGTGATCTTGGAGAGTCACAGTCAGGTCCCAGGATAACACTTACTATTTGGCTGTGGACTATCTTAAACTCCACTGAGCCCAATGACGCCCATTCTTGTCTGTACCACTTCCTGCATAGCTGGTACACCCTTGCTTACTCAAAGAGCACTGCGCCCCCCCTTCCAACTTTCCTGTGGGTGTGGGATGCAGCAATACTAAAATTAAGTCCTTGGCCAGTACTGGAGTTTCAGTAGATCCCGGAGGAAGAACAACATGTTTAAGGAAAGGTAAATTGAAGAAGGCACATGCAGAAGGGAGTAGAGTTTTCATCCATGATCTACAATATTAAGGCCAGAGACTGGGGTCCCAGTGGTCGCAAGATATTTTGCTGTTGGAAATGTAATTTCTAAGTGCAGTGTTTCTAAGAAAATACTTATGCGAAACAAGAAATATTTTGCTAAGTAGGACAGATTGGCTGTGTCACATTTATATACACACCGAGTGAGAACATAGGAAGTTCAAATGGAGAGACTATGCAAGAACACTGAGTGTGGAGCCAAGAACAGGCTACCAAGCAATGAATGATTGAAAAACTATAATTTAAAAAAATCACCTAAAGAAGTAGCATTAAATCATCAAAAAAGTTAAATGAATTACTGAAGACAATTTGAAAAAATGTATGTAGGTACAATGCCGCGTGAGCCAGCCACACTGATTCTCCTCCGGTGGCTCGTGTTCTAAATCATGTAGTGGCTGTGGCCTCTGCACTAACAGAGCCACTTGAGCAGGACCACTGCCTACACCCACTCCACCAGAACTGCACCTACAGTGAGCAGGTAAATGTGGTACCTTCCTGTGAGTGGAATGAGAGACAAAGTGTAGAACTGCTCGGTACGAACTTAGGACTTTTGTCTGGCTGAACTCAAATTAGTGAAAGTTATTTGAACTGATTTACACATATAGCTAGTGAGGTACTTTTGGGTGCACTGCACCGGTGCCTAATCAATGCCTATTCTCATGCTATACACTGTGGGAGCAAGATATAGGGACACTTCTACGTAGCTAGAGGGCACTGAAAGGGGTGTGGTGCCTCAATGAAGATAATAAATAACATTTATAGGCTCTTTGAGAATCAAACATGAGGGTCACAGTGCTCTTAACAACGCAGAGATTGCACCACCGTTTCTATGCCAATTTGTAGCAGAAGAGGCAGACTCTGGTGAGATCCCCAGATTCCTCTCCTTAATACTCCCCACTAGGCTACCCGAGTGGAATGCCTCTAAGGGGCCAACATCAGGACAGAGGAGGTCCTAGATGCTATTTCTAGGCTACAACCCGGCAAGGCCCTGGGGCTGGACAGCTTCACCCCAAGCTTTGTATGCTATTTGCCCCAATTGGCTCCCATCCTCACACACCTAAATAATTAGTTCAGCGAGACAGACACGCTCCCCATGACGATGAAGGAAGCCATTATTGCTATTATACCCAAACCAGGGAAAGATCCTAAGCTATGTTCCTCACAACGGCTGATTTTGCTTTTGAAAGTTGATACCAAGCTCTTTACTGGAATGTTGGCTGCGTGCCTGAACCCAAATATGCAGGGACTGATAGACCCTGAATAGACTGGACTCATCTCCGAAAGGGATTGCAGCGACAACACCAAACAACTCGTCCCCCTTATGGACAAAGTTAGCAGGATGTGCGTCCCACCTTTGCTCATGTCTGTTGATGCTGAGAAGGCTTTCGACCAAGTGAACAGGCTGTTCCTTTGTCGAGTGCTGGAGCATTCAGGACTGGGCCACAACTTTTGAAATGGGTGTGGAATGGGTACTCCAATCCCACTGCCTGAGTGAGGGTAAATAGCTACACCCCCAGACCCTCTGCTTAGCATGGGGCGCCTGTCAGGGTTGCTTCCTATTCCCTCTCCTCTTCACACACTACATGGAGCTGTTCGCATCAATTAGAGGCATCCACTTTGATGGTTGAGAACATAAAATAGCCCTCTACACCCAGGATGTCACGCTCTACATAACCCACCCACAAACGTCCCTGCTAGAGCTCATTAATGAGCTAGAAGCCTTCGGGAAGGTCTCTGGATTCAAGGCGAATATCCCAAAAATCCAAGCCCTCAGCCGGACCATAGGGCAGAAGGATAAAGAACACCTTAAGCATCATGTTCCCTTCCCCTGGGCAGAAAGCAGGGTGCTGTACCTGGGACTCACAATCTCCACCACAGTCCGAGAGACGGTGGAACCCAACTATGCAGACTTCATCACTGCTGCATGCAAAGAGCAGCAGGGATGGATGGCCGGATAGCTCTCCTGGGTGTGCAAGATAGCACCGGTGAAAATTATGTTGTTGCCCAGGATCCTGTATGTAATGCAGACGATCCCCCTGAGCCCTACCCTGCCACACAATAGGTCCTCAGTAAGATTCACCAAATGATAGAAACCTACATCTGGGGTAGAAAACAACCACATATGGCCAGAACCAGAGCGCACCTCCCCCTAGCCAACACCAGCCTGGATATCCCACAACCCACCAACTACTACCTCGCCACCCAACTCAGATATATTGTGGAATGGAACAGATCACTTACAGAAAAACACTGAAGCTTCATTGACCAATCCATAGCAGGGATCTACATATGGGAGGTCCCATGACTCCTCAAAGCGCTCCGCCCCACAGGGGTCTACATATCACCCATCACACGGGCAACTGAAGTAGTCTGAGTCAGAGTCATGGGGGGCTAAGAGCCTATCTACCCCTACTTCCCCCTTAACACAAATTACAGGAAACACAACATTTCTCTCCAGCACACACTAGCTCCAAATACTACACATGGTAATCAGCTAACCGCAAGCAAATTGGAGATCTTAACATTTCTAGGGCTGTAATTGACTTCCCGCTACTCCAATTTAACTATGATCTCCCCGGCACAGAATACTGGTAATTCAGGGCGGTCAGGCACTGGGTTACTCAGCCCTTCATACACCCCCATGCCTCCAGACTCAAATAAATTTGAAAAAAGGCTGATTACTAAGCCTGATGACAAACGACTTCTCTTCGATCTCTATGTGTTCCTGAACACCCCCAAAGACCTTAGCAAAGCCCTGGCTCAGAGACGCTGGGTGCCAGAATTAGATAGTTCATTCACATCCAAGGAATGGACTGATATACTTCGCAGAGCCTGCACCTCTTTCATCAACGCAACTGGGAAAGAATCCTTATTGAAATGTACTCATTAGTCCGACTACACCCAAGCCAGGTTTGCAAAATGGAAACCCAGCTCCCGAAGCGTTTGCTGGCGTAACTGCAGCTAGACTGCACTCTCATCCACCTGCTTTGGAAATGCCCAAACTACAGAGAAAACTGCAAACGGTGCTCAGAGACACTTACAAAATATTTGAGACCGATATCCCCCGTTTCTGTACCTATACGTTGCTGGATCTCCTGAACCAGCTGACCTACTCACTTCGCCCAGACAGAAGGAAAAACGATAAAAAAGCCCTGAGGGCGGCTGGACGAGTTATCACATCCAAATGAGGCATCAACACCACAGCAGTCCTACTGGCTACATAAACTATGAGTTACAGTGGCAATGGAAAAACTCATGGCCTCCTTGGACTGAGCGATGGCACGCTTCTAAAAAACCTGGGGCCGTGTCTCATTTTCTCGCAAAATAATATCGAGAATTCACTTCCCCCGCTACCTCTGGGTGCTCTGCCTAGCAGGAGGCGAATTCCAACACACCAGCAACTCGGACTTTACCCACACTTCCTGAATCGTTAACCCGCTCATTTGAGTGACTTCGTACAGTGCTACACGTTCCTGATCGAGACAATGGGATCCACCACTTTTCCTACCACCGCTCACATTGGGGTCCCCCTCCTTCCCCCACCGCTCCCTCCACTTCTACCTCACTCCCCTCCCCCACTCATTCTATCTCACCGCCCGCTGGATGTTGGTGAGAGTATATGTAAGATAAAATACCAATAAACAGATGTGAACCATAAATAACATTATACTCATGCAACTGAGGACCCTAATGAACTGTGAAGTATTTCGTTTTACAGTGAGATTAAAGTACTTTCTTCTCATTAAAACATTAGCTGGACAACACATAATCATGTTTGTTGATTGACCATTGAGTTCTGAGTTCTTTTCCACATACTATCTCCTGAAGAAGCCTCTAACTGCTCACCCTCAATCAATCAATCATTTGTAAAGCGCACAACTTACCCGAGATCCAGCTGCGGAAAGGGGGTAACTTGACCTAGTTGTAGAGCCATAGTAGTGTGTGCCCCAGGATGCCAGGAAGAAATGATCTCAACCAACACATTGGGACCCAGTAGATCCTGTCTGCCCTGTGGCCCTTTAAACAGGGTCTGACAGTGCCTATATGGTGTAAAAGCTCATGTGACATGAAAGATGGTAACCCCCCCCCCACCTTCCCGTCCCCAGCTTGGCTAGATCTGATTGTTGCCCCTGTGTGGACACAATATGTCGCTCTGGAGCTCTCCATCAACTTTCATTGCTTCTTCAAGATGGCATCTTGAATTCAAAGTATGTTTAAAGCCAAAAATACCAACATTAACCACTTGCAATTGGTTCCTTTAGCAGATCAGACAGTGGAGATTTGGTGGATCATGCCTTCAATCTGCCAACAGCCAGTTTCTAGCAGGGACAATCCCCAAACCACATGGATATTCCTCGCGAAACCTTCTGCAGGTGAGCTGAACCGGTGATCAATCCCAATATCAATTGCAGGCTAATAGCCTTCTTGATATTTGTAAAGTGGTAGTACCTGTACCCAGGACCTGTAAATTAAACACAACTAGTGGGTCAGCAGCACTAATTGTGACACCCACTTAAGTAGCCCTTCACTCATGTCTCAGGCCTGCCATTAAAGTCTGCATGTGCCCTGCTATTTTGACCTGGCAAAAGAAACATTTTTCAAGGCATAAACCTTCCTTTTTAATACATATAGGTCACCCCTAATGTAGTCTCTAACAGCTTACAGGGCAGGGTGCAGTGTATTTAAAAGGTTGGGCATGCACTTTTACATGTCCTGAAAGTACAAAAAATCTCTCACATTTGTTTTTTCACTACTTCAAGGCCTGCCTCTCCAATAGGATATCATTGGGTTTCCTTATCACATTTAATAAGTTATAACTTTCAATGGGACCAAATAGAATGGCTTATTTTTGGTCTCTAACGAATTGTAATTTAAACCCCTCTTTAATGTTAAAGTCGGATTTTAAGTCACAATTCGGAAATTATGAACACCCCACTTTTAGAAAGTTGCCAGTTTCCTGTCCTAATCATTTGCTGCCTGCAGCTGTATCCTAGGTCACATGACTAGGTGTAGCTGACTGTGTATTTCTACCAGACAGTGAGACAAATTGTGAATATGGGTTGTCAGGATGGGCCACCTCTGATTTGGTAGGGGGAGAAGCAGTCAACCACCAACCTTGCACATCACAAAGGCTCTCCCTCAGCACACTAACAAAGGGTCTCACAGAAGTATTTTGTGCCCCCTGACAAGCTAGGGCCAGAGAAGGGAGGAAGGAAATTCAAGGCACCACTGTAGGGGGAGGACTCTATAAGCTTCTTTTACTTCAAAGTGGGCACCAGGTATAAATATTAGACCCTCAGACCCAACTCTTCCGTACACATCCACCTGGACCTGTGGAAGACTCAGAAGGAGGACTGCTGTGCTACTCTGCTGCAAGATGGACTGCTACTCTGCTGCCCTGCTCCTTGAGTGAGAAGGACTGGACCTGCATCTTGAACCTAGAACCACCAGAGTGACTCATAGAGCTAGTTGGCTGGCCTCCTAATCAGAGCCTCAGGGACAGGAAAGGCTCCAAACACCTTGAAACCTGCATCTGGCCTCTACCAGCTGTAAGTCTTGTCCCCCAAGCATTGCCAGCCTTGTCCTGGACCCTTGAAAGTGGGCCTGAGGGTGCTCTGCCAGCCCATTTGTGGTCCTAGCAGAACCAACACAGTGTTCACGGCTCCGCATCTAAATCACTGCTGTGCGACGCATCCCAAACACAAAATGTCACAGCTCCTCGGCATTGCTGCTGTGCATCGCCTGGTCAAAGCAGGACCTGACATCGCAGCGCCTTGGAACCACTGTGCCAGCGGCGCATCCTCTGTACAGGACGTCGCATCACAGTCCTGCTGCTCCTTGGATCCACTGCTGCACGACACATCCTCGATGCAGAACCTTGCGACTGCTGCTGCGTGACCGATCCTTGGCGCAGGATCTTGCATTGCTCCGCAACCAGGATTTAAAGTACTTTGTATAGCAGGTCTAACTTGATCCCAGTAACTGGCCTGCGCTCCATCACAGTCAGCCTGAACTAGTGACTTTGTCCTGGTCTGGCACGACCAGATAACCGCAGTTGGCCCTTGTGCTTTCAAGCACTATTTTTACTTGGTGTAAAATAAAAATGTGTTACATTTTACTCTATTTTTCTAAATTGGTGTGGGATTTTTATTATGTTGTGTTTTCACTTTATTACTGTTTGAAGAGCAGCATAAATACTTTAGTTTACACATTGTCTCTAATTTAAGCCTAACAGCTTGTGTGCCAAGCAGTCAGAGGGTTAAGCGTAGGTTACTTTGGGGTTTGTGTTTTACCCTGACAAGAATTGTGGTTGCTGCTTGAGTAGGGTCCGTCCCCCCCAATAAGCCAATTTCCTACAATTACATTTAACAGGGAGGGCTTCCAGGGCACTATTCCCCAGGCCCACTCCACTAGAAGGTCCTGCCACCTAAATGTGATTAATTAATGACAGTGCTCTAGCATTCCTTCTAAAAATACAGGATAGTGGCACTCATAGCAAAAATGGTAAACACACATTGGAAAGACGAAGTTACAGCACAAATGGCAAAAGCAAGTAATAAAAAGAAAAACTTGTTGATGTTTGTGTTCTTGCTTAGTAATTTTTTTAATAATTTGCAATGCAGTTTATTTTACTTCAGAGAACTTTAGCGGACAATCCGAATAAACACCCACAGAAGACACATGGTGTCTATCTATCAAAGAAGCCTGTTTACAAAGGGGAAGTGGCTGGGCGGTGAGGGTATCCGGTTTCTTGGGAAAGGGCCCCCACAACCGGTTTTTGCACCAGGCTCACCAGATCTTGCGACTGGACTAAGCTTGTTGACCACAAGCGTAGAGTTTGTGTCTCAGTAACTTGGGGAGACAATAAAGGACACCAATGGAGAACTCAAGATCTTTCCGCTGTTCTTAATTCAAAAAGGCAGAGAAGAGGGAGCCGTCCACTACTAATTTACTTCTCATTCGTAACCGGGGAGGACTATCCATCCTCTGCGGCTCGTGGTGGTGCCGAGTGTTGAGGGATTGGAGAGGGAGGAGAGCCACTGCCGATGGACCTTACTGAAGTACAAGGATGAAACATTTCTTGAAGTCAAGCCATTCAGGAATGGTAACACATTTTCATCTTGGCGTTTCTACCAAATCCCCGATAGCTATGAGTCATTTGTTTTTTTCCAATGTATTAAAGCACTAGCCTCCAAAACATCAATCTCTTTGGCATACCATAACTTCATAATCGGCTCCCAGGTGATTCTCCCACTTTGACTTCAATTCATCATTATCTGACGTGCCAGGGCCCGAATCTGGAATAAAAAAAACATTTTAAGCGATTCAGTGTGTGCACTGCTGGACTAAACACATTTACTGCCAAGCACTTTAATAAGGGACAAAATAATTTGAACAACAACGACTAGAACAACAAAAATATAAGATTTGGTATTAGTCTAGGAGGAGCATGGAGGTCAGCCAAGGTGTATGCAACATCACGGGGATGGCGAGATGCCCATGTCTGTGAGACGCAATCAAGCAGTTCGGTAGCCGCGTAACCACAGTCGAATAATCAAGGCGAGAATGCCTGTCAAATTGTGTCTATTTGTAAGTGCAAAGCGTTGTGCGGGTTATAACGTGAATCTGACAAGTTGTAAAAACATTTAAGTGCGCCATTTAAATGCACGCCCCCTTAGAACAGCACCCCCTCTTTTGCAGAATGAACACCTGCCGGATCCGCACTGTTATCAAGGGATCACATCAGCACAGTGCGTTTGAAGACTGCTTGGCAGGCGCGGAGCCTCGTCTGGGTTAATTAGGACAGAAGTTACATGAGATTTGATATAAGCCTTCTTCTTTGCCAGTCTTCAGTTGGCACGGAGTTCTCTTGAAATGTACAGCCTTTCAGCGTTCTTACATGCCTGTAGTACTGCCTGGCTTGCAAAAGACAAAAACATCTATTTGAGAGGCGTAGAGAACATAACATGACTGACCTCCCGATATTTGACCCCACCAGAATCTCAGTACACGGTATGGCTACCATTACATAGCAGTTAATTACACCAGGAGTTTTCAAGACTTTACTTTCTGGGACTTTACAGTGCAGGTAAGTGGTTTTTAAATAGTTTTACGTAACATGTATATAAGTAACATACACATATATTTCACACGAAACACATACCTAGATTAGTTAATGAAATTATATCTGAGAAATTTCAGCGTTTTTTTTAGTTTTTTAAACTTTAGTTGATTGCAGTTTCAACATCTAATTATAGCGTCACTTTAGCCTTTGCTTTGTTCAGTGAATTTCTGTTTTTTGATTCGCAAGCTATGATCGTATTATTACAGCTAACTATAAGGCCACTTTAACCTTTGTATTTTTTCGGTATTTCTTGTTATTATAATATGCACCCAACCCCCGTAAATCAACCTGCACTCAACCCCCCTGGAGCAGCCCAACCAATTCCCACTACTAACGCTGCGCGCAGCAGGGACGGACGCTGTCATTTGTGCACTTAACTATTGTTCATAAGTGTGCCTCAGCGAAGGAACAAGTTTGCTGTTTTTTTTTTGTTTGCAGTTAGGTGCTTATTAAGTTTAATATCCCCTATCTCTAAGGAACAATCGGCTGCTATTTTACAGCACCCGCACTTTCTTAAAGCTGTCAGACACAATCTATTTGCTGCCAGCAGGCAAAGGCACGTGTTAGACTATTTTGTATTAATGTACTTATTCATTTTTAAGCGGATCTTTTATAATGTCCTAGTAGTCCGTCTTTCACAAGTACAGCAGATTGTAAAGATTTAATTTACAATAAACAATAAAGGTAAATTGAAGCAGGTGCATGACAAGGCGGAAGTTATGGTTAGTTCAATAAACTATAACTTTCTGGTACTACTTCCACGAGGGAGAGTTTTATAAAGTGCTGGAGGGTCGCCCAGGCGGAGGCACATTAACCGGAAGGCATGATAGGTGGAACTGCAGAGTTGCCCGGTCGGCCTCCCAGGCCCCCAAATTTTTGTATACAAGATGGACAAATTTAGTCAGCCGGATGTTTAAGGCAGTGTTTTCTGGGTTAAATGCTGATGTAATGTCCTGCCGACAGGTTCGAACTCCCAACCTGTTCCACTCATTCGGAGACTTGTTTAACGATAATCCTGTCATGAACTTCTTACGACTACAGATACTGCATCACTCATAGCATTTTATGGAAATCATCGAATACATCACTGGTGACATCTCAAGTGACAGTGTTAATGGCATCACGGATGACATCGTCCAGTCACTGTGACAGGCAGTGTTTAATTTGAGCCAGGTGTTTCTGGTGATTGGCACTGGCACTTAATTACTGGCAGTTAATTGTCGGAAGCTGCACTTATGACAGCTGCACATGGTGTCATTGTTTGTGTAATTTAAACAAACAGAAAAACAGCTATTTGATAATTCAGTATACATTAAAATCAAATAAAACCTGCCCCAAGCCTTTCCTAAAGCTTTGGTGGCCTTGAACAGTTTGAATTGTCACACGTTGTCACTGAAGGCCCTGATACTTATGCTTTTTTCCAAATTAAGCACTAGCAGGGTCCTATAAGGTGTTTGGACTTCAAGTAATTCAACAAGCTACACCTGTGCCCTATTTTCTATCATCAAACAAGTGGTAATGGGTATAAACTTTGTCCACATGCTGGACACATAGCATATCTGTCAAGTCACCCATATTTGTAAGATGATACCCTGTTTTCACAGGTATTGACCCACTTAACAAAAATCCTCTTTAGATTTTAATGGGGTCACCCATTTTTAAACCTTGTACACACTCCAAAAGATAGTTTGTATTATATCCACCTTAACAGGAAACAACCTTTACAACACAGTCATTACATCGCACTACATTTACAACAAAGTCATTACATCGCAACATCCTTTACAACGCATGTCACTACAATGCAGCTATTACATTGAATGTCACTACAACACATGTCATTACAACACCTGTCACTACAATGCAGGCATTATATCGCATGTCATTACAACGCATACCATTACAACGCATAGTAACCCTACACTAACCAACACTTACCCTACTGTTGCACCCACTGGAGTTAGAATGGTAATTTTTACCCCCACGTTATCCAACACTTACCCTACTGTTGCACCCACTGGAGTTAGAATAGTAATTTTAACCCCTACACTATCCAAAACTTACCTTAAATGCAATGTAATGGTATGCGTTGTAATGGTATGATGCGATGTAATGGAATACGTTGTAAGTGTAGTTTTAGAAAATGCTTTGTAATGGCATGCGATGTAAAATGATGCATTGTAAAGGATGTTGTGATGTAAAAACTGAGTTGAAAAGGCATGTGTTGTAAATGTATGCGTTGTAACATCATACATTCCACCTTAACACAATCACCTTTGTGAAGTTTTCACTTGACCCACAATTTTAATTTTAATTGATTATTGAATGTTTAATAGCAATGAATCATTGTGACCATACACACAGTATAGTTTTGATTTTTCTGCCCTAGTATGTAAATAGGTATTTTGAGAGTTGTTTGACATATTATGGTAGTTTAAGTCTTTGTACACTGATCAGGTGATCTTTGTTCACTCCCCTCCACCAACCGCTTCATCTGAGATTTTCACACTCCTCAAGCACCACATGGTCAGCCACATTCTGGTAGTGCTCTGATCTACTACAGGTAAATGTAGGGAAAACTGTGATAGATCAATTCTCTTTATTGGTTGGAATCTTGTAGTTCACCTGAAGCACAAGTTACTACTTGTGTAACGATATATCTGTAAGAGACATTAGTTAGTGATAGATTCCTTACCTTAGAATATCCCTAGGCGTCAGACTGGATCCGGAGAGTTTTGCTTAGTAGTACCCCTGCGCGTCAGTAGGTGGTGTTGTGCGGCTCCGCGTTCGTCGCTGGCGTCGTATGCGCCACCCAAAGCGCACTGACGTCAGTTCTGTACACGACTTTCCGCGCCGAAACGCAGAGCCATGCAAGAAACTGACCATTGGTGCATACAACTAGGGCCCTAAAAGGGGATGACCTTAACCCTAGTAATCAGTTCGCAGAACGGGGAGGATGGGCGGGGCGGTAAGGAATCTATCACTAACTAATGTCTCTTACAGATATATCGTTACACAAGTAGTAACTTGTGCATCTAAAAGAGACACATTAGTGATAGATTCCTTACCTTAGAATATATACCCCAGCAATACCAACCCCGGTGGTGGATCTGTGAACAAGATTACACTAAGAAGTTACGGAGCACAGAAAGGACAAAGAAGCCACCCCTCCGGACTTGACTGTCAAGGCAGTAGTGCTTGGTAAATGTGTGCAGTGAGGCCCACAGAGCTGCTTGACAAAATGTCCTGCAAGGGAGCGCCGCGCCCCAAGGCAGTAGTGGCTGCAGTTGCCCTGGTGGAATGGGCAAGGAGTAACATGCTTTGATGCACAGAACGACCCAAAGGGAGATGGTCCGTTTGTGCACAGCCTGACCTTTTTTGGCGCCCACGTAGCCAACAAAGAGCTGATCATCCACACGGAACTGTTGCATACGCTGCAGATAGAATGCTAGCACACGTTTTGGGTCAACACGGTGGAGCCTCTCCTCTTCCCTGGAAGGATGTAGAGGCGGAAAGAAGGTGGGCAAAGTGATGGTCTTCCCGATGTGAAAGAGCGTGACAACCTTTGGCAAGAAAGTAGGAGGGGTCCTCAAAACCACCTTGTCCGGATGAACAGAAAGGAAAGGAGGTTTGGAAGAAAGAGCCTGGAGCTCACTCACTCTTCTGGCAGAGGTGGTAGCTACCAGGAAAGCCGTTTTCAAGGTGAGAAGACGTAAAGGACAGTTATGAAGGTGCTCAAAACGTGCACACATCAGAAAAGTCAAGACAAGATTCAAGTCCCACTGAGGCATTATGAAGGGCACAGGTGGGAACGTATGAGTAATGCCTTTAAGGAAACGGTTAACAACCGGGGACTTAAAAAAAAGAAGGCTGATCTGGAAGCTGTAGAAAGGCGGAGATGGCCGAAAGATAACTTTTGATAGTGCCCAGAGCAGAGCCATGCTGGGCCAAAGAGAGAAGAAACAGAAGGACCTCAGAAAGAGGGGCAGAAAGGAGATGCACAGCCGTTGCTATGCACCATGCCACAAATCTGTTCCACTTGCAGGCGTATACCGTTATGGTGGAGGGACGCCTGGCTGCCAGAATGACATCACAGACTTCGGGAGAAAGGTGTCAACTGTCGCCGCTCAATCTCCATGCATGGAGGTGGAGGCTAGACAGGTTCGGGTGGAGGACCGTCCCCTGCTGCTGCAACAGAAGATCCTCCGGAAGAGGCAGATGGATCAGGGGATTTACACTCATACTGAGTAGCTCGGGATACCATACTCTTCGAGCCCAGACCGGAGTCACAAGATTGACTTGGGCCCGGTCGCGCCTGATCTTCTTCAGCACTCTGGGCAGAAGTGGTATAGGCGGTAAGGCATACAATAGACCGCAGCTCCACTCGCGATGAAAAGCATCTCCGAGCGAGTGCCGCTTTGGAAATTCCAACACGCAGAACTGACGACATTGCGTGTTCTCTTCGGTGGTGAATAGATCTAACCAAGGCTCTCCCCACTGCAGAAAGACCTTGCGCCACGTCCAAGTTCAGATGCCATTCGTGATCCACCATGCACCGGCGGCTGAGTTTGTCCGCCCTGGCGCTCAGAGAACCTGCCAGGTGTTGAACCACCAAGGTAATGCCTTAATGTTCCAGCCATGTCCAGAGGCGCAGAGCCTCCTGACATAGGGTCCGCGACCCCACCCCGCCCTGTTTGTTGCAATACCACATGGCGGTGATTTTGTCCGTGAACACCTGCACTGCACTTCCCCGGACAAAGAGAAGGAATGCCTTCAGTGCAAGCCGGATCGCCCGCATCTCCAGAAGGTTGATATGGAGCCGGGGCTCTGTAGGAGACCAGGGGCCTCTGTTCTCCACCTCTCCCATGTGGCCTCCCCATCCCAGGAGGGAGGCATCCGTCACCACTGTGTGCTCCGGTTGGTGAAGGGAGAGGGATCTGCCACTGACCCAATCGCGATTTGTATGCCACCACGGCAACTGTCGTGCAGTGCCCTCCGAGATCTGGACGTGATCGGACAGGTTGCCCTGATGCTGTGCCCACTGGAACTTCAGGTCCCACTGCAGAGCCCGCATATGCCATCTGGCATGCGTCACCAGCAGGATGGAGGAGGCCATCAGGCCCAGAAGCTGGAGGGTCATCCTAACTGAAACCTGGGATAGAGGCTGAAAGAGCGGAATGTAAATGTAAATGTACAGGAATTTATATAGCGCAAATCACCAAGCGGTTTCTAAGCGCTTGCTTAGGGAACCCGTCCTGGTATTCCCCTGTGAGATAACCCCGGCAGGGTATCCGCAAGGTGAAAGCCAGGCATCCCGCCGCGAGGGGCCGTTGTGGAGATTAAGCAAGCTATTGCCCAGAGTCGCAGAGTGTGAACCCATGAATCGAGTAGGCACCGGAGCGAGAATTGTCGAGTCCATGGACATTTTAGGACTCAAGACCCCGCCGAGCCGGGAATTGAACCCTGGTCCCGGGCTGACCTCTGCTTCCAGGTCTGCCTCCTCTAACCAGTGAGCCACACTTCTCCACAATCATAGAATCATAGACTGAATATCCCGGGCTCGCTGCCCGGGAGGATAAACCTGAAACAGCCTTGAATCCAGAACCGCTCCGATGAAAGGGAGCTTCCGAGAGGGACTTGGGTGCGACTTCGGCACATTGATTGAGAACCCCAGCAAATGCAGGCGGTCGGCCATAGTTTGGAGGTGGGTGATGACTGCCTGGGGCAAGCCCACCTTCAACAGCCAGTCGTCGAGGTAGGGGAAGACTGACACCCCTGACCTGCGCAGATGAGCTGTGACCACCCCCATCACCTTCGTGAACACCCGAGGGGCACTGGTTAGGCTGAAGGGGAGCACAGCAAACTGAAAATGCTCCTGGCCCACCGTGAACAGCAGGTAGCGCTGATGGGCCGGCAGGACGTGAATGTGAAAATAAGCGTCCTGCAAGTCCAACGCTACCATCCGGTCTCCAGGATCCAGGGCAGCCAGGACCTGAGCCAGAGTCAGTACCTTGAACTTCTCCTTCCGAAGGAAGCGCTTGACGTCCTGGAGGTCCAAGATGTGGCCAGGCCCCCTTGGTCCTTCTTGGGGACCAGAAAGTAGTGGGAATAACAACCACTTCCTACTTCCTGACCGAGAACGCACTCTATGGCCCCCTTGGCCAGGAGGGCCGTGACTTATTTATTTATTTATTTATTATATAGTTTTGTATAGCGCGAACAAGACCCGTGGGTATCAGAGCGCTTAACATGAAATAGGAAAAGGAAAAGGGTTAACATATATATAAGCAGTTAACAAGCAACCGCATTGAGGTAGATGAAATAAATATTCATAACACATGTGACGTTAGCGTAGGTAAATATGCTATGATTAAATTAATAACAACGACATGTATATATAACAACTATGAGGTAGCTCGGTATAGGTTCAAGAACGATGTTGTTCTCCTGTTCAATCAAAATCACCATTACTATTGGCCTTTATGTTATTCTCATATCATAGGATACGTATTCCATTATAATATTGCCGATGCCTCCCATTCTAATGACGTACATGATCTGTACTAAGGCAGTAGTATAACGGAACCAAGATCAGTGTTCTTCATTAAGTAATGTATCTATTCATCATCAGGCTCTTCACTTCTCGTTTGAATGTTACCAGATTCTGGAACTTCCTGATGTTTGGCGGGAGTGAGTTCCATATTCTGGGGGCCGCACCTGAGAACGCTCTGTCATAAGTTTTCTTCTTACGGAAGAAGGCTGGCCGTAGTAGCAGCTCCTCAGCACTCCTAGCTGGTCGGTTGCCACCGGACAACTGAATTTTCTTTGCTAGATATCTTGGGGTGTTGTCATGTAATGCTTTGTGTGTGATACATGCTATCTTCATTTGGATTCTTGCTTCGTATGGTAGCCAGTTTAATGCTTTCAGGTGCGGGGATATATGGTCATATTTCCTGGTTCCGGTGATGAGTCTTGCTGCAGCGTTAAGGCAGGCTTTCAATGGTGCTGTGGACATTTTTGGTAATCCAGCCAAGGTGGTGCAACCATATTCAATCCTCGAGATAACTAAGGATTGGATTGCCAATTTGAGGTCTGATTCTGTGATGAATGGTTTCAATTTTCTTAAGTAGTTCAAGTGAAATCGGGCACTTTTCGCCATTGTGTTAATGTGGGCTTTCATGTCTAGATTCTCATCTAAGGTGATTCCTAGAGATTTGGCTGAGTTGACAAGGGTTGGGGTGCAGTTTAGCGCAGTCACGACTTTCATCCATTCCTTTATTTCTGTATTGCTCCTTGGTGGAGAAATTAATAGGAACTCTGTTTTATGTGCATTCAGCTTCAGGTGGTTTGCAGTTAACCATTGAAGTGCCATTTTTAGTGTCTCATTCATTAATTCCAATTCTTTTATGGATCCAACCTTCAAGTATATTTGCGTGTCGTCAGCATACATGTGATAGGATATTTGAGATTTTTGGAGAATTTCTGTGAGTGGTTCGACATATAGGTTAAACAGATCTGGGGATAGTGTCGATCCTTGAGGGACCCCAATTGAGATAGGGCAAGGAAGTGAGATTGATTGGTTAACCAGGAAGCGTTGCGTTCTGTTCTGTAAAAAGGAATCGAACCATTTCAGCACAATTCCCGATATTCCCATCCTGTCCCGTAGTCTGGTCAGTAAAGCTTCATGATTTACCGTATCAAATGCCGATGACAGGTCTAGGAGAATCAGTAAGCATGCTTGATTTTGGTCAAGGGCCTGTAACGCGTCATCAATAATGTGGAGAATCGCTGTTTCCGTGCTGTGCCCTGCTCTGAATCCTGATTGGCATTCATCTAGCAAGGAGAATTTGGTGATGTGTTGGCTCAGTTGATTCTGCACACATTTCTCAGTCAACTTGGCCAGTAAAGGGATGTTGGTCACTGGGCGAAAGTTATTTGGATCTGATGCATCCGCTGTTGGTTTTTTGATTATGGGAACGACTTGACCTGTTTTTAGGCAGTCGGGAAGGATCCCTTGTGACAGTGACGCATTTATTATTTCGGTCCATATTGGAATCAGGATGTGATTGATTTCTTTTACGCATTTTGCAGGCAAAGGGTCTTGGTAGTGGTTGTTAGGTTTAATTCCTGAGAGCGTCTTGGCAATCATGTGTTGGTCGTACAGTTCGAATGTTTCCCAGCTCGCCTTGTTTTTTGCCATAGTGCAATCCGTTGTAGATTCGGCATTGATAGTAAATCGAGGTTCGTTGGGAAGGTTCAACGCCGAGTTTCTAAGCTCTATTTCGAGTGTTTTGGCCTTTTCCGTGAAAAATTTGGAAAATTCATCACAGCTTAGAGGTGTTTTTGAATTTTCTTGTACTGTTTTAGCTAGTTTGTTCGATTGCTCCTTTAGGATTTCAAATAGTTTTCGTGGTCTGTTTTTGGCATTATCCAGTTCTGCTCTTATAAATTCCTTTTTTGAGTTGATGATCTTTTTATTATATTGTTTCCTTATTTTTCTGAGAGCTTCCAGTTCAGGAGATGATGGGTGTTGCCTCCATTTTCTTTCGGCCATTCTCAATTTGCGTCTATCTTCATTTAGTGCTTCGTTAAACCATGGGTTTTTAGTCTTCTCTGAGACTCGTTTCAATTTTAATGGCATGGTGTTATTAACGATATTTTCGACAGTTGCTATGTAGTGTTCCGTCAGCTCGTTAACTTTGTCCAGGTTGTTGGGTGGCTTTAAGTCTCTTTCACAACTTTCGACCAGTAGTTCCATATTTGCTTCTTTTGTGTCTCGAGCCCATTTTTTGGTCTTGAAAGGTTGCCTGGTCCTACCTTTTCTCGTTGTGGGTATCATGAATGTTATGGCAGAGCCAAATGATCCCCCGACATGCGGTGGTACCGAAGTGGCATGGCTGGAGGGGAGGACAGAAAGAGGAGCGAGTAACCTTGGCAGGTTATCTGCAGCACCCACTTGTCCGATGTAATTGCGCGCCAGTGGAGGAGGTGGTGACGGACCCTGCCACTCACCGGCGTGGGGTGCTCCCTGAAGCTCAGAACTGGAAGGCTTAGAGGCAGAAGCAGCGGGGGTAGAGGTGGACTGACACGCGCGCTGGTTACCAGACCCGCCCCTGTAGAATCCACGGCCGCGCTGAGGCTGGTTCTGCACAAGCTTGTTGGAGGAGCGTGCTTGGGCGCCCTTGCCCTAGCCACAAAAGGAACGAAATCCAGGTATGGCAGGGTTCTTTGTGGAAAGACCCAAAGACTTAGCCGTGGCCCGAGAGTCTTTAAAGTGCTCCAGGGCATTGTCGGCCTTATCGCCAAAAAGGCGGGAGCCATCAAAGGGCATGTCCATGAGCGAGCCCTGGACATCGGGTGAGAACCCAGTGGAACGCAATCAGGTGTGGTGCCGCAACGCCACAGTCATGGAAATCGCCCTGCCCAACGAATCAGAGGTGTCCAAACCACACCTGATGGCAAACTTCGCCGCATCCTTGCCTTCCGCAATCACTTGGAAAAGGACAGCCTGGACCTCCTCAGAACACTGAGGCAATACCTTGGCTATCAAATCCCATACCGTGTGGGAGTAACGGCCCAATAAGCAGGCACTGTTAACCGACCGCAACCGCAAGCTGGCTGAGGAGAACAACCACTGGTCAAATTGGTCTAGCCTTTTAGAATCCTTATCCAACGGAGCTGTGGGAAAGGCACTCAGCTATGTCGAGGCCTGAATGGCCAGGCTCTCAGGCGTGGGGTGAGTGATCAAGAAGGCAGGATTACCAGGCACCGGGCGGTGACGCCTAGCGATGTTTTTATCCACCAGTGCCCCCGAAGACGGTCGCAACAAAGAGGACTTCGGTGAAGGCCTCATTGAACGAAAGCAGCGGCACAGACGATGCAGACGCCGTCTGGAGCACCTCCGTAAGGAGGTTGGTCTTAAGGGCCACCGTAGGGAGGTCGAGATGGAGAGCCTCCGAAGGCCGATGCAGCACCATGGTGTAGGAAGCGCCCTCCTCCATAGTAGGTGGTGAAGAGGCAAACCCCAGGTCAGAAGACACATCAAGCTCGCCCGCATCTTGAAGATCATCCACCCAATCCATCGCACTGCCGGGCATGGGGGTCCTCGGAGCCGTCCCAGTCCTCATCCAGGTCCGGAGTAGAGGTAGCCTTTTGCGGCGGCAGGGCCGAAGCCGGAGAGGGGGCAAGCGGTGTCGGGAACGGCGCCAAAAACAGCGCCGGGCCGAGCCAGCGCCGTATCCCAATGCAGGTCCCAGGGCAGAACAAAATGGTCCGAGAACCGAGGCAGGGGTGGTATAAATGCCACCCAGTGCGGCACCTGCGGCGGCACCGGGGACAGAGGCAAGGGCGGCGCCGGGGCCGGAGCCAGCAGTGCTGCATCTTGTGGCGCCAGGGCCGGTGGTGGAGGATCCTGTGGCGCCGGGGCTGGCATCGGTGGCGGTGCCGTCGGGCCAACAGGATCTGGACACGGGACCACGGGGCACGAAGGCGCCGGCAGGAGCCGGGCCTAAAGAGGCGGTCCATGGCAGCAAAAAACTCTTGCATCTGTTCGGGAGTCGCCGACGGACCCGGGTATAGCGGGTAGGCCGTGGGATTCCCTGGCTCCAGAGGAACCGCAGGGGCAGAGCCCCTGTCCCCCTCGTCCGCCTCCGGGAAGCGACGGGGGGACGTCTGAGAGGGAACAAGCTTCTTCTCAAGGCGAAGACTTAGATCCTAAGGAGCGACGGCTCCGGTCCCGCAAACGGCCCCTAGACCCAAAACGGCGGTGAGAGGAGTGCCGGACCTCCAGCAACTTCCGGCGCTGTTCCCGCCAGGCCTTCGGGGCCATGGCTCGACAGTCCTGGGAGTCATGGTCGGTCTCCAGGCAGTAGAGGCATAAATCGTGGGGGTCCGTCACCGACATGTTACGGCGGCACGACCCACAAGACTTAAAGCCAGGCATCCCTACGTGCACTAGGAGCCAGAGGAGGAGACAAAAGTCTCAAAAAGTAGTCAAAAGTGACTGAGGTACGTGCTCAATCCGGATCTGCGCTTTCGGTGCGGAAAAAGAAAGAACTGTGGTAAGCGCGCATGGGTGGCGCCTAAGTAGTCTCCGTGACGTCATCTCAGTGCATACGACGCCAGCGACGGACGCGGAGCCGCACGACGCCACCTACTGATGCGCAGGAGTACTGCTAAGCAAAAGTTTCCGGATCCAGTCTGACACCTGGGGATATTCTAAGGTAAGGAATCTATCACTAACGTATCTCTTTCAGATATATCATTTATCTTGTGGTCCATCTCTCAACCACAGCCATCCTATAAAGAAAGGGAGGTTGCACTAAAGCACTTAGGTAGTTTTGGAAACATAGGATCCCTCTCAGGATAAGCTCCTTACCCTCTGTACCACTCTTTCCAGCACAGACTCTAACTGCAGATTCCTCACCTTTTCAATTTTCCCCAGGCATCTGACTAGATCTGAACACTATTCAGCAGTACAGCTGCAAGCCGGCAGGAGGCACTGTGCTGTTTCGCACGGAAGCCATTCTACTATGGAAATGATGTGCAGGACCTCTATAGGCGCCACTCCTGCAAGCGCAGAGTAGTAGCTTTGGAGCCCCAGATGCAAAGCCCCAACTGCAAACTGAATTTGAGCAGGGTGCAGGTTCTTAGACATGGAATTGTATTAATCAAAAAAGTAAAAATCACAGAACTGGGAGGATGTGGAGGGCCGGTGAGGAACCTGGGGTTAGAAGAGTCTCTACCAGTAAGAGTATTACTGAAGGTAAGTACATTGGTCTTCTAATAGAGACTTGTAACCACAGGTTCCTCACTTTTTAAATAGATGCCACAGAAATACCTATTTAGAGGAGGGTCTGTGAATAGAATCAAATCAAAAGTCTTGTAACAGAGAGCGGGCGAAATGCCCATCTTGGTGAACCTGGCTGTCCACACAGTAGACCTTTGTGAACTATCTAATAATACCTCATAGCTACCTGATTGATGCCCATGATGGGAACTCTGCATGCCAACGCAGTGGTAGCAGGTTAAGCCCTGTTGGAATGATTCTCAGTCCTTCGGATGGCTGCTTTTTGACTAGTGAATAACAGATCTTAATGCAGAGTACAATCCAACGGGAGATGGTCCTCTTCTGCACCGCCCTGCCTTTTTTCGCTCAAGCCAACTCCAGAAAGAGCTAATTGTCCACTTGGTGTTTTCTAGTACCATTGATGTAAAAGCTCAGTGTAACTTTAGGGTCCAAGAGATGGGGTCCCTTCTCAGAGTGGTGAGGTGAAGCACCAGTGTGGTGATATTTTGACCAACGTGGAGTGTCATCACAATGTTTGGCAAGAAGAATTTTTGCGGCCGCAGAACTTGTTTGTCTGGGAACAGACAGCATGAAGCTCACTCACTGCCATGTGTTATGGTGATGAGAGCACTGTCTTTCGGGTGTGAAGTCGCAAAAGACAGCTGTGAAGTGTCTCAAAGGAAGTGCACATGACATATGTGACAACCAAGCAGAGGTCCCACTGATGCTTAATAAAGAGAGAGGGGGGAACCTATTGTGTGACTTTCAAAAACACACATCACAAAAGATGGTTTGAATAATGAGGGCTGATCCGGCAACCATAAAAAAGCCTAAAGGTACCATTTATCAGTGCCCAGAAAAAAAAACTAGCCGGGCGAGAGAAAAAACTCAACAAAACATCAGATAACTGCCTGAAAAGGGTCAATCTGTTATGTCCCACGCACCAAGTCACAAATTTGCCCCCAGGAAAATTTGTACACGGTCTTCGTCGAGGGACGCTTGGCTGCCAAGATGATATCAACCACATCTGGAGGAAGGTCAAATGTGTTCAGCTGTTGCTTCTCAATTTCTAAACATGAAGGTGGAGACTGAAGGCCTGGGTGCAGAACCCTGCGCTGCTGCTGCAACAGCAGATCTTCCCAGAGGGACAGCTTGATTGGAGGTCAGATCCTTATTCCAAGGATTTCTGGATTCCATATTCTCTGTGCCCCATCCAGAGCCACTAGAATGACATGTGCTAGGTCGGTCCTGAGTTTCTAAAGAGCTCAGGACAGGAGTGGTATTGATGGAAAGGCATACAGGAATCCTGAGTTTCACTAAAGGAGGAATAAGTCACTGAGCGAGAGATGCTTTGAAAAAAATCACAGAAGTGCGGACAAAGTAATCTCTCGGCAGTGAACAGATCAAACCAAGCTTCCCTCCATTCATGGAAGAAACCTTGCACAACATCTGGGTGTTGCGGCTACTTTTGATAGAGAAAATAATATCAAATGATTGGAATGATTGGAATGATTGCGCAACCCTATGTTCATTGGAACATCCCTCATGGTGTCAGGCTTTTAATGTTTTTAGTATGACAGGATTTACTCCCTTTGAAATTGCTCTTATCCAGATGGTATGGTTCATCAGCTGTTTGTGACCTTTGTCACATGAAAGTTCAAAACCTGCTGCATGTTATTTTTGTTTGCCCGGCTTTAATGCCGTTCAGGCGCAAATGGCTAAGACCCATCTGTCTACAATTGAATATTTTGTCTGCTTCTGATTTCACTTCTGCCATGAATAATCCCCCTATTGTTTTAAATTGTAAATTTTTTTAAAATGTTTTTTGAATTTGTATTAGGTGGTAATTTATTGACCTCGATTTATTTTGAATATCTGACGGTATTCATGTTTTATTATGTATTTTCTGTACTTTTTCCCATGATCATCTGAATGTAAATCATGTCTTATTATGTGGATCTCATGAGAGTTCCGCAATCATAAATAAATAAACTGAAACTGAATGATTGCGCACAGAAAATACGGCAAAACAGATGGCCGGTGTTTCTCAAACTTGCCGACAGGTTCCCCCATAGCGGCCAACCACCAGGAGACAACAAGAAATGTCAAGACCTGCGTGACGCGTACTGAATAACACTAAGCGCTGCAGGCAAAGGTGAATTATCTGAAGACGTGGGCAAAAAAAGACTAACTGCCCAACGTCGGTTTGATTAAAGCCTATACTAAGAGAAGCTTTTGGGTCCTGAAGAGAACTCTACTACCAACAAGAGTTCGAAACGCGTAGATCATTTTCTAGCCATAAGAATATCTAAACCAAGCTTGTATTTAGGCAAAAAAATGACGAAATGTTGATATTATTTTCTCTATGGCATTATTTTAAAAGGACTGAACTTAAACTGTATTGTAAATACGTAATGATAGTTGTGAATGGAGTGTATGAGTTTTTCAAAAAGGTGATTGAGTGGTTTGTGAGTGGATTTAGAGAGAATGAGAGTTTATATGGGAAATTAGAATTTGTACATGTTAATGTTTTAATGTGATTTTTGTGTTGCAATCATGATGAAAAAAATTTAAATGTTTTGCAAAAATTTAAAAATTCTTCTGTTGATAAAAAACATAATAAAATAGAGATTGATTCAGACAGAATTAGGAGTCTCTAGCACATGTTGTTTGGTTTTTCAATATGGCTGTATTGATTTGACTATAAATTAGAGAACAGTATTGGCGGTTGTGTTGTTAATTATGGTTTCATCCCAGCACCTTCGCAGGTAAATGAGAATGGCAAGAGGAGTCCAAGTACCTCTTTGATTTTTTTAATGCTTCTTTTTAGACTTCCCGTTTGATTTGGATCTAGATGAAGAACGACCCTGGAACAGATTCATTAACTTCTAGCATGAGAATGGGACCGGGCGTTTGACTTGAACGCCCCGTTGCATGGTCTTTTTAGGTTTGGGGCAATGTAGAGTATCGCTTCATGGTCCTACATGGCCGTTGTGTTAATCAGCAAACAGTTACTGCAGGCCTTGGAGTCATGGCTCAACCAAAGGCACATCTGATGGAAATCTGTCCCAGATATCCATTTACAACAGTCTTTACAGTGCTTGAAACCTGTCATTTTCGGGTTGAGATTCCATTGCACACTGTTAAATGTTTTTGAGGTAAATGTCTCAGAGATGAAAAAGAGAGCCATGGCCGAAAGTCTGGTGGCATATATAGAAAGGAACTTGAGTCAGTGCATGGGAGTGTCGCCTAAATAGGCATCACACGTCATTTCCGGCACGGCGTAAGTTTGGAGTTGCGTGATGCCACCTACCAGCACGCAGAGGTACTGCTGAAAACTATACTGCAGACTGGTTTTGGTGTCTATTAGATAAGTCGTAGTGTGTCTCTTGTATGACCCATTGTTCATTTTTGGGTGTACCAAATATGTACTAAATGTATCTACTTGATTACATATCTATGACTGATTGTTCTTGGAGTGTGCATCAATAACTGCATGTAATTTTGTGAATGACATTGAGCGTTCAACTCACAGTAAATAATCAATTTCTCGAATAGCTGAATAATTCCTTCACGGTTTAATGTGGGTCTATAATTACATGATTAGGTCAGGGGCTTCCAAAATGGAACCTACAGGTCTCCATTATTCTTGTTTACTTCTACACACAATGTGTTCACTACACACATGTATAACATCTACTGGGATGCGAGGACATGAACTCAAATTAGGGCACAGTGACTCAGGTAAAACGGTTTGGATACAACTACTGATTCACAATGGTACGCTGCCACCACCACTTTACATACTAAACACATGACCGGTATATTAGTCCACTATCAAACAAATGAGGGCATACTTGGTGCACCTTTTCTGGTCCAGTCAAGGCCACTCATGTCAAGGGATAGGCCTAGGCCTTCACACACTTGCTATATTAGCATGAAGATAGGTCCAAATTCAAAAACCAGGATACTTGCAGAAGGGCACTAAGGGCAGAGGAACACAACTGTAAACCATACAGGGGTCTTTTCCAGCCCAACAAGGATAACCTAGTTGCCCTTGACTTATTCAGGCTCCAGGAACAGGCAACAACAGTGAAACTCAAAGTCAAAACAAACAAATATACTGCAAGCTTAAGATAACTTAGGCACACATGATAACATAAGAATACATATCCAGCCATTATTCAAAAGCGTTGTTAAATCCAACACAGAATGCACATTCTGTCATCAAACAATTACAAAATATGCTAAAATATGCATCTGGGACCCCACTTGTCAACAACGAACAAATACATAGCCAGACAACATTGATATGCCTAAGAGGATGGATGTCAGTTAGGGGTTGCAGCTCCGATAACTGTTCTCAGAGATGTCACAATTAGTGCCAAGAAACAGGAGTGAATTGTGTTTATAGGCGACAAGGCTTCACCCTCCTTACAGTTCTGCCAATTTTTAATTCTACTAATAATGAATAATAGTCTATTATTCTCTATTAGTGTAATACAAAATTAAGCGTCAGGAGCTAGAACAGGACCTTCTCTAGAAACTGAAGTAAGAAAATGCTTTTACATGTAAGTGTGTCCATGCATGCTTGTGAAAACATGTGAGTGAATGAGTGAAGTGAGCGAAAGGTAATGTGTCAGAGCGATAATAAGTGGAAGTGAGGGTGACTGAGTGAAGAGTGAATGAGAGGTATAGAGACTGAGGGAGGTGGGTTAGTGGCAGTTTGTATAACTGAGAATGAGTAATTCTGAGTGAGTACGAATTCGCTGATAGTGAGTGAGGACAAGTAAGAGTGACTCACGATGAGAATAAAGGCAAGTAAGAATGAGTGGTAGAGATTCAATGATAATGAATGAGTGTAAGAGAGAATGTGATAATATGCGTGTGGGTCTGCAGTTGGCTTTGGCATATTGAAGGCAATACTTGGTTTATAGAGGACGTCCTCGCATATTGGAGGAAATTCTCAGCAAGACAAACACCTACGACAAAATACTGCCACTCGCATACTAGAGGTATCATTTGGTACAGGCATACTAAAGGCAGAATGTTGACCCTAGCCGTATAAAATGTTGAAACAAATGGGAGTCAGCTTTTGGGTGTGTCAGGTTTCATTTCCTTCATTTGGGGTCACCAGGGGACGTAACTGGGACCCTCCAGCTTTCTCCTTGTGACCCCTGGCACTGCCATTGTAATCCCTGACCTTAGAGGGGCAACATCAGTGCCAGGAGCACAGGGGTTGCTCTCTATTATAGATGCCGGGTGAGGCTCTCCTTCATTTGTTTTTTCTCAGTTTCTTATTACACTAATAGTGTATACAAAAACATTATTCACTGTTAGTGTAATAAAAATGGAGTATAATTAGCTGGAGTATGATATTCCATCTAAGTAAAAAAAATGCTTTGAAATGTATGTTTGAGAGCTTGCGGTGAGTGTGAGTCTGAGTACAAGAGAATAAGTGTGTGTGTGTGGGTGGGGGTGGGTGTGTGTGTGTGAGAGAGTGTGTGAGAGAGAGAGAGAGTGTGTGTGAGTGTGTGTGTGTAAATGAAACTGAAGGTCAAAGGACGTGTGATGTCACTTCCGCTACCCCTGGCATTTTGGTAAATTGACACTCATGTATTTAATGAGTTCCATTTCAGAGCAAATTTATGTGAAAACTGTGCTTCAAAATACACAATTTGAAAACTTTTTTTTCCAAAATTTGCATGGGGCAAGAACCCCATTCGACCTTGAATCTTTCTCTAGAAGAGGTAAGGCTCACTTGATACAATTCAGGGCAAGTACTATGCCCCACAAATTTCAAAGCCACCGCTGTATGGAAAGGAGGTACACTGGGTCTTGATAAACACTTTTTACAGCTTCCATGGGTCTTGTACATTATGTTTTTGGTTCTTTTAAAAAACGCATTCACCAGTGCAACAAATGGAAAATTGAGTGAATAATGTAATGTAAAACCACTTTGTAAACATTAAGATAAGTATGGACAGTGTTCAAGATTATACAACGGATGTTGTTTTGGATGGATAGATATATGATACGGACTGTGTTAGAAGTTATATAATATGGCGTTATATAAAAAGGTGATGGTTAGGAGTTCTGGAGGACAACTCCATTTGATGATATTGTCTGTTTATATGGATGATCTTTTAGTGTTTTATGAGACCCACTATGTCATTGATTTCCAATTGTCTTGGCTATTATGCATCAAAATGGACTTTGAAATAATGATTATTTTTCTAAATCTTTATTTAAGTATAAAGAGAACAGTTAAGATGACTTAGCTTACACTCCTATAGGAAATAATCAAAAACATATCCTATCAATATCCTGCAACCTGCCTCATTATTGCGAGATGTTTTAATATGCACCTGTCTACCAAGAAGAACCCTAGGAACTCGAAGAAGGAAGTTACAGTTATGTCTAAGATGTTCCGCTCCTAATTACAAAAATGTGAGCTTAAGCTGCTAAAGGAGGATATCCAACATAATATGTCAGGCTTTCAAACTTTAAAAAAATCACGAAAACATTCCATCATTGATCAAACCATTATCTCAAATGAACTATCGACAAGTCTTATTGAGTTTCAAGTGGTCCCTAGAGCGGAAAGCGAGCATAACCCTCATACAATGAAATTCTCACTTGCAGTGGCCTATTTACCAACGTCAAGCATTCAGGATCAGTCATAAATAATCTGAAAAGGCTGGCAGCATTCAGCAGAACAAGAGGAAATGTTGGCGTTCTTAGACCCTGCAATAAAACTAGTACTTAACGAGTGCTGACATGGGAAATTAACAGTGAAAATCTGGCCACTTTTTGTTCTTTATTAGTGGATTGTTTTTTAGCAAAACCAACATCTAAGCGAAACCATATCAGGCTTAAAAGAAATATGTGGTATTCACACAGGCTACATCTTCAAAAGAAGGCACTTAAACAATCTCAGGCCATTTATAATCAACCACAGTGTTGCCAAACTCACAAAGCTGTGCTCATCAAAGCGTCTGAGAAGATCTACCAAAAATGAGATTTGGAAGGCATAAGGGCATATCTTGAAGGACTATGGGCAAAATTGCATCATGCCTGCAAAAATAACAACTTGAGAGAATTTTGGGGGACAATTAACGACCCTGAGTATGGCAACAGACAAGATAATAGTGCTAACATCTCTGTCAGCCTGGGAATCTTTCATCTCTTCTCTGTATGGGGCCTCTCATGTAAATACTCTAGGCTCCGACATTGATGTATATAGGCCAGTTCTGCTAATCAACTTAAGCAGCGAGAATAAAGGAAAAGAAAATCTGTATGATGAGCAAATATTAGCGCTTGAGTCACCGCACGAGGATATGGTAAAAATATCGATAGGTATGAATAAATCAAACTGGGCGCCAGGTCCAAATGGGATCTCCGATGCTGTTTTTAATGCCAAAACAGATTTGTGGTATGAAATTCTATTGCAATTGTTTAAAGACGTAGTAAAATCTAAATTGGTCCCTCATTCCTGGCAAGGTAGTATAATACAACCAATCTATAAAAGTGGCCCACCTAACAATCCAGCTAATTATAGGCTAATTGCACTAACAGATGTGGAGGTGAAACTCTTTGCAACATGTCTACTTAAGGACTTGGAAGATTAGGCGACGGTGAGAAAAGTAATTCCAATCTTACAAACCGAATTCCACAGGGGGCAGTCAACATAACAAACCTGCTATTACTCACTTTGTTGTCAGAGCACGCTAAACACGTAAAAAAACAAAAGCTTTATATCTGTTTTGTTTATTTAAAAGCTGCCTTTGACTCTGTTCCTCGTAACTTACTTTGGGCAAAGTTATTGGCATGCGGTGTATTGAAACAGCTGCTAGATATGATCTAACCTTTATATTAAAATACGTGGGCACAGGTTAAATTTAGGGACGAAGGTTGTACCACTCGTTGCCTGGAAACATATAGTGGCCTCAAACAGGGATGCGTACTAGCCCCATGTTTTTTTAACCTTTATATGGCCGATTTACTGCAGCACTTGCAAAATGTCAATGTGTACTCTCCAAATTTTGCAGGCCATAATGTAAAATACCTGCAGTACGCAGATGACACCATACTGTTAAGCCATACACCAGTAGGGCTTCAAAGATTGATAATCATTTAACCAATAAGTTTTAGCTAATGGTGTACAAATCAATGTTAAAAAAAAGAAAATTATGACAATAGATTCAACTAGATCGGATAAGAAATGATGGAAAATCAATGGGGTATCAATCGAATCAGTGAAACAGTATAAACATTTATGAATTATGTTTGATGACAGAACGATTTTCAAACAACATTTTAATAATTTAAAGGCCAAAGCAACTTCACTTTCCTTTGCTCTAAGAATATTGCGCAACAAGGTGTAGTGTAGTTCCTATTATCCCAATAGGCTCTGCGCATTGGAATAATACCTTCAATAGTATAGGCCTAGACCAGACGTTAACTAGGTCTTCTATTGTCGATATTAGACTTAAAGTTTTGGGTTTGCCAGCTAGCTCAGAGTTCACTAGAAACTTTCTCGAATAGGCAAGGAGGAGTTGAACCTCCCTGGATAGACAAGAAGGGATTTAGTTTCTGACAACCATAGAACATGACAACTTTGCTCTCCCCTAATCAAGAGTGTATCTCTAGAGTCGTGTGAAAACAAAAGACAACTTATTTTACTCAGTCAGTACGTGCATTCTTAGTCTCACCAGATTGTAGAGAAAAGGAAGAGACGGGCGTGTTCAATAAAAGATGTTATTTATTGATCAGTCTCTTTTCTCATACAAGAGAAATGGATCGATATTATCGCAATACTTATGGTTAAGTAAAGTGCATACAATAAAAGCAGAAGTATAAAATAATACTGTAAAAACATCTATATGGTTTCTAAGCCATAAGGTGGTTTAAAATGGATAAAATAGATACATACACATATACATTTGACTAATCGTACTCAACTGGTGTTTCTAACTACGCCTACCCCGGTGTACCTGACCTAAGCCTAATACGTGGGCGGGAATAGAAAGTAGCAGTTTAAGTTAAGTTTGTTTTGCCAAGTGACTGACTCAAGAATTCTCTGCGAGGGGTTATTCAGTTCTGTACCTTGAATCTAGGATGAATGAGGGATGGTATCTCTCGTCTCTGGTCTCGATATTCCAGGATGCCTGCGAGGGCTGCTCGGAAGCGCCGGAGCTGGATTTCTCGGCAGGAGAAAGCAGCGTCTCGTTCTCAGCGCATCAGGAAGGCGGGGCTGCGCCAGCGGGGTCTGCTCTGCTCTGGGCTTCGGCAAGTCTGGCTGCTCCGATCTCGTCACCACCGCGTGTGTTTGCTTAAGGCAATACCGGTAATATTTATACCTGTAAGGTGCCGAGATTGACGTAAGGATGGACATAGATACGTCAATAAGGATGTCATACGACTTGGTCGTTAGCACATTCTTTTGCTGAAGTTCTCGATGAAATCAAAACAATGGCCGCAGGGTTTTTCCCAGGTTGTCATAGGTTTGATTTGTTTTGAGAACTCCGTATGCCTTATCAGGGGCTGGAGGAATATCGCTTGTCTAATTAGATGGCAAGCGTTATGACCTAATCAGATAACACGTTCCTGTGCCGTAGTGTGGCTTAATCAGATAACGGTTTCTGCATCATGGGATGGCTGCTAGTTAACTTGTTAACCAGAACAGGGTCAGGAATAGGGGGATCGATACAGAACCTATAGGAATACATCACACCCACTCCACGCTAACTATGGCCATGTTTACGAATCTAGGCATAGTAAAACATACTGTAGAGTATCGTGTATACCTTACCACCCCAAAATACATATAATGCATTTCGAATAATGTAATATACGGAAAAAATATTCACATGTACTATATGCACTCAAGCTGTAGAATAATGCTAAAGTAATCACGCATATGTATACATTATTTCTAAATGGTATATGAGAATTTACACATGAAATGGCTTGTAATACAGAAGAAAAAAAAGGTTCGAGACCATTTCATCACAGAATAAAAATAATTATGAACATACCAGCGGGCAGCTAATGTCTATAAAGTTTCTAAAAATAGAAAATGTTAGTTCTCTAAGAATAGTTTTTACTTTAAGCAGAAGATAAGTGTCCCGAAAAATCGTAAAAAATATTCTGGGGCTGCTGAAAAAATCGCTGTCCGTGAACTGGAGGGAAAATTGTTCATGTAATTTTATCATTAAAGTCGAAGGCCAAATTCAGGGTGTTTGGAACGCCGTGTGCTAGCTTGCTCAAAAGTCTCTATTTCTGCTCTGGTGAGAACATCATATCATTTAGACTGTCGAAAAAGCTGTCAACAGCTTCCTGGGAGAGTTCCACTAACTCGGAAAAAGGTGTAACCATGCATTCGTGCGCATGATTGTCTCCATTGACGTTTTGATTAGTATTGCTGACAGAAGGTCGTACCTGATCGATGCTGCTTTCATCTTGAACTCCACTACCCCTTAATCGTAGTGGTGAAGTTTCCACGAATGCCGTCATCAGGATTGGCAGCCGTTGAGGGCAGCACAAAGCATGAGCCTTTATCGGACCCAACAATGTTTCTGCATCCATAGGCGCATCCGATTGTAGCGTCAGACAGGTGTCCAACACGCATTCTTCTCCGCACAGCAAGCACCTTAATACAGGTAAAACACATCGATGCCACATTGGTCGAAATGAAAGAAACCAAGTCATGTTCAGGTCTCTAAGCCGGGATAGTCCCAGGATTTTTGATATCCGGTCCCGGTATCCAATGGCTCGGATTGTTTCTTCCCTTGTCGCAGGTGTTTTGTCTGTGACATGGTTTGCCATAACGAAATATTAGGACCAAGAATAGGATTCCTGCAATTAGTCCCAAAATGAGGGGAAGTCCGCCAAAAATCGAATGGACGAAGTCTGGAAAAATACCCAGTATGGCTTTGAATGGTGTTAATGCCATTGAAAATACTGTCTTAAATACTTTTGAGACTCCACTGGTATCAGAAATATTTAAGATTTCATTCAGGATTTCCGCGAAATGTATGGGGGAATTAGTTGATAACAATGAGTGAATCTCAGCAGTCGTCCTTGCGACTAGGAGATCATACGTTTCTTTTGATGACGTGAGTCTGGTCGGCGTCTGAAGAAGCACTGTTTTCATTCTGCTTAAAGTATCTATTCGAATAGAAGTAATTTTTAAGTTAGGCCATACCCTTGCCTCCCTGTCTGGAAAGGAGCTGGGGAACAATGAGTGTCCACAGCACATGACCTTCGCAGTCGTAGTTACGAGATAAGGAGTCCCGGGCATAAGACTACAACATCTGCGATCCACAATTAGAATGTAACTCCCGTTATAGAGTCTTTTAAGGAATGGTTCTATCTCTGTTGCAGGTGCGCCTAGCTGGTGACATGAAAGGTTATTTGAGTTCCCTTCACAGGCTCCATGCAAACTAATTCCATTACACAGAAGTGTACCGCTTAGTGACATCGCACAATTATTGCCACTAAGAAACACTTTCTGTCCTTTATTACTGACACATGCATGTGAATAGGGCAAGTTCCATGTTGTCTTAATGTACCCTTTTCCCAATTTTTCGTACATGCCAGCCTGTATATATTTTTGGCAGTATTGAAACCTGAAGGTTGATATTGGAATATTAATTATCCCATGTATTATCCATTCACTGACAGGTCGTTCTGACATTGTCACTGGTAATCTTTCGAGTTTCTCAATGCTCAGGATTGTATAATCAGCACCCTTTTGTGCCATACTGATTTGTTTATCAGTAAGGTTAAAGATATTGAATAGTGACGTTGTGTTGATTAAACGCCAAGGCACATAGCCTGAACGCAGATTTTGTAACGTCCAGCCAAGCTGTACAATAGAACGCAATTGAGACTGACCGTGTTGTAACAACAGTAAGTCTTGCGATATTATGTCGATTGCTGAAGACACAATGCTGTCCAAAGAAAAAATTCTGGAGGACAGAGTCATTAACCCATTGTCCACTACAGAAAGTGATTTTTCCAAATTAATACGGTCAATTTCCCGTATACTTTCTGCTGTCTCAATTTGAGTTACCTTCCAGGCCTCGTTGTAAGCTGCATATACAGAGGCTGCTATGAAGCGTTTTTGACGCTGTTTGCGCGGTCCCATAATGAAATCACGCAAGTCAGCACCATCAGTAAGTAAAGTTAGGTGTTCCTTAATTTCTGTCAGTGTGGAAGTTTGTAGCCATTGAAGGCATAATTTGCCCACACTGTAGGTGGTTATTATCCCTGGGTGTTGTCTTTGGGAATATCTAGGGTCTGGCCTGGTCAATTTGAACCCCTGTTTTTTGTTCAGGAATCTGTCTTGACAGTTATTAGTATCTGTGGGCCAGATCAACCACTGTTTCCAATCAGGATGAGTTCTGTTTTGGTTTAATATATAGTTTACGTCTATCTCTTCATCTGTAGAGCTATTGCTGTCCATTGTTGGCTTTGGAATAGACGGTTTATTTAAGTCTTTGATTTTGGCTAAGCCAAGACAGGTGGTTTGTTGAACAGTGTCATTTAAAAATATAATTTGTTCTGGGATCATGCAGGCTCTAAACAATGATTCTATACCTTGTACTTGCCATTCTTTTGTACCCCAAACACTTTTAACTTCAACCTTTTTGTCCCAATAATCAAAACCAAAAGTATTCATTTGTTCAAAAAATGAGTCTGAATATATCAATTTCGTGTTTGTTAGCATGGTCTTTGTCCCTGTCTTATTTGACAATTTGAAATAAAATGTTTCAGCATTACTTGTTTTAAAACTTGAAAAGTATGAATATTTGTCGTAAAAGCTTCTTGAGCTTCCTTTTGGAGGGGTTGCACAATGTTCCCATTGATTATAATTTAAAACATTTCTAGGTTGTGCAGATTTATGTAGAAAATGGTTACCATAGTGGTTGTAACAGTACATACTATCATAATTAGTCGAACCCTGCAAATAATCATGTTTGGTAAATTTAGCAGACATCACTAAGTCAGACATCATATTATTTATACTTTCAAAGTCCCAATCATCAGCAAATGAGCTTGTTTTTACAAAGTCACTCAACGAGATCTTAATTTGGTGTGGATATTTCAGGATCTCAACCGGACCATAAATTTCGTAGTCAGTATTGTCCCATGCTACCCCACCCGGTATAGGATTGGCTGTGAAGTTGACTGAAGAAAGTTCTCTTTTCTCGACGTGTGAAGATGTGTGTGGCTTGAGGATCAAGTTGATTTTCTGACTTGCTGTGTCCATTTTAGCATATTTTCCCTCAATGAAGCGTCCCAAAGTTAGTACCATGATGAGCCAAAGTATGAGGATAAATGCACCAAAGCCCACCCAAAATTCAATCCATGGAGAAATCAGATATGTTTCTTTCAGCTGTTTCAAAAGTTCTTTAGCTTTATCTTTAAAGGTTTTTGTTGATGGCTGTGTTTTTGATTCACTTAGGTCTTCAGAGGAATCATCGAAGTTTATGAAGTAGCCGGATGCAGTTCTGTCAATTGTTCCAATTGCTTCAGGATTACTGTTTCTTGCATATTCGTTTGTTACTTCATTGTAGGTTGGTGTGTCTCTACTAAATGTTTTTATTTGGGTTTTCAGAGGTTTAAGTTCCAATGCATTGTTGCATAGTCCTTGTTGTTCTTCTGTAGGCGTTTCGAATGTGATTAGCCTCTTAGTTTGGACCTCTGTATTGGTAGCAAATCTCGGTGTTCTACTACTTATCGGGAGTCCACTTGGCCTACTGTTTGTTATCGGCCACATGATTGTGGTTTTACCAGGTCGATGGATACAACTCGGTTCTCCTTTTTACCAGCAAGCGGCGGTAGTACAACTGATCTTGTCCCGTTAATAGACAAGACAGGAACTGCTTTTCTGTAAGAAGGCCCAAATTCCTTCTTTACCGCGATCTTTTCTCTGACTAGATCCCCGACTTTTGGAATCCAGACAGGTCTTGCTGGGACAGGTGGTGGTTCTTCAGTGGTTGTTGGCTGCTGTTTCAACTTTATGTTGCTCAGGTCTTTTCTTGTTTTGTTTAAGTCCTGCAAAATAGCCAAACGATCTTTGATATCAAAGCTTTTTTCCTTTACCACTGAAGTCTGACTGTCAAGATCTAAGACTAACATCCTAGTTCCAAACAATAATTCGTACGGACTGAATCCCTTCAGAGAATTTCTTGGCAGGTTATTTAGACTACGTTGGACACTTATTAGATGTTTGACCCACCCAGCTCCCGAACCTAATATCCTTTCTGTTATAGATAGCTTTATGCCTTGGTTTTTTCTTTACACCATCCCGTATCCCTCAGGAAGGAAGTGAGAAGAATCCCGCATCGCTATGCTCATTTGGCTGTGTTTCCCCACAAGCTTGAGGGCTAAAGTGAAAACATTGGTCAAACGTAGCATGCTCCTAGCGTATATGCCATTTAGACTCGCAAATCTTTGTATAACAGTCCAGACGTCAGCCGAGTGCTGGGGATCTACATTATAAGTGGAAACTAGCCTGTATACGTTAATCGGACGCTCTGCTTTTTACTGCTGATCCTTTCTGGAGTGAAACGCCACGGTAGTATACCGTTTCTCTCGCCACTGCGATCTCTGTTGCAGTCCGGGCATTTTTTTACAAAAATGTGATGCTGCAGGCTCATGCCTGGCCACCAGTACACTGATTGTAGTTCTTCCAGAGAATCTTTTAGTTTGAGGTGTCTGAGACCCTCGCCCATATGTGCGTCTGCAATTAACAAAGTTCTCCTGTCCATGTTTGGAATTACTCTATCCCCCACTCCAGGGATTCGAGCAAAAGGGACGGAGTTTGCATCGATTATGTATGTATAATTGAGTGGATAGTTGATCGGTAGCGCTGAGCAGTCGCCTTTTGATGACGTTTTTACCGCCAGCACTGTTTCACCGTCAATGTATTTCATTGTACGCTTTTTTCTAGCTACGGAAGCCGATTTAGTTGCTACCGCTGTGGCTGTCTTAGCCAATGAATTCCCTGCAACGTGAACGCCATCACGCTGATGACTCAGTGAGTGTGTCACGTGAGTCTTTGGTAGTTCTTTTTGTAACAGAACTATTTGTTCCCAAAGCAGTTTTTGCTTTATTGTTGCACCTGTGTCATCTTTGTAACCGTTTTGAATCCATTTCTGCAAATCGCTGTTATATGATTTGACGCAGTAATACGAATCGGACACTATAAGTGTCGGGATTTCGCGATCTGCATTATCTAGCGCCATTTTCAATGCTATTATTTCAGTCTGTTGTTCTGAATTAGTTTCTACTGAGTGTGTTTTTGTTAATAGAGGTCTTAGTTTACCCCCGCGCCACACTTCTTTTGTAATCTCACATGTGGGGTTGTATGCTTGTTCTCCCCAAACTGAGGGTTGAGCATGTCCTTCTGTATAGATTACACAAGCGTACTGTCGTAAGGGCAGAATGTCGATTGGAAGAGGGAATGTTCTTTCATATTCTAGATTTTTCAATTCTTTTAATTCTGGATCAAAGTAGTATTTTACTTTGTCCGTTGTAATTGAATTCACCCATTGTATCCATTCCGGATTTAATGCAGTTGTTGGTAAATTACACGGTGTTGTTAATGCCTCAAAGGCTGATTCTGCTGTTCTGACTGTGGTGTGTCTACCGTCAGCTTTATCTTTTTCTCTAGCTATTGCGGTTTGAACTGCATGAACAATGTTTTCTTTAATGCTGAATTTCTTTTCAGCTTCAGTGTATAAGTGTGATTTGAATGCAATTGGTACCTTTTCTCCCTCGTTAGAGGTCAGGTATGTGAATCCGCATCTTCCTGGGATGACTCGAATCACAAGATTGCGTGTGTTATCACGTGTTTCTAATTTTGTTTTAATTAACATGTCTGTTTGTAAGGATCTCAAAATTTCTGTGTGTTTTTGAGTCCAATTGGTTCTTTTAAAATCTGGTTTTATTAGATCATAAAGGGGTTTGACCCTTTCTGCGTAATTTGCAATGTATGTTCTTCCGAAATTTAGGAAGCCTAGAATTGACTGTAGGTTTTTTAGTGTTCTAGGTGCTTGGAGTACGGCACATTTCTCTAGGAAATTGTCAGCCAGGCTTTTGCCTTCACTTGATAATTCATATCCTAAGAACAGGACTGTTAGATGGGCAATTCTAGATTTTTTAAAGTTGAATTTGTAACCCTCTGCTGCGAACCCAAGTATTATGGTGTTCACTCTCTTCAAGTGAGTATCCAAGTCATCATCTGTTAGGTATATGTCGTCGACATAAGAAATGCTTCTTCATCATATGTTTGTAGTAACTCTGTTACTCTCGCTGAGAATAATCCTGGGCTGTTCTTGAACCCTTGGGGTAACCGACAGAATTGTTTTTGAGCGCCATTTATTGAGAACGCAGACAAATATCTGCTCTCTGGTGCTATATTTTGACAAAAGAATCCATTAGAGATGTCTAATGTTGTTTTGTATTTTTTGCGCACTATGTTATTCATTAGCGCTGCACTATGCGAGTTTTGCACTGCAAAAGTTTTGCAACATGAGTTAAGGTGTCTGTAATCCAAAACTAGACGATATGAATTGTCTGGTTTGGAGACAGGAAACAAAGGGTTGTTCATTTGTGAGGTGCAAGTTTCAATCATCCCCTGGTATTCTAGTTGATCTAGGATTTCTTTTACCTGTTTTTTAGCTTCTTGCTTAATTGGGTACTGTCTTTGTGCAGTAGGTTGTGATTTTAACTGGATTTTGTGAGGAGGAGAGTCCTCATCCCATCCTACGTGATTTTTATATAAAGCAGGAGCTTGAGCTACTGCCCACTTTCTAGCAAGTGTGTATTTTTTATGAATTGGGATATGATTTGAGAAGGCAGGCATAATTATTTCTTCGCCATGAGGGCAGTCCCTGACAAACTCTGGTGGCCAGTCTTTTTCAGCTAGAAGGATGTAATAGCCCTTGGAGAGATTATCCCAAAATAGTCCCCTTATTTTTCTAGTCTTATCCCCTTCTATACGTAAAGTTATTTCATATATTTTGTGAGGTTTGCTAACTCTGGTGTCTGCAGTTTCCACTTGTAGGTATTCATTCATGTCCACTGTCTCCAGATGATTCATAAGGACTTTGCGAGCTATGCTCACTTCTGCTGCGCTGTCTAGCATTGTCTGAGCCCATTCTCCGTTTTTCAGTTGTGTCCTCAGTATTCTCGGCATTGTTAACTATTTTAATACTGGCTACCTTCTTTTTTGGAAATTGTAATTTCTTATTTGGATGAGCAGGTTCCTTGTCTTTGGACTTGACGTGCCCTTCCCTGGGTTCCGATCGTCCTCTTCTTTCCGATTTCTGCGAGGAAGTCTGAAAAGATTGAGAGGGACGTGTATCAAAATCTTGATATCTATCCGGTTTCTTTACATTATCCCTATTTCTAAGGTTGTATTTTTTCACAGAGGGCTCACTTTGGGGAGACCTAGGTCCTTGGTCCGGAGATCTTTCTCTCCGCCGAGGAGACCTTCCTCTGGACTGGAATTTCTTTTCTTTTGGATTGGATTGTTTGTTTCCATCCCAGTTCTTCTTTTGACTGTTTAGATTATTTTTAATAAATATTTTTCAGGACTTTCAATCAGTTGGGGTTTTACTGGTATTCCACCTAAACTATCTCTACCTAGTTCCTCATAGGATTTTTCTATAATTCTGGCAATTTCAGCTGGTTGGTCTGCTATATCTGTTTCTTTTAACCTTTGGCGGATCGCCACGTTTGCTGCTTCTCCCTTTATATTGGCTAGTAATATAGCCGAGACCTGCTTGAAGTCTTTATGTAATTTCATACCAAGAGTTAAAGCGGGTTCTGGACCGTATTCGTCTTGAATTTGTTTTAGCACATCTGGTATTACCGAGATGGATGGAACACCATGCGTTTTTGTGTAAATGGAAGCAAAGACTGTACCCCAAGTGTCACAGTCCTCCACGTGTGGTGCGATTCCCATTGGAAGACAGATAGTCAGAATCCTGTGTTTATCCACAGGAGTGGTGTCTGGAAACACCGCCTCTATTTGGGTGATTTTTTGTGCTAACCAGAATGGTATTTGTTCCCTTTTAGCTGGTACTTTACCTAGGCAGGACTGTATGTTCTGTGGTGTAATTTTATTTGTGTTCCCCTGATGAGGGGTCAGCTGTGGAATTTTAATTGCTGGTTGGATTGTTGAAGTCCGCATTACATATTGGACTAATTGTCTATGTACTTTTATTAATTGTTTTAGTTGTATTAGAAGATCTGCTGCAGACATTCTTTCGAAGTCTGGATGTGGTGTGTATCCGGCTAGGACCGGCTACGTTGCTCCTGGTCTACCTAATGGACCGAGCCTGGTGATGTGATTGTTGTGTTTTAGGGCGCCATTAAACAAGAGCAGGTGCTCTTGAAATTTAAGTGGTACTTCCACCTCCTCGAAAGGAGTGTATTCTTCAGGAGGTTCCTCTGTTTTGTAATGGTGGAAGTGCTTTGTTACAGCGTTTGCTGCTGGAAAGTTTATCCATGAATAGAATACCTCTGTCTGCCGATATTCGTGTGCCTCTATTACGAATATGACTGTGCCACCTCTAGGTGTCAGTCCATTTTCTATAAGTTTTAAAGTTATAGATTTTCTTATGTTGACCGGGATGAGTATTAAATCCGGGTCTGCTTCTTGCATAGTATTATCAGCTGCTACGAGTTCAGCTGCTACTCTAGCTATCTCTCTTTCTTCTTCAGTGTCTGACATTCTACTGTCAGGAAGGTTATTTTGTTTGTTTGCAGATCAGGTTTCTTTGGAAACAAAGATTAGATGCACAATATTTTGGAACAGTGTATCCTTCAACGTTGACTAAACCAAGAACCATACATAGGAGTTTCTTCCTGCGAGGTTTGGCGGATATGACCTTTCACCCACTCCAGACGTCTTTGGAGTATTACGGGTAAAAAGGGGTCTGAGTGAAAAAGCACGACTGAGTTACTCTAATGTCTTGCGTTAGTTTTATCGCCTTTCCAAACGTTGGGCGCCATGTAGTGTAGTTCCTATTATCCCAATAGGCTCTGCGCATTGGAATAATACCTTCAATAGTATAGGCCTAGACCAGACGTTAACTAGGTCTTCTATTGTCGATATTAGACTTAAAGTTTTGGGTTTGCCAGCTAGCTCAGAGTTCACTAGAAACTTTCTCGAATAGGCAAGGAGGAGTTGAACCTCCCTGGATAGACAAGAAGGGATTTAGTTTCTGACAACCATAGAACATGACAACTTTGCTCTCCCCTAATCAAGAGTGTATCTCTAGAGTCGTGTGAAAACAAAAGACAACTTATTTTACTCAGTCAGTACGTGCATTCTTAGTCTCACCAGATTGTAGCGAAAAGGAAGAGACGGGCGTGTTCAATAAAAGATGTTATTTATTGATCAGTCTCTTTTCTCATACAAGAGAAATGGATCGATATTATCGCAATACTTATGGTTAAGTAAAGTGCATACAATAAAAGCAGAAGTATAAAATAATACTGTAAAAACATCTATATGGTTTCTAAGCCATAAGGTGGTTTAAAATGGATAAAAAAGATACATACACATATACATTTGACTAATCGTACTCAACTGGTGTTTCTAACTACGCCTACCCCGGTGTACCTGACCTAAGCCTAATACGTGGGCGGGAATAGAAAGTAGCAGTTTAAGTTAAGTTTGTTTTGCCAAGTGACTGACTCAAGAATTCTCTGCGAGGGGTTATTCAGTTCTGTACCTTGAATCTAGGATGAATGAGGGATGGTATCTCTCGTCTCTGGTCTCGATATTCCAGGCTGCCTGCGAGGGCTGCTCGGAAGCGCCGGAGCTGGATTTCTCGGCAGGAGAAAGCAGCGTCTCGTTCTCAGCGCGTCAGGAAGGCGGGGCTGCGCCAGCGGGGTCTGCTCTGGGCTTCGGCAAGTCTGGCTGCTCCTATCTCGTCACCACCGCGTGTGTTTGCTTAAGGCAATACCGGTAATATTTATACCTGTAAGGTGCCGAGATTGACGTAAGGATGGACATAGATACGTCAATAAGGATGTCATACGACTTGGTCGTTAGCACATTCTTTTGCTGAAGTTCTCGATGAAATCAAAACAATGGCCGCAGGGTTTTTCCCAGGTTGTCATAGGTTTGATTTGTTTTGAGAACTCCGTATGCCTTATCAGGGGCTGGAGGAATATCGCTTGTCTAATAAGATGGCAAGCGTTATGACCTAATCAGATAACACGTTCCTGTGCCGTAGTGTGGCTTAATCAGATAACGGTTTCTGCATCATGGGATGGCTGCTAGTTAACTTGTTAACCAGAACAGGGTCAGGAATAGGGGGATCGATACAGAACCTATAGGAATACATCACAAAGGTACTCTGCCAGAATCACGAGCATTTATTTTGGGTAATGAAGGCGAAGTTTATTCCATTGCTTGCTTATGGAACATTAATCTTTTGGGGTAAAGATAGTAATCTCCTGATAAATTACAAATAAAAGTTTAAAAATCCATTTTTACGGTTCCGAGAAACGCTGGTCACCGGGTCAGACTAGAGTTGGCCTAATAAGCCAAATTCTGGTGAGACATTCAACGTTTCTAAAACAAATTTCTATTTTCGCTTTATCTTTCTGATTCAGGCTCTCTTGCCAACTTGTGCTGGCAAGAAATAAAAATACAGACTATGCTTGTGCTTCGAGATTAAATTTAATGGAGAGCATAAACACTTTTAAGTTCCCGGCTTTGAAACACCTGGATAGAAACTAAACTGTTATAAAGCCGATGTTAAATGTAAATGTTAAATCAATCAACTACATTTTCATCACTTTTATTGGATAAGGAGGCAATTGCAAATAAAACAAGCATTTGCAATGCAATAGGTCTCGTATTAGGAAAGTTTCAGATATTGGTATTGTAAATGACAAATTTTTTATTTATGTGTTGGTTTTGAAAATAGCTAAATTAATAGCTTTGCCATTTACAATTCCAATAGTTTTAACTTTCGCAAATGTGACACCTAGAACATTTGTAATGCAATATGTGTTGTCTTTACGTGACTTAGATGGATTGATATTACAAATAACAATGGCTTTAATTTTTTTAATAATTAATACTTAAATAAAAGTTATTGTAATTTATATTGGCAATAGCTTAAACTTTTGTAAATAACGTTTGTGAAGATTATGTTCAGTGTATTTTATTGTGACGAAAATCTAAGAACAGAAGTGAAATATTAACATCTTTTTGTGACATTTGTAATAAAGCTTGAAACATTGAGAGAACATATTTGAACCAGTTGTTGTTGAATGGTTGCACAGATTGATGCTGTGGTGGCGACGAGTGATGCTGTGGCATTGAGTGAGGCTGTGGTAGCGCATAGTTATGTTGTGGTGCCCCTGAGTGATGCCGTGGTGGTGCTGAGTGGTGCTGAGTGATGCGATAGATAGAGGGAGGGAGGGCGATAGATAGATAGAGGGAGGGCGATAGAGGGAGGGCGCTAGATAGATAGCAGTATGCCTGGTGGATAATGATTTTTACCACTGGCGTTTCAAAGCTTAAGACTAATTAAATCCATGTGAACACCAGGCTTGTTATTCTAAGCTGTCGCTCAGAAGTTGCATAGAGAGCAGTCGGGACTTACTCCAGGGGGTGGTAAGGGAATTGGAGCTGGCATTCAGTGACAATGGTGTGATCACACTCAAACTCACTCAGTGTGCGGCTGATAAATATCTTTTCAGGTGCACTGATTCAAAGGGGGTTTAGGATAAAACCTCTAAAATGTCTTCAAATGTCTCTCGGCGTGCAAAGTGTCACACAAATGTGATAATGGAGAGCTGCCCGCCCTCATCACAAACGTGGGAGGGCTGGCTCTGCACAAGTGGTTCACAAAGAAGGACAAATAAAATCAAACCTGTGGGAGGATGTGGAGTAATGGTCAGAGCCTCCGACTTTGGACCTGGGGAACTAGGTTCGAGTGAGTGTGGGCTCAACATCCTGTGATTCTGGGCAAATCACTTTATCTCCCCGTGCCTACTAAAAAAATTATAATGTATGCTAACTTAGATGGTGCTCATATAAAGCGCTCCAATACCTTCGGGTCCAGTTCGCGCTATATAAAATCGCAATCCTTTCACCCGTAAGTGGTTGATAGAATGCGTGCCACTAAGCGCGGTGTGTAAGCGCCGATCAGGTAACATGTAGGCACATTCCTCTTCCGTGGGACTCTCTGCTTATTACTTCGGCTCGGGCTTCAAGAATGTCAACACGTTAAGTGCTGATGGCAGCGTTTGGAACTTTCCTTTGGAATTCAAACTCGACCTTTGAAAGTGGGAGCTCAAGGTCCCAAAACCAGACAGGCCTCTGGTTCATCGACATTCTCCAATATTGAAGCGAGGGAGGGTGTGCAGTAGCAGCATCACACACACAACCCGCTGGTTAGGATTAACATAAAATAATCAACGCCTGTCCGAAGTGGTATAATCTGGGTATAGCGCATTGAAGTGGCTTTACCCAAGAACTCGCTGTGAAGACAGCGGTGGTAGAGGATCAGGCGGAAGGCACTATATCGAATCACACAGCGTGGAGGAGAATGAGAGTATTGACCCCACTCCGAGGGCGGCGCCTCCGAGGTGCCCAGTGAAAAGTTCCACTCTGACAAATAAATATTCCATCAGGGCGGGGGTGCCAGGGTCCTTGCACCATCAGGATTCAAGCAAGCCGGGCCGAAGACGGCTGTAATGCCAGAAACCGGTCCCCGGAAGCTTGTTTCCTTCCCAGTGTAAGAATTGGCTTTTGTAGTCTGGTCTGCCCTGTTCCCATGATGCACTGGGCCAGGGACAGACTAATTTGCATACAGCCAGGTTCTGAAACTGGGATGGTGCAATGAGCTAAAAAACGGTGTTGGATCTAGCCCTGATCTCTTGACTGGGTGAGAGTACTCTGCTTAATTCAGAGACTCTGTCCATCACCACCCCTTGTTGTAAATAATTTTGTCCACCCTAAGCGTGGAAGGGTATACTCAGATGTGAGTCCCTTGCTCATTGCACCATCAGGATTCAAGCAAGCCGGGCCGAAGACGGCTGTAATGCCAGAAACCGGTCCCCGGAAGCTTGTTTCCTTCCCAGTGTAAGAATTGGCTTTTCTAGTCTGGTCTGCCCTGTTCCCATGATGCACTGGGCCAGGGACAGACTAATTTGCATACAGCCAGGTTCTGAAACTGGGATGGTGCAATGAGCTAAAAAACGGTGTTGGATCTAGCCCTGATCTCTTGACTGGGTGAGAGTACTCTGCTTAATTCAGAGACTCTGTCCATCACCACCCCTTGTTGTAAATAATTTTGTCCACCCTAAGCGTGGAAGGGAATACTCAGATGTGAGTCCCTTGCTCATTGCACCATCAGGATTCAAGCAAGCCGGGCCGAAGACGGCTGTAATGCCAGAAACCGGTCCCCGGAAGCTTGTTTCCTTCCCAGTGTAAGAATTGGCTTTTGTAGTCTGGTCTGCCCTGTTCCCATGATGCACTGGGCCAGGGACAGACTAATTTGCATACAGCCAGGTTCTGAAACTGGGATGGTGCAATGAGCTAAAAAACGGTGTTGGATCTAGCCCTGATCTCTTGACTGGGTGAGAGTACTCTGCTTAATTCAGAGACTCTGTCCATCACCACCCCTTGTTGTAAATAATTTTGTCCACCCCAAGCGTGGAAGGGTATACTCAGATGTGAGTCCCTTGCTCATTGCACCATCAGGATTCAAGCAAGCCGGGCCGAAGACGGCTGTAATGCCAGAAACCGGTCCCCAGAAGCTTGTTTCCTTCCCAGTGTAAGAATTGGCTTTTGTAGTCTGGTCTGCCCTGTTCCCATGATGCACTGGGCCAGGGACAGACTAATTTGCATACAGCCAGGTTCTGAAACTGGGATGGTGCAATGAGCTAAAAAACGGTGTTGGATCTAGCCCTGATCTCTTGACTGGGTGAGAGTACTCTGCTTAATTCAGAGACTCTGTCCATCACCACCCCTTGTTGTAAATAATTTTGTCCACCCTAAGCGTGGAAGGGTATACTCAGATGTGAGTCCCTTGCTCATTGCACCATCAGGATTCAAGCAAGCCGGGCCGAAGACGGCTGTAATGCCAGAAACCGGTCCCCGGAAGCTTGTTTCCTTCCCAGTGTAAGAATTGGCTTTTCTAGTCTGGTCTGCCCTGTTCCCATGATGCACTGGGCCAGGGACAGACTAATTTGCATACAGCCAGGTTCTGAAACTGGGATGGTGCAATGAGCTAAAAAACGGTGTTGGATCTTGCCCTGATCTCTTGACTGGGTGAGAGTACTCTGCTTAATTCAGAGACTCTGTCCATCACCACCCCTTGTTGTAAATAATTTTGTCCACACTAAGCGTGGAAGGGTATACTCAGATGTGAGTCCCTTGCTCATTGCACCATCAGGATTCAAGCAAGCCGGGCCGAAGACGGCTGTAATGCCAGAAACCGGTCCCCGGAAGCTTGTTTCCTTCCCAGTGTAAGAATTGGCTTTTGTAGTCTGGTCTGCCCTGTTCCCATGATGCACTGGGCCAGGGACAGACTAATTTGCATACAGCCAGGTTCTGAAACTGGGATGGTACAATGAGCTAAAAAACGGTGTTGGATCTAGCCCTGATCTCTTGACTGGGTGAGAGTACTCTGCTTAATTCAGAGACTCTGTCCATCACCACCCCTTGTTGTAAATAATTTTGTCCGCCCGGCGCATCTTCATCCGGAGGGCCCGGTCTGGGCTCCCTACACCTCCGCTAGAGCGCTCGAGGTGCGCCCCGTTGCCCAGGATAACACACTTGCTCGGGGACAGGCACCAGGATTTCCCCACGCCCGGTCGGACACATTCCACAAGACATGTACGGTTTACTTGGTTTTTTTTTAACCCCGTAGTACTTACACTGTTGCTCCATCCCCTTAGATCGCTGTGGATGCCCCCTCTCCCCTTAAACCCGATCCCATCGTGACACAACAGCTCGAGGCAACAGGACAATAAAGCTTTGCAATATGGATGAAATCGACTTCATCATTGGGCCACAAGTAATGAATTCTAAACACGGGAGACGGGATATGAGCGATCATAAGCAGGCCAGAGTCATTCCTCTTGGCATGCTAGGAGAGCTTCAGACTGCCAGCCAAGCGCCTAGACGCAATGCAATCCTCGCAGGAATATCTGAAAGGCAGGGGTGCAGTTCTGCAAGATTTTATTCTTATTGATCATACATTTACTCACAGCCTCGGGAGATCCTGCCACGAGCCTTCTGCTTTCATTTCTCACACATGTAGGCACCGCTTAGCATTGCAAGTCCTCTGCTGAATTAAATATGTGGCTTCATTACCACACTCTTTTTTGTTCCTCTAATAATACAAGGTTTAAAGACACCGAAAGAAGGATGAAGTTGCGCTTAATCCCGTGGCTGACACAGGGCTCCGCTCGAAGCGCCCACTTTTCTAAGCGCCTCACAGATCCAAGCGCTACACCTGGTCCTCCAAACCCACCTCATGTAGAAAAACAGAATTGGACGCATATTACGCTTCGGAGAGACAATCTCCATGGCTAGGATACAACAAGGCGGTGGTTATCGCGGCCGTGCCAATCCGCTGCAGGCGGGACATGAAGCGCGGCGAGGCACCGCCCACCGGCAGTAGAAGTCTAGCCGGGCAGAGGCGGGCGGGCGTCCGGATAGTGACGGATGCCCCGCGCGGACACCAGCGTTGCCGCGCGTGGGACTCTAGGACACCCCGCACCACTGACTGACACCGGGACTCTGCGGGCCTGATTACAATGCGTCCCCGAACAGGCCAGTGATGCGGCGGAGATACCAGGGGAGTCGCGACAAAAGAGCCAGGGGAGGGGCTGTGTGTGTGCGTGTGTGTGTGTGTGTGCGTGGGGGGCGTGCGTGGCTGTGTGAGTGCACGTGAGCCCGTGGGGGGGGCTGTGTGTGTGCGCGTGTGCGCGTGTATGTGCCTGCGTCTGTGCCTGCCTGCCTGCGTGTTTAGGTGGGAATCTGAGGCAGGGGATGTGCACGGCGCCGGCCTGGACGTGCGCGTCCACAGACACCAATCGGCGCGCGTGCCCGAACCCTGTCTCAGATTCCCAGGAGACGGGCAACTATAGTTGTCGAGCTGGACAACGCTTCGCATTGTTCTCCAGCTCGACCTCAAAAATGCTTGGTCAGTTATAAACTCGTAAAATAAAACCGAGCCCCAACCCTTCTAACATCCTATTTAAAACCAGTTTTAAGGGATATATATCTTATGTTAAGATTTGGCCGCTATCCAACAAAGGATGGGACTCCAAGAAGTGTACAAAATTGGCAATCACAAAATTGTAGATCATGTGGTTGTTTCCCTGGATTGCTACAAGAGAGGCAAACATTGTTAAAACCCCTTTTTTAAGGAAATAGTAGTGAGAAAGTGCCGCTAAGCAATCATATCGTGTCTCTTAAGGCATCCCACAGCTTTAACAGCCAACTGTGTTAAGTTTATCCTTACAGCTGAGAAACAACTGACTCAGGCTTATGTTTAGTCCGTGTTATAGGAATAATAAAAGGTCATTTTAATAACCTTGTTGTTCTAACAGTATAGCTAATGCACTGGTGTTCGATGGGTGTCAGTTAAGGTAAAACCTTACTGTTTGTAATTAGTAAAGTACATTACGACTAGATGTTAAAGCTGGCCAACTTACGCAAACTTAGTCAAATAATTCTAATCTTAAACTCCCATTTTTTTTTTTAAATTGTAAGAACGAAGGTATGTAGACATTTCACATTTCTTTATGAATTATTTTAAATTATCAATGAACACCCTTATGGATAGTTTCAGAAAACTGTTCTGAAACATAGGTTTCCTCACACATGATCCTAATAAAATGCAGTTAAGCTTCGAGTAGAGACATAGAGGCACTTTATGGATTATGTTATTATTTATTATTATTAAATAAGATATCTGTCTGCATTAAATATAGCTTATTTGAAGGGATTGTCTCAAGGCACTTTAATTACTGGGCTGGGCAAGGCAGCAAAGATCGAACGTATGGAAGGTTTTATCTATACTACTATTATAAAGCAAGAACTTTGAGGCGGTTAAACTCGAGAACCACAGCGCCAATCCACACACCGGATACATCATTGTAATCGTCAGGGTGTGCAGATGGACATAGGCTATATAAACTATAAAAATATGCGTTATTTAAAAAATGTACCTTAAAAACAAAAATGTAGTCCCTTTGAAGTAGCGCCGGCCGCGACCTGCGTGCTGACGTCAGGAGCGTGGCGAGGAGCGGCGTCCAGGAGCGGCGGACATGGTGCGGGGGAGGAGCGGTGACGAGCGGCGGACAGGCGGTGAGGACCGGCGGACAGGCGGTGAGGAGCGGCGGAGCGGTGAACTGAGGAGCGCGGGGGAGGAGCGGCGGCTGAGGTAAGGCTCCGCGGGACCCATGGACAATGTCGGGGCAGGCAGGGGTCGGGGCAGGCGGGGGACGGGGCGGGTGGGGGCCCGGGCTGCTGGACAATGTCGGGGCGGGCGGGGTCCCGGGCTGCTGGACAATATCGGGGCGGACGGGGGTCGGGGAAGCCTGATTGCTCCCGGACAAGGTCGGGACGGGCTGCTAGTTATTATATAGAGTTGTTATGATTAATAATAAAATGTTATAATTATGTTATGAACGAAATGTTACTCTTACGATGTTTTATGTGATTTCAATGGCCCAGTACGGCATGTCATCTCGGAATTATCTTAAAATTTGTAATGCATCTGTTCAAAAAATGTCTTTTTGACGACTGTTTCAAAAAACTAGTTGTTTTTATTCTCCATGATTGTACTGATTTCAATTAATTGAACAATAAAGATGTGTGTATATATATATATATATATATATATATATATATATATATATATATATATAAAAGGGTTTTTATTGTAAATACAATTTTATTTGTATTTATTTTTAAAGCCCATATGAAGTCCCATGGTAGGGACAAAACACGTTGGCTGGGCTACTGTTGTACTAATTGATTTTTGTAAAGAAGGATGGAATAAAAGTATGTGTGTTGGAAATCTAAAGGAAGAAGCAAGAATAAAGCAAAGGAAAATGTCCTTAGCCTGGATGCGCTCTTCTTTTTGATGAACTGATTGTGGATGTTCACTTGACCATCATCAAAGGAACTTTACTGATGAACTTTGTTTATATAAGATACAGGATTACTGGATATTAGAGTTGCCTTCCCATTATTTGATTGAGTACCTGAGTACAATTGTTACTTTACAAAGTTGTTGAAACACCGATAAGTCCCTCCATGACAACTTCAACGAATGGACTACGGAGCCACTCCCCCCTCCAACATCACCGGCCAACCCATCATCTCCGCCTGGACCCCAGCCACCACCGATGACACCAAATCGACCATGAAAGGCATCCACTTAGGAGCACCCACGGACCCCTGCCCTCGCACATCTTCCACAGAGCCGCCATCACCATCGCACCGGAACTACGATGCACCATAAACACCACATTCGAAACCGTCACCTTCCCCGGCGACTGGAAACGCATAGAAGTCAAGCCCCCGCTCAAGAAGCCCTCGGCAGACCCTTTGTACCTCAAGAACTACCGACCCATCTCCCTCCTCCCCTTTGCTGCCAAAGTCACCTAATAGACCGTCAATGCCCAACTAACGAAATTCATCAAAAAGAACTCCATCCCCGACCCTTTCCAATTCGTATTCCGCAGCAACCACAGCACCAAGACTGCCCTACTCGCAACCACAGATGACATCCACACCCTCCTCGGCCAAGGCCTTACCCCGACCCTGATCCTACTTGACCTCTCCGCAGCCATCGACATCATCTCCCATCGCACACTTGCTGCCAGAGTCCATGATGCCGGCATACGGAAACCGTCCTCAAATGGCTCCGCTCCTTCCTCACTGGCAGGACTCAAAGAATCAGACTGTCCCCCTTCCTCTCCGAACCCAGAGAAATCAACTGTTGGAGTTGGAGTGCAAAGATTACGTGCACTTTGGGAAAATTATTTAATACCACTTAACAAGGAAGTCTGATAAGTAGGCTTGAAACATTACGTTGGGTCTTTCCCTGTTTTGTATCACAGTGCAGGCACTTCAAGAGTGTAGGAGGGAAATGTTCAAGACAGCAGAAGGCAAAAAGGATTAGGTTACTTATCCAGTAAGCATCTGTTCTTGTCATGTAGAGCTGTAGATTCACATGCTTTCCATACTTATGCAATCTAGTGTTGGGTCCGGAAGTTTGCAAGTTGTTTTTTTCTGAAGAAGTCTTTCCAGACGAGGTAAGGGGACTCCTCCTTTCGGTGATAGTGTGCATGGGCACCGACTCCATTGTTAGATTGTTTTCCCGCAAGAGGGTGAGAATAGAGTAAGTGAGTGTAGTAAAGAGATATCCATGCGTAGATAATGTAAATCCTGAGAACTGCAACAACTACAGGTGCCCGGGGAGGTGGGTGGGCACATGTGAATCTATAGCTCTACACGCCAAGAACAGATGCTTACTGGGTAAGTAACAATCCGTTTGAGACATGTGTGCTGTAGATACACATGCTTTGCATAGACTATATAGCAGTATTCTCCCAAAGCGGTAGCTAACCAGTGGATGTTGGAGTTGTCTGGAAAAGTGTCTATAGCACCGCCTGCCCTACACGGACTTGTTGGCGTGCTAGTACATCCACATGATAGTGTTTGGTAAATGTGTGTGGTGTAGACCATGTTGCTGCTTTACAAATGTTAGCTATAGGAATGTTAATTAAAAAGGCCATAGATGCACCTATTTTGCGAGTGGAATGCGCCAGGGGTATAGATAGATCTTTTAGCTTTTGCGTAGCAAGTTTGAATGCACTTAACAATCCATCTTGAAATAGCAGAGATAGGATTGCCTTTGTGAAGTGGTGCAAATTAAAAGAACAGCTGCTTTGGTTTATGAAAATCTTTTCTCCTTTCAATATATTACAATAAAGCTCTTTTTACATCAAGTGACGGGCCGTTTCTGTTACTGAATCAGGTTGAGGAAAGAACAAAGGTAACTCAACTGATTGGTTGATATGAAAAGCAGAAACTACTTTGGGAAGGAATCTGGGAATGGTGCAGAGAACTACCCTTTCTTTATGTAGCTGAAAGAAGGGTTATTTTAAGGTTAACGCATGTAGCGTACCAACTCTCCTTAATAATGTGATTCCAATGAGGAAGGCAACCTTCTATGAAAGAAACTGTCAAGGACAATTGTGTAATGGTTCAAAGGGTGGACCCATAAGTCTTCTAAGTACAGCGTTAAAATTCCATACTGGTGCCAGAGGGATTCTTGGTGGTATTACTCTTTTTAAGACCTCCATATAAGCCTTAATGACAGGAACCTTGAATAAAGACAAATGCTGTCTATTTTGCAACTATGCGTCTACTGCTGCAAGAAGCAAACACATAGATGTGTAAGCTAGTCCACATTGCTGTAAGTGTAGAAGGTCACGGATAATGTTCTGAAGAGAAGCATCTAGGTGAATAATTTTGTTGTTGTTGCAGTAGATAACAAAGTGTTTCCACTTTCCGGCATAGGAAACTCTGGTGGTAGGTCGTCTTGCTTCTTTGAGATAGTCATGTAGTCTGGTGGCAAATTTAAATATCCAAACTCTATGACTTCAGGAGCCAAATCGCTAAGATGAGCTCTTTGGGATTTGGATACTTGATTTGTACATGGTTCTGAGTGAAAAGATTGGAGGTGAGGTGTAGTTTTTGATGTGGAAATACTGACATTTCTAACTGTGGGGTGTACCATGGTTGATAGGGCCATGTGAGAGCTACCAAAATCAATGTGCATGATGTTTGCCTGAGTTTCCAAACCAGAAATGGAAGGAGTGGGAGAGGCGGAAAAGCATAGGCAAATATCCCTGACCAATTCATCCACCAGGTACTGCCCTTGGACAGTGGGTGTGGGAACCTGGAGGCGAAGCTTAGGCATTGTGCACTGTCTACTTTGGCGAACAGATCTATTCACGTGTATCCCCACTGTTGAAAGTATAGAAGGAGAACTTGGGGATGAAATTCCCACTCGTGTGTTTGCTGCCTCCGTCGGCTGAGGAGGTCGGCAATTTGAATGTTCACTCCTGGAAGGTGTTCTGCCCGAAGGTGAATTTTGTGATGGATTGCCAATTTCCAAATTGTCTGAGACAGGCAAGAGAGTTGTAGAGAGTTTGTTCCTCCCTGTTTCCGTACATAGTGCATTCCTGTCATATTGTCTGTGTGGACTAGAACAACTTTGCCTGTGAGATTAGACTGAAAAGCTTTCAGCGTTAGAAACTCTAGATAGTTGATGCGGAAATGCTTGCGTTTGTTGTCCCAGAGACCCTGAATTGTGTAATGGTGGTGATGTGCACCCAAACTTGTAAGAGCTGCATCTGCTGATAGCACGATTTGAGGAACAGGGTCAATGAAAGGCTGCCTTTTTGATACATTTTGTGGGTTCCACCACTGCAGAGAGCGATGGGTGCGGTTTTCTACCAACACTAGATCTGTTTTTGACCCTGTGACTGATTCCATTGATGTGCTAAGCATTCTTGTAGCTGACGCATGTGTAGTCTTGTATGAGGCACTATTGCAATGCATGACACCATCATTCCTAGTAGGCTCATAAATGTCCTGGCTGGTAAGGATTGGTCGATATGGAACTGCAACAATAGAGTCTGGATATTGAAATGAAATAAAAATGTATAATAAATGCGCACTACAACCATAAAGTGTCTAGGCAAGCAAGTTCTGCTCCATTTGGAGAGGCTACAGCTGTCTGAGTGTTGAGAGTGGCTCCTAGATAGAATTGTATCTTTGAGGCCTGTAAGTGAGACTTTTGCATGATGACCGTGAAACTCAATTGGTGGAGTAGGTGTAGCGTGGTCTGAGTGTGTTCCAGACACTTTTGGTGTGTGCTGGCTTTGTTAAGGCTGTCGTCTAGGTCAGGAAAGACGTGTATTTGTTGTCTTCTGAGAAGAGCTAACACTACTGCTAGACATTTGGTAAACACTCTGGGAGCTGTAGTTACTCCGAATGGGAGTACTTTGAACTGGTAGTATTTGCCTGCTATCAGAAATCGGAGATATTTGTGATGAGCTGGATGGATGAGGATGTGAAAAAAGGCATCTTTTAAGTCTAGTCTAAAGACATAAACTCGTCTTGCTGTAGAAGTGGAAAGACTTGTTGAAGCGATACTATATGGAAGTGTACTGACAGTATGTGGCAGTTTACCACTCTGAGATCCAGAATTGGTCTTAAGGAACCGTCTTAAAGGGATTAGAAAATAAAGAGAGTAAACCCCTGAACCTTGGTACTATAATGGAACTGATTCTATGGCTCATTTGTCTAAGGGAGATTGCACCTCTTGTTTGAGTAACTAAGTGGTCAGACAACAGTTTGTGAATGCGAGGTGAGATGTTTGGAGGATTCGTGGTAAGCTCTAGGCAAAAACCATGTTGTGTGAGAAGTTGGCCTGGTATATGATGTTCACTATTCTAGTGAGCACCTTGCACCAGTCCAAACAACCCTTATGGTGATGGTTGTAAATTCAACCTTATAGACCAGCTATCCTAGTTGTAGCATGGACAAAGCAATCTTAGGCTAATCTCAAGAGGGCATGTGAAGCCAGCTGTTTTACCATATGCAAGCCCCTTAATACCAAGTGAAAGGACACCACACAGGTTATATATATAAAATATATATGTATTTATTACTAAATTAATCCTCTGAACTCTTTATGAGGTCAGAGGCACAAGCACATAACAAGATACTCAATTATCATACAATAAGTTGCACAAAGTACAGTAATGCCCTAGGGGCACTTCAAACCATATACTAAAATAGTGGTATAAGAACCACGTCACAAACAAAGGATAGGCCTAGGGCCTGGAGAATCGCTGGGGCTACGCTACCAAAGGATAGGGAGCAGGAGGCCCACGGGATGCGTGTGCAGTGTCTTTACACACACGCGAGTTACCAGAGTTAGAATGGGAACGAAAGAATTGGAAACTAGTTCTTTTAGGGTACTTCCGGACGGACTAGGAGAACGCTACTTACAACTTAAGACACTAGGATAGTCAATAACCCCAGGATCACCGAGGTACTCGTGTTACCTCACCCACAGGAAGCGGGTGCATAGGTGTCAAAGTGTGTCGGGTTTCGTCGCTGATTCCTATGGAGCCTTGAAGAAAGATGCTGCCGGCGACCAGGGGGGAAGTGTCCGGTTGGATCCAAGGGCGGATTGAGGATGAAGAGTACCTGAAAGCAGAGGGGACAGAGTCTGGGTCACTAGCCAGTGACCAGGAAGGAACGAGGAAGGAACCAGGCGATGTCGCAAAGCAATCAGGGGATGTCGTGAAGCATGTCTCTGCAGCCACGTGGACCAGGAGGTGTCGACGACGACCAGGAGCTGGATACGGACTGTAGGAAGGTGGATAACTGACTATGGTTACCCCCAACTTTTTGCCTAGTGTTTAGCTGGTTTTCGACTTAGTTGGCCTGGGATCCTGCTATTCAGGACCCCAGGCTATCTGCTCTCTCTGTAAAATGGACTCCATGTACTGTAGGTACATACCAAATGGGAATTGGTTCACCTTGTCAGCCTCTGTAGAAGTGTACCCTAGGTACTCAGGGCATAGGTGTAACCAAGGCCTACCAGGGGCTGCAGCATATATTATGCCACCCCTGGCTGGCCACCTAAATTGACACAACTGGCTGATCACTCACCTGGGGCAAGGTTGTGTAATCACCCCTTGCTTAGGTATAGTATCCCTATACCTACCTTATATATAGACACATAGTAACCTATAAGTCACTCCTATGGCAGGCCTTAACAATCCTGGAGGCAGAGTGCTTGGTTATGTGTGGGATGGTGCTCTAGCATGAGCTGAGCCTGTCGGCAGCTTTTGGAACCATGTCCAGTTGTGTCAGTTTGGATGGCCAGTCAGGGGTGGCATAAGATATGCTGCAGCCCCTGGTAGGCCTTGGGTGCACCTATGCCCTGGGTACCTATGGTACACGGTACAGGGACTCATAAGAGTGACCCATTTCCCAATTGGTGATGTACCTAAAGTACATGGTGTGAATTTAGAGAGAGAAAAGCAGGGCTGTGGGTCCGATTAGCAGGCCCACAGCCACATTAAAGTCGAAAACCAGTGAAGCAAGAAGCAAAAAGTGGGGTGACCATAGGAAAGCAGACCCTACATGTTGGATAATGTCAATCACCCATTTGTTGGTTGTTATGGATTTCCAAATGGGGAGAAATTGTTGAAGTCTTCCCCCAACATGTGTTAAGTGATCCGGGGAAGTGTGGGCAAATCAATGTTTGTAAGGGGAAGGGGCGTTAAACGGTAAGGTGCCTATACTCCTACCCTTGGAATTGTTTCCTCTATACACTCCTATATAGTAACCTCTAGAGGGAGAGAATTGGATATTGCATTTATAAGAGGAAGCATTGGGGTCTGATGATGTTGTTTTAGACCCCGCTCTGTGAAAGGAGTGACGAAAGAAGCCTCTATTTGATGGGGACTGGAGTGCTCCCATGGACTGCCACTTTGGTATCTCTCTTCATTTTGTCTAGGGATTGGTCGACTACGGGACCGAACAGGTGTTCTTTGTCAAAGCGGGTGTTTAAAATGGACTGCTGAACCCCAGGCTTTAACCCTGAAATCCTAAGCCATGCATGCCTCCTAAGGAGAATAATGGTATTGATCACCTTAGCTGTGGTGTCCGCTGCATTTACAGCACATCTGATTGAGGAGTTAGGGATGAGTTTTCCCTCTTCAACTAACTGCTGTGCTTTAGCTTTATGTTCTTCTGGAAGGTATTGGAGAAGTTGTTCCATTTTATCCCAGTGTGCCCTGTTGTACCTGGCTAGTAGGACCTGTGTGTTCCCGATGCACCCGTGGTTAGCGGCTTGAACAGCCACTCGTTTTCCTGATGCATTAATGAGCTAAGAATCTTTGTCTGGGGGCGGTGCATCACCAGTGGTTTGTTAATTGGCTCTTTTGCGAGCGTTGGACACTACTAAAGAGCCGAGAGGTAATTGCCCCTTGATAAACACAGGATCTAATGGTGAGGGTATGTATTTTTATCTACTCTTGGAGTTAAAATACGTGGCCGTACAGGGTTTTTAAAGATATCCTCTGCATGCCTTTAAGCATAGGGAGTGATTGACAGCCCCTGTGTGTGGACTCAAGTGTCGCAAATAAAAAGTCTTCTTCTAAGGACTCTTTATGTAATGCCACCCCATGATACTCTGCTGCTCTCGCAATGAGTTGTGGATAAGCCATATTAACGTCAGGAGGTGATAGCTTTGCAGGATAACGGGGTGGGTCATTATTGACTGGAGTGTCAATGGTGTAGTCATTCTATGGGCCTACAGGCAAGAGAGTGTCCTCATCAATATGATCCCCATCTGGATCTGTATGTGGAGATCCGGGAGGTGTTATATATAAGGAATCTTCTATTATTAAGTGTGGAGAAGAGGGTGATGGGGTAGGATAAGCAGGGCATGTAGCCTTGTCCTCCTTCTTCAAAGGAATCTTGAAGACATTGTCCTCCTAAGGAAGTTTGCATTTTAATGGCATTAATGGCATTTTAACAGAAATATGCCCTGTATCAGAATTAATATAAATCTTTTTCTGCTTAGGATTTAGTATGGCCTTCAAAATGTCTAAAATTGGTTTGGGAGGCTGTCCTTGGTTTTTGGTGTCAAAATCGACTTGGGAGTGGAAGGCTTCTGCTCTAAAGACAGTTTTTGTTTCGGAGCAGAAGGTTTCGATTCCAAAGCATGTTTTTGTTTTTTGTTTTTGAGCTGAGGGTTTCAGCTCCGAACTAGATTTGTCCTTCGATCCTGATGGTTTCAGATCTGATGATGATTTTGTTCGACTCGGTCCCGAGCCGGAAGGCTTGATGTTCTGTTTCAGTGCCAAGCCGGTAGGTAGGGTATCAGAAACAATGTCTCGGTGCCGACCTTGGCCAGAAGACAGAGGTAGTGCCAAAGCCTTATACATTTTGGAAGAGGGTTTTAGGGAGCAAGGGGTCTTCGGTACTCACAGCACCTTGTCCCGGAGGCACATCTTCAGACTCTAGATCGATCTCCAGCTCAAGATTGGACCTCTACTGCTTCTTCTACAGCAGACGCTTCGATCTCCTCTTGCTCAGATTCCCGAAGATATCCGGAGTGTGTTGAATGCTTTGACGTTGCATTTCTTGTCATCGAGCCAGACGATCGCTTAGAGTCTTCTTGGACCAAAACGATTTACACGTGTCACAGTCGTCTTCCTTGTGCTCTGGAGAGAGGCATAAGTTGCATACTTGATGTTGGTCGGTGCGAGGGTACTTGGCATGGCACCGAGGACAGAATTGGAATCGAGTCCATTCCATCATCAGAAGGCTGGCCCGACTTGGCTAGGCCCGACGGCCGGCCACAAGGTTTTCGATCGAAGATGGAGAAATTAGTGACCAATTTGACTCGCAGAGAACAAGGAAACGTGTACGAAAACAAGACCGTCAAGGGTACAGTGGATTGCGCAGCCAGGGGAACCTGAAGACCGGTTTCTAACCGGAGTGCAGCAATACACGTCCTAACCCGATGGCAGAAAAAAACATCTAACAATGAAGTCGATCTGCAAGCACACTAACATCGAAAGGATGAGTCACCTTACCTCGTGATCGGAAAGACTTTTTCGAAGAAAAACAACTTGAAAACATCCGGAACCAACACTAGATGGCAGGAGTATGCAAAACATGTGCATCTGGAGCACACATTCCTCAAACAACATTTTTCCAGTTAAAGACAGCCGTGGTCTGTGCAGGTAACAGCGGTGGGGCTGCGTTGGGGGCAGGGGGTATTTCGAAGGACGATGCCAAGGGAAAATGAATTATTGATTTAATTTTCCCTCGCATTGTCCCTTGGAATCCCCCCCAACACAGCCCCACGGCTGTTTCCTGCATGGACCGCGGCTGGGTAAAGATAACCGGAAACCACTGAAGCCAGTGAAAGAATTTGAGGGAAAAAACAAAGGGGACGATTCACAAAAGCATTTTGAGCATGGATAGTAGTCCACAGGAGCATTCTTCTACGCATCTTTGTAAATTAGCCTCAAAACGTCAAATTCCCTATTAGTAAACACTCATAGAGGGCACAGTCTATTCTATATGAGCCTACTAAATTTATATATTCGCCATTTATTTCCATGTAACAGGTTTAAGGGCTGATTCACAAAGGCATGTAAGAGTAAGTTAATGTGTAACTGCTACAGGAGTACTCTTTTGTGTACTCTTACATGCCTTTGTGAATTGGGACCAAAGTGTCCTGTCTTTAAAGATGAAAAGGGCAAAGCACAGTGCTTAGTGACCTTGTTTAAGGCAGCTCGATTGTAGAATTTAAATAACTATCAGTCTATGGTGGCGAGAGGTAGCGAAGGGTCCGGCTACCGGTGCATCTATTGCCTTTCAGCTTCAGGAAGCTGCTGTCTGCCTAACTCCATTTCCCTCACTTACCTTTCTTTAAAAAAAGTTACAGTAATAGTAAATTCAGGACCATATGATCATGTCATAGCACTTACAAATTAAACTGGCATGTTTTTTTTAAATTAAACATGCTTACTGTTTCCTGCAAGTAAACACATTTGTATTAAATATATGCTTTTATAAAAACAGAATAGGTCGTATTTAGGTGCGCTGAGATCGACATATTAGTGGGTTTTTTTCATTGTTAATGGCCAACAATAAACATCCAAAAAGGAGACCTACCTGGTGAAGAGACAATATTATGTATGCATGGATTAACACATTAATGCCTCAGAACATAAGAAAACCAGGCTATATTTCACTAAAGTATGGAACGGGTGAGAAGATCAAAATAGAAATTGATTAAAGCTGGCTTCGTACTAAACACAATAGATGAACAGTTGTAAGGCTTGCACATATTGGATTATTGTGATATCACAAACTGTCTAATTCAAAAATTCATTCAAATTGAAGGGCAAAAGACAAATGTTGCAGGAGGCTTTAAGGTGCTACCGTGTACTATTACCTTCTTCTGATAGTAACTCTACGAACTTCAAGACAAGTAAAAAGAAAGTTGTTTTGTATTTGGAAATTAAAACATTTCATTACCTGTGGCGCATAAGTCCTGTTTCATTCCATTTTCGAAATTATCTTTGAACTCTTGTTTGTCTTCATTCTTAAGGGCAACAACAGTTTTGATTTCTTCGGGTCCCGGTGGCAATGAGGACCGAATCTGTTGGGGAACTGTGCAAAGAAGAAAGAAACACATCTACTTAACAGAAAGGTACAAGGAGCACATGCACAACAGTATATCACACTTTATTTCATCGACCAGTGATGATGGGGTCAAATGTGCCACTAAGTAGTCAGGCAAGTCGCGTTCTCCTTTAAGTGAGAAGTAATATGGACCGCTTGCTCTGCAGTAGTGTGATTCCACTTACTGAGAAGACCATGGTTATTAGAAATGTTCTAAACTACCATAATGTATGTTATTTCCATGCAGTGCCAACTATGTATTTGTAACAATAAGCAGGCCTCGAACCCAGATCCCCACTGCCTGCGCTGGTGACTTGTCCTGCAGGACGGGTTCCTGCTGCCTTAGGGTTTGAACCCTTAGCTGGCAAAGCACACCTTTCCCCATTTTCTCTTTGTGGCTCCCTGGTTTGTTCATCCACAAACACAATCCAAGACAATAATACAATCACAGGGAGTGGGCCACAGTTGGTGTTAATGGGTTTAATAAAAAGTGGAGGCCCTCCAATAGACACGGCCCAATAGTCCCTCCCTGGCCATTACAGTATCACGGTAAGAAAAGTGCATAATGCACAACAATAAGTCAAAGTGGATTTTGGCACAAGGCAAACATTCTCATCTACTGTTTGATAGTTAAGTGAAGTTAGCTAAATACAGTTACATTTCGGACAGTGCTGTTACTGAATGCAATGCGTTATGCCACAAATGTTCCTCGTTTCTAAGATCGCAAACATATGCAAATTGTTGGTGACATGGAAAGTACATTTGCTTTTTATACGTGTCACAATATTTCTGATAGCTCTACTGCCACAAGACTACAAGCTGTCGTGGGGCTGAGACTTGCATTCACGCAGTGTTAAGTTGACATGAGCTTATTAGAAGTTTAAATGCCATTTTTCCTTTCTGCTGCCTTTTGCACGCGGCACACACTTTATTAACTGTTTAGAGTTTAGCAGAGTGTTTTGCTTCACACGAGAATAACATGTTTTTCTATATTAGCAGCCTTGCTTGGTAAGCTTAGTCCGAACCGTGAGTGCCGAGGCCTTCAAGGTTATTTCAACACAGTGGTTGCTGTTCGGACTGATCAGTGCACGTTCTAGACATAACACATATGCGGCTGTGGCCACCTCTGAGATTGGCGCGTTTAATAATGCACTGCGTAGGCATGATCACAAACACTTGGAGAATATTTGTGTGCTGAGAGCTTGTGCAGAATTTGATGTCATCCATTTCTGCTAATACCAGAGGTATGGGGCCGCCTATGTAATCCCAAGAGACCTTCTGAAGATATAAAATAACCTACTAGCAAGGGAGGGTGAAATATAGGTATATTTTAAACATGTTTCAAGTTAGCATCATAACATGCTTTCTGCCTTTGTAGTTTATGGAATAGTAATTATGCTGACAATCTTGTTTCTAATAACATGTCTGCTTGTATTAGCTAAGATGCTGCGCATGAGAACACAGCGTTAGAAATAAATATTTCAAACATGCATGTGTCTTCTTTTACTCCCTGTTTTGGACTGGTATGCGAGTATAACAAAAGAGTGTTCATGTTTTCCACATTGCCTGAGGTAACCTAAGTCGCATGTTCTGGGTTGTCTAATCATTGGTATTCTGAAAGAGCCAATGAGACACTGATGCTAGTCTGGTAGGGGATTTTGGGTACTAAGGTGAGTTTTGGCACACCCTAATTCACTGAGGTCCCAAGTCTCTGTGCACAGTTCTGTGTAGGAGCAGAATCCCTGCAACATGGCGCCCAACGTTGGTGGTCTTATTACATGACGCTTGAGTAGTACTTATATCAGGCCTTAGCCTTAGTTTTACATTGTACCTCTAGTTCTCTGTGTCGCTATGGCTAACGCTGACATACCGCAGCATAGTCGCAATGCTGTCCGCAATCATTTGCAGGCTTATAACATTGGTTTGGAGGGCATGGCAGTTATTTTGGTAGTGAGTGCTGAGGTTGCTTACCCGTTTGAGATTTTTTACTCATGAGTGACGTTTCCTCCAGTGGATGCGGCTACGCAGGTATTTCACACTTGCACTCAACACGGTCGTGCCCATGGAATATGTTCCATATAGGACACAAGAAATTCCGATTTCTGCATGGCAGCACCGTGTTTGGTTTGATGGCGCCCTTCCCCACAGTGTAATGGCAATTAGATTGGGTCCTTTGTCCATTCCAGGCGCTTCTTGGCTTGTTTTGGCTGGATTCACCCCGCATCCTCGTGCAGGGATAGTCCCCGATGCTGAATTGAGGCCCCTACATAACTCTGCAATCAGTGTTATTCGGGCCCTTGTTCAATATATTACCCGCAATTTCCAGGGCGGGGTCCCAGGTGTTGCAGCGCTTTCAGCTGGACCGAGCGGAATGAATCTTAGTCCCGTGATGGTTAATGCGGTTATGGGCAAGCGTCCCCAGGATAAGGATGATATGCCTTTTTGGCTTGCCGAGAAATTTGACCAGCTGGAGGCAGTTTTTCCTAATTCAACTCCCGTACAAAAACACAGGATTCTTACAATTAGTTTACCCAGTGACTTGGTATCAGAAGCCGGTGACTGCGAATCATGGGGTAGAATTTTTGCGGCAGTGTATACGAGGTGCTTTGTCGCTCCATCAATGGCTGTCCTTCCGACGGTCATTAAGCGAGTTCAAGATGAACACGGACCGGAGGCTGCAGTTGAATTGGGAATGAGACTAGTAGGCTCATTTGACGTAGTTTCCGATCTAGTCCTTTCTAATGTAAAGGGAGATGCGGTGAACTTTCAAGTGGCTAATGCCTTGCGCGATGTCCCCAATGCCGACAAACCCCGACAGTTACCGAGAATTATTACGGCGGCTTATAAAACCATTGGCTGCAATAGTTTAGGTGTCAAGCCCTTTTCTGCTAAAGATAAAAAACAACCTCAGGGTTCGAAGTCTGAAACAGACGTTCAACCAAAAGCTCCAAAGCAAAATTGGAACAGAAATAAAAAGCAGGGGAAGCAACAACAGAAACAGGAGTCCCGCGCCGCATCACCCATGCTTGCGTCTACTGAGCGCGTTTATGATTTGCGCGACCGCTCTACGATTAAGTCACCTGATCGATTTCAGTTTCCTGATCAATGCTCTCCTCGTTTTTACAGGACACATCGGCCTCTTCGTCCGGTGGTGGAGGCGGCGGCAGGGGTCGGGGTGGCATGCAGAGTCGCGACCAGCCCTGCCCGAAAGATAGTAAAGGCAAGCAGGACGATTCTTCACAGAAAAGACCCCAGTTTCAGAAAAAGAAAGTTGCCGCTTTGACAGCGAGATATGCCACAGATAATGAGAACGCAGCTTCGGAATCAGACATGGGCATCAACATTGTTGGACAGCACGGCATAGATTACCATAGTACGAGAAGCCCTGCGTCCACTACTGAAGGTGACAGCGACTGACAAGTTTGTTGTTGTTTAAACAGCTGATACTAGAGTAGCTCCCCCTGATAGGCTTTTTGAAATTGATCTTTTAATTGAAGGTGACATACAACGTACCATAAAAGGGGTATTTTGGGAAAATCTTACAACTACCTATGACATTTTGTTAGCGGAGGCAGACTGGCCCCCACCTTTTGTTCTCGCAGCTCCGAGAGGGGAGGAGGTAACCCTCCCTAGATTCGCGAACACAGTGTCTAAAGAGCATGAGCTGAATTTTGCAGAAGAGTGGGCTACGGCCCTTGCGCCGGCTTTGTACCGAACTCACTGTGGTTGGGATACATTTTCCCCCACCACGAGATTCCCTTACAGTCTATGCCACAGCCTCAACCTCAATATCCCATGCGGCGTGAAGCAAAAGCTTCAGTTGCGGAGATCCTTGAGCAATTGGAATATCAAGGAGTGATTGAAACTTGTGCGTCACCGATAAATAACCCACTTTTTACTGTGACCAAGCCTGATGGTTCGAACCGTTTGGTATTGGATTACCGGCATTTAAACTCGCATTGCCGTACCTGTGCAGTACAGAATACCCACGGCTCTGCTTTGGTGGATGGTCTTGTGCGTAAACGGTTTAAAACCACACTTGACATATCCAATGTTTTTTTTTGCCCACAATCTGTCTGGTCTGAGTTCCCAATGGACCAGTTTTACCAGTGGCGGCAAACAACGCCAATGTAAATGCCTGGCCATGGGCTATAACAACGGTCCGGGTGTGTTTGCTGCCCATATTGTCTCTCTTTTGGAGAGAGTTGACCCAGATGCGTGTTCGTATGTGGATGACATTTATCTCACAGATAACGAAATCTGGGCGCATCTGTGTCACGTTGACAGCATGATTTGTAATTTTGCGGACTTCGGTTACAAATTCAACTTTGCAAAGTCTCACATTGCATGGCACACAGTGTTGTTCCTGGGCTATGAGCTCAACAACGAAGGTCGAGGATTGTCTCCTCACTTCCTGGAGAAATGCGCACAAGGCGCGCTCCGACAACTCTGAAAAAATTACAATCTTTGCTGGGATTTTTGAATTTCGGACGTACATACATTCCCGAATATGCCCAGCGTATCAAGCCATTGTTTGCCTTGATACAACCTACTTTTACCAAATCGTGCTGGCTGCCTGAAAATTCAGCCATTTTGCAATTGTTGCAGGCTGATCTTCTAGAATCTAAGTTCTTACTGACTTCTGATAACCACACCAACCTGGTGATAAGAATCATCCCTGGGGAGGTGGGTTTCACATACCTTACTTTTAACGAAGGTGACACAGTACCTATCGCTTACAAGTCACATTTGTACACTTCGGCTGAAATGCGGTTTTCCACTGTGGAAAAAGTTTTGACAGCAGTGCGAATGGCGATTCTGAAGGAACGCGCACTGTCGCAGGGAAAACGCATGTTGGTTGTTACCCCGTATCCTGCCCTAGAGGCAGTGACGAAAGCCAGTGTACCTAATTCTAAAGCTTTGCACCCATGGTGGATACAATGGGCATCATCATTGACTTCTCCAGAGGTCACATTAATTTTTGATGCCTCCTTACAGTCGCAGGAGTTTTTGCAGTATGAATTTGTTCATCCTGCTCCGTTAACTATGCGGCCTTTGGAGGATTTCCATTGTATCATTTACACTGATGGTTCAGCTGAAGTTGCTCATGGGTCTAAGTACGCATACGTCTCAGCTAGCGCCATTGTGGTTGGTACCATGGTGAATGATGAATTCAAGTCCGATGTCGTACATACACAGACATTAGGGCACTGTACCGCCCAATTGGCAGAGCTCCGTGCTCTGATGCTTGCATTGGAGTACGCTGATCCTGGTGTGACTACTCTCATTACTGTGTCCAGTCTTAGAATGATTTTCGAGAATCCAAGGGTAGCACAATAAAACATAAAATGTTCTGGGTTCGAGTGGCTGAACTTAAAGAGCAGCTGCCACTCGTGTATGTAATTCATACTCTTGGTCATCAACGTGTGGGAGTTCTCGCTGTTGGCAATAGTTTGGCCGATGAGGCCGCAAAAATAGCAGTTTCGACATATTTGGTTGCAGCAGTTACACGTTCCAAAAGTAAGTTTGATGAGGACATCTTGGCAGCAATTGAAGCTACTGAGAAGGGAATTAAATGTCCTACGGGATTTCTTTCAAAGTATTCTTATCACTTAAGTCCTGATAAAGTTCCTTATGTGAAAATACTGGACGTTGGTGAAAGATTGATTCCCAACGCGGACCGCAGATCCGCACTGATTACAGCTGCCCAAAAGGGTTTTGCGTCCACGCATGCAGGCGTTTCAGCTACTATATCTCAGTTACAACAACGTTTCTGGTGGAGGGGACTGTACAGACAGACGCGTGATTATGTCCTTCAATGCGACATTTGTCAGCAGATAAAGCCTTCGACTGCTACGCGTCCGCCCCAGACACAGTTGTACTTTTCTAATAGTCCACTTGTTTGTGTTTATTTAGATCACTGCGGTCCTTTTTCCTCTGATACTGCGTATAAGTATATCTTAGTAGCAGTTGATTCTTGCACACACTTTGTTTGGGTCTGGCCACACCGAAGCGCTGATTCGCGAACTGTTGCGTGTCTTTGTCGGAATTTTTGCCTGTGGCACCTTCCATTCAGATCAGGGTCCGGCGTTTGCCTCTAAGGCGTACAAGGATGCCATGAGTTTATTGGGGGTCCAAGTCAAGTTTTCGTCTCCATACAGACCTGAGGGTAATAGTGTTGTGGAACGAATGAACCGGGATTTAAAGCAGTCTTTGACAGCCAGGGTTATAGGAACTGGCTAGCTCATCTTAATAGCGTACAGCGTGCACTTAATAATCTCCCTAGGAGGTCTCTGGGTGGGCGGACCCCATACGAAATGCTCTTTGGTACCAAAATGTTCGTCCCGGAACTTGAAGGTCTAGACCAGGCGGTGGCAGCTGCCCCCTTTGACGTAGATGAACATTGTCATGTTTTACACAATCTACAAGAGATGAGAGACAATCTTGCAAAGGAACACTTGCACTCCACATCAGATGCTGTGTTACAGATTCCGTTAGTTGGCTGGCTACCCAAGGTTGAAGAACTGGTTCGAGAGAAGATTGAAAACAAGAATGAATTTGGTCCCTCATATCGAGTTCCAGTTCCTGTACTTGCCGTGCAGGGCACAAGAACAGTCATTTTACCTCCACTTCCAGGTCGTAAGGAAACAAGGTACATCTCCATTGACAATGTCAAATTACACAGAGTGGCCGATTCTTCTTAGTATGACACCTGCGGTCTCCTGTCCATCTATACTGAGACATTCTGTTTTGGCTCCGGCTCCTAACACCAGGCCTCACGTTGCCATCGAAATGCCTGCAGTTTCCAGGTCTTTATTGAGTACCCCTCCTGATGATCCTCTTAATGATACTGAATATACTTACCCCACAGACTTATCTATGCCCGATCTACAAACTTGTTTGGCAACTGAGTCCAGATTTTCATTTGACACTAACTCGACCAAATCAAAAACCCCTTCGAAAATTTCTGTTTTTGCTACATGGTTTAAAAAACATTTTTTGATTCCTCCTTGGACCTGCATTTGGTTGGTGCTTTTTTCACTTTTTTTGTTCATGTCTATTGGATTTGTGGTGTATTTTTTCCGTCTTGTAAACAGACACTATGTTGAAGAGAGAACATCTACTCGACACATTAATGGAACATCGGCACCCCATTCCTCATCACACAGATTGAAGAGGGACCTGGCTTTTGTAAACATTACTGCTTAGTCCTTCTTTGATGGGATTGTATGGGATGCTGTTAGATTTCAAATCCATGGTCACACAGAGGTTATAAACGTCCCAAATGTCCTAAGGGTTTCTATGGGGGATGTGATTAAACAAAATATACGTTCTGATGATTGGGCCGTTGAGGCTTTGTTTTCCAATTTTGGAATATTATGCTGCTTTTGATGCTGAAGATTTATATTTAGATTCGGCAAATTATGGTGATTTATTTTGTTATCAACACTTTGGCCATCACTACCTGCATAAGGCAAACACCAGGAGGAAGATGGTTAATTATACACAATGGGAACATTGCCCCGCTCCTGTTCAAGGCAGCTCCAGTTCTCTTTTAAAGAGGTTCACCTATTTTACCGATCTGGGGTCCGATCCTGCGGTATGTCTCTGAGCGTCTAGTGGTTCAGCCAGTCCCAAAAGCCCTGCACTTGCCATTTACGGGAGTATCAGCCAGTTTGGGCTGGGGGGGAGGGCGGAACAGATCTGTCCAGGGTTGTGTCCGCCACACAATTATAGTCAACCCTCTGCCGCCTAGGATTCTGGTGAGGGCAGCCTGAAATGTCAATTGCACTACATTCAGAGCTTAGATGCTGCCAATGAGCAGACAGATTCCACTAAGTCTTCCCTCCAGGTCCCCAGCCGGACCCAAATCAGGGCCGCCCTGGAAAATGCAGAGTATCCAGTTGTGAATATGAAGCTCCTTCAACTTTTCTGCAGTTTAGGTATCTCTGTCCTAGCCAAGTGTCTCTCCTGAAGGAGAGCTATATCAATGCCCTTGCGGTATGCCAAGACTTTATACCGTTTACCAATAGAGCCCAAGCGTCAGACATCCCAAGTCAAGAGAGAATACCACATTAGGGTTTCCATTGCAGGTAATGTACAGTGTGCATATCCCACCCACCACTGCTCCCCCATAGCCCCGTCCACCTCCGAACACTGCTGCAGAACATTATTCGGTAATGACAACATAACAGACCCCAACTCCCCCTCCGCTGGTCAGAGTAGCAACAGCTCCATGACCAGAAAAAAATAGTCAAACTAAACAGTGTGAACCAAACGCACAATACCATGATGCTGTACATGAGTTTTCCCATGAGGTGGTGGCTTCACAAGCATCCATCATGAAGGCCATCCTGCGCCGACTCCCTCACAGGAGAATACTGGATCCCTCTCCGGTGGGGGTCGACCGCCGGAGCTTGAGGGAAACATCAACTCAATTAACTATGGAACCCAATCAATCTACTCAGAAGGGACAAAGCATTGTGGGCCCAAGCCCCATCCCAACTCTGCAGCCAGGAGCACCAGTAGGAACCCCTGAAGTCTCAAAGGATGATTGAAGTTTAAAGGTAATCTGCTGTCCTAGGTCAACAATGGCCCAGTGGCAAGGTCCTCTGGAAGCATCCTAAGAGTCCACACTCTTGGAGGAGGAGGAGATGGAGCGGGGGCTCTCAGGGGATTGCATCAGCAAGTTCCAAAGTGGGGACACTGCATCAATTTCTGCCACTCTCTCCCTTTCCCTCTCCGTCTCCATCTGTCCCCTGGTGCTGCCACTTTGGTCTTGATGACCCGGGTTCAGTTCCCGGTCTGTTAATTTTCGTAGGCCTCTACCAGTCCCAAGCCACCAGCGGGTCATTAAAAAACAATGTTAGACTATCAACCATAATTTTGTGGAGGACAGGGAACAAAAGCACCCCTCTCAATTCCTTCTTAACGGCAGGAAAAGATGTATAGTCAGGGAATATTGCCACTTCAGCATTCGCAAGGTGAAATTGCTAGGCCTCTCAAGCTTTCTGCAGCATCACATCTCAATCTTTGTAATGTAACAGACAGGGAACCTCACAGCCATCTAATGTATCTCATACGCTCTTCGTGCGTCCAAGAATGTTCGATCGCTCTTCCGCCTGATATGACCGGCACACTCACTCAAGTCAGGTGGGGGGGCAAGAGAACTGTCCGTGCATCGCAAGAAGGGGGTCAGCTGCATGTACACTAGATCATCCAGTCACCATTTCCAACTGAATTTTTAGCTGACAGATGCAAGGCATTAGAGTTACATAGGTACCTCAGATCAACCTGAGGCACAAACGTATCAGTGAGTGGCAATCACATTCCAGCCGCACACTTGTATCGAACATAGTGATCTGCACCGCACCTTTACTAGGTTTGAGCAAGCTAGAGGGCTTGGTGCTGGCACTTCACTCTGAGCTGTTCCCTTCTCTAGGTCTCGGCCCTTTAGGCACCACGGGGCCAAAGCGGACAGGCCATACAGCTTCCTCAAGAGTAGTCACCGCTAGGCGAGAGAAGAGGGGGCCGGTGTGCCATCAAGAGAAATAGTCACAGAGCCGTACTTCAGCTGGCCTTATCAAATGTACTCTCGCAGCACATCAGAATCCAATCCAGTGTTTCAGTGCTGCCTGGTGCTCATTCCAAGGGGGAATGCGAGGTGGCCCACATAGGACTCTGGGAGACATTAGGCAACAACGCCAGCCTGAAAGTCGCACTAGGGCCACCTTCGCCCAGGCCGCACACCCCTGCCAGGCAGCCCCCACAGCCCAATCCCTTTCCCCCATTTTCCTGGTAGAGGAGGGAGATAGGGGACCTGCCAGAGCCTAGGGCCCAGCACAGGGGGCACAAGAGCAGCTAGCCTCTCCAACGGCCCACCAATTTCTTTCCTGCCTCGCAAGGCTGCACCTCTCAGGGGCCAAGACCCTACTGCATGACCTCCTAATGCATCTCACCCCAGGGCAGCCGGAATCCTCAATTGTCTCTGAGTCTGCTGCCCGCCATCTTGAATGACGCACCACGGAGAGTCAGGCCTTTGGCTCCACAACCACCAACTGGGTGCTGTCCGGTGTGTTTTCCTTGGCTTCCCTCGCTCCTCTGTATCGGGTCTGTCTAATCACCTTTACATGAGTGTTTAGGAGCTCGGGTAGCGACCATGAGTCAGCGGTAGCCTCTAGAGCTTGAATGGTACGATGCCAGCCATGCCACCCACAAGTAGGCTTTTTGAATTAGTTATTTTACGGCAGCCATATCACACGAGTTCTGACTGCCAAGACCGGTACCCTTTTCCATTCCACCCAAGGTGACGCTGATATTTCCTGGTGCATTAAAAAAATACATGGATTGCTCATCTTATCGCCTGATTTCTCTTCTTAATGCGGAAGCGAAAATTCTAGCGAAACTTCTAGCTAATAGATTAATGACCCATCTCCCGCTATTGATACACCCAGACCAATCGGTCTTCATGCCAAATAGAAACACTGCTCTAAATCTCAGGCTTTTACATGGGATCCTAGCTCGGGCCCCGTTATTATTGGAGCCAGCGGTGATCCTTTCACTAGATGCTAAGATGGCGTTCAACATGGTAGAGTGGGGACACCTCTTCGCAGTCCTATCGCTTATGGGATTTGGCCCTAAATATATAGCTTGGATATGCCTCCTATACGCCAATCCAATAGCTCGGATCACAGCTAACGGCCATATCTCTCACACGATCCAACTGACAAGGGGAACCCGTCAGGGCTGTCCCCTATCACCCTTGCTGTTTGCTCTGGTTCTGGAACCGCTGGCGACGCTGATTAGGTCAACTCCATTACTGAAAGGGATTAGCTGGCAGGAGGGATGGGAAGATCGTATATCGCTCTACGCAGATGATATGTTGGTGTATTTGACGGAGCCAGACAGGAGCATACCGGCACTCCTCGCACTCTGTGATGCCCACGGGAAAACGTCGGGCTACACTTTAAATTGGTCGAAATCTGTACTATACGTCCTGAAGGGACCGGAACCCTCACTGGCAGCGGACTGCCCGCTTCTGCGCACCACGGGCTCCTTTAAATACCTTGGCATACATATCACCGACAGTCCGACGGAATTCTTTGACAAAACCTGAAACCACCCCTGAAACATCTGCGCAGCGACGTGAAGCATTGGGCGTCTCTGCCCCTAACACTCCTCGGACGAGCAGCACTCTACAAAATGATGGCTCTCCCGAGGTTTCTGTACGAACTAGAGAACACCCCATACCCGGTCTCGCCACGATACTTTCAACAGGTAACAGCATTGGTATCCAATCTACTGTGGAATAACCGTCCGGCACGCATTGCACATGTTAAACTGAACAGAAGTTGGTACGGGGGAGGAATTGCACTACCCAACCTGCAAATGTACTACTGGGCAGCGCAGCTCAAAACTATTGACCAGTGGATTCATGCGCCTCAGGATGACCCGGCCTATAGGGCCGATAGGGCGCAATTAGGCACGGACAGCATGCTATCGGTGCTCTATAACAGAGGCCAGGCTACAAAATTGATAGGGCCCACGAAGCACACGGCCACGCTATGGCACACTGCGCAAGCGAAATTGGGTTGGAAGGGAACAATCACTAAGCTCACCCCGCTCTGGGACACCAAGGCACTAGGACAACTGAGGCGCAGCAAGGGGGTTGCTCAATGAGACAGCATCGGAATATCCACATTAGGGGACTTATGGGACTAGGGAACAGTGGTGCCGTTCGCCCTGCTCCAGCGACAATACAACTTAGGGCCGAACGAAACTTATAGGTACGTGCAGATCAGGCACGCATTGCTACAGGCAATACCGGCAGAAACCGACATTCCAGAATCCTCCACATTAGAAGACAGGCTGCTCACTGTTTACATGCAACACGGTGCTACCTCACTTACCTACCGAAAGCTGACCAATAACCTATCGGACCCTACACTGAAGTTACGAGAGAGATGGGTGGAAGAGTTGGGTGAAAAGGATGACACGGAATGGAATGAGGCACTAGCATCCCCAAGAGAGGTGTGAATTTCTGCCAAGTTCAGACTGGTACAGCTCAAAATCCTACATAGAATATACTACACTAGAACCACACTACACTAGCTGCAGAGGGCCCCGCATCCCTATTGTCTTCGTGGTTGTGGAGAGGAAGGGACGCTAATCCATACCCTCTGGGAATGCCCATTGATAGCTGAATACTGGCGACAGGTGATGCGCACTATTTCACAAACACTTAAGGTCTCCCTGCTACCAGAGCCACGTAAATGTATTTTGAATATGTGGGAGCCGAATGACTTATCCAGATATGGTCAGACGTTGGGCACATTGGGCATCATGGTGGCAAAGAGAGATATAGCACAGAAATGGGGTGCGCTGGAACTACCCACCTTAGCACAGTGGTGCAGGAACATGGATATGCCATTGATAACAGAACGAGCGGTGTACGTAACTAGGGCTTGCCCTCGTAAATGGAACAAAGTGTGGACGCCTTGGAATGTATATAGGGGGATATATGTGATCCATTGTCGGAAGATGATGTCACCAGTTCCGATGAAGAAGAAGAAGGGGATTAGGGCAGGTATTAAAGGTTGAAAACCTAAGACAATTGAGTAGAGATATGTCACACATGATGTGGTAATGTTAAACCTCGGTTGTGCATGACTGTATACTTACATCTTCACAGTACTATTGTCGTATTGACTGTCAACGTGTATGTTTGTTACACTGGAAAATAATAAAAATTGTTTAAAAAAAAAAAAACAACACGTGCCATTCCATTACCCCTGTGAACCATGATCACTGTAGTGCGGGGTAGCACAAATATTACATTTACTGCTTTGTATTATGCTCTTATGTCCGCCAAAATTCTGCCATCCTTTCGAAATAGGAAAACATAATCACAACACAATAAAAAGAAAACAAACAGGTAGGTGAGAGTAGGATAGGGAAAGGAAGACCAAAATGTGTTAAATACCACACACAGCACAGTGGTTGCCGGCTGGGGCCATGGGCACTCATTTTAGGGGACCAGCACTTTTTTTCCTTTAACAGACTTTGGGCCAGAGCAAGAGAGAGAGAGAGACACACAAAGAGGGAAAGAAAGAGAAAGATGGAATAACGAGGACAAAGGGAGAAAGCAGGGATGTAAAAGAGTATGAAATAGTGAGATGAAAGGGGCAGGGAGTGCCTGGAGGTGGATTTGGTGGGTGAGGTGGAATCAAGACTACGCATCCTTGGTATTCGGCACCTCGACCTTCGATAGCGCTGGTACTTATTTTCTCACAAATTAAGCACTGATCGCGCTGATGTGTTCTCATATTGTTTATTAGTGAGAACACATTAATTGAAGCACTTTCGAAACATGGCAAAAGGTGCTATTAAGTTATGTCAGAAAGATGAATGCATATCCAACAACATTTCCAACCATTATGGCCATTTTATATAGTCACAATCTAAAGTAATACAAAGATCCCTGAATTGCACAAGCCCTCCTACAATACAAATAGCTTAACCAAATATCACTGATTCATCAAAGAGAGATTTAATGATTATTTGTGTAACCTATTAACATGTTAAAATATATTTGTTATGAGCAGTTCACGTGTGCTTTAAAGCAAACAGACAAGCTGATGATGACATAATGCCGGAAACAAATTGACCAATTTTATCACTGAGAACTGTTAATTTATGCTCTCATTTCTCGTCTTATATTTCATAAACTGTCCTATATATCAGAGCCATTACAGCTCTTCACACATATCTCCTGCACCACTATCTGCTTTATCCTATAAATGATGGTTTAATTTACAAGGTCCTTGCCTTAATCCAAATGGGTTCTTAATCTCCTCATCATTTTGAATCAGTTTTGAAAGCTGGGTGGGATACCAGCCCCTGCTGTCCACAGTCTATGGCCATGAGCGGCAGAGGTTGGACACAGGGCCTAATCTTCCATCAGGTAGGGCACCTAACCCTGCCATAAATAGAGGGAGTTACCCCATTTTATTATTATTTTTTTACATATTTATTTATTTTGGGTTTGCAAACCCAAAAGTTGTTGTGGCCACGGCACATTACTTTTTTTTAAATTAGTTTACTTGCCAAAAAGTATATATTTTTTTGTTGTGGTTTTTACAAACCCTGATGTTTCATTTTACAAACCCTAAAGGTGTGTTCATGGACATTACATCTGGTTTCATGAATGTAAGCATTGTTGGGTCCTTCTTAAGCTGCCCACATCCCTGCAGGGTTCATGAAGTCAGTCCAGGTCCACAAACCCAAGTGAGGGAGCAAAAAGAGTCCAAAAGTATTACTTAGGCTCATCAGAAGCAAAAGACTGTTCTGCAAACCTCATAGGCTCACTCAGAGTCCATGAACCCTGTGAGACAAAGTGTGATTCATTTAACTTTTTTTAAAACATATGGGTAGTCCCTTTGGAAGCCAGTACTTGAGCCGGGGTATAGAGAATGCTCCCTCTAGTCCCTTGTGGCTCTTCTCTTTTTCGTTTCGTTTTACAGGACAATGGGACTGAGCGCGTGTACTGCTATGGCATCAGCAACAGAACACTTTCTGTTGCAGCCAGCAAGCCTTTGGGTCTGGGGAACCAAAACGGACAAAGGGAGGAAAAAGTATGCTAGTACAATGGGAAGACTTTTAGTTTTTAAATGTGGGTCAATGGACAGTCCAAAAACCCTAATTTACATCAAACCCACACAAGGCACTCCTCTGACTAAAGTCTTTGTTTCCTGTCAAGGTAGGCATATTCAGTTCAGCAGTTTTCTGCTGTAGAACAAAGATTCTCATAGGAGTTGAAATAGAAAAAGCCCTTTTTTTATCCACAAATTATTTGCACCGTATGTCAGAACTGCACAAATCTAACATACCAAATCTGAATCAGATAAACAATATTTTATATTGTTTCATGCAGATTCGTCAAACAGCACCAAAGATATCAGCAAAAGGAAAAAACATTTAGATGGAAACTGACTTGACAGAGGAAAACAACTCTACTAATATGGAGGAAAACCATCCATTGTGACTGTACATCAGCGCACTGATTTTACACACAGTATCATGTTTCTGGTTAAATGCCTTTGCTTGACAAAACTGCATGGTATAAACAACTTATGCAGATCTGCATTTCGTAATGTACAATTTGTTCTACTGAGGAGACAGGGGATGCTTATACCTTCTTGAGGCTAATAAAAAAGAAATAATCTAAACATTGGAAAATGCAATGCTTTCTTGTTAATGTAACATCAATAGGAAATAGTTACCTGGATCTAAAGATCTTTCGATTGAGAACGATCCAAAGGTCCGTTTCTTGCGAGCCAGAGTAAGGTGTACTGTCTCTCCTGTTCTACGCAAGGCACTAACCACTTCTTGATTTGTTAAATCCTGAATGTCAACACCATCAACCTAACAAAAGTTTACAAAATATTAACTAACATAAAAAACAATTGTCAGTACAATCAAAGACAAAAGATAGCGAATACATCCGGAGCCATGGAATGACTTTTTAAATGGGACAAATAACACAGATGAAATCAAGATTGGTTGATTACCTAAACGAAATAGGCAAATTTTACAGAATTTTGTATTTTTAGCCCTAATGGGAGGGGGTATGCCCAGACGTGGGTTCCATGCACGCTATGCCACCGGATTCAAGCCAGCCTGGCTGATATGTGTTGATGCCCTAAAACCGATCCCAGGATGCTTGTTTCTGGTCCAGGGAGGACTTGGCTAGGCAGTTCAGGCTGGACTGTTCCCAAGGGGGTGGGGGGGGGGGGGGGGGAAGGGGGAAGGTCTAGGCTGATTTGGATATGGCTGGGTCCTAAATTGAATGGAATGGTGTGCAACAAAACTATGGATTAAACCCATATATGTGACTGGGGGTGAATGTTTGATTTGTTTAGCATTCTTTCCTAATCTGTGGCTTTTGAATAGATAGAGGCCGCATTTCTTCAATTTCCCTGGTAGATACACAGTCCAGAAGAATTACCATTTTTCATGAGCTCACCTAATCTGGTTGAAAATAAAGATGGCGTCCTTTGATATTTCAAAATTGAAGTTAAATGGACACAAACGGACACATATTTTAGTTCAGATTCTGGCATGTGTAGCAGGTAGAGCAGAATATATTGTGGATACATGCACAAAGGAAATATGTTGTAGTAAGCAACACAAATGCAGAAAGATTTCGTTTTAAAAGAATATGTTCTTGCCATAGAGTTTATTCTTCCTGCTTTTAAAATGTCCTGGCAATCAAGTGGAACATTGAGAAAGCCTAATTCTATGTCTGTCACAACGGTAGCGGCTAGGCAGTCAGGCGAAGCTACGATGAAGAACTTAACCAGTTATAAGAAGATGCGGATCTGTTCTGAACTGAATACGAGTGTCCACTCTCAGATCCCCGATATCTAAAATCAACTTGCATGGTTGTGTCTTGATTTTTCTTAACTAGGAGGGATGACAATTACTGGAGCAAAAGAGAAGGCAAAGATTCCTGGTCATGGAATAGAAAGAGGGCACAATATCTGCTGGCAAACCATTTGCAGTTTGTGTTAGAGAGGATAGTGGATTCGAGGGTCATTTGTGCCACATGTTGAAGACTGCTTAAAGATTTCTCATGCCCATTACACACAGAGGAAGCCATAGCTGTGTTTCACAAGGGCATTCGCCACCTCATTCTTCAGGCCCAGAGCATGCTCCATTGACAGTATGATGTTTTGATGAATTGCTCAGCGCTAGAGTATATGAGCACCTTGTGACAGCACTTTGGATTTTTATTAAGTCAAGTTTCATCATATAATGGAGGGTCATCGTTTATCCATTCTAATGGCTTTTAAAATAAGCCTTACAGCTCTCAGTTCCAGGAAACTAATGAGGAGTTTTATTCTTTCAAATACCACACCCTGCTGGACGAACGACACTGTAGCTGGGCTCTACAACCTTAGAGAGATGCATCTGTGGTGAGGTGAAATTGAGGTGCCGATGAATAAAGATCCTGACCTACGAAGAGTTTGTGAAGATCTAGTTGCTCCTGAAAGGGCACATTGTGGAACTGCAGCAGAGCAACAAGACATAATTTCCTGAATAGCTTTTAACTGTGCACTGACATTTGTGTTTGTTGATGGTTTGAACCAGGGCAATCACATCTTCTCTTCAATGTGTACGGTAGACTTTGAGGATAGCCATTCAGATGTAAGATCCCAGGAACAAAGCCGTTGAGTCTGTGGTGTTGGGGAGTTAGAGACGGTAGCGGCTAGGCAGTCAGGAGAAGCTTATGATGAAGAACTTAACCATTTATAAGAAGATGCAGATCTGTTCTGAACTGAATACGAGTGTCCACTGACAGATCCACAATATCTAAAATCAGCTTGCATGGTTGTGTCTTGATTTTTTTTTAACTTGGAGGGATGACAATTACTGGAGCAAAAGAGAAGGCAAAGACTCCTGATCATGGAATAGAAAGAGGGTGCAATATCTGCTGGCAAACCACTGGCAGTTTGTGTTAGGAGAGGATAGTGGATTCGAGGGTCATTTGTGCCAGATGTTAAAGACTGCTGAAAGATTTCTCATGCCCATTACACACAGAGGCAGCCAGAGCTGCGTTTCACAAGGGCATTCGACACCTCATTCTTTAGGCCCAGAGCATGCTCCATTGACAGTATGATGTTGTGATGAATTGCTCAGCGCTAGAGGTTATGAGCACCTTGCGACAGCACTGGGGATTTTTATTAAGTCATGTTTCATCATATAATGGAGGGTCATCATATTATCCATTCTGGTGGCTTTTAAAATAAGCCTAACAGCTCTCAGTTCCAGGAAACTGATGAGGAGTTTTTATTCTTCCGAAGACCACACCCAGTTGGACGAAGGACACGGTAGCTGTGCTCTATAACCTTAGATAGATGCATCTCTTGATGAGGTGAAATTGAGGTGCTGATGAATAAAGATCCTGACCTAAAAAGATTGTGTGAAGATCCAGTTGCTCCTGAAAGGGCACATTGGGGAACTGCAGCAGAGCAACATGGCTTTTAATTGTGCATTGACATCTGAGTTTGTATGCTGATGGTCTGAACCAGGGCTATCACATCATCTTTTCAATGTGTACTGTAGACTTTGGGGATAGCCATTCAGGTGTAAGATCACAAGAACAAAGATTGTTGAGTCTGTGGTGTTTGGGAGTTAGTGATTCTACCCTTTCCATAATGTCTAGCATAAGTAAGTACATTTTGGTGAACACTGGAGCATGATACTTAAAGAAGAAACAATGCTGCAATTAATAAACTAAAGCGTGATCCTAGGGATGAGATTCTTACCATCCTGTCCTCCTCATTAGAGATGTACTGCAGAGGGAAAGGATGCCACACTGTCTGCACTTCATGTTAGATTGTTAAATTCGTGCTCCCATTAGGTTGTGGTAATAGGCCATCAAGTAGTTCTGCTGAAGGTGTAGTTATTGTGAAACTGGCATAGGAGAAGGAGTGTTAAACCTACTTAGAAGAAATGAAATGGAAAATAAAAGAAATGAAAAAGAAATATATAAAGCGTGTTAAACCAGGAGATACTGAAGTGCTATATCGGAAACAGGGCTCAACCACAGCAGGCCTTTAAAGAATTACGCTGAAAAAAGCCAGGTTTTCAAGAAAGTTTTAAACAGAGTAAATTGATTGATAATAGAGTGTAAAGAGATTGGTAATATGGGTGCTCAGGGAATTCCAAACCTGGCAGCAGCAGTACTGGAGAAGGACCGGCTGCCCCATCTAGCTTTTCGAAATCTAGGAATACTGACTTTCTACCAGAGGAGGATCTGAGTGACCTGCCAGGGATAAACCAGTTAAACAGGGCTGAAAGATGTTTAGACCCTTTATGATGGAGGGCTCAGAAAACTAAGCAGATAGCCTTATAGAAGAAGAGCTTCCTAACATGGAGCAAATGCAGCGCCTTGATACCCTATCTGACAGACGCACGAATAGGGATATCAAGAATAATGCGCACATCCACATTTTGAATCACCTGCAGCTTATTCAATGAGGAGGCCCTGATATTTAAATAAAGGGCATTGCAGCAAAGTCTAGACGGAACACTTGAATGACCACTACATGGCGGAGTTTAACATTAATAAAAGGGAACATCTTCCTAAGAGTCTTAATGAGATAGAAATAGGTGCTAGTGGTATGATTGACCGGCAACTCAAAATTCAAAAGGGTATCAAAAACCACACCCAGATTTGTAGCCGATTTAACTGGAGTAGATAATGGGCCACATTCCTCTGGCCACCAATTGATTCTTGCTTCCCCAACACCAGTACCTCAGTTTTTTCCTTATTCAATTTGAGAAAACGTTCCTTCATCCAGATATTTATACCGGTCATGCAGAGATTTAATCTGTTGGCCACTAGGGGCAGGTTGTCCATGAAAAAATACTATAATCTGCATGTCGGCAGCATAAGAAAGCACTTGAAAGCACCAGGAACGTATGAATTTGACGAGTGGGGGAATTGAAAAGAATGGAGCTTAGTGAAGACCTCTGAGGGACCCTGAACAGGAGAATATAAGACTTAGCTTTAAAGTCACCACAAGTGACCACTTGCACCAGGTTGATGAGAAGGGAATGGAGGCGATGAAGAGCATTCCCCTAACACCTGCCTGATGAAGACACTGTACCAGGAGTGCAGGTGAGATGGTCACTGACAGATCTAGCAGTACAAAAGGGGGTGGTGATGGACGGAGCATCTGAACCAATCAAACACTCACACCCAGTCAAAAGATCTGGATTTAATCCATCACCGTTCTTTAGCCCACTCTGCCACCCCAGTTCAGACATGGCCATATGCAAATCAGTCTGACCCTGTGCCTCATGGGAACAGTCCAGCCCGAACTGCCAAGTCATGCCTTCCCTTGACCGGAAACAAGCTTCCTAGGACCGGTTTCTGGCATTTCAGCGGTCTTCAGCCAGGCTTGCTTGAAATCAGTGGCAAAGTGAGCAAGGGACTCACGTCGGAGCATACCCTGCCAACTTATTGCGAACAAAGCGGTACAAAGTTGTGCCGACGCTGCCCCTGTTTATTCATCATTTCCCCTCCATCTAACAAATGGGAGCAGCATTCATCTCTCCCATCTCTTCCCATGTCGCAGCATGCCTGCCCGCTGTCTCTTCCGGTCGTCGTCCTTCTCCTCTGAAAGCTCTAATTTCAAAGACCATTCACAGCAGCTCCCCAGGGACTATAAGACATTTTTTATCATATAATGTGAACTCGAGCAACCTGAAGGTGTTTGAGTGCTTTACATGAGTGCAAGTTACATTACACGTCAGATTAATTTTTGGGGGTATTTTTATAGAGTGCAAACCCGACTGACCCAAAGGTATTGAATCGCTTTTCAAAAGCGTAGTTACATTACACAAGGCCAGGTTAATTTTTTAGTTTTTAGGTGTAAAGATAGTAAGTGATTTCCCCTCTACCCTCACATGTCGCTGCATGCCTGCCCGCTGCCTCTTCCTGTCGTCCTCTTCCTCTCACAGCTCTAATTTCAAAGCAAATTCACAGCAGCTTCCCAGGGACTGTGAGACATTTTTAATATATAATTTGAACTTGAGCGATGCAAAGATGTTGGAGCGCTTTATATGATTGCTATTTACATTACTCAAGGTCAGATTAAATGTGGGGACATGTTTATAATGCTGAAACTCAACTGACCCGTATTTATTGAAGCTATTTACAAAAGTGCCAGTTGTATCACACAAGGTCAGGTTAATTTTTTTGCTTTTAGGTGCGTGGATATTAAGTGATGCCGACGCCGTCCCCGTATATTAATTATTTCCCCTCTACCTGGAAAGTGGGAGCATTTTTTTGTTGTTGCTATGTCCAGTGCTCCTATACCCAAGGGGGCTGGTTTCATAGGCTGTTCAATACTCTAGTGATGAAGTGGCAAACCGAATGTTATAGTGCTGTTGACTTGCATCGAGGCACTTATCTTTCTGTCTGTGTGTTAAAAAGCCTGGAACGTATCCATAAATGTTTCCTAAGGCAAGCATGTATTCCTAAATCAGAATGCATGTAGTAATTATATAGCTCTTCAATCTCTGGCCGCACAGCACCCAGGATAATGTGGGGCATGGATAAACTCTTACAAGGTCCCAAAGGCGAGACCTTTTGGCTATGCCAATGCTCGTTATAAAGTTAGTATTCACTGTCTGTAGAGAAACACTGAGCAAAACAACAATGGAATGTAATACAGACTAGACCACCTACCAGTTTTTTCTGAATCCTGTCATACGGCTTGTCCTCCACTTTGTAAAGTTTTAGAAAGTGGTTTCACCCTAGAAATAGTAAGATCTAGTTGTGTTTGCCCTATAAAAGTACTCGTGAAAACTTGGTTACAAACTGAATCGCAATTCAACTCAGAACCCCACACGAGACGCCAGATACATTAAGCGGAGAAGCCCACTGGGACTTTTTGACCTGTGTCTTGTAATTGAAGCACTGGATCGTAGACACGCACCACAGAGACCTCCATACAAGGAGCATCTGACCGTTTTCACGGATCGATGTTGGATGTGAATCCTTATAAATTAATAAATGAGGAAAGTAGCCGACCTCTAGAGGAATTGTGAATATCAACATATTTCGGCATTTCACCTATAGACGGAGAGCTGGGTTCTTTGTGTATTGGACCACTCCGAGTTACACGAATTAGAACTAGACAACACAGAGTTTGGAGCGCTAAATCATCTACGTTGCTCTTATCCTTAGTAAGGGGTGAATAATTGCACATGACCCTGCTTATAGGACAGAGAAAAAGATTAATTCTTGAAAAAGATGGAGTGATCATTGTTTTCCATCGAAACGCGTCAACGCACTTTCCTTGTACAACTCAAGATTCCAGTACTTTAGATGAGCACAGATTCAAGCATTGTGTTATATTAAGGGTGAAATTAGGACACTGAGTGTACCAATTGTATTGTACAACTTTTATGTCTTACATGTTTCTGTCCACTTCTTTGATTATGCGGGTCATAATCTATGGTATATGTATTTGAATTGTTTTTTCTTGAACCATTTGAGTGAATTGTTTTTATGATATTGTTAATTTTATTGTGTTGTTAATCTGATATCCAATTTGTTTTATATATCAAATAAAATAGATGTCTTTTTATATCTAGTGGTTATCTTATGATTGATAGATTATAGTGTCATACTGTTTGAGCTAGATCAAGGGGATCTACTTTGTTTAGGCGTTGAAACCTCATTTCCCTTGATCCATTTAAGGGGTACCTCTCATTTTGTGATATAGTCTTTCATAGATTCACATGCCTGAATCATTCCCCGTCGTTGGAGTGGGAGTCCCACGATACATAAAATAGCAATAATATGCCATAATATCACAGTAAAAACCAGTAATTCCCAACCAGGAAGTAAAGTAGCCCAAGCTACAGGAGAAAAAACTTCCACACTCATGACTATCCTAGTCATTTTGTATAGACCAAACTGCAGCCAATCAGGCGACTGCACCCACCAGAAGGTTCTCCCCAGAGGCTCAGGCTCTCAGATTTTCTCGCAAGGAGTGATGGTAAACCAATGTTGCCTAAGAGCCTCTGAGGGGAGGTGGGCGGGTTGCATGTGAATCTATGAAAGACACCAATACTGGAGAACCACAGATTACAGGTAAGTAACTATTGTTCTAATCCAGTATTAGGGGTGTCTTTCATATATTCACATGCCTGAATCAGAGTAGATAGCAGTACATATCCGTGCCTGGCAGACGCTAATAGAGCTTAAGCTTGTCAATACGAGTAACACATAACCATGCAATAAGTAAATAATACAGTTTTAATGGCATGATAAAATGCAATTACTTGAGCATATGCACAATAAAAAACATAACAAGCGTCTGACAGCAGTAATAGGAGGTGGGAATAGAGGCTCACCTTAGTTGAAAAGATTGCGTAGAACTGCTCAACCAACTGAAGCATCGGTCTCACTGGCCGCATCCAAACAGTAGTGTTTGGTGAAAGTATGCCGACTGGCCCAGGTTGCCGCCCTGCAGATGTGCTGAAGAGGGACTCCAGCTAACAGGGCCGTTGAAGAAGACACTACACTCGTAGAATGCGCTCTAGGAGCTGCTTGCGGAGGTCTTCCTGATTGTGCATGGCAAAAAGCGATGGTTGCAGAAATCCATCTTGCAATTGTTTGCTTAGAAACTGCTTGGCCCTTACGAATTGCACCATAAGTGATAAACAGTTGATCAGATTTGCGTAAAGTAGATGTTCTTTGCCAATAGAACTCTAGACATCTCTTAATGTCCAGAGTATGCAATGCCCTTTCTGCAGGTGATTGTGGATTAGGAAAGAATGTCTTTAAAATAACAGGTTCTTTTAGATGGAAATCCGAAGGCACTTTGTGTATGAATTTCGGATTAGTGCGGAGCACCACAGAGTCATTTGTGAATTGTAAGAAAGGATGATGAACCGTAAAAGCCTGGATGTCACTGACTCTTCTAGAGGAAGTCAAAGCCAAAAAAAGTGACACTTTCCACATAAGGAATTTCAAATTGGGTCTGTGGATAGGTTCAAAGGGATGGCGCATAAGTTGCGCTAGCACTACATTGAGATGCCACGATGGGGGTGGACGACGTACTGGAGAGAACATTCTGAAAAGGCCCTTAAAGAATTGTTGTATAACTCTTGACGAGTAAAGAGAAGTGGTCCCATCTTGTCGGTATCTTGAAATCGCTGCCAGGAAAACTTTCAGGGTTGCATGAGACAATCCCGATCTTGCTAGATGTAAGAAAAAAGGCAAGATTTCCTCTGGACTAGCTGAAAAAGGATGGATTCCAGCCGAACGACACCAGATACAAAAACGTTTCCATTTGAGACTGTACGTCTTTATGGTAGCAGGCGCTCTTGCTTTGGGCAGAACTTCCTTGCAATCCGCGGGAATGTTTAGATGGGCGAACTCAAGGTACTCAGGCGCCAGGCCGCTAATCTCAGCGATGTCGGGTCCGGATGGTAAATCTGACCGTCCTGAATGGAAAGTAGGTCCGGAATTGGACTCAGTTGAATCGGTTCGCACTCCGATAGGAGAAGGAGCTCGGTGAACCAGTATTGGTGAGGCCATGTGGGAGCAATGAGAATCAGCCGACATGGCTCTTTCTTCATCTTCCTCAGGACTCTGGGAACCAGTGGTATTGGTGGAAAAGCGTAAGCATATATCAGAGACCAGTCTATCAAAAACGCATTCCCTGAGAGTCTTTGTGGGGATGCCAACTTGCAAAGAACCGGCATTTGCTGTTGTTCTTGGTAGCAATGAGGTCTAAATCTGGATGACACCACTGTCGGAAGATCCGATCTACCGTCTGCTGATGAAGCTCCCACTCGTGAGTAGAAATTGTTGTCCTGCTGAGAGTGACTGCAAGGAAGTTCTCTGTTCCAGGAACATGACCCGCCTGAAAATGTATCCTGTGTCATATTGCCCATGCCCACAGCTCCTGGGCTTCTTGAGACAACAGAGCTGATCTTGTTCCTCCCTGTTTGTTGACATAGTGCATGCTTGTGGTGTTGTCTGTGCGCACCAACACAGTGGCTCCTTGGATGATTGCGCGAAATGCTTTGAGCGCAAGGAAGATGGTTCTCAGCTCTAACAGATTGATGTGCCAACATCTTTGCAGAGGGCTCCATTTGCCGCTGATTGTCAGCTCTTGAAGATGAGCTTCCCAGCCTTCGAGGGATGTGTCCGTGGCGATCGTAAAGCTTGGCGCATCCTGAAGGAAAGTGCAGCCCTGTCGAAGATTCCGACTTTGTATCCACCAGAGAAGGGAACCCCGAATGCGAGGGGTAATCTTGATGAGATCCTCGAAGGAGCTGGAGACCTGCAGCCATTGTAAGCGGAGTTCCTCCTGAAGAGGCCTCATTCTGAGTCGGCAATTCGGTATCAATGGAATGCAAGACGATACCATCCCCAGAAAGGATTTGAACCGTCGGACTGAAACTGACTTTTTTGAAAGTAGATCCTGAGCCATGTTCTGTATCATGTTTTGTCTCTCGTCCGAGACGAAGGCTTGGAGCAGCTGGGTGTCTAAGGTTGCCCCCAGGAAAGCCCGTCTTTGTGACGGTACCAACTGGGATTTTCTGATGTTGATGGAGAGACCCAGAGACTGAAAGAGGGTTAGACATTGATGTACATGATTGTCTGCATCCTCGTAAGAACTGGCCTTGATAAGGCAGTTGTCTAAATATGGGAATATTTGTATCCCCTCCAGCCGGAGGTACGCCGCCACCGGGGCCAAAACCTTTGTAAACACTATGGGTGCCGAGCGCAGCCCAAAGGGAAGAACTCTGAATTGATAATCCCTGCCAGCCACTCTGAATCGCAGGAACTTTCTGTGGCGAGGTAAGATGGGGATGTGGAAATACGCGTCTTGGAGATCCAAGGTGGCCATGTAGTCTCCAGCTGCTAGAAGATGCAGTATTTCTTGTAGCGACAACATTCTGAACGTCAGCTTCTTTAGATATTTGTTTAGGGCACGGAGATCCAGAATCGGACGCCACTCTCCGGATTTCTTCTTTACCAGAAAAAATCTGGAGTAGAATCCTGTTCCCCTCAGAAATTGAGGAACCCTCTCGATTGCTCCTTTTTTCAACATTAAATTGATCTGGACAAAGAGCTCTCTTAGATGAGCTGGAGGTGGACCCTTCGGGGGGACGTTTGGAGGAAACTGTTCGAATTCTAGGGCATGGCCCTTGGCCACAATGTTCAGACCCACCTGTCCGATGTTATCGATGACCATTTTCAGTAAAATTTTGATATTTGTCCTCCAATTTTTACTTGAGAGTGGGGCAGTAGCGGTGGCAGGTGATAAAACTCATTGACGTTTGTCCTTTCCACGGTAGGCCGGTTTTCCCCTGTTCTGGGAATAATTATTTCTTCATTGGCCGTAGGACTGATAGCGCTGAGTTTGGTAGCGCTGATTTCCCTGCCTGTAGGAAGATTGTTGTGTATATCCACCTCTGTTAGAGGACGATCCACGTTCTCTCGCTCCTCGAAAGGGCGGTTTACGAAATTGCAGAGTGCCCAAGGATTTCGCTGTTTCTGTATCCTTTTTTATAGTTTGCAAGGCTTCTTCCACTTGCGGGCCAAACAGAAAATCTCCGTCATACGGCATATCTAATACCTTCGCTTGTACTTCTTGACGGAATGAAGTGGATCGTAGCCACCCCTGTCTACGCAAGACAGCAGCACCCGCCAATTACCTGAATCCAATTGAGGCAACATCAACCGCTGAGTCGATCATCTCAGCCGAGATTCTTTCCCCTTCCTGCAGGATTTTCAGCGCCTCAGCTTTCGAAGGCTCAGGAAGTAGATTTATGTATGGGGAAATATCCGACCACATCTGTCGGTCATATCTGCCCAGGATGGCCAAAGAATTAGCATCCCGAACCGTGGTAGCTGCCATCGTTGACACACGTTTACCAATGGCATCCAAGCGCCTGCCATCTCTATCCGGTGTGGCTGTAATTGGAGAAGAAGGATTCCTAGATCTCTTTTGGGCCGCTTGAACAATGACTGACTCCAGTTTTGGTTGTACTATAAGGCAAGCAGGAGATTTTGCAGGTGCCTTATATTTCTTATCGATCCGTGGCAGGATAGATTTCGCTTGCTTTCTTGGCTGTTCTTTAAAATCATACAGAAAGCATTCCTGCTCCGTATGTTCCATGTCTATATGGAAGCGCTTCATAGCCCGTTCCATAAGAAGGTGGAATCCACCCATGTCCACTGGTGGTGAATCAGAGGTAGCCAGAGGAGACGGAGAAGGAGTTTGTACTTGGTAATCATCCCACTCCGACATCACGGACTTGTCATCAACCTCTCCTTCCTCTCTTTCTTCTTCATCAGAAGAATGTTGTACGTCCAGATGGTTGGACGGTGTAGGAGGAGGAGACCTTGGAGGTCTGAAGTCTGGTAAAGGCGTTTCCACCGCAGGTGTAGGAGGCATAGAGCCTGTAGATTCTGATGGCGGAAAACGCCAGTAATAATCGTCCAGCATGCATTGAAGATTGGTAAGCAATGCAATTGGCACCTGAGCTGCAGGGACATTTGTTACCTGAGATGTCAGGTGAATGTTGATCGTCTTGGTCGTCCTCCTGATACTTTATGTTAAGCTCGGAAGGACTTGTCGTCGTTCCAAAGGTTTCTTCAATGACAGAATCCTCTTCACTGTCTTCAGAGTCAAGAAGCTTGTTTGGAACCTGCAGAGGTACCCTTTGCGGTGAAAAATGCAGAGGTGATAACTGCTCCAAGGTGGAACCACGTCTCTGGAGCAAAGGCGGTCTTGGCGTCGACAGAAGAGCCGTAGACGGCGACCACACCTGCAGAGTGGTACAAGGGGATTGCTACGGCGTCGACGGTGGGTCCACCAAAGGACTCGTAGACTTGGATTTGGGTCTAGACGACGACTAGGTCGTCGTTGACGGTGCAGAAATCGTCGTCGACAATGATGGTTCCGTTGACGGTGGTGTTTTCGTCGACGGTATTGGCTTCGTCGACAGTGTTATCTTCGTCGACGATGGTGCCTTCGTCGTCGACGGTGCCTTTGTCGACGGTGGCGTCTTCGTCGACGGTGTGGTACTCGTCGATGAGCCCGTCGACGGTAGTTTCTTCGTCGGCGGAAGAGCAAGCGTCGACGATGGCGTCGACGGGATTTTTTTCAGAGTAGCCGTCGACGGTGCGCCGACGATGGCAGAAGATGAAGACCCTGCCGTCAACGAGATAGGTCTAACAGTGACATAGACCATCGTCGGCGATGAAGACGCCATCGACATAATCATCTGTGGTTAAGGAGATGAAAAAGTTACCGTCGACGTGGATGTAGCGTCGACGGAGATCTTCGTCGACGAAGGAATCGACGACGGCGTTGTTGACGACAGAGGCTGAATCTGAGGTAAAATCTTCTCAGATGTCTGAGGTAACTTTTTGGTGGATCTTCTCGGGGGAGTAGATGGACCACCTTTCTCCTTAACAGGGGGAGTAGCCTTAGATGTGGAAGGCCTCTCACACCCCTTAGTTGGTAGTTGTTTCTTAGCAACTTTAGCCCCAGGAGAAGTCAACACCTCAGCAGCAGCTCTCTTCCTAGAAGCTGAAGTAGACCCAGAGGCAATACTGCCTACCTCAGAAGCAGGATAATCCGAATCCTTAAGCTTTTGTAGCCACAAAAGCAGGCGGCCCTCTCTGTCCCTGAGGGTCTTCTGAGGGAAGGTTCTACAGATCTTGCAGTCCTTTACTTGATGTTCAGGATAAAGGCAATAAATGCACTTTTTGTGGGGATCTTCTTTAAAAAGCCGGAGCTTATTACAAGAGTCACAAGGTCTGAATGAAGATTTCTTGGAAGACATCTTCAAAAACACTAGATTCCAGAAGGAAAATAGAGAAATACTGAGCAGAGCTCAGGGAGACTCTTCACACGACGTGCAGTAGAAAATCTGAGAGCCTGAGCCTCTGAGGAGAACCTTCTGGTGGGTGCTGTTGCCTGATTGGCTGCAGTTTGGTCTATACAAAATGACTAGGATAGTCATGAGTGTGGAAGTTTTTTCTCCAGTAGCTTGGGTTACTTTACTTCCTGGTTGGGAATTACTTGTTTTAACTATGATACTATGGCATATTATTGCTATTTTATGTACCGTGGGACTCCCACTCCAACGACGGGGAATGAATCAGACATGTGAATCCATGAAAGACACCCCTAATACTGGAGAACTAACTATGTGATTTTGTTGTGTCCTAAACTAATAAGCAGCTTTGAAATAATAAAATGCAGCATAAATGTGCTTTTGTTTACGTATTTTGTGGCAAAACATGGGATTAGGTGATTATATTACGCCTAAATGTTGCTTATCTGCTAGGTAACTACTAATAGGGAAAACCTTAGTAAGGGGTGAGGTAAACAGAAGGGTTAAAATTCTTAAATTAACGTTCGTTTGTGTTTGTTTCCATGATAGTTCCCATTCTGGCCTGTGAGGCCTAGCCAAAGATGGCTGACTTGTCGAACTGCGAATAAAAAAATTAACTGAGCATGTGCAAGCCCAAGTCCGAGTTCAAATGCGAGCTGCGTGTGCCTGGAGTGAATGCAGTTCAAGGACGACGTGGCCTGGAAGTGTAGATGGCTGCCAAAAAGGATGAGCACAATGGTTCTGAACGTGAGAAAGTTTGGTAAAGTTACCAACTGAGAACAGGACTAGGCCGGACGTGGCCCAAAACAGTGACCCATTTAAAATCTAGCTGACAGAAGCGGAATGAATATTGTAACGATGAGGTGATGCTCATCCACCCCGAATTGTCCAATCAGAACTCGAATTTATGCTGAAAGTTACTCTTTTAGATAGATAGAGCTAGTGAAAAAGGTATAAAAAGTGCTGGTTTTTGAGAGGAAAAAACCCCTTTTCGATATCCTCCCAAGATGCTGTCCATATGCTGATTTTTTCCTGAGATGTAAGACTTTGAATAATTTTCTTATTTCTTTAGAATGAGATCTGAACTTTAGGTGAGGTTATTAGTTAGGGAAGTTAGGAGAAAGGATGAATTTTGGGAACTATCTGTCTTTTGCTAAAATACTTGCATTTCTGAAATCTAAATAAATGTCTATTTCTGAATTTTCTAAATAAATGAAATTAACTGTTTTGAAATAAAATCCTTATTTTCCTTAAGCGTCATTTTCGAATAAAGAAATAAAGAAAGTGAATACAACTTTTAGACATGTTAAAATTTGCTTTTAATAAAAATTAGATAAAAGGAGAATTAAGCTGGTCTTGAGTTTTCCTACGCCTAATTTTTAACTAGCAGATCCGTCTACCACAGTGGCGGCGTGTCTAAATAAATGCTTTGTTAATGAAAACCATGGTAAAGTCATTTAAAACTGCAGGTGTAACTAGTATAAATATTCAGTTATAGTTTTAGACATCCCGCTATGATACAGCAGCTCTCCTTTGAATCTCACTGATCCATGAAGTAGGGTGTAAGTATTATGTGAGTGACTCGCGGTGTTATGGGCCCCACTGTCGAGTATATGTATGAATTTGTACTTCAGGGAAAGGTGTCATGGTTTTAGACATTATTTCCGAAGAACCGCTGCATCAGTAATTAGCTTGGTAGCAGAGCATTGGTTGCTATAGAATTAGCTAGGAATATGTATAAAGCGTTATATAAGGGTTTTTGATGTACAGAATTATAACTAACATCTGTTGAGTTCGTATTATGTTATATGTAGTCCTGAACAGGCTTCCGAGTATTGCGTGCAGCTGGTCACTCTGTCTGCAGGCAGAAGAAGTGTGGCAAGGAAGTCGCACATCGCATAGGTTTCAAAAAGTAGTATCGTCGTATACTGCGGTGGTATCGTCGTATATCACAAGTGGTGTTGCACACATCACTGGTTTAGGGACTTTCTGTCTGAAAGGAAAAATGTATCGCGAGGGCAGTCTATAAAATCTTGGCTTTCAAGTACAGGGATCATTGTGTATCCTGATATAAAACTTACTGCTGGGACAGTAATAGAGCTTAACCTGAGCTTGAGAGAAGGGTAAAGTAGAGGAAGTGGTGCTACTTTATTGGCGGGTGTAAAAATTCTGTGGTAGAGAAGAGGTAAGCCCTGTCTACTGGAAATACAGAATACTTGTGCGATTGAGAAAATTCTATCACTTTGTTTAGCGGAACAGATGAATGGAGTTGTTTTGTGTAAGTTACTAACCGATTCAGTTGAATATCTTGTAAATACGGCTTCTTGAAAAAACCTTGTAAAGGAGGGGTCAGTGGGCGCTGCAGAAGCCGAAGCGTTGGTGACGTCTAAAGTGTTGCGCTGGGATTGGTCCGCGTGACCAAAACAGGGCAAAGAGCCGATTGGTGCATCAGGAAAAGCAGCGAAACTATTGGTTTAGCACTAAAGAGACTTATCTTGTTCTAATTGGTACGCTAGTGTGAACCGCGCTGTGATAGGTTGGTGTTACGGAACAACAACAGGGAAGTACGCGATCTTTTGAAAGACAGGAAATTGACAGAAAAATTGATTACTATTATGAAGAGGAAAGGAAGAAACCTTCATGGTTTAAGAAATTGAAAAATGTGTTTGTAAAGGACAAGGCGATAGTCACAAGAGAGGGAAAATTACTTCCTCCGCCGAAAACGCCTGCTTCCTATATGTTGTCAAAATATGGTTACCATACGTGTGTGTGGCTAGAGAATTGGGTACGGTATACCGGAAATGATGGTGTGTTAGCTTACCTTGAAGGAGGATCTTTTGATGTGGCAGTTTTGAGAAATTTGAGATAAAAGATTATGAAACTTGACCCAAGACCTAGACCGACTCAGTTTGAAGCTTTAGTTGAATGGGAGGATGAGATGCATGAATTGGAAAGCAAAAGGTTGAAAGGACATATCAGACCAAGAGGTAGATTTCGTAGTCTATGGGGAGAGACACATGAGAGTAGAATGCGTAGATGGAGAAATGCTGACATGTGTGATGGCATGTATCCAGTCAGATTAGTGGATGGTTATGAAGGGCGGAAATGCACAGAAAAGAGGAAAAATATAGAAACAGGGAAAGAAGATTATGGTGAAAGTGAATCAGAGGATGCTGTGTTAGAAGAAATATTAAATAAGAGACCGCCACCATATCAACCAGGTTCTTTATGGACTACACCTAATGCTCCACCCGTAGATGAAAGGATTAATGAAACCCCACGACAATTTTCTAATTTCAGAGATGTACCAGAAAGAGTAGAAGTGAGATATAATCAGAGTACTTCAATAACAGAACCAAGACTTACCGGTCCTCCAAAGCAAATTAATGAGCGAGAAAGTGTAAATAGGGTAGAAAAACAAGTTGAAGAACAAGCAAGTACTGCTGAATATATACAAACTACAAATGCATTGACAGAAAAGATACAAAAACTTAAAAAAATATATAGAAGCAGTAACAGTCCCAGTAACGATAGGACCTGTAATTCCAGTGTTTGAAAACCAAAGAATAAAAGAACCAAGTTTGACAATCCCTTTAAAACAGAGTTTGCAAAAAGTGAAAGAAAATATTTATCCAGATTTGTCAGAAATCAGACAAACCAATAATGTAAATCCGCCTGATTTAACTTTCAATCAGAGTTTATCCTATAAATATGCAACCGGAGCAGAATTTGACTCTGCTACACCTGAAAAAAGTATAGAGAAAATAGATTTAACGCAGACACTTGTAGGACCATCAGATCAAGAGTTAAGTGATTGGATTAAAACTCTGAAATTAAAAGAGCATGAACCTAAAGTACTGGATGTAGCGAGATTAAAAGTTGAAATGGAAGAATTAATTATTGGAACAATTGGAACAGACAGACTAAAACGTACCAAGATGATGAACTCATGTCCATGTGTAAAAGCATAACATGGAAAGCGAATTCTGTACATGATCAGTTAGAAGGTTTGGCAAATGAATTTGAAAAAGAATTTGCAAGGAATAAAACATTGCAGAAATCCTATGGAGTGGATTTTTCAGAAAAAGACATTGAAAATATGAATACTGCTGAAAGGTTAACTCAAATAAAAGAATTAATTGTGCTGTTACGGAGATGGGGAGTTGTGAATAAATGGAGAGTGAAATGGGCAAAGAAGAAAGAGGAGGCTAGTGATAAATCCACATTAGCATTCCCAGTTAGAGAAAAGGAGACAGTCGCTAATGAGTTCCCTATGAGAAAAATACCTGGAGGAGGATATGTACATGTTTCTTTGAGTAAACCGGATATATTATCATTTACAAATGATTTCCCCAGATTGAGAGAAAAACCAGTAGAATGGTATCGACAGGTGGATCGATTTGTGAAAGTTTCAAAAGTGCTATGGGTTGATCTGGATGGATTATTTGATATAGTTGTGCCAGCAGATCTGTGGACTGAGTGTAAAATCACTGAATTGAAAAGAGGAATATCCTCGAGACAAAGTAACAGGTGCTCCGTCACCTGAAGTGATGAGGAAATATGAACAAGTGATTGTGTTTTTGAAAAATAAAATTCCACCAAAAGAAACAGATTGGGTAAAAATAGACAGAACTACACAAGAACCGAAAGAATCTGTACATGCATTTTACAAAAGATTGCTGTTGGTTTTAAACAATACAGTGGATATGAAGAGTTGCGTGAAAAGGACATGAGTCATTTTATATATCGATTTGTGTATATTAAGACCAGAAATTGGAGACATGATTAGGCATAGTATGATAGGATGGCAGTCAAGTTCTGTAGATGACGTTTTAAGAAAAGCAAAATATTGTAGTGAAGAAATCGATGCCAAACAAAAGAAATGAAAAGAAAAAGCTATGTGGGCACAAGCGAAGGTAGCAGAACACCAAGTGGCACAATTGGAAAATAAAAATACTGATGCAAGTCAGGGAAAATTGAAAGGAAAATTCAACAAAACGAAATTAGTAGGAAATATAGAAGAGCTTAAGAAAAAGTTCCCTTGTCATAATTGCGGCAGAATTAGGGCATTGGAGAAAAGAGTGTAAGTATCCACCAAGAGTTAATCCAGAAAATACATCATTGCATCCACAGGTGCAGAATGAGGTAATTCAACAGCAACCTCAACAGCAGCAGATAGTTAATCAGCAAAGTCAGGTGCCACAACCACCACTTCCACACAGTGTAAACCATTGGAGATACAGTGCAGAGAGGGGATTCAGCGGAGGCGAACAGGTAAATAGATCACCCAGAGTGAATGTGAGTCCCCAGGATTGGTTACAAGAGGAAGGTGGGATTGAGTCGGATGAATGTTTCTGACGGTGCCTGAGAGGGGAAGAAGAGTGTGTGCTTGGAGCCACTCTTGAGGTAAATCAGTCTGGTCCATTTGTGAATGGAAAGGTGAATGATGTAGAAATAAATTTCCTAGTGGACACTGGTGCTACCCGTTCTACTGTTAGGTCAGTGGAAGTCCAAAATATTCCTCTCTCGGGAGACCAAATCCAGGTTGTATGTGTAGCTAATAGGCAGATTAAAACTTCTTTGACACAACCATTTTAAGTAGAAATTGGAAATTTTTAAGACATGCACCAATTTGTGGTGTGATAGTAGCCCCGTAAATTTGTTAGGACGAGCTATTCTGTGTAAGATGAACTGTGCCATATACTGTTCACCAGATGGCATAGAGTTGCAAACCCCAGGTGAAGATAGCCTGTATAAAATGACAATGCTTATGATTGAAGCAGAGCAAAACAAATTGTTCCCTGTGTTTGAGCGAGAAAAGATACCTGATGAATTAAAAGAGGTAGTGAAAGAGAAAGTGTGGGATTTCACAGGAGAAGATATTGGGTTGATGAAAGATGTAGATCCTGTAAGAGTCTCTGTAAAAGAAGGTGCAAATTACCCAAATATTCCCCAGTACAAAATGACTGCAGAAATAATTGAGGGAATAACCCCAGTGATAAACAAAATGATTGAGCAAGGCATACTGAGAGAGATAGAAAGTAGTCCTTGTAATTCACCAATAATGGGATTGAAAAAGCCAAATGGTACGTTTAGAATTGTACAGGATTTGAGAAGGGTTAATAAAATAGTTGTCCCATGTAATCCGATTGTACAAAATCCAGCAGTGATTTTATATTAAATTCCCCATGATGCAGAATGACACACTGTGATCGATTTGTGTAATGCGTTCTTTACAGTTCCATTGCACCCAGAAAGTCAGCCAATTTTTGCGTTCAGATTCTGAGATCGTATCTTGGCATGGTGCCGAATTCCTCAAGGGTATACTGAAAGTCCATCTATCTTTAATCAGTTGCTAAATAAGTTATTAGAAAGTTTGAGCATGCCTGGAGAGTCTGTATTGGTTCAATATATTGATGATCTCCTAGTGGCATCAAAGACAAAAGATGCATGTGTAACTGATACTATTGCATTACTGAATCATTTGGCAGAAGAGGGACATAAAGTGTCTCCATCAAAATGACAATTTTGTCAGAAAGAGGTGCAATACTTAGGTCATAAGATTGCTAAAGGAATAAGACAAGTTACTGCCGAAAGAATTAAAATGATACAAGGAATGCAGCCACCAAAAACAAGTGAGAATGTTCCTAGGAATGGTAGGTTCCTGTAGACAGTGGATTGGTGGATTCTCACTGATTGCAAAGCCATTGCTGAGATTAACTAGGGCAGATATCAGAGACCCTATAGTTTTGACCAAAACAGAATTGGAAGCATTTGAACAGTTAAAAACAAGCTTATGTGAAGCTCCAGCTTTAGGGATGCCTGACTATGAAAAAGAGTTAGAAATGTACTGCAGTGAACGAGAAGGATGTGCATTGTCAGTACTAATTCAGACAAGAACCTCAAAACCTTTCTTTTTTCCCGAGCTTTCGCTGCCTAGCCCCCTCTCGCTGCTGTTGCTGGTCGTAATCTGAAAAATGCCATGAAACCGCTCGGTAAAAGTGCGCTCAATAAATGTTTTTAAATTCAAATTCAAATTCAGAGACATGGAAAACTAAGAAAGACAATAGCGTATTTCTCAGATGTTTTGGACCCAGTTGCAAAAGCATTGCCAGGTTGTCTGAAAGCAGTAGCAGCCACAAGCGTCAGTCTAGAACAGAGTGAAGGAATAGTGATGGGATTTCCTGTGAGAGTGTATGTACCTCACTCTGTGGAGATTCTACTCACTAGAACAAAAACGCAGTACTTGACCAACAATAGGATGACCAAATATGAAAAAGTAATTCTGGGAGCAGAATATGTGACAATCTCTAGATGTGTAAATGTAAACCCTTCCACGTTGTTGCCTGATACCACGGAAACAGAAGTGAGAAATGAGGTTGATCACAGATGCTTAGATGTTCTTGAATACTGTACCAAACCAAGACCAGACATCAGAGTTGAGCCATTGCCTGAATCCGACTTTGTGATGTATGTTGATGGTTCGTGTTTGAGAACAGATGAGGGTGCTTTGAGTGCAGCATATGCCGTTTGTACAGTGGCAGATGTATTGGAAGCTTCTTGTCTGAAAGGAATTCATTCTGCTAAAATAGCAGAATTGATTGCTTTGATTCGAGCATGTGAACTGGGAAAGGAGATCAAGGTTACCATAGTGACTGATAGTATGGTTTTGGGGTTGTCCATGACTACGGACAACTGTGGTCCCAAAGAGGTTATTTGACTTCTGCAGGATCCCCCATACGTAATGCAGAATTCGTGAGAATGTTGATTGATGTAATTCAACTGCCTGACAAAATAGCTGTGGGAAAGTGTGCAGCACACAAAAAGGGGATGACTACATCACCCGAGGTAACAGATATGTAGACTCAATTGCCAAATACTGCGCTAAAAATCTTGCATCAATTAATCGGGACTGGGAAAAGGAGCATGTTTCAAGTCCTTTAATGCTAACAACTGTAGTTGAGACTTGGCAGGAAGTGAGGCAAATGCAGGAAGAAGCTGATGAGGAAGAGAAAAATGTCTGGTTAAAAGCAGGATGCAGACAAAGAGAGGAAGATGAAATCTGGGTTTACAAAGATGACAGACCAGTAATGCCCGATAGCATGATCTCAAATATGGCCCGAATGTACCATGGTCAAGCTCATATTGGGAGAGATGCCATGCTTCGCCTATTTAGACAGACGTGGTACCATCCAAAGTTCAGGATGATTGCAGAGAGCTTATGCCAGAGGTGCCTTGTATTCCAGCAGTATAATCCAAATAGAAGAACCATTGTAAGTTTGGGAACCATAGGACGGGAGGGAGGTCCATTTACACGAATACAATTGGATTTTATCGAGCTTCCGCCATGTAACAGACTTAGATATGTTTTGGTGAACATCTGTTTGTTCTCCCGATGGGTAGAGGCTTTCCACACAAGGAGGAACGATGGGTTAACTGTTGCAAAATTACTTCTGCGTGAAATCATCCCTAGGTTCGGTTTCCTAGTGACGATCGAGACTGATCGTGGTCCACATTTTCAAAATTAACTCATGCAAATGGTATGTGAAGCACTGGACATTCGTCAGAAACTTCACTGTGCTTACAGACCTGAGGCATCAGGAGTAGTTGAACAGGTAAATGGAACTATTAAAAACAGGATTGCTAAAATGTGGTTGGCAACAGGACTGAAGTGGCCAGATGCCTTGCCACTTGTTTTGATAACCTTAAGAAGCATACCTGACAGAAAAACTGGATTGAGTCCACATGAAATCTTGATGGGCAGGGTGATGAGACAGGTATTTGTACCAGCTGATAAGTTGTTGACAATAAATGATGACATCATACTGGATTATTGCAAAAACCTATCTGACGTGGTGACTTCTGTGTTCCATCAGGTGGGAACTGAATGAAAAACACCAAAGAGAAAAGTCCAGCTCATGACCTAGTTCCTGGAGACTGGGTGCGTATAAAGGTGCACCGCAGAAGAAAATGTTTGGTGCCTCGTTGGCAGAGACCAAGACACGTCATATTGGTTAGCACCACTGCAGTTAAGTGTGCCGGAGTGAAGAGAGATGGGTACACGCAAGCCATACTATCGGTGTGCCTGAACCTGAAAATCCAAACGAAGAAGGTGAGAGCACAACTGATTCTGACTCTGAAGGTGAACCAGAGAAAGGCCCAGATACTGAAGATCGACAGGAACCTTGATATCCGGAAGTATCAGATGCTAGCTCTGCGTCTGAAGGAGAAGGAGAAATTATTGAAGTAACAAATTCTGAAGATCAATATGAAGATCGAGACTTGGTAGAGAATAACACCAGTAAGGACACTGAGCAAAGCAAAGATAAAACTGGTGATCAAGAAGATACTGAAGAACAGTCTGAAAGCTCTGTTAGCAAGGTCGAAAATCCAGACACTGGAAAAGAAGGAAAAACTCACGATAAGGAAGAGATTCCAAGTAACAGCTATGGAGATGTTCCTAACCGAGTGAAAGAACAGTCAAAAGAGAAAATTGACTCTGAAAAAGAAAAAGACGTTGTAAAGTTTGTTGTAAATGAAACTGTCGAGGACACTGAAAGTGAAAGATGAAACCCCATTAAGAAAGAGTTCTAGAAAAAGGGCTTGGAGAGTGGAACACAACCCCACGGAGCCTAAGACAAAAAGATTGTGCACAGGAGATAATTGGCCTGAAGGAAATGATGGACTGAGATTTAAACTGGTTAATAAAGAAAGAAAGCCAGAGGAACAGGTCAATGAAATAACCAGTCAAAGAGAATCGTTGGGAAAGAGAATAGAAGTTGTCCAAAGGCCAAAAAGAATGAGAATACCAAATCAGAAGTACAAATCACCTGAATGGACCTTTATCATACTACCTCCAATTGAAGAAGTTAATAGCAGTCAAGAGAATCTGAACTGCACAAAGACACATGAGAAAAGTGAGTAAAGAACTGAAGCACAGAGAAAAGTGGTAATTGATTAAAAGAGATAAGGTAAAGGTAAAACCTGAAATCCTGTTAGAAGAGAAGGCATTGTAAGTGAAAAGTAAAATAGGTGACATAAGGTCGAAGAAAACTTGTTAGAAAATTAAAGCTTGTAGGTGACACAAGGTCGAAGAAAACCTGTTAGCAAAACTCGCTGTGTAAAAAAAAAATGTCTACTAATGATCATAAAACGAAATGTTCTATTTTTAGAAAATGGTGTAGATCATGTCTAATATGTACTGGATTACTAATATTGATATGGATAATTTTAGCTATTGTCATTCATTTTCAAGATAACTTAGTGAAGTTGAAACATAATGTGAGTTCAGGTGAACAAAATGTTGAATCAAAGTCTAACAAGCAGCATGTATATAGACCAGAAATACATCAGGATAGCTCTATTAGTGATTTTACGAAGAATACATTATCAAGATTGTTATCTGAATATGTTAGAACAATGGATGCTAGAGACTTTTATGTTCGTGTAAAGTTACCTGCATCTGTTTCCGAAAGGGTGACATATCATCACCTTCCACTTAGTGTGTAGTGTGTAGTGTGATTGCAAGCCTGTTTTATCAAACAGGTAAACTGGAATATCATTATTCTAATTCGGATGAAGTCTTTGCAAAGTTAAAAATTGATAAACTGAATAAGAAAAAGCCTGCTACAGTTATGGGAGAATACTTTTTAGAAATAGACGAATTAAGTCATGACTATGCGTTTAAAAATAATTTGACATGTAAAATGAGAGTGGAAGAGAAAACATTTTTAGATATGGTTGAGGAAAGGCGAATTGCCTATAAACGAAAAGAAAAAGTAAAGCATGAGAAACCAAATATTGGACATTCAATGATGAAAATATTGAGGAAAGAAATGTGAATGTAGCAATAAATATAGACACTCTGTTTGGAAAATTCTGTATTAGGAGAGACAACACTATGCATGACAATTATTTTGTGGGAGCAAGTCAATGTAAAGACACTTATAGAATCCAATGGGGTTGGGGAATTAAAGGGGGAAAAGACCCAGTTTTTCCCGGTGTTTATTTCATTTGTGGGAATAAGGCTTATTATAGATTACCTGACCACTGGTATGGGACATGTTATGTGGGTTTGGTCTTTCCTAAAACCTTTCATGTAGATAGAGGTACTAACGGTATCCATGAGATAGGAAAACCTTTGAGTCGTAGAAAAAGAGAAAGTGTCACATAAATAATAGGTGATGTTTTTGGAGCACTGATACCAGCAGTGGGAATATCTTTCAATGCAAATCGAATTCGAAGATTGTCAACGACAGTAGATCATTTGTCAACAGACACAGCAGGTGGATTCTTAATGGTAAATAATGAAATGATTGCTATGAGAACTATAGTAATGCAAAATTGTTTTGATCTTTTTTTTTTTTTTAAACATATTTTTATTGCAGAGTTAGAAACCACAGGATACAAACAATCAACCCGTGCCCCCGCGACACCCCACTGTCCAATAATAAATCCAAACTGTACACAGCCATTCAGCCCGCATCCCGGAGGCCGGGCGGCATGTTGATCCAAGCAATAGGAGAAAATCACAGTGCAAGTCCCACAGGGACCATGGTCGAAAAGCCATCGTACGTATCTGCTTTTTACCCCCCCCCCACAACAAAATCTCCGTCAGCCATCCCAAAACTAATGCAGTAACATCCCGCGCTTCGGGGCTCCCCCTAAGCGCCCCCGCCCCAACTCGCCTGGCCGCTCCCCCAGCCCTCCCCCACTGCCCCAGCACGCAACCTCCCTAATAGAGCCTAGGCACCCAGGCTAGCCACCCCCTAATGGCTTCCGTCCCACCCCAAGTCCCATAAACCAGTCCCCCCCAAGGCCCCCCCCCCCCTGGCAACTGCTAGGAGTACCCCTCGCCCTGTCGAGTTGGATGGATCTACCACAGCGCGGAATTTAGCTCTTCTGTGTGCGCCCCGTGGTGTCCACCGGCTCAGTTCTCTCCATCCCCGTCATCCACCATAGAGTCACGCAAGGCCTGCACCACCTGCTCCCATGCACGCGCCGCGTCCAGAACCCTCTCATTCCCCAACTTAACAGCCTGTTTCATCCGGAGCACACTCTCGCAAGCAGACCACCGCAGCAATTCATTCCTCCACCTACGCAGCGAGGGCCCCCCCCTGGACTTCCAGTGCCACGATATCTCCCTCTGCGCCAGTATCAGACCCAGGTCAATAAATTTGCTCGTCACCTTGGTGCGTTTGGTGTGCGGGAACCAGAGCAACAGGCACGCCGCCATATCAAAGTCCACCTCCCTGGCAGACACTTCATTCAGGAGTTCCCCTACCTCTGCCCAGTAGGTCCCCAATTGCGGGCACCCCCAAAACAAATGATCCATGTCCGCACCCAAAGACGAACACCGTGGGCATCGGGCATCCGGCACCCGGAAGTACCGCTGTAATTTCTCCGGGGTTAAATAGGCCCTATGAAGCACATAGAAATGCACTTGTTGAAAGCGCGCATTTCTCGTGCCCTTCCACGTACGCCGCAGGATGTGTCCCCACGCCGTATCCGGTATGGGGCGGCCCACACTCTCCTCCCATTTAGACTTGAGCCCCAGGAGCGGCTCCAGACCCTCATGCAGCATCCTATTATGGAGGCACGTCACAGCCTTAACCGTACCAGCTGCCATCACCACATATTGGCACGCCATAGTCGTCGTTGGTTCTACGAGCCCCCCTTTCCAGTGCTTCTGTACGGCAGCCACCACTGCCGCGTGTAGGAGGAACCCCCCGTCAGGCAGCCCAAACTGGTCCCGGAGCACCTCAAACGGTGCCAACGCCCCATCTATGTACAGGTCGCCCACCACCTGCAATCCCATCTCTTCCCAAGCCAGCAACGGGGACCAATCACCCCCGTGCGGCAAGGCCGTCAGCATGCCGATCGGAATCTCCGGTGCATAAGGCCGCGAAGCCCTCGCTCTCCGAAGGCTCCTCTGCCAACACAAACGGAGCGTCCTTTCCTCCACGGTGAGGGCCCGCAACTCAAGCCTCTGCTGCATGATAATATAGGACAACACATGGCGTTGCATCCCCCGATCCCGGTCCTCCTCCGGACCCCTGAACACCCTAGCCACGTTCTGTGTTAGAACCTGCAGCTGTGCCGCTAGGTAATACAGCTCAAAGTCAGGCACAGCCATACCCCCTTCCATCTTCGGGCGGAGGAGCGTGGTCAGGGCCACTCTACGGCGGCCATGCCCCCACAGAAAGCCAATAATCATCGACCTCAGGTCTCTGAAGACCCCTTGGGGAATCCATATGGGCAGCGTCCGGAAATAATAGAGAAAGCGGGGGAGTGCCACCATCTTCAGAAGGGCAATCCTGCCTAGAACCGTCAGCGGGAGGGTCGACCAGAAAGACAAGCTGCCCCGCAGTGCCCGGACACAACGACCAATGTTGCCCTCCAATAGGTCTGCGGTAGCGTGGTAAATGCGAACACCCAGATAGGTGAAACAAGATGGTTCCCACACCACGTCCAAGTCTCCGTCAGGAGCAGGTGAACCCGCTCGCAGCGGGAACACACAAGTCTTCGCCCAATTGACCTTAAGGCCCGACAGCCGGCCGAACTCCGACAGCAGCTCCATAGCACCGGCCAACGCCCGGGAGGTGTCAGCCAGGTACAGGAGCAAGTCATCCGCATAAAGCGATATATAATGCCACTGCTCGCCCCTGGCTATCCCCAAGTACACGACACCCGACCTCGCATGGACCGCTAAAGGTTCCATTGCCAGAGCAAACAACAGGGGAGACAGAGAGCACCCCTGCCGCGTGCCCCTGCCCACCGGGTACGCCGCAGACACCAGGCCGCCCAAACGTACTCTCGCCGTCGCCGATGCATACAAGACCCTTGTCCACCTGCGGAACCCCTCGCCCATACCAAGCCTCTCCAAAACTCCGTCCAGGAACGGCCATTCCAAACTATCAAAGGCCTTCTCGATGTCTACAGATAGGACCGCAGGGGCACCCTCCCCGTCCAAGATGGCGTCCATTACCCCCACCAGTCGGCGAACATTCAGCGCCGTGCTCCTCGTGGGTATGAACCCGGCCTGGTCCCTATGTACCAGGCCCGTCATATACGGGGCCAGCCTGGTGGCCAGTATCCGGCTCAGAATCTTATAATCCACCGTCAGCATGGACAGCGGGCGGTAAGACCGCACGTCCGCTGCGTCCCGGCCTGGCTTCAGGAGCGGCACAATCAAGGCCTCCCGCATGGATCCGGGCAGCGCCCCAGCCTCGAATGCTTCAGCATACACCGTCAGCAATCTGGGTGTCAAAATATCCGCATACAGCTGATAAAATTCAATCGGTAATCCGTCCACCCCGGGCGTTTTGTTGCGGGCCATATGCTTTATGGCCGCCCGTATTTCCGTGAGCGTTACCGGGCCGCCCAGTTCCTTCTAGTCCTCCTCAGCAAGGACCGGAAGCTGCCTCTCCCCCAAGTATTCCACAATGTCCTGGACCCCCACCTCCAGCTGACTCTGGTACAGTTCCTCATAGTACCCCCTAAAGCACTCCAATATCGCTGCCTGGTTGTACACCATCTCCCCCTGCGCAGTGCGAATGCCGAGGATCGGGGAGCCCCTAAGTTCCGGGTTGGCCAGTCTGGCCAAGAGGGTACCCACCTTGTCCCTTTCCGCATGCGCCCTGACGATATACTGCTTATAGTCATAGCATCGCAAACGTTCCGTCTCAGTGGCAACCACCTCCTTCGCTTCTAATAGCTGGGCTTGTAAGTCCGGTCTAGCCGGCCTGCGGCGCTCCAGGTCCCTCAACCTATCTTCCGCTGTCACGAGGTCATTCAACACAGCCGTGCGAGCATTCGAGAACCTGCCCAGACACACTCCCCTCGCCACCACTTTCATTGCATCCCATTCAATGGACCTACTCGTGGCCGTGCCCGCATTCATTCCGAAATAGCTATCAATGCCTTGCCGAACCACGTCTTGGAAGACAGGATCCTCAAGTGTCTCCGGCCGAAGCCGCCACGTTGGTATAACTGAGCGCTCCCTCTGCCACTGAATGTGCACCAATAGGGGATTATGATCTGAGATAGTCCTAGCTAAGTACTCCGCATGGGAGACCAACGGAGCTAGGGATCCACCACAGAGCACCGAGTCAATCCTGACATGCAGGTCATGAAGCGCAGAGTAAAAGGAGTAATCCCTGGTCTCCCTGTGCCGCTCCCTCCAGACATCCAGCAGCCCCCACCTATCCTGCCAGTCCTTCCTGTGCGCGGTCAGCCTGCGCACCGGGGAGTCCACCAGAGGGGGATGGGACCTATCCAGAGCCACATCAGTAATCGAGTTAAAGTCCCCCCCTAGCACTATCGGGCCCGCCAGGAAGGAGGCTAACGCCCCTGAGAGGCTATCAAGATATCGAGCTTGATCAGTGTTTGGCGCATACACACAGCAGAAAACCACATCCCGGCCATATAACCTCCCCTCCACCGCCACAAACCGGCCATCCGGATCCACTACTTGATTCAGCAATTGAAAGGGTATCCCCGCCCTCACCCAGATCAGCACCCCCCTGGCATACGCTGAGTAGGTGGTGCCAAACACCTGGCCCCGCCATCTTTTCTGCAAGGCAGTACATTCCTTCTTAGTGAGATGAGTCTCCTGAAGCATAGCAATCTGAACCCCCCTGCGTACAAGATATGCATGGACCTTATGACGCTTCACCATAGTTCGCAGCCCCCGGACATTCCACGTTAGGCATTTCAGATTAGGTAATGTCCCCATTCCAACTTCGTACAGTCCAAATCAAATAACGAATGTTCATAACCCCTCCAGTGCAGTTGCCCCCCCCCAAACACACCCAAAACAGAAAAACTTCCCAAACCCCGCTCCCCAGGACAGAGCACACGAACCCAATGTCCGCCCCCATCCAAACCTTGAAACAACTTCTCACACTCATAACCCTGTGGTCTCCACCACAGGCGGCCTTAAGGGCCCAAGGGGGGTGAGTCACCGCCGACCTCAGCGAGCGGAGCCCACGCCCCGCGCCTCCATCCCTCTTGAAGCACAGATCCCCCCCTCCCGGCGTCCCGGCCCCCTATCAACAGGATACCACCCCACCATGAAGTCCCGATCTAGCTCAATCCAACCCAATGTCAGCCGCAAAAGATACCATCCGAGGTCTGTGGGGTCACCTCCGGCCCCTTCGAACTGTCCGCTTCTGAAAGTTCCTCTCCCGACCTGCCGCCTTCTCCTCCCGAGTCAGTGTCCGCACGTTCACTGTTCTGTTGCGACCCTGTAATGGCCGCCGTCGCTGCGAGTGCATCCCTCTTTTCCGCCGCCATTTGGGCCTCCCGCCTCTCCCGTTGGCGCCTGTTGCGGGATCGGATGCGTTGCGATTGTCTCACCCGGGGCTGCTTGGGCTCATCTCGCCTGCTTTTATGCGATCTGTCCGTACCCGCCCTGTATAACTCCAGCCATTGCCAAACCTCGTCCGGAGTCTGAAAAAAGTGCGTAGACCCATCCAACATGATCCGCAACTTAGCTGGGTAGAGCAAGGAGTACTGAATGCTTTCCTCCCTGAGCTCCTTTTTCACTGCCAGGAACGACGCCCGGTTTTTCTGGACCATTTGGGTGTAGTCCGGGAAGATCGTAACCCTACTATTCTCCACGTCATAGGGGCCCGACATCCTGGCCCGCTGAATGAGAAGATCCCGGTCTTTGTAGTGGAGGAGTTTCACCACCATCGGGCGGGGGGGGCGACCAAGCCCCGGTGGGCGAGCAGGTACCCGGTGGGCCCTCTCTAGCGTAAAGAAAGGAGTGAGCCCCTCCGGCGCCACCACAGTGCGGAACCAGTTCTTCATATAGGCCACTGCATCCTCCCCCTCAATCCGTTCCGGAAGGCCGACGACCCGCACGTTGTTCCGCCTATTGCGGCCTTCTGCATCCTCCGCCCTCCGTTCCAACGCGTCCAACCGGGCCAACATATCAGTGATCTTATGTTCCGCGGCCACCACCGACGGTTTCAGGTCCAGCAATAGTTGGTCATGGTCCTTAACTTTGTCCGCTAGCTTCGCGTGATCTGCGCGCAGCAGCCCCAGGCCCACGGCCACTTGGGCGATGTCTTGGTGCAACACGTCCTTAGTCGAGGCGATCGCATCAAGTATGGCATCTAGTCGCTGGTTCAGCCGTTGGTCTCGATCGAGCTCCGAGGAGGGACTCTCGCCCAGCTGGGTGGAAGTTGCCGAGTCCCCCTCAGTGCATCCCGCGGCCATCGACCCACTCGTCGCCGCCATTCCAGGGTGCTGCGTCACAAGTCCAGGAGCTCGGTTACCGTCAGCGCCCGTGGGCAGCACCGGTCGCCGGCAGTGCAATGTCTCCACCGACACTCACAGGCACAAGAGCCACGGCCTGCGACGCCCACTCCACTCGGCCGCCCCCACGGGAGCCTGAGGGGAAGAGGAGAAGTCCCAAGACGGTATCCAGCTAGGGTCCCCAAGCTCCGGACGAGCCAAGGCAGCGCACCACGGCCTCAGATCACAGTCCCGCCGACCCTAGCGCCCCAGTCAGCGGCTTGCAGGATCTCTCGCCAGGGTCCCTCGCCAGTCGGCGACAACTCGGCTCAGAGCTGAAGTTCGGGGCCTTCCGACCTCCCCGCCGCCATTTTCTTCGCACCCTCGGCAACACCTCAGCCGCTGCTTCAGCACGGTCTCCTCGGGGGCGGCAGTCCCCCAGCAGTTCACCAAGTGCACCCAGCTGTCCCCTCACACTTCAGAGGGCAGGAGAGTCGTCTCCGGGCCGCCCAGGGTTCCGAAAACAGGAGAATTAGCGGGATCCTGCGCGGAGCTACGAGCTCACGCCGCCATCCCGATCGGCGTCCAAGCCACGCCCCCCCAAAATTGTTTTGATCTTGACATAATATTAGCAAAAGAAGGAGGAGTTTGTGGAATTTTGAAGGTACAGCACTGCTGTACCTACATTCCAGATAAAAGTCAAAACATTGAAAAGTACATTACAAATATTACAGAGTTGCATAGAGAAATTGAACCTCTGGAGGTTGATGGTATTCTTGAACGACTTGGTAGAGGTTTTACAGCAGTTAAACATTGGTTTCAAGAAATAGGTAATTCAATTATAGGTAAAATACTAATTCCAGTAACAGTAATAGTATTAGTGGTTGTAATGATAAGATTATGTTGCATATATAGAAAAAGAAGGAATGTTAGGAAGTCATTAAAGAAGATAATTCAAGAAAAACGAGAAAGAGAAAGAGAAAAAAGTGATATAGAAATGGAGGAGTTCCGAGAAAAGATTTTTTAAAGAGACCAGAGAAAAGGTTACTAAAGTATAAAATATACTCATCTGAAGAATTTGAAACATGTTCTGATAAAATTTGCTAAATTTTGGGAGATATTTGGTAATAAATCACCAAAGGGGGGAGTTGATGGAGCAAAGTGGAGAAACAGAATTGTGTGTACCCCTTGTAAAGTCACACTTCCATAACTATAACATGAACTAATGGAATGATGTGTGGAATTAATCAACCTAGAATAAAATTGCACCTACACAAGTACACGTGGGAATTAACTTTGCTTATGTTGCAATTATAATTAACTATGTGATTTTGTTGTGTCCTAAACTAATAAGCAGCTTTGAAATAATAAAATGCAGCATAAATGTGCTTTTGTTTACGTATTTTGTGGCAAAACATGGGATTAGGTGAGTATATTATGCCTAAATGTTGCTTATCTGCTAGGTAACTACTAATAGGGAAAACATTAGTAAGGGGGGAGGTAAACAGAAGGGTTAAAATTCTTAAATTAACGTTTGTTTGTGTTTGTTTCTATGATAGTTCCCATTCTGGCCTTTGAGGCCTAGCCAAAGATGGCTGACTTGTTGAACTGCAAATAGAAAATGAACTGAGCATGTGCAAGCCCAAGTCCGAGTTCGAATGCGAGCTGAGTGTGACTGGAGTGAATGCAGTTCAAGGACGACGAGGCCTGGAAGTGTAGATAGCTGCCAAAAAGGATGAGCACAATGGTTCTGAACGTGAGAAAGTTTGGTAAAGTTACCAACTGAGAACAGGACTAGGCCGGACGTGGCCCAAAACAATGACCCATTTAAAATCTAGCTGACGGAAGTGGAATGAATATTGTTATGATGAGGTGATGCTCATCCACCCCAAATTGTCCAACCAGAACTCGAAATTATGCTGAAAGTTACTCTTTTAGATAGATAGAGCTAGTGAAAAAGGTATAAAAAGTGCTGGTTTTAGAGAGGAAAAAACTCCTTTTCGATATCCTCCCAAGATGCTGTCCGTATGCTGATTTTTTCCTGAGATGTAAGACTTTGAATAATTTTCTTATTTCTTTAGAATTAGATTTGAACTTTAGGTGAGGTTACTAGTTAGGGAAGTTAGGAGAAAGGATGAATTTTGGGAACTAAAATACTTGCATTTCTGAAATCTAAATAAATGTCTATTTCTGAATTTTCTAAATAAATGAAATTAACTGTTTTGAAATAAAATCCTTATTTTCCTTAAATGTCATTTTCGAATAAATAAATAAATAAAGTGAATAAATCTTTTAGACGTTAAAATTTGCTTTTAATAAAAATTAGATAAAAGGAGAATTAAGCTGGTCTTGAGTTTTCCTACGCCTAATTTTTTACTAGCAGATCCGTCGACCACAGTGGCGGGGTGTCTAAACAAATGCTTTGTTAATAAAAACCATGGTAAACTCATTTAAAACTGCAGGTGTAAATAGTATAAATATACAGTTATAGTTTTAGACATCCCCCTATGATACAGCAGCTCTCCTTTGAATCTCACCGATCCATGAAGTAGGGTGTAAGTATTATGTGAGTGACTCGCGGTGTTAGGGGCCCCACTGTCGAGTATATGTATGAATTTGTACTTCAGGGAAAGGTGTCATGGTTTTAGAAATTATTTCCGGAGAACCGCTGCATCCACGGCGACTATGTACAAATATAGATCATGTGAAAAATGTTAAAAACACGTCATGTATTCTCGGGATCAGATGGACAAAGCAACTGCACTTAGTAGAATACTGTCTTCACTAGTGTATGATCAGCATGTGAAGTCTGGGATCCATCCATTATCCATTTTTAACTTCCTTCACTTACACATTACTACTGATGATATATAATCCATAGAAATCGCTCTCCAAATGACACCTTCTTTGCTACTTCCAACATAAACTCAGTTCGCACTTAATAACCTTTTCATTAGATTTTTAAATCACCTATTTCCTTCCATAAAAAGCTCCCTTTATTACATAATTTCTCTGCTTATCATTTCTCCCCTGGCTGACTCCTATTTCATTGTCAAATTCAGTTTTTTTACTCATATTAAAATGTATCCATGGTCTAATCCAGCCATACCCAGAATTTCTGTCATTTTCTTAACATTTGAACCAATCATTTTAATTATGTTTATCAACTCATTTGCAATGCCCTACTTTTCTGTAAGCCAATCAGTTTATGATGCTTTGTCCTAAACACTACCAATTATTGGAACTTTACTATTATTATTATTATTAAGATTTGTACAGCGCATGGCTACCCAACCAAGGGTTTCCAATCGCTACAATACAATAAAGGTACCAAAAAGCACAGTAGAGACTGCTTTTAGTAACAGCGTTTTAAAGAAAAAAGACAGAAAGGGAGCAGCATAATCTCAGCTCAGCAGGGAGAGAGTTCCACAGCTTTGGACCTAAGAAGGAGAAAGCTTGACCTACTTGCTTAGATCTTTTAACTCTGGGAACTACTGCAAGGTCCGAATTGCTTGACTGTAAGGATTGGCTGGTAGTGTATGGCACCACCAAGGATCTTAGGTAGGAGGGACCGGAGATCGAGAGACATTTGTGTACATAACACAGCACTTTAAATTGAATAGGACATTCAATTGGGAGCTAGTGCAGTTCACAAAGCAGGCTATCAGTTGAATGGCACTTGGGAAGATGAAGTAGAAATATTGCTGCTGCGTTCTGCACTATTTGGAGATGTCTAAGAAGGTTCTTTATTACTCCAAAATACAGATTGTTGCCATAGCCAAGCCTTGAAATCAACAAGGCCTGTCCGCTGGGCCGAAAACAGAATACATCCTAATATAATTTTGAGCCATCTTAGAATGCCGAAGCAGATAGCGGCCACTTTTGTGATTTGGTGACTCATAGAAAGACTCCCGTCCAGCCAAACTCCAAGTTTCTTGACTACCTGAACAGGGGCACGTATAGTGCCCATCACCATAGCCCATAAATGCAGGCCCCAGAGATGGGGATGGTTTCCCAACATTAGCACTTCAGTCTTGTCTCCATTTAGCTTCAAAGATTTAGAGTTCATCCAGGAGCAGACTAGAGAAAGGCAGCTATTCAGTGTCACTTCACTGTGGTTCTCCTGATAGGACAAGGAGACAACGATCCGAGTATAGTCGGCATAAGACAGAAGTGTAAGGCCATGCTTTTCTACAATGTCTGCAAGTGGCCTTAAGTACAGGTTAAAGAGAAGTGGGTTAAGAGTGGAGCCCTGAGGAACACCCGATAGTAGAGGGTGAGGCTTAGACTGGTGCAGGTGGGTGTGCAGTTGGAAGACCCAATCCCAAAGGAAGGAGTGCAGTCAAGCCAGGTCTGTGTCCTGAACCCTAGGGCCTCTAACCATTGAAGCAGAATGGTATGGCTCACCATATCAAACGCTGCACTGAGATCTTACAAAATCAGTGCAGCAGTGCCACCATTATCTAACTGTTGGCTTAGATATTATGTCACGGCCAACAGAGCAGACTCTGTACTATGGCCGGCTCTAAAGCTCAATTGAGAAAGGTGGAGCACTCCGTTGTATTCAATGTAAGGCGTGAGTGGATTATTCACATGCTTTTCTAAGGCTTTAGGCAACGTGGGCAGGGGAGATATCGACCTATAATTAGCCCAAATAGAGGGGTCCAGATTGGGTTTTTAAGCAAAGGCATAACTATTGCAGGTTTCCATGCTCTTTGGACAGTGCCTTCCAAGAGTGAGTCGTTTAAAAACTGTGTGAGTAAATCCAGCACAAATAAATCGAGACTGCCAAACACTGCAGGAGGGCATAGGTCAAGAGAGGAACCCGACAACAAAAGTAAGGAGGGATTTAAAAGTCAGGGGGTCCAAAAGCTGAAGAGCGCTCAGTGAGCAGATCCTGGCGGGAGGGTATTGTTGGGAATTATAATCTATTGTGAGGGAGAGTGTGGTGTGCAACTATGCAAAGTTATAATCTGATGTAGAATAGAAAGAGGCTTGAATATCAGCAACTTTCTTCAAGAAAAAAAGAGGCTAGCTCGTTACTCTGGGACTGAGTAAGAGGGATGGATGGAGCTGTTTGCAGGATCGGAAAGTGTTTTCACAACTTTAAACAATGTTTTCGAACAGTTTTGAGCCACACAGATCTCATCGGAGAAAAAGGTGGCTCTAACTGTGTAGCAGCTTTTATGGGAACCTTTTAGAGCCAGCTTATATTTTAGTTTGACATCTACATTATAGGATTTTTTCCACATTCACTGATGGGATTTGCAGATCTTTTTAAACAGCTTTTTATTGAACCAGGGGGCCAATGGGTGAGTTCTTTGATGCTTTATTCCAAATATACCGAAGTGACCTTAGACAGGTTTCACTCTCTCCTCAAAGTATAATTAAGAAACTATTCAGATGTTTCCCTTACCATTTCTTAATTCACTCTCCTTGCTTTCTATGATATAAACGTAAGCATGGCTTGGGATCTGCAATGGTTAATCTAGTTAACGTAACTACGCAAAACTCATGTTACGACCGATCTACCCACGCGCGGGGGTCCTCATGAATTAAAACCCGTCTGAGACTGTGACGAACGTCGGGGCTCCCATGGCCCAAGAGTGAGTACCCTCTACTGCTGTTTCTGCCGCCATTAGGCCGACCGGATCCACACACGGACCTTTACCAAGATGGCGGGCGCAAGGGTTATTACCCGGGAATTGGCCTTAAATAAGTAACCAAGCACATGAGTTCCAGCTTGATCTTCAGATAGCGGTTAATCTCAACGGAGGGGCTCCTAGAAAACAGACGCAAGCCTGGCAATAAAGACTGCATTTGTCAAGGAATGAGTGCGTGTGAGTGGCAGTTTCTGAAGTGATATAGAGGCATTCATTTTTGCATGCAGTCATAGGATTCACCGTCGCCAACACCACGCCACTAAAGTCACTGAAAACATGCGTCCAGAATCCTGAAACAGTTGATGGCATGTTCGCTGTGCAAGCTACGGGCGTTATGTACCGCCATGAATGTTTATCTGCCATAATGGAAGGGATCGAGTACAAAATGGCGGGCGCGTCATCTTATGGCCAGAAGAGCGATCGATTTGCATAGTAGCACGATCTTATACTGTAATCCGCGATGTATACCAGTCCAAACAAACTCAGCCCAGTCCACTCATATCCAAGAGAGTAAATACTTCGCATTGTGGCTTAATCAGGTCTATGTGGTGTAATATATATGCCAGTCCAATCAAATTGAGGGCAGGAACGATGTTACCGACGACAAACATGGAGGGCCACCTCTGATAAAGGTTCCACATGCTACCCACGATGTTGTACTTGTAGTCGCCGTGGAGGGAGCTCTATATAAGAAGAGTTGACCTAAGAAAATGTAATCCGGTGGCATCGATCACGAGTCTACCCTGCTCGGCCATTCCACGACTGTTAGTCACTGCATGCACTTACCAGGGGGCCGTACCCTTTGAGCCATACACACGACAATCTGGACTGCTACCATCTCTTATAAGTAAAACCGCACTAGCTGGTCCCAATCTGGTGACCGCCCAACCCACGCTCCGGTAGTTAAAGCCCAGAAGAGGTATTATGGAGAACAAGGCGCAAAAAAACCTTAAAAGGGTCAAATCTGACCACTCTAATCCAGGCTCACCCGTTAAAGGCAAGAAGGATACTAATGAAGCGATAGAAATGATCCTTAGCAGACTGGACGAAGTGAAAGACTTGGCCAAATCAACTAAAGAGGAGGTAGTGGCAATACGACAGGATATAAGAGACACCAATGCAAGGCTTTCAGAGTCGGAATCAAGGATTAGCCGGTTGGAGGATATAGAAGTCAAAACGTGCGGAGCACTAAAGCGTCTAACCATAGCCTCAGACCAGACAACAAGGAGGCTGGCCGAGTTGGAGGACAGAAATCGGAGGGGGAACCTCAGCATTTTCGGCATGCCAGAGGGGTCCGAGGATTCGCAGGGCTCCTGTGTGCCGTTCCTGGAATCATGGTTCACACAAGCCACAAACATGACCTTCCACCAATCCCTGGAATTTGACAGGGCGCATAGAGTACCGGGTAGGATTACTAAAACCCAAAAAGGCCCGAGACCCATCGCTTGCAAGCCATTACGATACCAGCATGTGGAACAGATCCTTGCCCTTATCCGGAAAAACAACCACATCTTGTGGAAGAATGCCAAAATATATATATATCGCAGAACTACAGCAAGGACACAGTAGATGTGAGAAAGGCGTTTCCAGCGCTTCGACCGCAGCTTAAAACAATGGGGTATCAGTATGGTTTCGTAGGACCAGCGAAATACAGAGTGATCATACAGGGATCTCCACATATCTTTTCAGACCCTATGAAGCTCAAACGGATGCTGGATGGCCCCGAAGACCAGGATATGGACACTAACAATTCAGGCAACATAGCAGCCTCAGCTTCCAGCTACAAATGAGTATCCTTTGCTTATATACTATCTATGTGAAACCACTCTTGCCGATACCTTGTTATGTTGTGATCACTGGTAAGACTTTCCATGGATATGGCATCAACGGTAATATTGTCCTTTATGTGACATACTGGTGCTACTGACATTTGGCTAAATAACAATTGGTGCCTTGCTGCCTTCTTCTTGTCGATCAACACGGTGCTCTGGACACCGTGTCAGAGTTGTGTTGTTGCCTATTTTCGTCATGTGCCATGACGGACACAGCGCACCTTGCTGACCTGTCATATTACTGTGCTACGTGCCACATATAGTTGCTTTTGATAAATGCGTGTGCAAATGTGGATTGTGGAATGGGGCAGTAGCCTTCAGGCGTTGTAATACAATCAATATTTGAGATGTTGTTCAAGCTATGGATTGGCAGATAGGAAGTCTCACTTTCTGCTTGATCTTCTAACCTAGAGCTACACTGATTTCTAATTGTGGAGTAGAGAATGAGTTTGTTAACTGAATTAACCCAAGGCACAAAGTTGGTCTCATATTTGTTGTATGGAGGGGCCTTTGCCTCAATTTTCATGTGTCTGGGAGTTTGAATTTCGTATACATCTCTTGCTATGATTAACAAAAGTTTATTTGTTTGCTGAAACAGTTCCAATGTTTCCATGATGTTGAGTAATCACGGGAGGAAAACGCTGCGATTTCTCTCAAGTCATCATGCCTACTGTTTACTGTTGGGGAGGGTGGGGGGTATAGGGGGCAGGGGGCGGATGTGTGGTATGTGTGGTATGTTTCTTTTTCTTCTTTTCTTTTTTGTACAGATATTGTCTGACAGTTGCATGTCACATGCACAAGCTAATGCGACTACTTGCCATCTAGGTTGGTCTGTCACTGTACTTGGCAAGATTCTCAGATACATCACTGTCTATACACGAGGTGACTCGCATATAATATGCCCAGCTATGGGTTACGTGGATTGGGCAATGATCATAATGTTTCCAGATGGTGCATTCTACAATTGATACACCGCTTGGTGTGGCCACTAAGACAAATTGAAAATACTGTCCCTGAATGTAAAAGGTCTGAACCAGCCTATCAAGAGGCAAAAGATACTAGATTATCTGCGCAGACAGCGAGGGGATATTGTCCTGTTGCAAGAAACTAAAATTGATGCTAAACAATTTTACCAGTTGAGGAATACATTTTACACCGAGGTCGTGGGGTCTGAAGCGGTGGGGAAAAAGAACGGTGTTTTGGTGTTAATAGCGAAAAAATCAAAAGTTGAACTTCTTTCATCCACAGCAGATGATAAAGGGAGGTGGGTTACAGCCAGACTAAGCAGAGACAACACGGAATTCTAGGTCACTAATATTTATGCCCCTAACACTAGCGATCTAAAATTTTGGGGGGGACCTGACTAAACAAATTGAGAACATACCTGACTCAGCTGTAAACCTATTGGCTGGGGATTTTAATCTTCCCATGGACCCTACCCTAGACAGAGACTCGCGAGGCCCCTTTAGGCCGAATAAATCACACAAAGCTTTTCTTAACCTATGCAAGCGCTTTCACTTTGTGGATGCGTGGAGACTACAAAACCCCACGGACAGGGACTACACATTTTATTCCTCACCACATGACCCTTATTCTCGTATCGATTATATTCTTATAACACAGAATGGGGTCCCTAGGATAGAAGACACGTCAATAGAGCCAAGAGTTATGCCCAATCACTCATGCATTTCCCTATCCATAGCCAACGTAAAGCCCTCCTCCCGACAAACGTCGTGGCGTTTGAACGATGAAATACTGGGAAAGGAGCAACACCGGATTACTATCCAGTCTGCTATTAACTCATACCTGGAGCCTAATAGGAGGGGAGATACTACTGACCTCGTCCGTTGGGAGGCCCTGAAAAGCACTATTAGGGGGGTGTGCATTAAAATTAGATCAGCAATGAATAAAGACCATAATAGGAAATTGGAAAACTTAGAACGTGAAATATTGGCCCTAGAGAGTAAACACCAGATGGGCAGGGATGGTACGACACTGAATGCATTGGCCAACAAAAAATATGAATGTAATAAAATAGTGAGCGAAAGGGCGGGGTATGGTTAGATAGGAGACGGAGGTTTAAACTCTGTGACTCAAATAAAGCGGGTAAGAGCCTGGCCTCGTACTTGAAGGTACAGAAGAACACAATTAATGTCATTAAGGACGCATCAGGAGTCGCTCACTCGGAGCCAGATAAGATAGCGGAGGTATTTAAAGACTTTTATGAAACTTTATACGCCAAAAATGTGTCGGTAGAAAAGAACAAGATTCAGGACTATTTAAACGAATGCGACCTCCCAGTGCTCTCCTCTGAAGAACATCTACGACTTAATGCACCGATCACGACCACTGAAATAGAACAAGCGATTAAATCATTAAAGTGCGGGAAGGCACCCGGCCCCGATGGGTTCACAGCTAGATATTATAAAACCTTTCCCTCTCTGTTGGTGGAGCCTCTCATGCACCTGTTTCGGGAAATAAATGATTCCGGCGAAGTTAAAGATACCCTGTCTGAAGCTATAATTGCAGTACTCCCAAAAGAAGGTAAAGACCCTTCTCTCCCAAAAAACTATAGGCCCATTTCCCTCATTAATCTTGACTGCAAACTTTTAGCCATGATCCTCTCTGCTCGCCTACAGCGGGTACTCCCTCAACTGATCCACCCTTCTCAGGCAGGGTTTCTAAAAAACAGATTGTCTAGTGACAACACTAGGGTGCTGGCACACGTTCTGGAGAAAGCGAAACTCCTAGACACACCCACTGCGGCAATAACATTAGACGCGAGAAGGCTTTCGACAAAGTCGACTGGTCTTTCCTGGAAGCAGTCTTACATAAGTTCAACCTGGGAGAAACATTCACGAAGCTAGTAATGTCCCTCTATTTTTGTACCACTGCAAGGGTTAGAGCAGGTGGCTCTTTCTCCTCCTCTTTACGTTTGCAGCAGGGTACAAGACAAGGGTGCCCCCCATCTCCTTCTTTGTTTCTGCTGGCAATCGAGCCATTCCTCTACCACATAAGAAATAATGACGCGATTGCTGGTATTCCATTTGAGGGATGTACTATAAAACTCACCGCGTATGCGGATGATGTACTAATTATGTCGGAAAAAGCAGGTGAGGCCATACCTGCGCTTATGGGAAACAACGATGAGTTTTCCCGGGTATCGGGTTATAAACTGAACAAGGACAAAACGGAGGTCAAACTCCTTAATAATATAGGTAATAGAGATATCCTTGGAGACTCTGGTCTGACTTGGCAACCACACTGTTTTAAATATCTAGGACTCGACTTCGGCAAAGACCTAATCACCACTTTAAAAATCAATGAGGAACTAACCCTAAAAAAGATCTCCTCATTACTGGACGGGTGGTCACCCAAGTTCCTCTCTTGGTGGGGCAGGGCGGAGACCCTTAAAATGATGTCCACCCCGCTGGTGAATTATTGGGCCAGCATGCTCCCCATGACATTCACTGATGACTTCATTAATAAGGTGGATAAACTGTTTGGCGGATTCCTGTGGCAGGGTAAGAAAGCCAGGATATCACTGAAAAAGCTGCAACTGGCAAAAGAAAAGGGCGGCCTGGGTCTTCCCTCGTTCAGGAATTACCAGACAGCATTCCTATGCAAACAGGGAGAGCAGTGGTTGGTAGAATCACCATCTTATGTCCCAATGTGGTTAAATATTGAGAAATCTATCATCACTCATGCGCCTCTACCGACCCTGCTTACCATGGACCAGTCTCACCTGCCTCACTCCAAATATATTATGTTGAATACCAGGCGGGCTCTGTTAAGACTTGACCAGACCCACAAAACTAACTTAACAATCAGAAAATCCACCCTTATGGCCCTATGGAAAAACCCCTCTTTTAAATCCAATGGCAAAACCCTCTATTGGGAATCCTGGTCCAAGAAAGGCATTAACTTGGTGACGGACCTCTATGAGGGGACGCAACCCCTTCCTTTCTCGAGCTTACAGGCAACACATGATCTCACACCCATGGACTTTTACGAGTTCTTGAAATCGAAAGCTATTATATCAAGCCGTGGCCTTGTCCCTCACACACCTTGGATAGTGACCCATTTACCACGTCTCATGTCCGCTGGTCACTTCGTTTCTAAAGTGTATAAGCTGTTACTCCCTCTGCCCAGGAAATCCAACAGACAGGTTGAACTCAAATGGGAGACAGAACCCAACTCCACTGGGATAGAGTTTGATTGGGACATGATACATAAAACCGCCTTATCCAATAAGGTATCGCCCATCCTTGCCCAAACAAAATACATGTTATTGAATAGGACGTTCTAGACTTTTTAAATGCCACCTGAGGAATACGCCCACATGCTGGAATTGTCAGTTAGGGACTGGTGATCTCACGCACATGCTCTTTCACTGCCCCTCCCTGCAGACCTACTGGGGGAAGATCTTTGACTGTATTCATCATGTGTTCAATATGAATCCTGTGAGGGAATTTGTATACGTTATATTGGGAGCTCTTGACCCACAACTGCCGAACACACAGGACCGCCAACTCTTAGATTTGATGCTAACACTAGCGTGTAAGGTGATCTTGTGTAAATGGAAAAACACGTCAGAGGTTAGCTTTAAAATCTGGCAGGAGTGGCTCTCATTTCTGAGAGGGGCTGATAATCCGGCGCTGCAATCTGCCACCTGGCGACCCTCCAATAAGAGACTCTGGAAATCACTTGATACGTCTTCCTTCCATTTTGATCCTCCGTAATGTAATAATTGATGCTGTATACTCCGGTCACTGCGGAGTCCAGTGCCTGACCTAATTATTGGTAGCTTGGATTGTCATGTAACTGTACATTTTTCTATTTCTATTTCTTTATTTTTGTATTGTGTAATTCTCACCATGTAGTCCTGTTCACAGGTGTCGCCAGACAGGCGTAATTTGATTTTCTTTCAGTTTTGTGTATTGTTGTCAAGTAACACATCTGATTCAATCTATGTAATTAAAGCCTTATTGTACTGTTTTTTCTTTGTTTCCCTTCTTCTTTTCAATAAAAATGATTTTAAATTAAAAAAACGAATAATATGAAACAAAATGAGCCTGATCTGTGGTTGGGAACAAGCGCAACAAAGAGTAACTTTCACCCTATTTCTATTTGCAAATGTGAGCCTCGAATATACGAATGTTACTAGTCTGATGTTTATTCTTAGATAGTTGAAATGTAAACTTTTATTTATATTGACATTCATATGTATATAATAGCACCACCCAGGTCATCCATTTTACTTAAATGATTCAGATACCAGAACATTCAATGGATCATTTTTTTTAGGTTGTGCACTCCATTTCTCCTACCGGTTCACGTTGTGCCTGAATTTATCAAGGAGGCTATACAAAGCATAAGCGTCTCTACTATGAGCGCTGCAAGGATACAACCACGCATCCTGGACACGCATCCTAGTACCACGCATCCTAGATACTCAGAAAGGAATAACGTTTGTCAACAGATACTCACAGCGATTATTCTATCCATCGGTTGAATCCGTCCGCTATGATCTGCAGCACTGTCTGGAATAATACCTTTCACAAATATACCAGCAGAATCTACAACAAAAAAATAACTTTTTCATGTACACAATAACAAACAAAACGTGTCCCAGTGTAGAGAAATTTGTTTATTTAAAGCTGATAAAATAATTACTTTAAGAACAGCTGCTTCTCATTTTCCATAATAAATGTTACCAAATTCTGGGATGTCAGAGTTGTCAAAATTCCCTACAGCAGCAATCATTTAAAATGCATTTAACATTTATTAGTTCTGAGAATAAACAACAGAAAAAAGGTTAGCCTTCAATATATCAGAGAAGAAGGAATCTCCAAATACAATTTTACGACAAGTTTGAAAGAGAATATGTTATTAGTTCCATTTAACTCTCACACTAATCTAGAGCAAAAGAGAACTCTCCCATCGCAAAAAACAGCATCCTCCTACGCAAGTATAAGAAAAGGACATCGCTTGCGAAATAACCTATATTTCTTTATTTATATGTACACAGGAATATATTTGAGCGTCAAACTGTCCCCGAAAGACAGTTGTTTAGGGTGTTGTTTTCCCACGATATCCTTCAGCCTACTGATTGGTGTAAACGAGGAGGCTGCGTTCACCCGCACAACAATCCATATTGGTTAAAGGAGAAAAGCTCTGCAAATGCTCTGTAGCTTTCACTTGCAACCTGACCTTTGCCCACAACTCTAAGGTCGAATGTCAAAGGACAAATTCCCTTCATTTATGTACATATTGCTTTAAAACCTTTTAACCCCTTAATTGCTGAGGCTTTGTCACCCAAGTGATGAGCCCTTTTTTGGCTACTTAGGGTAATTTGTGCTTAGGCCTCCATAGTTTTTTTCCACATACGGTACTAACGCTGTGTCAAGTCTTCACACAAAGAGCTTAACGACCCTTCATTGCCACTTGAGCAAGGCAGGGTGGGGGAGATATGGAATTCCATGCACTTCAGAAATGCTGTCTAGAAGCTCCTCCCACCTTCCAGAACCAGGGCACCAGTGTATAAAAGAAGGACCTCAGACACCACCACTTCAGTACACTTCTGGACCTGTGGACACTCTTCCAGGTAGGACTGCTGTGCTGCTGCAAGGACTGCTACTCTGAAGGAGCGGCTGCCCTGTTGTGCTGGCCTGCTGCCCTCTTGCCGGGGGAAGAAGAACTGGACCTGCAACTACATCTTGAACCCAAGACCCCAGAGTGAGTCAAAGGGCTAGTCAGCCAACCACCTGATCTGAGCCTCAGAAATGTACTAGACTCCCTAACAGCTCCTGTCCCAGTCCTCAGCGAGTTCCAGACCCCCAACGGTGCCCCCAATGTCCAGGACCCTTGGTGTAGCTCAGCGGACTCCTAAATCAAGTTTTTGGGCACTACTCGCCCGCGCTCCATAATGGTAGGCTTGAAGGTTTGACTTTGACCTGGTCCAGCATAACCAGATATTCCCGGCTGTCACTTTATGCCTTAAGGGTTATTGTACAGATTAGGTTTAAACAATCACAACTTCTGTTCTATTGATTGGATTTTTGTCATTTTGGTCTTGTTTTATTGACTAAATTCTGCTCTATTATTCTCACCTGGTGCAAGATCATTTTGTGTAGGTGTTTTCACAGTTGTATTGTTTGAGGTAGTGCACAAATACTTTACACACTGCCTCTAACTTAAGCCTGACCGCTCTGTACCAAGCTACCAGGGGATTGAGCGCAGGTGAATTTGGGGTTTGCTTGTGCATTACCCCAACTAGGATTGTGGTTGCTGCTTGACAAGGACTCATACCCCAGTTAACCAATTTCCCAGTTTCTAACATGGCATCAACGAAAGGTCTGCTGTGCTAAAGTCACAATCTTCCTAGCTTTCAGGAACATGCAGAGTTGAATAAAAAAAACTAGTTTTTGGCATAGGTAGGTAATTTTTCCTAATTTTTGTACTTTCAACCTACTTCCACTTGTGGTGGAAACCGGTGTGAAATCCATGGGAGGCCAAAGAAAGTTATATCTTTCTGAAAAGTAGACAACATTCTGAATTCAGCATGGGGTAATTTCTGTAGATCCCTCACAATTTTCCTAAATAAACTAACTATTAAAATACAAACATATTAAGAAGGCATAAAATGGCAATTTGTGACAAAGTTTTTATCTATAACTTCTTATCATAATGGCCGATTTACACAAAAGCAATATATAATTACGTCTGCTAGACTCTTCTGTTTGCAGGCATATATTGGGTTTGTACACAAGAACCCAACTTACCATGGTTTTTCATTGTGTATCATGTATAGAGAAATTCATTTGGTAACATATAAAGAATGAACAATTGCTATGAAGGAAACTTTTTTATTCTGAAATGTACACTTGCTGCGGATTTAGGAGCAGTGGTTATTTGTACATCTCTGAATTTGTGGGTACCCATAATAGCATGTGATTCAAAGGGCATGTTTCAATAAGTCTTATTTCTTACACATTGGCTTTTATTTGGCAAGCACAAATGTAGAGAAATCCAATTGGTAATAACAAATGTCCCACTGTTCTGTGTTTCAACACGTCCCCTGATAAAAATGGCACCTCACTTGTGTGAGTAAGCCTGGTGCCCGCAACAGGAATGAGCCCAAAACGCAACATGGACACATCACATTCTTAAATAGATAACGGATTCTTTTTTTTCAACGTGGATAGCTGTGGGTTTTGGGCCCTACTTCAGCGGGCACCTTGGAAATCCTAGAAACCTTGCACATTTCTGAAAACTAGACAGCCAGGGGAATCCAGGGTGGGGAGACTGGTGTGGTCTCACCAGGTTTTCTTACCCAGAAGCCCTTGCAAACCACAAACTTTGTCTATAAACACACATTCTACTCACATATTTGTGTTGGAAGATTCCGGAATCTGTGTGAATCCACAGATTTTGTACCACCCAGTGCTCCCATACATCTCAAAATAACAGCACCCCACCTGTGTGGGTGGACTAAGAGACCACCCCATAAAAACCCAGAGACCAGTGATAGGGGTAGCTGCAGTACTTAGGGACATGCTGGGCTGCAACTCATGGACCCCCAACAACGACAGATATTTAGGAAAACCAGACACCCAGAAGATTCCAAGCTGGTGTGCCTTTTGTAAATTCCACAAGGTTTTTTATACAAAACAATGCTCTGCAAACCACAAACTTTGGCTACAATCATACCTTCTATTTCTGCGACGGAACTTTCTGGAATCGGGAAGTATCCACAAATTTTCTACCACACAGCGTCCCCCCAATTGACTCAATAAAAACGCTGCCCCCCTTGTGTGGCTGGGCCTAGTGCCTGCAGCAGGAACAAACCGGATCAAAAAAGGGTTAACGGGAGTTCAACTGTGGGACTAAAGGTGTTAATATTGTTGTATTTGGATTAATAGGATACATTGTCCTGGATGTTTTTAGCACCTTAACCTAATATGATATGGATAGCATTTTGTAAGTTTGTGAACTGCCCCCTTCATATACGAATGTATATGAAGGGGCCATGTTACATTGAGAGTACCATTTTGCTTTTACACAGATTGCTAAGTAAGTTACAGTAAAAGTACCTCTCCTCCTTCAGTGCTGATTCAATCAATCAATCATGAGTTTGTTAAGCGCTACTACTCACCCGTATGGGTCTCAAGGCGCTGGGGGAGGTGGGGGTTTCACAGGCTCCAGTTTTCAAGGAAGGGGTTTGTCGAAGAACCAGGTTTTGAGGTTTCTTGTGAAGAAGGAGAGAGATGTTGTCTGTCTGAGGTGGAGCGGGAGGGTGTTCCAGGCTCTGGCCCCAAGGAAGGAGAAGGAGCGGCCGTCTGATCTGGTCTTTCTGGTGCGGGGGACCACGGCGTAGGAGAGCTGGGCTGATGGTAGGGTCCTTTGAGGTGCATGGAATTAGACTTGGCTGTTCAGGTATGCTGGTCTGGTGTCGTGCAGGGCCTTGTGAGCATGGGTGAGCATCTTTAAGGTGACTCTAGCATCGATGGGGAGCCAGTGGAGTGTGCGCAGGTGCTGGGAGATGTGGCAGTGTCTTGGCAGGTTGAGGACCAGTCTTGTGACGGCGTTCTGGATGTTCTGTAGCTTGCGTGTTTGCGTGATTGGTTTGACAGCGAGAGTACATCTCTTGCCTCTGCACTGATGTTTATGCTAATTACATTAAGGGTAACTCTTGCTTATGTGCTGATTTTTATGCTAGTTACACTAAGGGTAACTCTCTTGCTTCTGCACTGATAGTTATGACCGTGAGAGTACCTCTCTTGCTTCTGCACTGATTATTATGTAAGTTACAGTAGGAGTACCTCTTTTGCTTCTGCACTGATTTCTATGACAGTGAGTGTACGGCTCTTGCTTCTGTGCTGATTATGTAAGTTACAGTGAGAGTACCGCTCTTGCTTCTGCGCTGATTATGTAAGTTACAGTAAGAGTACCTCTCTTGCTTTGCTCTGATTATTATGTAAGATACATTAAGAGTATCTCTCTTGATTACACAATGATTTTAATCTGATGATAACGTATGCCTGGCAGAAAGAACTCTTAAAGGCCTGGGCATATTACACTTGTCCTTGCATGGGGATATTGTCCACACTATGTTCTTTGGGATCGTTGCCCACAAATAGACTGGTGCACAGAATTTGAGCCAGCCGTCTGGAATCCAAAGACTTTGATGAAACAACAGAGTTAATGGTAAAACAGCCTCCTATTTCCAATCGCACAGTACCAGGGTTAATCTTGGAGATTTGTCAATGCATAAAAATCTCCATGAAACTTCAGGTCACTGCCTCCAGTAGTTCATATATACTCGAGGGCAGGCAACATTAAAGACGCTTAAGTTCATGCAAGGAATGCTCAACACAAAAAATCATTGATACAACCTAATGAATGAGCGTTATGATAGTACATACGATGAAGCAAGCATAAACAACACAGTAGGTCTGTAACAGAGGAAACACACAGCGACAATTCGTATGGCACTGACCAAATGGACAGACAGTATAATGTACCTAACAAGCCAAAAGAAAAGGCAGGCACAAGTTCAGGAAATGCATGAATACACACAACTGAAAAAGGCTACATCAGTTTGTACATATCGGTGCTATTGTGAGAACATCTTGTAAAGTACTGTGCTTTAATGTTTAGAACTGCCTTCGAATTACTGTGCTGCAGAGCTTCAGGAGAATCCGCCTAGGCGGAGAAAAACAAGAATGTGCTTGTCATGGAAGCTTGGCATCAGACGCCTGCACTATCTCCACAAATCGTGCTTTAACACTACCTGTTTTACAGGCACACAACTTGGGAGTTTTATTTGCTTCTAGGCTTGAATTACTTGATAGCCCTGCCTTCTTCTCTTAACCTTACTGTCATGGGGCTGGTTAATATAGAAAATTGTAATACATAGCCTGTCTTCCACAGTTTTCAGTCTAAAAGGCTTAAAGCTATGTCTTGTCACATGAGACAACTGTCAGCATCAGTATATCTTGAGAGAAAGTAGTGTGCTGAGCACTACTTGGGCATTTGTACCTTGCATTTCCTGACTGTGCCGGGTCCCATCGGGATGCAATCTAGACTGTCCTTTATGGCAGAGGGTCTGCTTTTTCACAACACCAGTGTGGACGTGTGGTATGGCAGCCACTGTGAACTTAAAGATCTTTTATGTTTATTCATCTATGATCCTTGCTGTTTTGATTATACTGACAAATTGTTTACAGAGAAAGTGTTAATGTTATGAGAATGCCTGCTTAATTTGTGCAATATGTACATGCTTACTCTTGAGGCTGCATCTCAACTCCAGGATCCACCCTAAATGTAACATTCAAAGTCACCTTATGCAGTACCCTACCTGGACACAAGTTTCCCACCCTTTTTCCCCACGCCCTCAGAAGAAGAGAGGATGCTGAAGGGATGAGATGTGGCCTAGCAGCTAGAGCTGCTGCCTTTGAAATGTGTCTAGGTGTGAACCCTGGCCTCAGTGCTCGACTCAATATCATGTGAATCTAGGTAAATTATTCAATCTCTGTGTGCCTAAACAAGTGAAATGTAAAGTGTGTTTTGTATAATCCTCACTTGATGTGCACATTCTTTTGAATCATCTCCCAACCGCTCACGGAAATTACAGTGATCCACTGCCTTACAGCTAAGTTTGCGCTATATAAATTCCAACACATACATAGTTTGGCAGAAATTGCAGCGTATCAAAATTAAGAACATTATTAAAAGTTACATGACTACTTAGCATGTGGAGGAGGGTAGAATTGGTAAGAGATCTGCAGATAGATAAGAGTATCTACCAGAAAGATCATTACAAATGCTAACTAGCGTATTAATCTGATGGATATTTCGACCTGCAGATTCATCACCTCTTGAATCAATCTCAATATAGTACCTCCAAGGTGGTGGATCTGGGGACATGGTCATAAAAGTTCTGCAAAACATATCTCACAAGATAGCCATACCTGAAGACTTCAGTCGAGGCAATAATACTTGGTGAAGATCTGGAGTAAAGGCCATGTTGTGGCCTGGTAGTTGTGCAGCATAGGAATACTGGTGGACAATGCAGAAGGTGCGGTATTCACCCTGGTGAAAGGGATCCTATGCCTCCAGGAGGCTCCTTCTTGTCAAGATTGCAGCAAATTTCGGGGCAGGGGGAGGGGTGGAATCAACTTACGCCTTGGCACACAATCAGAAAAAACCAGGATCAACATTCAAAATAAATGATTTGGTAGATGGGCTAACAGGATGACAAGATCGTGTCCAGCACCACAAAAGGCAGATCAACAGAACTCTGATTGCTCCATTCAATCTGTAGGCATGAATTTGGAGGATCTGGATATACCCATGCAGAACCTGCCACTCCCACTAAGAGAGAAGATTTTCCCTGAGCGAACACAGGGACATAAAAAGTACCATACATTACAGGACACTTAAAGTGCTACTAAAATCAATTGCATGTGATCCTGATGCATCTTCTTCAGAACCAGAGGAATTGGAGGAAATGCATAGTGGAGATGGAAGTCTAACCTCAGGAGGAATGGGTTTTTCAGGGCACTATGCAGTAGGAACTACAGGGCACAAAACTGTAGACATTGAATGTACTCCTGAGTTGCAAAGAGTTCCAGCAGAACACTGCACCAAAGTTCAAAGAAGGACTGAACCACCTCCAGATGACGAAACTACTTGTGATTAGCAAGACGGCTCATACTGAGATCATCTGCCTCTTGCATTCAGGGAGCCCAACAGATTATCCTAAGCCTAAAACCACAACTTCAGAGCTTTTAAGCACAGGGGTCGTGAGCCATTGTCACTCTGCTTATTGGCATTCCACATTGGGTCGTACATCATGACTTGGACCAATCGAGCTCCATCTCGAAACACCAAGTTCATAGGATGAATGTTCCAAAGTTGCTGGGGAGGTGGGGAGGTGGGAAAGCCTTGAGAGTGCATGTTCAGCTTCTCTGCAATGTAGAGGAGTCGCTGGGAGGTCTGGAGGTAGGACTTGGGGAGGTTGATTGAAAACCCCAATTTGAAGAGGAGGGGGATCATACCTGCAAGTGGTCTGACACCAGCTGTGGCATGCCCCCCCGTCCGAAGTAAGTCACTGACAGTGACTTCTGAAAATGTAATGTGACCAACAAGTTCACCTCGACACGGGGTTGGGAATTAAAAGTGGGAGGGGTCTACTACAAGGTTACTCCTCTGTGAATTCCAAGGACTAAAGAATGCTTCCTGCAAGTCAAGGGACAACATTCAGTCTTGAAACACCATAGCCAGAGAGACCTGTGCAAGAGAAGGTATTTTGCACTTCTCCTCCAGGAAGAATTCTTTGGATGAAATTATCCTAAAGTAATGCGATGAAAACCATCATCTTATTTAGGAACAAGAAAATAACAGGAGTAACATCCTTGTCTCAGCTCATTATATGGGACTGAGTCCACAGCCTCTTTGACCCACACAGCAAGAATTTCCTGCTGGAGAATGCAGGAGACTGAAGGATTGGGGAAATGAAAGGAATCAACAACTGGCAAGGAATAGTATAGACTTGCTTGGCAATTTGAAAGACCCATTGGTCGTATGTGATGGATTGCCAGGGTGCTAAGTGTAGGGACACCTACCCCCATTCAAACGACTTCAAGGAGGGGTCAGAAAGGAGGAGGAAGAAGACTGTTGTTGACTTCAACAGACTTTGGAGCCACCAGGCTTCTTGTAGCTTTGAAAGAAATGATCAGGCTACTACACTGGTTGAGTGAGCTGGCAACACCAAAAGTTGAGTTTAGGAATGCCAATTTGTGCCACCTCCCATACAACATGCGAGGAAAGAGCCAGAAGGCAAGATGCATTCATCTAGTGCAGGGAAGTGTCACTGAAGAGAAGAATTTCCTCCTTTTCACCGTAATCTTTTTTTGATGCCCATCAATTGCAGTGCAGGCTCCTCTGCTGAGGCGGAGGAGCATCGCCCCACAGGTTTTTTCACTACTGGCTCTGTAGGTGAGGGTGGAGTGGGCTGGTCTGCCAACAGAGTCAGGGAGGAGTGGTGGGCACTTTCTAAGTGTGCATGATAATTTGACCGGCCGTCTTGTGCACTTAGCAATTCTCCAGCCGGCAGTATTGCACAGCCTGGGTGAGGAACATGCACAGCCTGCCACTCCCTGTCTGAGCGCCAAACCATGGCACTCAGACCTAGCAGGACACTGCTGTCATGCTGGTGACAGAAGCGTTGTGATTGGCTAGGGGAGTCTGTGTGCATTCTGTTTCCTGTGTCAAGCGAAGAGGACGGAGGACGGCAGGTAAGTGAATTTAGCTTTTTTTTTTTAAACCCCCCCCCCCCCACCCCTTCTTACCCTGCCCCACCACTACTGCCCCATAGCAGCAGTAACTGATCAATCGATGTTGAAGGAACAGAGTGAGGGAAAAGAAAGAACTTGCTTGAAAGAAAGCAACTATAAGAAAGAAGAAGCTAGGACCACAAGAGTCTCCGGTGCAAGGTAAGCAGTCACAAGTTCTGGGTGTCCAGAAACCAATGAAGGCAGAAGGCGATGCAGAGGTTCAACTCAGGGCCTGCTGCAGGTTTATTTAATGAGACCAAATGGGGTCCATCCACGCGTCACCGAAGAAAGGCAATGGTTCAATCCCGGAAGATGCTGTTTGTAAACATTTCTGTACGGATATTAGTCTTGCTCTGCTTTCCAGGCAAAGGCAACTCAACTACCTCTGCAGCTTTGAGAAGAACAGCTGTAATAATGTAAATTGCTCAATGGGAGGGCCCGCAGGACACTACATAAAATTCCGCACTGAGGTATCAAGAGCAATGAAATGCAGCTCCCCCGCCTAGGGAGAGAACACCTCCGAGCACAACCCAAGTGGACCAAAGGTCTTATTCCATAATCACATGGTAGTCATCCAATGTTAATCCAAATATAGTTATCCAACTTTCAAAGTTTATTTAAACAAGAAAATGTCTTAATTTATCGACATGTAAAAATGATGTTATTCCACATCAGGTTCAAATGGTGATTCATATTTTAACACACATCCCGATGCATTTCGGGCGGAGCCCTTCGTCAGGGGATTACTCTACAAAAAATGCAACAAAACCAAGCTATAATATAATGTCACGTCCAAAAGTACAAAAATTCATAATGCTACCGTATCATTCATTAAAAGATAAAATAAACATGCAAAACTGCGTGAACCAGTGATAGTCGACCTAAGTGCTAAAATAGTGCCTAAATCAGAAAAAAATCCACCAAAGTCAACATGCGTCGTGCACAGTATTTATAATGTTAACCATACGTCGTGCACAGTATTTATATATGTGATCAACAAGTAAAACCCGGAACATACCAAAAAAGTGAGAGGAGTATAAGCTGATTCACTCGTGTGTTCAAAATATAAGTGAAAGCGGTAAACGAAGACAAACCTACGTGTGCTAGGGTCCGGTTAACTCATACGGTGAAAGAACGGTGAAAACAGTAATGGAGTCCCCAGTAGGGTACTTACGTTAGTGCGCTAAATGTGTGGACCCCGCGGAGTTCCACAAGCAAGGATCAACCGCGGGGACGGAAACAAACCAAAATAAAGGCGAAGCCGGGTGTATCAACATAGAAAACGGACTAAGTCACCGAAGGTGAAAAGGTGCACATATATTCAAGCGCCATATTGAAACGATAAAAAATGATGATAAATGAGTGAACGCACAACACTAAAGCATGAAGAGGTAGAAAATAAAGAGAATAGCGAGGAGAAATAGAACTAAGAGGAATAAAAGAAATTACAAAGTGGGAAATTCAAAGGATAGAGATATACAATGAAGAACAATGTAAATAGAACAAGCATAATACATTATAGGTAGCAAAGAAATTCAATACGGTCATTGAGCCCATGGGGGACCATCGTGGACAGAAAACGGATCCAGAATTTTTCTCGTTTAAGTAAGGTATTCTTATTGTTCAACTTGATTTCAACTTGTTCCAGTATCTGAAATTTAAGTTGTGCAACAGTGTGTCTATTCTCCAAAAAATGGGTAGCAACGGTAGATTTGAGATTCTGTGTCCGAATGTTGCTCTTGTGTTCTAAGATCCTCACACGGATCTTCCTCTCAGTGTGGCCAACATAACACTTGCCGCAAGGACATTTAAGAACATATATGACATTCATACTGTTACATGTAGCATTGACCTTGAGTTTAATGGGGTTACCTTTCATCGGGTGTTGATGGTATTACCAAGGATACAATTATTGCAATTACTGCAATTGAAGCAGGGTCTAAGGCCCGTGTAGACAGTATTCTTTTTAGTTCCACTAGGTTGGCTGAGAATTTCCTTAAGGTTCCTGCCTCTGGAAAATGCAAACATAGGCGGTTGGTCAAATAAACCCTTAAAATCAGGTTCAAGGGACAAGATGCTCCAATGTTTGCGAATGATTTGTTGGAAAAGGTGCGAAGTCTTAGAGTATTTCGATACCACGACCATCCGGTCAGTGGGAGTTTTGACCTTGGGTTGCAGGAGAAAAGATCTCGTACACTTCTCGCTCCTTTCGGCTGCCAAATCCAGAATAGGAGTAGGATATCCGCGTGCTCTAAGTCTTTCCAGAACAATCTTAATCTGTTTTTTGCATTCATCGTCATTCGACACAATTCTTTTTATCCTGAGAATTTGTGCATACGGTAAGTTGTTCTTCAATCCAACACGGTGAAAACTTTGGTAGTGCAAGGTAGAATTCCTGTCCGTGGGCTTACGGAAAACGGTAGTAGACCATTCTCCCAATTCTCTCATGATTTTAACGTCCAAGTAATGGACACATTGTTCACTATGATCCCATGTGAATTGTATCCGCTGGTTAAAGGTATTCCAGGTGGTCAAAAAGGTCAAGAGTGTTTCAGTAGTGCCTTCCCAAAGTAAAAAAATGTCATCAATATAACGCAGGTATAACCTGCCATGTTCCTGCCAGCTGTGATGGCTTAGAATGTGTTGTGACTCAAAGATCCTCATGTAGATGTTTGCGTAGCAAGGAGCAGCCGAATTTCCCATGGCTGTGCCATTTAGTTGTAAGAACCATTTGTCAAAGATCGTAAAATAACTGTGGTATAAAGTGAACATGGTAAGTTCCATCAAAAAGACTTTCAAATCTTGATCCAGATCCGATTGGGCCAAAACCTGCTCAATAGCTTCAATGCCTCCATCATGGGGGATGGAGGTGTACAAAGAACACACGTCCACAGTGCACATGATCAATTGGGTGTTTCTCAATTCATTCATGATGGAATCAATTTTTAGTAGAAAGTCTGTAGTATCCTTTACATGTGATGCTGTTGTAAGCACGATAGGTTGCAAATATTTATCCAAAAACTTGCCAACGTTTTGATGGATACTACCAATCGTCGACACAATGGGACGAAATGGCGGGTTGGTCGGATGTTTGTGCATTTTTGGTAGCATGTACAAGGTAGGAGCTCTCGGGTTCATGGGTGTCAAATATCTTCTTGTTCTGTCAGTGATAGTGCCGTTTTCAAATGCATTGGTGATAATCTTAATGAGATTGTCAGTGTATTCCCTGGTCGGGTCGCCAGGTAGGATGTCATAAGTATTAGAATCACTAATATGTGCTTGGACCTGCTGTTCATAAAAAGAGGTGTCCATGATGACCAGGGCACCACCTTTGTCAGCTTTTTGACACGTGATGTTAGGATTGTCCGCCAATTTTAGTAGGATATTTCTCTCTTTACGGGTGAGGTTCCCATGCCTCTCCGGTTGTGTGAAAGGTAATTTCAAAATGTCTTGTTTCACCAAGTTCTCAAAAGCATCGATAATTTTGTGGCTTTGGGGTGCCACAAAATTGCTGTGAGGTCGTAGTCCTCGAAGCATATCTTCTTCTTGAATGGTGATGGGGCTAATATTCTTAAAGTAGTGTTTCAATCGAATGTTACGTACCAACTTGAACGTACTCACTTCGAGTTCCAGTGTGTTGGTTCTAGTGGTTGGAACGAATGATAACCCCTTTTGTAAAGTGTTGATATCTTCGGTAGACAATGTGGTAGAGGAGATGTTAATCACCAAGTTATCCATTTTATTTACTTCCTCGTTTTCGTTTTTTTGCCCTTGGTTGTTGGAGGAGTTTTTTCTGTTTCCTCGGCGGGTTTTTCCCTTCCGGGATCTTTTTGTTGATCTGGTCCAGAATCTAAAAAATGAACCGCAGGTTCAGTTGAGGGCCCAGGCATCTGTGATTCGACATCAGTTCGAACAGTAGTCGGTCGTTGTCTTGATTCTTCTTCAGAAGAAGACGTTTCGTTAGCCGAGAATGGATTATAAGGTTTGTTAGGTCGTCGGCGGGCGTACACCTCTGCCCAGGTGCACACCTCGCCGAGCTTGTAATCGATTGTATCTCTTTTGAATTTTCTTAATTTACGTTCCTGTGTTTCCCGAGCATGCTTATCTAGTTGAATGTTCACATCCTCCAACATCTTTTTAAGTTCTTCTTCAGACACGGCATCGTCCAGCTCCTTTTTTACGCTAGTAATTTCATGGGAAAGTTCATCAAGTGTCTTTGATAATTTCTCAACAATCAGGAGAATAAGATCAAGGGAGCACTTATTTAAAATAGAGTACCAGTGTTCAACAAATTTCACGTTGTTTTTACACAATAAAGGTTTCAAGGGGACCCGTAGGCCACGGGGGATCCGTTGGACACGATGGTACCGAATGAGGGTACTGGCGTGTAATTTTTGATTACATTGTTTCTTCATTAAGTAGAGTAATTGTCGAAGGTTGCTCTCCACACTTCGAGTGTTACCAGGGGTGCTGATGTCGTCTTGTATCAACCCATATATCTTATCTGCATCCTCAATGGAATAAGCAAATGTACTGGCTTTTTGGTCGGTCATACCAGAGACCGAATCAAAATTCATCGTGGCTGCGTGCTGAGATCCATGGTCAGAAAATGTAGAATATCAGAAATGGAGAGGAGCTCGCACAGCAAAGTTAATCGAAAGAGGTAAAGGGTTTTGAAGATTTGTGGTGTGCTGCTGGGGGAACACTGTCTGGCCAGGCAGTGGAAAGTGATAAACGAAATGCAGCTCCCCCGCCTAGGGAGAGAACACCTCCGAGCACAACCCAAGTGGACCAAAGGTCTTATTCCATAATCACATGGTAGTCATCCAATGTTAATCCAAATATAGTTATCCAACTTTCAAAGTTTATTTAAACAAGAAAATGTCTTAATTTATCGACATGTAAAAATGATGTTATTCCACATCAGGTTCAAATGGTGATTCATATTTTAACACACATCCCGATGCATTTCGGGCGGAGCCCTTCGTCAGGGGATTACTCTACAAAAAAAGCAACAAAACCAAGCTATAATATAATGTCACGTCCAAAAGTACAAAAATTCATAATGCTACCGTATCATTCATTAAAAGATAAAATAAACATGCAAAACTGCGTGAACCAGTGATAGTCGACCTAAGTGCTAAAATAGTGCCTAAATCAGAAAAAAATCCACCAAAGTCAACATGCGTCGTGCACAGTATTTATAATGTTAACCATACGTCGTGCACAGTATTTATATATGTGATCAACAAGTAAAACCCGGAACATACCAAAAAAGTGAGAGGAGTATAAGCTGATTCACTCGTGTGTTCAAAATATAAGTGAAAGTGGTAAACGAAGACAAACCTACGTGTGCTAAAGTCCGGTTAACTCATACGGTGAAAGAACGGTGAAAACAGTAATGGAGTCCCCAGTAGGGTACTTACGTTAGTGCGCTAAATGTGTGGACCCCGCGGAGTTCCACAAGCAAGGATCAACCGCGGGGACGGAAACAAACCAAAATAAAGGCGAAGCCGGGTGTATCAACATAGAAAACGGACTAAGTCACCAAAGGTGAAAAGGTGCACATATATTCAAGCGCCATATTGAAACGATAAAAAATGATGATAAATGAGTGAACGCACAACAATAAAGCATGAAGAGGTAGAAAATAAAGAGAATAGCGAGGAGAAATAGAACTAAGAGGAATAAAAGAAATTACAAAGTGGGAAATTCAAAGGAAAGAGATATACAATGAAGAACAATGTAAATAGAACAAGCATAATACATTATAGGTAGCAAAGAAATTCAATACGGTCATTGAGCCCATGGGGGACCATCGTGGACAGAAAACGGATCCAGAATTTTTCTCGTTTAAGTAAGGTATTCTTATTGTTCAACTTGATTTCAACTTGTTCCAGTATCTGAAATTTAAGTTGTGCAACAGTGTGTCTATTCTCCAAAAAATGGGTAGCAACGGTAGATTTGAGATTCTGTGTCCGAATGTTGCTCTTGTGTTCTAAGATCCTCACACGGATCTTCCTCTCAGTGTGGCCAACATAACACTTGCCGCAAGGACATTTAAGAACATATATGACATTCATACTGTTACATGTAGCATTGACCTTGAGTTTAATGGGGTTACCTTTCATCGGGTGGTTGATGGTATTACCAAGGATACAATTATTGCAATTACTGCAATTGAAGCAGGGTCTAAGGCCCGTGTAGACAGTATTCTTTTTAGTTCCACTAGGTTGGCTGAGAATTTCCTTAAGGGTCCTGCCTCTGGAAAATGCAAACATAGGCGGTTGGTCAAATAAACCCTTAAAATCAGGTTCAAGGAACAAGATACTCCAATGTTTGCGAATGATTTGTTGGAAAAGGTGCGAAGTCTTAGAGTATTTCGATACCACGACCATCCGGTCAGTGGGAGTTTTGACCTTGGGTTGCAGGAGAAAAGATCTCGTACACTTCTCGCTCCTTTCGGCTGCCAAATCCAGAATAGGAGTAGGATATCCGCGTGCTCCAAGTCTTTCCAGAACAATCTTAATCTGTTTTTTGCATTCATCGTCATTCGACACAATTCTTTTTATCCTGAGAATTTGTGCATACGGTAAGTTGTTCTTCAATCCAACACGGTGAAAACTTTGGTAGTGTAAGGTAGAATTCCTGTCCGTGGGCTTACAGAAAACGGTAGTAGACCATTCTCCCAATTCTCTCATGATTTTAACGTCCATTTAATGGACACATTGTTCACTGGATCAAGATTTGAAAGTCTTTTTGATGGAACTTACCATGTTCACTTTATACCACAGTTATTTTACGATCTTTGACAAATGGTTCTTACAACTAAATGGCACAGCCATGGGAAATTCGGCTGCTCCTTGCTACGCAAACATCTACATGAGGATCTTTGAGTCACAACACATTCTAAGCCATCACAGCTGGCAGGAACATGGCAGGTTATACCTGCGTTATATTGATGACATTTTTTTACTTTGGGAAGGCACTACTGAAACACTCTTGACCTTTTTGACCACCTGGAATACCTTTAACCAGCGGATACAATTCACATGGGATCATAGTGAACAATGTGTCCATTACTTGGACGTTAAAATCATGAGAGAATTGGGAGAATGGTCTACTACCGTTTTCCGTAAGCCCACGGACAGGAATTCTACCTTGCACTACCAAAGTTTTCACCGTGTTGGATTGAAGAACAACTTACCGTATGCACAAATTCTCAGGATAAAAAGAATTGTGTCGAATGACGATGAATGCAAAAAACAGATTAAGATTGTTCTGGAAAGACTTAGAGCACGCGGATATCCTACTCCTATTCTGGATTTGGCAGCCGAAAGGAGCGAGAAGTGTACGAGATCTTTTCTCCTGCAACCCAAGGTCAAAACTCCCACTGACCGGATGGTCGTGGTATCGAAATACTCTAAGACTTCGCACCTTTTCCAACAAATCATTCGCAAACATTGGAGTATCTTGTCCCTTGAACCTGATTTTAAGGGTTTATTTGACCAACCGCCTATGTTTGCATTTTCCAGAGGCAGGAACCTTAAGGAAATTCTCAGCCAACCTAGTGGAACTAAAAAGAATACTGTCTACACGGGCCTTAGACCCTGCTTCAATTGCAGTAATTGCAATAATTGTATCCTTGGTAATACCATCAACCACCCGATGAAAGGTAACCCCATTAAACTCAAGGTCAATGCTACATGTAACAGTATGAATGTCATATATGTTCTTAAATGTCCTTGCGGCAAGTGTTATGTTGGCCACACTGAGAGGAAGATCCGTGTGAGGATCTTAGAACACAAGAGCAACATTCGGACACAGAATCTCAAATCTACCGTTGCTACCCATTTTTTGGAGAATAGACACACTGTTGCACAACTTAAATTTCAGATACTGGAACAAGTTGAAATCAAGTTGAACAATAAGAATACCTTACTTAAACGAGAAAACTTCTGGATCCGTTTTCTGTCCACGATGGTCCCCCATGGGCTCAATGACCGTATTGAATTTCTTTGCTACCTATAATGTATTATGCTTGTTCTATTTACATTGTTCTTCATTGTATATCTCTATCCTTTGAATTTCCCACTTTGTAATTTCTTTTATTCCTCTTAGTTCTATTTCTCCTCGCTATTCTCTTTATTTTCTACCTCTTCATGCTTTATTGTTGTGCGTTCACTCATTTATCATCATTTTTTATCGTTTCAATATGGCGCTTGAATATATGTGCACCTTTTCACCTTCGGTGACTTAGTCCGTTTTCTATGTTGATACACCCGGCTTCGCCTTTATTTTGGTTTGTTTCCGTCCCCGCGGTTGATCCTTGCTTGTGGAACTCCGCGGGGTCCACACATTTAGCGCACTAACGTAAGTACCCTACTGGGGACTCCATTACTGTTTTCACCGTTCTTTCACCGTATGAGTTAACCGGACTTTAGCACACGTAGGTTTGTCTTAGTTTACCGCTTTCACTTATATTTTGAACACACGAGTGAATCAGCTTATACTCCTCTCACTTTTTTGGTATGTTCCGGGTTTTACTTGTTGATCACATATATAAATACTGTGCACGACGTATGGTTAACATTATAAATACTGTGCACGACGCATGTTGACTTTGGTGGATTTTTTTCTGATTTAGGCACTATTTTAGCACTTAGGTCGACTATCACTGGTTCACGCAGTTTTGCATGTTTATTTTATCTTTTAATGAATGATACGGTAGCATTATGAATTTTTGTACTTTTGGACGTGACATTATATTATAGCTTGGTTTTGTTGCTTTTTTTGTAGAGTAATCCCCTGACGAAGGGCTCCGCCCGAAATGCATCGGGATGTGTGTTAAAATATGAATCACCATTTGAACCTGATGTGGAATAACATCATTTTTACAAGTCGATAAATTAAGACATTTTCTTGTTTAAATAAACTTTGAAAGTTGGATAACTATATTTGGATTAACATTGGATGACTACCATGTGATTATGGAATAAGACCTTTGGTCCACTTGGGTTGTGCTCGGAGGTGTTCTCTCCCTAGGCGGGGGAGCTGCATTTCGTTTATCACTTTCCACTGCCTGGCCAGACAGTGTTCCCCCAGCAGCACACCACAAATCTTCAAAACCCTTTACCTCTTTCGATTAACTTTGCTGTGCGAGCTCCTCTCCATTTCTGATATTCTACATTTTCTGACCACGGATCTCAGCACGCTGCCACGATGAATTTTGATTCGGTCTCTGGTATGACCGACCAAAAAGCCAGTACATTTGCTTATTCCATTGAGGATGCAGATAAGATATATGGGATGATACAAGACGACATCAGCACCCCTGGTAACACTCGAAGTGTGGAGAGCAACCTTCGACAATTACTCTACTTAATGAAGAAACAATGTAATCAAAAATTACACGCCAGTACCCTCATTCGGTACCATCGTGTCCAACGGATCCCCCGTGGCCTACGGGTCCCCTTGAAACCTTTATTGTGTAAAAACAACGTGAAATTTGTTGAACGCTGGTACTCTATTTTAAATAAGTGCTCCCTTGATCTTATTCTCCTGATTGTTGAGGAATTATCAAAGACACTTGATGAACTTTCCCATGAAATTACTAGCGTAAAAAAGGAGCTGGACGATGCCGTGTCTGAAGAAGAACTTAAAAAGATGTTGGAGGATGTGAACATTCAACTAGATAAGCATGCTCGGGAAACACAGGAACGTAAATTAAGAAAATTCAAAAGAGATACAATCGATTACAAGCTCGGCGAGGTGTACACCTGGGCAGAGGTGTACGCCCGCCGACGACCTAACAAACCTTATAATCCATTCTCGGCTAACGAAACGTCTTCTTCTGAAGAAGAATCAAGACAACGACCGACTACTGTTCGAACTGATGTCGAATCACAGATGCCTGGGCCCTCAACTGAACCTGCGGTTCATTTTTTAGATTCTGGACCAGATCAACAAAAAGATCCCGGAAGGGAAAAACCCGCCGAGGAAACAGAAAAAACTCCTCCAACAACCAAGGGCAAAAAAACGAAAACGAGGAAGTAAATAAAATGGATAACTTGGTGATTAACATCTCCTCTACCACATTGTCTACCGAAGATATCAACACTTTACAAAAGGGGTTATCATTCGTTCCAACCACTAGAACCAACACACTGGAACTCGAAGTGAGTACGTTCAAGTTGGTACGTAACATTCGATTGAAACACTACTTTAAGAATATTAGCCCCATCACCATTCAAGAAGAAGATATGCTTCGAGGACTACGACCTCACAGCAATTTTGTGGCACCCCAAAGCCACAAAATTATCGATGCTTTTGAGAACTTGGTGAAACAAGACATTTTGAAATTACCTTTCACACAACCGGAGAGGCATGGGAACCTCACCCGTAAAGAGAGAAATATCCTACTAAAATTGGCGGACAATCCTAACATCACGTGTCAAAAAGCTGACAAAGGTGGTGCCCTGGTCATCATGGACACCTCTTTTTATGAACAGCAGGTCCAAGCACATATTAGTGATTCTAATACTTATGACATCCTACCTGGCGACCCGACCAGGGAATACACTGACAATCTCATTAAGATTATCACCAATGCATTTGAAAACGGCACTATCACTGACAGAACAAGAAGATATTTGACACCCATGAACCCGAGAGCTCCTACCTTGTACATGCTACCAAAAATGCACAAACATCCGACCAACCCGCCATTTCGTCCCATTGTGTCGACGATTGGTAGTATCCATCAAAACGTTGGCAAGTTTTTGGATAAATATTTGCAACCTATCGTGCTTACAACAGCATCACATGTAAAGGATACTACAGACTTTCTACTAAAAATTGATTCCATCATGAATGAATTGAGAAACACCCAATTGATCATGTGCACTGTGGACGTGTGTTCTTTGTACACCTCCATCCCCCATGATGGAGGCATTGAAGCTATTGAGCAGGTTTTGGCCCAATCGGATCTGGATCAAGATTTGAAAGTCTTTTTGATGGAACTTACCATGTTCACTTTATACCACAGTTATTTTACGATCTTTGACAAATGGTTCTTACAACTAAATGGCACAGCCATGGGAAATTCGGCTGCTCCTTGCTACGCAAACATCTACATGAGGATCTTTGAGTCACAACACATTCTAAGCCATCACAGCTGGCAGGAACATGGCAGGTTATACCTGCGTTATATTGATGACATTTTTTTACTTTGGGAAGGCACTACTGAAACACTCTTGACCTTTTTGACCACCTGGAATACCTTTAACCAGCGGATACAATTCACATGGGATCATAGTGAACAATGTCTCCATTACTTGGACGTTAAAATCATGAGAGAATTGGGAGAATGGTCTACTACCGTTTTCCGTAAGCCCACGGACAGGAATTCTACCTTACACTACCAAAGTTTTCACCGTGTTGGATTGAAGAACAACTTACCGTATGCACAAATTCTCAGGATAAAAAGAATTGTGTCGAATGACGATGAATGCAAAAAACAGATTAAGATTGTTCTGGAAAGACTTAGAGCACGCGGATATCCTACTCCTATTCTGGATTTGGCAGCCGAAAGGAGCGAGAAGTGTACGAGATCTTTTCTCCTGCAACCCAAGGTCAAAACTCCCACTGACCGGATGGTCGTGGTATCGAAATACTCTAAGACTTCGCACCTTTTCCAACAAATCATTCGCAAACATTGGAGTATCTTGTCCCTTGAACCTGATTTTAAGGGTTTATTTGACCAACCGCCTATGTTTGCATTTTCCAGAGGCAGGAACCTTAAGGAAATTCTCAGCCAACCTAGTGGAACTAAAAAGAATACTGTCTACACGGGCCTTAGACCCTGCTTCAATTGCAGTAATTGCAATAATTGTATCCTTGGTAATACCATCAACCACCCGATGAAAGGTAACCCCATTAAACTCAAGGTCAATGCTACATGTAACAGTATGAATGTCATATATGTTCTTAAATGTCCTTGCGGCAAGTGTTATGTTGGCCACACTGAGAGGAAGATCCGTGTGAGGATCTTAGAACACAAGAGCAACATTCGGACACAGAATCTCAAATCTACCGTTGCTACCCATTTTTTGGAGATTAGACACACTGTTGCACAACTTAAATTTCAGATACTGGAACAAGTTGAAATCAAGTTGAACAATAAGAATACCTTACTTAAACGAGAAAACTTCTGGATCCGTTTTCTGTCCACGATGGTCCCCCATGGGCTCAATGACCGTATTGAATTTCTTTGCTACCTATAATGTATTATGCTTGTTCTATTTACATTGTTCTTCATTGTATATCTCTATCCTTTGAATTTCCCACTTTGTAATTTCTTTTATTCCTCTTAGTTCTATTTCTCCTCGCTATTCTCTTTATTTTCTACCTCTTCATGCTTTATTGTTGTGCGTTCACTCATTTATCATCATTTTTTATCGTTTCAATATGGCGCTTGAATATATGTGCACCTTTTCACCTTCGGTGACTTAGTCCGTTTTCTATGTTGATACACCCGGCTTCGCCTTTATTTTGGTTTGTTTCCGTCCCCGCGGTTGATCCTTGCTTGTGGAACTCCGCGGGGTCCACACATTTAGCGCACTAACGTAAGTACCCTACTGGGGACTCCATTACTGTTTTCACCGTTCTTTCACCGTATGAGTTAACCGGACTTTAGCACACGTAGGTTTGTCTTCGTTTACCGCTTTCACTTATATTTTGAACACACAAGTGAATCAGCTTATACTCCTCTCACTTTTTTGGTATGTTCCGGGTTTTACTTGTTGATCACATATATAAATACTGTGCACGACGTATGGTTAACATTATAAATACTGTGCACGACGCATGTTGACTTTGGTGGATTTTTTTCTGATTTAGGCACTATTTTAGCACTTAGGTCGACTATCACTGGTTCACGCAGTTTTGCATGTTTATTTTATCTTTTAATGAATGATACGGTAGCATTATGAATTTTTGTACTTTTGGACGTGACATTATATTATAGCTTGGTTTTGTTGCTTTTTTTGTAGAGTAATCCCCTGACGAAGGGCTCCGCCCGAAATGCATCGGGATGTGTGTTAAAATACGAATCACCATTTGAACCTGATGTGGAATAACATCATTTTTACATGTCGATAAATTAAGACATTTTCTTGTTTAAATAAACTTTGAAAGTTGGATAACTATATTTGGATTAACATTGGATGACTACCATGTGATTATGGAATAAGACCTTTGGTCCACTTGGGTTGTGCTCGGAGGTGTTCTCTCCCTAGGCGGGGGAGCTGCATTTCGTTTATCACTTTCCACTGCCTGGCCAGACAGTGTTCCCCCAGCAGCACACCACAAATCTTCAAAACCCTTTACCTCTTTCGATTAACTTTGCTGTGCGAGCTCCTCTCCATTTCTGGTATCAAGAGCAATGACATTGTGCAGGGCCAGTAAGTCACCAGCATTCGTCTCAGTGTGGGGATAATGTTTGCTCACATCACAGCTATCATCATCTTCATGGTACACAATGTTCGGCATCAGAATGGGGTCTGAATCGGAGGCGAACTACAACCAGCCAATGTACTAATCACGAGCGTCCGCTATGAGCGAGTGGTGATGGAATCTTTGTTATCCCAATCACCTCTTATTATTATTATTATTATTGGGCATTTGTAAAGCGCCTGGTGACGCCACTGGCGTGTCCCCGCGCTGTGGTAAGTGAGTGGTCGCCCCCCCCCTCTCACTGAAGGCTACCTGCTGAAAAGGTGAGTTTTAAGCTTTTTCCTAAACAGGATTTCCGATGGTTCAAGTCCCAGTTCTGGGGGAAGGACATTCCAACATCTGGGGGCAAGATGTCTGAAAGATCTTCCTCCCATACGTGCCTTCCTTACTCTGGGTACCCTTAGTAGTCCAGTCTGAGAGGACCGTAGGTTGCGAGTGGGCTCGTAATGGGTCACCAGACTCTGAAGCGGTTCAGGGGCTTTACCGCTCAGAATGCGGTGGCATGTGGAGAGGGCCTTGAACTCAACCCTCTTCTCCACAGGAAGCCAATGGAGGGCTTGAAGAGCAGGTTTGGAGGGTGACCTCCTGGGGAATCTGAGCACCAGCCGCGCCGCGGCATTTTGAAGCACTTGGAGGCGGCCCATGACCTTGCTCGTGGCCCCCAGATACAGAAGGTTCCCATAATCAAGTCGCGAGGTGACTAGGGCGTGCACCAGCGTCCTTCGAGCAGAAATGGGAAGCAGGTCTAAGACTTTCCTTAGGGCTCTTAGGACACCGAAACATACCCCCGTCACCCGGCTGATCTGGGGACCAAAGGCAAGGTCTTTATCCAGCCACACGCCAAGGTTCCTGGCCTCTTGGCAAGGAACGGGGACCTCACCCAAGCAGGGTGGCCACCACGCCGACGACCAAGCAGAGGGCCCACCCCCCACCACGAGCACCTCAGTCTTGCTACCGTTCAACTTTAGACAGTTTGCGGACATCCAGGCTGCAAGATCTTGCATGCAGTTCCTGAAGATGTCCGCTGCAAGACCGGGTGCACGCGATAGGGAGACAACCAACTGCGTGTCGTCGGCGTAGGACACCAGGCGAAGGCCGTGTCCCTCCACGATGGCCGCTAGGGGGGAGACGTAGATATTAAATAGGGTTGGGCTCAGGGACGAGCCCTGAGGCACGCCCTGGCCCAACTCAATCTCCCTCGAATAGCATTCACCCAGCCTGACCTGGAAACACCTGTCAGACAGGAAGGACCTGATCCAGCCAAGCGCAGCGCCTGTAACCCCACCTTCATTCAGACACTGTAGCAAGGTGGAATGTGCTACAGTGTCGAATGCTGCGCTTAGATCGAGCAAGATCAAAGCCATGGTCTGGCCCTCGTCCACACCCTGTCGTAGTGCTTCAACCGCCACAAGAAGTGCCGATTCCGTCGAGTGACGGGGGCGGAAGCCAAATTGCGAGTCGTGGAGTAGCGAAGCCTCCTCCACGAACTGCATGAGTTGTATGTTGGCTATTTTTTCCGCCACTTTGGCCATATAGGGCAGGAGGGAGATGGGGCGGAGGTTGTCAAATTTTTCAAAGTTCACATTGGCTTTTTTTTGCAGGGGGAGTACGATTGCTTGCTTCCAAGCTTTGGGGACACTCTGGGATTTGAAGGAGGTATCTATTAGGTGGCGGACATAGGGTTCGAGTACTTGCAGGCTGCCCTTAAGTCGACTGGGAGTCGTCGGGTCTCTAGGGGAGCCAGATTTTATCGACCCGCAAATACGGATTAGGTCTTCAGTTGGAGGGGTGGCAAAGGAGGTAAGCTGTCGTTCTCCTTTGGTTTTAGTACCCTCCCCAAGTGGAAGACTGTTATTTGCCCGCTGAGGAAAGGAGTTGTAGATGTTACTAACCTTGTTAGCAAAGAACTCTGCAATACGGTCGCAGCCCTCCGTAGTGCATAGTTTCGCGGGCCACACAGCGGGCTTCCCTACTGCAATGGATTTATAGATTGAGAAGAGTTCCTTGGTGGATTGTTCAGCTTCTTCAATCTTAGTGCAGAAGTACAGTGATTTGCCCTTTCGTAACAGCTTATGGTAGTTACGCCTGCAGTCTATGTACTCTGCTTTGGCGGGGGTGGAGTAGGCAATCCTCCATTGCCTTTCGGCCCGTTTGCATGCAGCTTTAGCCACCCTCATGTCCTCATTGAACCAGGGAGCAGATCTCTGAGCTCGACCCCCCGTTTTGGCCGCACCAAGTGGGGCCACCAGGTCCAGGGCCTCCGTGATACGTTGGTCTAGGTTGGAATTAATATCTTCCACGCCCACACCACCGGGATGACCTTTCGCAGTTAGTGCCTGATTGAATCGAGCTTGGGAGAACGCCGCCCATCTCCGCCTAGGATGTTTGTCGGCAGGAGGGTTGGTCAGACAAGGTCCCTGGGTCCCAATGGTGAATGGAATAAGATGGTGATCAGACCATGGGATGGGGACTGGGGTCTGAGCTTCCACTTGATTCCAATTTGCGAAAACCGGATCAAGGAGGTGGCCCATTTTGTGGGTAGGGTGTTGTACCTTCTGTTCAAACTGCAAGCTTGCCATTGTAAGACAAAGATAATTTGCTACCTTGTCCGTAGGGGTGTCTAGGTGTAAGTTTAGATCCCCCAGGACTAGGTATTTGTCCGTACTTAATGCAGCTTCAGTCACGTCCTCCACTAGCTTCTCAATAAAGGCTGTAGAAGGGCCAGGCGGGCGGTAAATCAAAAGGCCTTTTAAGGTGGAGTTGCCATTTATCGTGATAGAGAAGGCACCAGCTTCACTACCCTCGATATTCGTACGTACAAGCTGGCATTGGTAGTCCTGTTTAGCCACTATGGCTATGCCCCCCCCCTCTCCCTTTGATTCTATCTAATCTTTGTAGACAGTAGCCCTCCGGGATGGCTTCAATGATTTCCGGCATGGAATCTTGATCTAACCATGTTTCCGTAAGGAAAAGTAGATCCCATTGCTTCCCGCTAAGGAGGTCATAGATATCGAGGCAATGCTTCCGTAGGGAGCGTACGTTCAGCAGGCCACATATCAGGGAGTGTCGGGCACTGGTTTTAGCTTCCCCTGTATAAAAGGCGAAACTGCAGTAGTTGCAGCCCACGTCATTACCTGCCTCCATGCTGTGTGAGCAGGGACCCAAATGCTCATGGCAGAGGAGAAGGAGATCCTCTCGACTCCAGCTGATATGAACTGTAGGAGGGGCAGGGGGTCTGGCCCTGGGCCGCAGTCGGCCGCGGACGGGCGCAGACGGGCTTAACTCAGGCGCAACTCCGGCGCGCCTTCGTCGCGCCCGCTGCGCTCGTCCGCTGCGCTGCCTGCAACACATCCGCCTTATATCCCCCCCAGCGTCCCAACAGCTAGAGCGCTGCAGGTAACTTCCGGTAGTGTCTGGCTCGGACCCTCCACGCCCTCTGCTCGAACGGTGCTAGTCACCGGCGTCAGAACGAGGCGGGAGGGAGGGGCGAGTCCAGCACTCCGTTGCTAGGTGGCGGTAGTTGTTGTCAGCTTAAAGGAGCTCTGCCGAGCAGACTGCAGATAGCGGAGCAAACACGCAGTGCAAGAGGCTTGCACGCGCTGGCTCACCGCAGTGCCAGGTGAGGAGAAATAAAGTTTTTAAGTCTCAAAGTCCGATCCATATCTGGGTGCAAACCACAGTGCATGGACAGACTACAAGTGGGAAAAAAGAGAAGACAGTGGACAAGGTTGTCTCTCACACCTGGTAAACACTGTAATGAGTAAGTCAGCAGTATGAGAAGTTACAAATAAGACACAGTATAGTTTCATATATGCAGGCTGGTTCATAGCCACAAGAAAATCAGATATATTCATACTAAAATGCAGTTTACAGGTTTCTAGATGGAATCGATTGTCCTAAACCCTGGGAATAACTAGATAATATACTAGTTCATAAAGGTGACCCCAAAATATGTTTTAAGGCTTGGGAACGAGGGACAGTACACCAAACTACGCAAAGAAAAACCCACTAGCCTATTTAATTCACAAAGAATAAATCTTCGATGATTAATAACCCGCCATTACCACAAATTGTTTTTTATTGCATTGTCTTTAACTATGCATAAAGAATTTATATTAATGACAAAAGATTCCATTAATTCTGTACATCTGGGGGGCGTGGCTTGGCGCCCGAGTGAGGCTCTGCCGCAGACCCGGGAGACTCGTCCTTTAACTTCCCTGGTTTCTTCTTTGGAGACTACGGCTAGCCGTTGGAACGTTCCTGCGATGCCCTGAAACCCCGGCGGCATTTTTCACTGCAACGGTGACGACAGAAATTGCCGTTCTTCTCCTGAGGACGCTCTGCTGTTTGCGGCCGCCATTTTGCGCGACTTGACGCGGTGCGCTCCTCCTGTGAGGACAAGCGCGTCTCTGCCTTCCTTTCCTCACCGGTGGTTACATGGAACTTGGCCAACCTCCGCCGCTCCCGTGATGAATAATACCCGCTGCAGCATCATAATGGAGACGCCTTGTAAGTGAGTGCACCGTTTTCAGCTTACTGCGTTCCAGTGCAGCCGCCATTTTGTGCAACTTGGTGCTCTGTGCTTTCCATGCCGATATGCTTTCTGCAACTCTTCGTAGGCCTTCATAGTGCCACATACAGCGCTCCATCTTGCGAGAACTATTAACTCACTGCCATTATTTTGAAGTACTATGGAGGCGGCAGATTGCTTGTCGTCTCTTCATTGATCTGCGCATTCTCATAATAGTGGCTTCAGAACTCCAAGGATTTTCTTCTTCACCTGGCGTTTTTCCTACACCGCCTCTCATCTAGATGGCTACTGTGTTTGCTTATTCACCATTTGCTTGCAGGCTTAATATTTTCAATGATCTTATCTGCTCCTGCTTGTTTCTTTCACACCTTTAATGGTTGCCCAATGCATTTACACTGGAAGCCTTGCCAATGTGCTTTCTCTTTCGTTGGTTCAGCTGTCTTCCTTGTGTAACCTATGCTAGGTTTACCAGCTCTCCCTGCACGCATCTTTGACCTGGCGACTTCCTTACTTCATCAGTTTTACTCGATAACCTCTATGTTTATTCCCTTTACTCTTTTCGCCACTAAATGTGCCTCCCCCTTTTTTTTTTCTTTTTTTTCACTCTCCCGCACTTGCTGGTGACTCTAACTTTCTCCTCATGCTGTGACGATACGCGCTATACACGTTCTTCTCCAGCTGCTTTTTATGGGGCGACTTAAATCTATGTCGCGCCTACCTTCCAAAGCGCCTACAAAGGTCGCTTTTGTGAAAAACTCGAAAGTTTTATTAGAAGATTCTCTTGCCTTGTCTGGCTCGGAGGCAGCCATGGATTCTTCTCAACCAGCATCAGGGAAAAATACCATGAAAAGACTAAAAAAAGATCCACCTTCACCAGCTAAGCAGTCAACACCCGTTTCTATGGAACTTTTGCTGGAAGAGATACGCTCATTTTGTCCTTTTCTTGAGGAGATCCGAACACTTCGCCCTTTCATGGAGGAAACAAACGCTAAACTTTAAGTTCTAACAGACAATTGGTCACAAATTGAGACATGAGTTTCCTCGGTTGAGCATTCTGTCGTATCTTTTCAGGTACTCAAACCACAGTATCGCATTTGTCCTCACAGATGGGCGCACTTCAGAAGCAGGTGGAGGAGTTAGAAAACAGAGGCAGGCGGAATTGTCATGCCTCAAGCCCCCTCCCGTCACGCTGTCCCTTTAAATTTGCACTATTTAAGATTCCTTGACCCAGGGAGCGACGCTTCACGTTCTTGCGTCTAGCTCCGTTGGGTCCGGTTCCGTCTTGACTACCTTTGCCTGACTTCCGTTCCTGTGACCTGTTTTCTATCTCCCCGAGAGAGTTGCCCGGCTCCGTGGTTCCTATGCGAGCCGGCGCTGTCTTCCTCTCTCTGTTCGTTGCAAGCGTTTGGTATCTGCGCTTGTTCATCTATTAACGGATTGTTTTACTTTTCTTTTTGAGATACCTCCCCATTCCTTTGGTGTCCCGCCCGGCGGCCGGGTTTGTCTCCGCCTTCCGGTGGGATTCCGCTTCTTTCATTTACCCTCTGTGTTGCTCCGCTTGTCAGCCGGGCTTGCTCTCCGCTGTCGGCCGGGTTTTACCCGGTGTACTACAGTTAGTTAGTTAGTGTTCTCCACTTCTTTTATTGTGATCCCTGCCCGTCCCTACTCCCTGGATTTCCTTGGGGTTTATTAATACCTGTGGAGTTCCACGTATTTGGACTTGGATTCTTGCGTGGACCTGTGTGGATTGGGCTACAGCTACACGTCTCAGAATCACGGTAACAGCGCATTATTGCGCTGCACATATATTGGTATAGTAGAGAATGTATTGTGGTGTTTGAATACCTGTTTTGTTTTTGTAGATGTTTCTACAGTTACCAAGAGTATTGGCAACCGAGTTATTGCATTCTCTCAAACCATTGGGGGTGCTTCTTGGACGTTAAAACAGAGACCACAGTGAGCAGTATATTTAGTCACTTGTATTACCAGAAATGTAGAAAAAACACTATACTTATGTATGTTCTGCCCTCTTCACTACAGCTCCAGATAAATCCCCTACAAGAGGTTCGTCCATATCCATTCAGGGACATTAACACATATAATTCTAGGTATGAAAGGTTTTTATGTATAGATGTGATATTGATTGTCATATTCAGACTCAAGAAATTACTTCCTTTGTATTGCAGTCTACTTGTTGCCAAGCACTCAAGAAGGTTGTTGAAACATCTAGTCTGAAGACCCTCATCACACAGTTGTTACCCCCAACCTTTCCTTGTTTTGTCTCCCTGTTTTCCCCTGTTGCGCCTCTCGTGCTCTAGTGTTCGATAGAGTCGGAAGGCTGCAGGGGAAGGCTGTGGATTATTCTTCGGATTCCTGACGCTCCTGCAGAATCATCTTGTATCCTTTACAGGAATAACCTTCGCATTTACGGCTTAGTGGAAGGTCTTGAAGGCTTGGACCCGCCTGCTTTCTTCAAAACTTTTCTCCCCAAGTTGCTCCATCTACCAGAAGGAACGTCTCTCAACATTCAGCGTGCTCATCACCTAGGCCGTCTACCGACGTCCATGTCTCTTCACAACGACCAAGAGGCATCATTATCTACTTCCTTGAGTACACTGATCTCCTGAAGGTTTTGGCAGCTGCTAAAGCTATCCCCAAATTGGCATGGTCTGGATCTCCTTTGTTCTTCGCTCAGGATTATGCCAAAGCAACTGCAAATCGTAGAAAGGCTTTCCTGGATATGAGAGAGGTCCTCCGCTCCATGGGTGCTCGTTATGGATTGTATCATCCTTGTCTGTTTAAAGTCGCCTACAACAACAAGACGACTACTTACGAAGATCCAGTGAGACTGCAAAGTTTCATTAACGCACATCAGACATCTGCCATGGATGCCTCTAGACCTTCATCCTCTAGTCCTGGCTGATTTGTAGTTATGTCTACCTTTATCTTTTTCTCTTGTTTTGTCGTCAAGGTCACTCCTTTTTCGCGTTTTTCACTTGTTTGATGGTTTTCCCTCTTACGATGTATTCTTGATGTTTGTTTCATGGTCTTTTTATTGAATAATGTTTTGTAATTCGTTATTGTTTTTCCCCTTCTTTGTCTCCGCAGGAACCCTTCTTTGTCTGACGATGTCTTCCCGGGTCCCTGCCCAGCTGACCTCAGTTGTGTTGCCTTACCTACATGGCCCCTTCCCCCCTCGACTTCTTCTCGTCTTCCTCTTTTGTAGGTATGTTTCCCTCTTGTTTTCTGTACTTTCTTTGTTTCTCGTTCTTGTCTTCTTCCCTTTCCCCTATGTCTCGATTTCCTTATTTGTATAATGATGATGATTTTCTTTTTTCAGGTTGTATTTCCTCTTCTCTCATTTTTGCTGATTTTTTTTCTCCTCTTTCTTATCTACTCTTCTACATTGCTTTTCTTTCTTCTACTTCTTACTTCTTAATCTTGGGTCTTTTTTTTCCTATTGGTGCATATGTTTTCATTGCACATTGCTCTCTTCTTGTTCAACTCACTTTCTTCTTTCTTCTCGTACTTTCAATCACTTATTTCTTCTCTCTTGATTTCATCACTTTTATTGAATTCGTTTTGGATTTCTTATTTAACAAATTTGTTGCTCTACTGTATAAACTATGTCTTTGAAAATACTCTCCTGGAATGTTAAGGGTATTAATTCTCCAATTAAACGACAGCGCATTTTGTCTCACCTAGCTAAACTAAATATTGATATTGCATTCCTTCAAGAAACTCACATTTCTGACACAGAATCTGAAAAGCTTAAGAGAGGTTGGGTGGGCGAAGTCTTCTATTCACAAGGTGATGGCAAGCGCAATGGTGTTGCTATTTTATGTCGCAGGTCGCTCCCCTTCACAGTTATTTCCCAAGATTCAGATACTAATGGTAGATGGACGCATGTTAGACTGTCGCTTAGAGGTGTTCCAATCTCTCTTCTTAATGTTTATGGGCCCACAAACGGTGAACCCCTTTTTTTGGCTGAGTTTTCTCCACGCATTACCCAATTCATGGATGATAATTTCATCCTTGCGGGAGACTGTAATCACCCTCTTGATCCTTTTTTGGATAGGAAATCTGATGCCACTTATATTCCCACAAAGCCACATAAACTCTTTACTCAAGCTATTTCACAACATAAACGTATCGATTCCTGGCATTTATGTAACCCGACTTTGCAAGAGTTCAAATTTTACTCTCCCCATCACCGTTCCCAATCGCGACTTGACTATATTTTTGTTTCCCATGATCTAGCTCAAACGCTCACTGCAGCGGAAATTGGTCCAATATTGCTCTCCAATCACGCCCCTGTAGTACTTAGCCTTGAGGTTCTCCCTAAAATTGATGGTCCTAAAAGGTGGCGTTTTAACAATACCCTTCTTCTAGATCCCAAGTTTTCCAATTCCTTCTCTATCTTTTTTGATGAATTTTTCCTTTTTAATGATGTCCCACCCGTCTCAAAACATAATCTCTGGGATGCTTTCATAATGCTGCACGCGACTTCATTATTAATTTTGTCGCTAAGAAACGCAGAAATGCTCGCCAATTTACTAAAACCCTCCTTCATGACATTAAGAGATTGGAACACGCCTATTTCACTTCACACTCCTCAGATAGTCTGACAACTCTGGTCGCTGCTAAGATTAAATTTAATGAAAAGTCTACTGAAGATGCTTCTTTATATTTGCTTAAGTCAAGTGCCAAATTCTATGGTGGTAGGAATAAAGCTGGGAAGATTCTTGCTAATTACTTAAAAGTCAAGCACAATAAAGTGAACATTGAATCGGTCTATGACACTAATGCACACCTACACCATAAGGACGCTGATATTCTTGCTACTTTTTCCCATTTCTATGAGATCTTCTATACCTCTGACACCCAATCTTCTCCTCAGTCTCTTGCTCACTTCTTTTCCACCATTCAAACTCTTACACCTTCCCCTCTTGACCTCTCCTCCTTAGAATCTGACATCTCACAGAAAGAATTGCTTATTGCCCTCCAACGTCTTAAACTCAACAAGGCTCCTGGCCCGGATGGTTTTACTGTTGAGTTTTATCTTCACTTTTCCAAACTACTGATTCCAAAACTTCACTCCCTTCTCCACTCTTTTGCTGAATTAGGTTCTTCCTCTGGCACTTTTTCGGACGCACACATTTGTTTAATACCCAAACCCGGGAAAGATGTCCAATATTGCAAAAATTATAGACCTATCTCCCCAGTTAATATTGACTATAAAATCTTTGCCAAATCATTAGCGATTAGATCATTTGCTTCCTGACCTTCTAGGTGATGAACAATCAGACTTTGTTAAAGGTTGTTACATTACTGATAATACCAGACTCTTATTTAACATCTTAACAAAATCCTCCATCTCCAACATCGTCTCGCAGCGATAGCCTTAGACGCTGAAAAAGGGTTTGATAGGGTTGAGTGGCCTTACCTCTTCCATACCCTTAGATGGTTTGGGTTTGGCCCTAAATTCATTTCCCTAATTTCACTATTATATTCTCGCCCACGTGCTGCAGTTTATGCCAATGGCCACATTTCTCCTTATTTTGACCTTGGTAGAGGTGTTCGCCAAGGATGTCCTCTCTCACCTTTTCTTTTTAACTTGGCTCTAGAACCCTTTCTGTCCAGACTACGCCAAAATCCTAATATCCACGGCTTTCAGACTAGGGATCTTTCCATAAAACACGCTGCTTATGCTGACGACATCTTACTTTTCATCTCGAACCCTGCGGTTTCCGTCCCCGCTTTTTTGGAGGAAGTACAGATCTATTCCTCAATTTCTGGTTATAAACTTAACCATGATAAATGCAAAATCTTGCCCTTGACAAAATTCACCTTTAAGCCTGATTTTAGCACCTCCAATTTCACCTGGAGCTCTCCCCATATTAAGTATTTAGGACTGCATATTACCCCTTCCATCCCTGATACTGTTTCCCTTTGTCTTACTAAATGTATCCAGAAACTAGCCGACCTTACGGCTAAGTGGCACCCTCTCTACTTGCCTTGGTGGGGCCGCTTAGATACTATCAAAATGATGCTTTCCCCTATTGTTCTTTATACCCTTTCCAATATTCCTATCTCTATTCCAGCTAAGTTTTAAAAAAAATTAATTCAGTTTTATCTTCCTTTTTATGGCATAATAATAAACCCAGAATGTCTCTTGCTAAACTCATTCGTCCCGCTTCTGAAGGCGGTGTCAATTTTCCGGATTTCCTAGCCTACCATAAGGCTTTTTTGTTGCGCCAATCTTCCTTTTGGCTACAAGATCCTGATTCCCCCTGCCCTTTGTGGACTAAGGTTGAGCGCCTTTTCCTTTCCCCTTTTACCTTTGCTGAGTGTATTTCCTTTTCGCGCAAGCCCTCTTCAGTTCTTACTCCTATACATAAATTCACTTTTAAACTCCTCTTATCCTCCAATCCTCCTCTTCCTGTATGTGTTGCTGACTTCCTTTCCTCCACTATTTGGCATAATAAATACCTTTTACTCCGGGGTAAGCCTATTTTCTGGAAATCTTGGAGAACCAAAGGTTTGCTTTGGATATCGCAGTTATTATCCCAATCCACCTTCTTGCCCTTCCACACCCTCTGTTCCACTTTTGACTTATCCCTCTCTTTTGCTCCCAAATACCTCCTCCTTAAAGCGTCAGTCATGGAAACTTACAACAAACTTTCCAAGTCTATCCCTTCATCTATCTCACCTGATCCTATCACTCAACTTCATTCTACTTTACAAACCCTTCCTAAAGCCTCTGTCATCTACAAACACCTTCATGCACATACACTTCCCAGATCTAAATCCAAGGTGGAAGAGCATTGGGAGAATGATTTTTCCATATCATGGCCAATTTCACTTTGGGACAAGATTTGGATAAAGATTCGTAAAACTTCTAGGGCTGCATCTTTAACGCAATCTATATTTTTTATTTATAATCGTTTGTTACACACTCCTGCTACCCTTCACAAACGTTTCCCTACCACATCAGATACATGTTGGTCTTGCTCTTCACCTAATGCCACTTTATTTCACATGTTGTTCCTTTGCAAGAAGGTACGCGCCTTCTGGTTACAAGTCTGGGCACAAATTAATGTTATTTTTTCCACTAGTATTCCATTTTCCACTATCCAGATCTTTTTGGGTAGTCTTTCTCCCTGTTGGAACCAGACTGATCTTAATGTTCGCATTGCTGATTTATTATTGGCTGTTGCATTTCAACAAATTACTATTAATTGGAAGTCTGCATCCACTATTACTTTCAAAGCATAGTGGTATAATGTTTGTCACAATCATAGACTTGATACTGCTTTTGTTTTTTCTGCCCAGTTGGCAGCTAAGCGTGCTGATTTATGACTTCCTGTATTGTTGTGTTTAGATAGTTGTACAACTCGCTCCTTTCGTCCACGTCCTGCTCAGCAGGAGGTTTCTAAACCCCCTTGATACCCTTTTCTTTCCTCATGTTCTGCTAAAATGTTTAATTGCATAAGTTATATTTGCATTTGTTTTTATTGTATATTTACTGTACCCTTTCTTTCTACTTCTTGATACCCATGATTAGTTTATTATGTTTCGAATTGCTCATTTCTCTTTGCATTGTTCTTTTGATTATCATTCTTGTGATTTCCCTTCCCTTCCCATCCCCTTATTGTTTTCCCTCATAACTCTTCACTTATTTTTTGTATTATTACCTTGCATTACTATTAATAAACCTATTCTGAACTAAAAGAAAATTAAAACAATTCTGTACATCTACTGTAATTGCTTTAAAGACTCAATATTTCAACATCTCAATCATCATCAATTACAGTATGTAAAACAAAACAAAATGTAACAAGAGCTGCCTGATTATGGATGGAGGGCTATTGTTAAAAACGAGGATGGCATTTTGAAGGAGATACATTTCGTGCTGCCTCCTATGTGATTATTATTACCACTGTGTACCTTTGATGTGGAAGCTGGAAAGGAAATGGATGGACAACGATGTGTGTTCTATGAGTGTTTGATATGGTGATTTGAATATACGAGGTCACATTAGCCTCTATAAAGAGGGGTTCTGTATTTCTGTGTATAAAGTTTGAAACAATGCGCTGCTGATGATGTACAGGAATCACAGTGCTTGATAACCTAACAACCCCTATACATCTCCTCATTTGAAAAATTATATTGAAAGACTGGTCCTGAAGAAGGTAGTTTTGCGTTATTAATGTCACTGAAACATGCGTAGACTGATTGTTGAGCCCCCTGGCTAAAGACACAGTAATGGAAAATTGAAGAGGGGTCTCCTCTCTGTGCCACTAAGAAGATAATGGGGTTGGGGGAAGGGAGGAGCAAAAGTGGGTTGAGGATGTGTAACTGTGTATGTCTGGTGTGAATGGCGGAATGATTTGGGTTTTGTTTTTTACCTACTGAAAATGATGGAACTGAGATGATGAAATATTATGCTTTCAATGGCTGGATTTACAGAGTCTATTGAATCTTTTATGTCATGAATATGAAATATTTATTTATAATTAAACAGAAGGCAATAAATGTTTTTATTATTATTAACGGTGGGTTGTTAATCATTGAAGATTTAATTATTTGTAAATTAAATAGGCTAGCTGGTTCTTGTTTGTGTAGTACGAAGACCTAGATAACATCCATGAACTGAAAATGGAGCCAAGTAAACCATGAACATTAAGTGTCACAATATACGACAAACAGTGTACGACTACAGAAATGGGTGGAAAACACTAACCTAAAGAGACGGGGAAAAACAAACCAATGGTAAGGGAGACAATATGGGTGCAAATTGAGAACGGCAGTGACAGATCACACAACAGCTAAATTTGGTAAACGCTGAGTTTGATGTGGCAGTGCATTCTATGGTGACGCCTCCCATGGTGACCTGGAAGTCTATGTGTTACCTCTGAAGCATTCCTAGCTAAGCACTGCTTTCACCTGTGCCCCAGTGGACTCTACCTATTTGGCCTCATTCTCCCTAGTCTGCTGCTCTGTGATACTTGTGAGCTTTCTTGTTTTCAAATGTCAAACGAGCTTTGCTCTGGGTATGAGGTGTGAGTCCGAACGTTGCTCACAATGAGACAAAGGCTTGTAAGAGGACTTCTCAATGAACTGCAGCTCTTTGCTTTTGGACACTACTATAATGGCTTTCGTCTTTGGACAATTTTCTGCTGTTTGCAATAGATCCAGTGGTCTCAAAGACACACCAGTGACAGAGCATATTATAGCACAGCTTCTGGTCTAGGAGAAGGGTCAACCGGTGCTAGAAGTGCATCAAGAAGAAGGTGAGCAGGGTCAACTGGAGCTGTAACAGATCTAATGGAAGTAAACCAGTTGGGAGCCCCAACAGCTTCTTGGGGGCTGCAGGCATGACAGGTGGAGTGGAAGAAGGCTAGTATCACTTTTGTGAATCCACAAATTATGTGGAATCTCCACCAGGGGCCTGAACTCTGGGAAAGGAACAGGATGCTCAAGACCCACCTCCACCAGGATAGGCACCAAAGATGATGTCAAGGCTATGATCAGTAAACAAAACCTCTAGATGGAAAACCTACCCCTTGAGCCGGAGTGACACTGAGAAGCTGAAGAATTTCTCTTGCTTTGCTTCCAGTGATTCTTCATAAATTGCCTGTTCTTGTCTGTTGAAATGGCCCTCTTTAAAGAATTACTGGTTGAAGGTGACCATTAGTGGGACCGTAGTCTGGAGCCTCAGTGAGCCAAACGTTCATTCTGGGCCCGTACCATGAAGAGTTTGTCCTTTTGCTTCTTGGTGGTCTTGGCATGAATGAGGACACACTTCTCAAACGATATGGAGCCATGTTAGTGCTTGGGCACCAGAGTCAGACGAAGTGCAGGTTTGAGTGCGTAACATTTTCTGTCAAGAGAAACAAAATTAAACCCTGACAGTCTAGGGAAAACACTGCAAAAATAATTTTTGTCAGAAAATGATGCTAGGGGAGCAACTCCAGATCCATGAATGCTACATAGAAAACGGAAATGACTTTAGTGTGCCATGGTGGTTTCTTACATGACTTTGTGACGTCATGTCTGGGGTGGCTCCTGAATCAGAAGTACATCTACTTTTGCAGCAGATCCATTTCACGGTTAGCGATCTAGCTTGAGGCCTGGAGTAGATGTTGCAGTGCCTGCAGGAAGATGTATCTATCAGAACAAAATATTTCAAGTTATTTCAAGTTTACGGGATATAAAGGAAAAGAATAATCTTCCTATTTTTGTGATCCAAGGTGACTTTTATTGCACTGCTGAGCTGCTCCAATTATTCTTGAGTGAAGTAGTTCTATTTAGCAGGCTGTTGGAAATGAACAAGACACTGAATATCCCACTTGTAAACCACATTTCATCCAAGTTGTTGAAAGATTTGCAAATGCCCTGTCAGAGGTATGTACTGCTTTCTATAAATCACAGCAGTGACGGCTCCTCCGCTAAGGCAGAGGAGCATCGCCCTACTGCTGCAAAGCAGTGAAAGAAAGAACAAATTGTTGTATAGCGTTTTAGGACCCTAGTGTAATCACCATATCCTTATATAGGCATAGAAATCATAACCATATTTAGACATGGCCCATGCAGTCCAAATACGGCATGGCTACTTCCACTAGTTCCGAAAAGCCACAACGATTTCTTAGAAAAACTCGGCTTCAGCGGTTAGGGACTTCCCCGTGCTTGAATATTGATTTGTCCAAGAACTCATGGAGTTTTCAAAGAACTGAGACTCTTTGATGACGTTATTATGTCAACCTTACGTCAAACTCGGCACCTTCAAGGTATAAATATGCCCACACTTGCCCTAGCAAACACACGGTGGTTTGGAGCAGTTCGACTATCTACTTGCCCGACACAGCTCGCTACAGCAAGTGCCGAAGGAAGCCGACCCTCCAGCAGACGCACTGAGAGAGACGCTGTCTTTTCTCTTGCTGAGAAATCCAGCTCCAGTGTTTCCAAGCTACCCTTGCAGGTTGCTGGGAAATCGAGTGCTGAGACAGAGAGATACCAGACCTACTTCATTCTAAACCAAGGTACGGAGCTGATTAGACCCTAAGAGAAATCTTGGATAGATTCTTGACAAAAAGAATACTAGATTTATGCTACACCTCACTTACTCCTTCCCTCGTACTAGACCTAGGTTATGTACATCGGGGTAGGCGTATTTTAGAAGCACCAGTTGAGTATTTTTAGTCTTCATTTATTAATGTATGTATTCTATGTATTTTATGGCTTAGAAACCATACCATGCTTTCACAGTATTATTTTATAATACTCTTCTTGCTGTACACAATAAACTTTGCAGCCAGTATTACGATTGTAGCAGTTCATTTCCTCTGCATGAGAAAGAAGACTGTTCAATAAATACCTTTTATTGAAAACGCCCGTCTCTCTATTTGTCTGCACCTCTGATGAAACGAAGCATGCATCTATCTATTGTTTCCACGACTCTGAAGATACGTTTTCTCTTGGGGAAACAAAGTTGTCATGTTTATGCGGTTGTCAGAAATTAATCCCTTCTTGCTCATTCGAGAAAGTTTCTAGTGACCTCTGAGCTAGCTGGCATTCACAATTAAGTCTAGTATATCCGATAAAGACCTAGTAGACCTCAGTCCTACGTCTAATCTATAGGATATATTATTCCAATGCGAAGAGCCTATTGGGAATATAGGAACTACACTACAAAATACTATAATAATAACTCACGGTTATTATCATTGTATTTTGTTCCTGCTGTGCAGCTTTGCGGGGGGCAGACTGTTCTGCAGGGGAGGGTGGTTTTCCCACTCCAAGTGCACAATTACTGTTTACCCGTCCCTCTGGCTGGTATGGAAGAATTATGTTACTTACCCTGTAATCATCTGTTCTTGACATGTGGAGCTGTAGATTCACATGCTTTGCATACTCCTGTCATCTAGTGTTGGGAACGGATGTTTGTAAGTTGTTTTTCTTCGAAGAAGTCTTTTCCAGTCACAAGGTAGGGTGACTCCTCCTTTCGGTGATACTGCGCATAGGTATCGACTCCATTGTTAGATTGTTTTCCCGCAAGAGGGTGAGAATGGAGAAAGTAAGTGTAGTCTAGAGATGTCCATGTGTATGTAGTGTGAATAATAAGAACTGCAACAACCACATGTGTCCAGGGAGGAGGGTGGCTGCATGTGAATCTACAGCTCTACATGCCAAGAACAGATACTTACAGGGTAAGTAACGTAATCCATTTGAGGCATGTGTGCTGTAGATACACATGCTTTGTAGAGTTTGTATAGCAGTACCCTCCGAAAGCGATGGCTAACCAGTGGGTGTTGCAGTTGTTTGAAAAAGTGTTTTTAGCACTGCTTGTTCTACATTAGCTTGTTGATGTGCTAATATATCCACACAATAATGTTTGGTAAATGTGTGTGGTGTGAGCCATGTAGCTGCCTTACATATGTCAGCTGAGGGAATATTACCTAAAAAGGCCATAGATGCTCCTATTTTGCACGTAGACGTGCTCTAGGAGGTATAGTTAAAGTTCTTTTAGCTTTAAAATAACACATTTGCATACATTTATCAATCCATCTAGAAATACTGGATTTAGTCATCAGTTTTTGTTGATGAGGTGGAGCAACTGCAACAAAACAGTGTTTTGTTTTAAGGAAATCTTTAGTTCTATCAATATAGTACAATAGTGCGTAGTATGGTTTAAGGTCTACTTTTGCGTGCATGTTATGTTAGCATGGCTTATTAGAAGTTTAAACGCCATTTTACCTTTTGCTGCTTTTGCACACAACACTGCGTAGCGGTTTTTGTACGTTAGCCTTCACGAAGGTCTACACATGAGAAAAGGTTTGTTTTTTGACATCTCTAGACTTACATCGTGCCCCTAGTCTGACCAGTGAGTGCTGAGCCGTAAAGGTTATCAAAACATGTTAGCTGTTTTTCGGCATGTCCGTGTAACGCATTCTAGACACAATATTTTGGCAGCTGTGAGCCAAGTAAGATTCTGGCGCCTTTATCATTCCACACTTGCCATGATTTCAGACACTTTGAAGATTTCCTTTTCCAGGGAAGCAGAGAACTTATGCTGAGCCAGATGTAATTTATTCTTACTGAGCGGAAAGGTAATGGGGTCCCCCAAACCAACCCAAAGAGACCTTCTTTAGTTTATAATACATAGTTCCTATATAGGGAGGGTGTTAAAACTATGCGCTATAGGACCTGTTTGCAACATCATTGTAATATGATTCCTCCTTTTGTATTTTATGGAATTGTAACCATGCTGACCATATTATTTTTAATCATATGTCTGCTTATGTTGGCTAAGATACTGCACCTGAGATCACGTCGTTAAAATACATATTTTAACCTTACCGTGTCTCTTATTTACTCCTGTTGTGGACTGGTATGAGAGTATAACAAAAGAGTGTTCTCACTTCCCACCATTCCTGAGATCGTCCTAAGTCGCATGTTCTAGGTTGTCTAATCATTGGTTACTTTGCTATAGGACGAAGAGCTACTGTGACGCTGATGCTAGCAGGTTGGGGTTTTTGTAGGTACTGAGGTGAGTTTCTGGTACACCACAATTCACTGATGTCCTAGGTCTCTGTGCACAGTTCTGTGAATGAGAAGATCCTTGCAACAAGTGCTCCTTTGACATCAAGTGTGTGTAGAGCGCTTTCTGCTACTGAACTGGTTGAGGGAAGAACACAGGTAACTTAATTGATTGGTTGATTTGAAAAGCAGAAATTACTTCTGGAAGGAATTTTGGGTATGCACGAAGAACCACTATCTCTGTGAAGCTGAAACAAAGGTTCTTCTAAGGTTAATACCTGTAGCTCACCAACACGTCTCAAAGAAGTGATAGCAATTAAAAAGGCAACTTTACATGAAAGAAATTGCAATTTACAATTGTGTAAGGGCTCAAAAGGTGGACCCATAAGCCTTGAGAGAACAATATTAAGGTTCTAGATAGGTGCAGGTGGCACCCTGGGTGGTATTATTCTTTCAAGTCCTTCCATAAAAGCTTTATTAACTGGAACTTTGAATAAGGATAAATGTTGTCTGTTTTGTAGTTATGCAGCTACTACTGTAAGGTGTAGTCAAATGGATGTGTAGGCTAAGCCTACTTGCTGTAGATGCAAAAGATCAATAATATTTTGTATAGATGGATCAATTGTGTTATTATTGCAATATATAACAAACCTTTTCCACTTTGCTGCATAACATGCTCTAGTGGTAGGTTTCCTTGCTTCTTTAAGAATTGTCATACAATCTGGTGGTAGATTTAGGTATCCAAAGTCTATGACTTACGAGCCAGATTGCTAGGTTGAGCGCCTTGGGGTTTGGATGTCTGATTTCTCCATGGTTCTGTGTGAAAGGTTGGAAGTGAGGGGTCCAGTTTTTAGTGTGGAACTACCAACAGTTCTAGTAGTGTGGTGAACCATGGTTGGCAAGCCCACAATGGAGCCACTAGATTCAGTGAGAGTGATGTCTGCCTGAGTTGGCTAACCAGAAATGAGAGGGAGAGGAGGAAAAGTGTTAGCAAATATTCCTGACCAGTTCATCCATAGGGCATTGCCTTTGAATAGATGGTGAGGGATCTGGAGAGAAATTTCGACATTGAGTTTTCTGCTGTGGCAAAGAGGTCTATTTGTGGTAATCCCCATTTCTAGAAGTATGGGAGGAGAACCTGGGGATCAATTTCCCATTTGTGTATTTGTTGCCGCATCCTGCTGAAGAGGTTGGCAAATTGGTTGTGTACTCCTGGAAGGTTTTCTGCTAGAAGATGAATTTTGTGATGTACTGCCAATGCCAAATGGTCTGATGAAGCATGCCAGCAGTAGAGTGTGTGTCCCCTCTGTTTTTGTACATAGTACATGGCTGTCATATTGTCCGTCTGGACTAGGACAACTTTCTTTATTAGGTGAGGTTGGAAAGCTTTTAGTTCTAGTTGAACTGCTAGAAGCTCCAAGTAATTGGTGTGGAGAGGTCGGTGTCTGGTGTCCCATAAACCTTGAATTGTCATATGCTGGAGATGGGCACCCTAACCTGTGAGAGGTGCACCTGCTGTTAGTACGACTAGTGGAATGGGGTTGATGAACGACCGCCCTTTTGATCAATTTTGTGTGTTCTACCACTGCAGAGAGCGATGAGTGCGGCTGTCTACCAACACTAGATCTGTTAATTGACCCTGTGATTGATTCCACTGACGTGTTAAGCAATCCTGTAGAGGCCGCATATGCAGTCTTGCATGAGGCACTATTGCAATGCATGATGCCATCATTCCTAGGAGTTGCATGAAATCCATCATTGTTAGGTATTGGCTGTTTTGAATTCTGGCTCCACTGGGAGAGGCTAGGGCTGTGTGAGTGTTTAGCGTTGCTCCTAGATATGTTTGCAGTTGTGAGGGTTGAAGATGGGAAGTTTGTGTATTGACTGTAAATCCCAATTGATGGAGAAAGGTTCATGGTATCTGGAGTGTGTTGTAAATATTTTCTCTGTGTGTTCAGATATGGGAAGACATGAATTGATTGTCTTCTTAGAAGAGCTGCTACTACTACTAGACATCTTGTGAATACTCTGGGTGCAGTAGTTACTCCGAATGGAAGTACTTTGAATTGATGGTGATTTTGTGCTATCAGAAATCTGAGATTTTTGCGATGTGATGGATGGATAGGAATATCGAAATATGCGTCCTTTAAGTCTAGTGCGGACATAAAGTCACTTGTTAAAGGGTAACCATATGCAAGTGTTCTGACGATAGGCATAGGTTTAACGGCCTGAGATCTAAGATTGGCTGTAGAGACCCATACTTTTTGGCGATTAGGAAGTTAAGTGAGTAAACTCCTGACCCTTGATGTTTTAATGGAACTGGTTCTATAGCCTCTTTTGTTAGAAGAGCTTGCACCTCTTGTTTGAGAAGCTGTTGGTGTTGTAGCGAGAGGTTGTGAATGCAAGGTGGAATATTGGGAGACTTGCTGGTAATCTACAGGCAATAACCATGTTGGATAATACTTAAAACCCATTTGTCTGTTGTGATGGATTGCCAAGTGGGCAGAAACTGTTTTAATCTTCCCCCAACAGGTGATGAATGATCCGTGGAAGTGGTATCAAGTCACTGCTTGTTAGAGGACTGAGAGGTACGTCTTGGTGTACCTTTCCATCTCCATTTATAATTCTTTCCTCTATAGTTACTCCAGTAGAATCCTTTAGAGGGGGATGATAGTGTTCATGTCTTATATGAAGATGCAATCGCATCTGAGGTGTTAGTTTTGGAGTCTCCTATGTAAAAAGAGCAACAAAAGGAACCTCTGGTAGAAGGACATTGAAGTGCTCCCATAGACTTTGCTACTTCTGTATCTTTTTTCTTTTTTTTAAGGGACTGATCTATTTGAGGCCCAAAAAGGTGTTCCTTATCAAAGGGTGCATTAAGAATGGCTCGTTGCACTTCTGATTTGAAACCAGAAAGTCTGAACCATGCATTTCTCCTGAGCATAATGCCATACCATAACCATAGATAATACTTTATTTGATTAAAAAAAAATCATAAAAGGGTGGACTTACCACCATGCAAGCAACATTTTCATCATAAAAACAACACAAAATCAACTTTGAATCAACTTAAAAACTAATATCATAAAATATGCAAAATTAGCGGACAAAGGTCTAAAAGGAAATAGAATAAAAGGAGTCTTGTGTGTTCGTTCTGGATACACATTATTTTGAACTCGTAATAAGAAGGGGAGAGGTGAAAAGGTATGGGAGAATAATAGGAGTTCACACAGGGGGCACGTTAACTCGTAATACAAAAAGGCGACCGTTTGGAGAGGAGGGGAAAGGAGTGGAAGAGTCCGTGGCCGGCCAAAGCCTGGCCTATTGTCCGGAGACCTCTTTGATTGCTGCCCTGTTTTCCAGCTCTATAGCAGCGAGGTTCAAAAATTTTATGGTTTTACATGAGAGTTCTATCCAAGTTCAACTTAGGCATCTTATCACCACCGCCGCCCTACAAGTTCTCACCTGGGCTTCTCTTAGAAGTGATTGAAGAAGCATTTTTCTAAGATTCTGAAGTGCCGGGCATATGCATATAAGGTGCAGTAAAGACTCTGCGCCGTTGCCACAGAGGCGGCAGTCGGGAGTTTCCCACAGCCGTAGCCATCTTGGAGTGAGATCTTTGGTCGAAAAGCAGCCCAGCCTTAACAGGGTTAGTTTCCTTTTGTAGTGGTCCCTAAAGCATTCTTTCAAATATTCCTGAGGTTTTAAGTGGGTATATGACGGAAAAACGATCCAGGCATGGTTTTTGCCAGCCATTGCCGCTTTATCCATGAGTAATGATGCTTGTTTGACTGCTTTCTTGGTTATCAGCTTGAAAGCAGAATAAGTCATGGGCAAAAGCCAGGATTCTTCCAGTTTTAATGCTTTGAGAGCTTGCTTCAAGGTCTTATATATTGAGCCCGGAAGCCCGGCCTGTTTTTCAACTTCTAACCAGCAAAGGTGCGCCAGGGATTCGTCTGCTGCGTCCCTCATGCGCCAAAAATATTTGACGAGTGCTCCTTGTCTTGCTGAGAGCTGGTTAGTAAGACCAAACTCCAAACGAATTTGGGCTTGAGAGATATGACGCGGGATTGAGAAAAGGTTTTTGAACAGCCTGGATTGGGCGAGATTTAACACTGCGAAGTCCCGGGTTGCCAATAATTCAGAACCATATGTTAGTGATGGCAGAAATTTAGCGGCTGCAATCTTAAGAATGTGGCCAGTGGAATGTCCGTTTAATTGCTTTTGGACAGTTTTAAAAGCAAATTGAAGCTGCTTGGCTTTGGATTTCCCCTGTTCCAAGTGCTGTTTAAACTTTAATCGGTGGTCCAATAGGATTCCCAGGTATTTATATTGAACCTGGGTTAGGGAGGTAGAATGTATCTTCCAGACGAAGTTTTGTTTTTTCTTTCTTGAGCCGCAGAAGCATAGGATGTTTTTTTTTTTAGGTTTATAATCAGTTGTGCGTTGGAGAGGTACTGCGACAGTTTGGAGATCAAGCGTTGTAGACCGATGGGGGTTTTTGAGAGGAGCACAATGTCGTCTGCATATTGAAGACTTATTATAGGTGAGTTGTCCAATTTTGGTGGATCCCCCTGAATGGTACGCAGGTCACTTTCTAGGTCCGCGGTGTAGATGTTGAAGAGGCTGGGGGCTAGTACGCAGCCTTGCTTGAAACCGTTGGTTGTGTGGAATTTCTTTGTCAGGCGTTGACCATCTCCTTTTTTCACTTGGACCCAAGTGTCTGAATAAAGCTCAATTATTGCTCCCAACAGCTTTGGCGGCACGCCCCAGGCTTTCATTTTGGCCCAAAGATTGGATCTAGGCACTTTGTCAAAGGCCGCTTTTAGGTCCAGAAAACAAGTGTACAGCGGAGTGGAGTTGTGGCTTGCTTTGTTAACAAGGAGGGTTAACGCGGATAGGTTGGTCAAGGTACCCAGTCCTGGCCGAAAGCCTGTTTGTGTCCGAGGAATTATCCCTGTGCTGCTCACCCAGGATTCCAGTTCCACCAACAAGTTGGAAGCATAGATCTTGGCCTCCACATCTATTAAGGCTATCAGCCTATAGTTGTTAGGGTCTGAGCGGGACCCGGATTTGTAGATTGGGTGAAGAATGCTGCCTCTCCATGAATCGGAAATGTTCCCGGTCTTTAGGCTGTGACCAAATAAAGGTGTTAGTTGGCTGGCCCAAAACGTTGGGTCTTTCCTAAATAAGGCATTGGGGAGCCCGTTTGGTCCGGGTGCTCCATCTGCTCTCAATGTTTTTATGGTGTTTGAGACCTGCTTTAATGAGAATGGTTCCATGTCTCCCGTATTCTTTGATGGCCGTGAATTCCTAATGATTTTTGGAGCTAGCTTTGTGCTCAGGCTGGAGCGAGGGAGCTCCTCAGGACGCTCGGCGTTATTATCCGTGAGTGAATTGTGTGGGGAATTATATAATAAGTCAATGTGACTACTCCAGAGCTGGTCCGTCATGTCTGAGTTAAGCTGGCGATGTTTGCCATTTAGCATAAAGTTTATTTTTGCCCAAAAATCTTTTGAATTCTGCAATTTGCTTGCGTGGAGTATGGAGCACGCTAATTTTTCCTTATGCATTCGCTTGACCGAATTGATCTCTCTTTTTAGTTCTTTTTTTAGAGATTCGATTGTGTTCAGCGTAGGTTGTGATAGCTGAGGGTCTATTTTGCGTTTGGCCCTTAGGAATGCGTTTAATTGCCTTTTTAGCTGGCGCAGTTTCGGGGTGTACCATTCCCCACCTCTTTTTCTTGTGGGTTTGCGTCCTCTATTGTTGGATTGGTGTTTCTTGTTGATCTCCATTACGAAGTTTTCCCAAGTTTTAACTGTGTCTCTCGATGTTTCAGATAGTTGGAGCAATGCGTGGCATGACGCCATTAGGATAGGGAGATTCCCTTCGTTCCAGTGTAGCCGTTTTAGGTTAAAGATTTTTGTGTTCAAGGACAGAGGCGCGGCCTTCACCGACTTTGTAGGTTGGATGTTCAGGATAAGGGTCTGTGGAAAATGATCACTTTCTCCGCGCTCCTGAATCTGGAAGTCACTAATATGATGAAATAGATCAGGGTCAGCCAGGGTATAATCTAAGGTGGAGCCTGAGTTCTTGGAGACCCTCGTTAGGGCGGCTGTTCTGTCCAGATGGCCTCTCCCATTTAGGGTGTACAGATGAAGAGCTTCCAGTTCTGAGGCGCATTTCCTTCCCAATGCATTTTGTCTGCATTGGTTGCCCTGCCGTGGCTCGATGTGAATGGGGAGGATTACCTCCTGACCACAAATTAGGTTCAGATTAAAATCTCCCGTTATTATCATGTTTTCACTTGGGTAGATTGATTTCAGTGACTTGATTGTGGTGACTAGTTGTTTTATCCTCTTCCCTTTATGTTTTCCGCTGGGGTGCATGTAGAGATTCACGATCAAGAGACCCAGGTTTGGGGAAATTTCCACTTTGATACATTGCATCCATGTAGAGTCTAAGTCGATGCTAGTTGATGTCCAGGTAAACTCTGTTGATGTGAAAATGGATAGGCCCCCTTTGGCCCTGCCGGAGCGTCCATCCTTCTGAGCATAATGCTAGTGTCGACTCCTCTAGCTGCAGTATCTGCAGCATCTAATGAACCTGATAGATGAATTCGAAATAAGTTTGCCTTCTTCCTGCCCCTTTTTTTGTTCTCTGGGAGATATTTTAATAATTCTTCCATTTCATCCCAGTGAGCTCTATTGTGCCTGGACAAGAGACCAGGAGTGTTAGGAATACGCCAATGGTCGGCTGATTGAGCAGCCACTCTTTTTCCTGATTCATCCAAGAGTTTGGATTCTATATCTGGAGGTGGTGCTTCCTCTGGTGTTTGTGAACTTGCCCTTTTACAGGCATTAGACACCACCAATGAATCCAAAAGCAACTGGGTCAGATAGAAGGGGTTTATATGTTTTGTCTACTCTAGGTGTTAACATACGTGCTCTAACTGGGTCTTTCAAAAAATCATTAGTATATGTCTCAACATACCTTTAAGCATAGGCAACATTTATGCGTGTGTTTTGTAATGTTTCAAATAAAAAAATCTTCCTCCAGTGCTCCTTTGTGTAAAGGCACTCTGTGGTAATTAGCTGCTCTAGCAAATAATTCCTTATATGCAGCATTATGATCTGGAGGGAAAGGTTTTGCTGGGTATAGATCCGGGTCTGTATCCAGAGATGGATCTATGCTATAATCATCCCAGGGGTCTGGTGGTGGATGATTATATTTTAACACAAAGGGTCTCTGGTATAATATCCAGAGGACCGGGGGGTTTTAAGAGGAAAAATGAAGTATATCCTCCTTACAATTATTTTATCACAACAAAATACTCCAAAAATTACTAGGCCTGAGAATAGTTTCTAGGTAGTATAACACACGAGGAATTTAGGCCTTGTGTGTGGTAGTGGGGGCTAAATGACTAATCACTAGTGGTATGTTGGACTTGCTAGTCATGTCCACTTATATGGGGGGAAAAAACTAGTTCTTTTTAGTTACCCTCACACACCCTAGTGGTGTCATGCTTCATCATCGGGTCACCCCGACTCCTAAAAGTCGAGGTGGGCTCAACCACAGTGTTGGGTAGCTCTTTGAGAGATGAAGGATGGGGCTTTATAAGATAAAATACCTCAATCAGGCCCCTGGTTTCCCTTTATTCGTGGGTCTGGTTGGGTCATTAAAAAATATATTAAAAAGTGGGTCTTGTTTGGATTTTAATGGTCCTATGACCCTAGTGCCGACATGTTTCAGTCCATACAGAGGGCCGTAAAGGTCCAGGACTTTCTTCAGGGCTGGGAACAAACCCCCTCTATGTGTCGGGAGTATATAGGAAGGGGAGTCCCTATCCTACCAATGTAGCGAGGGAAGAGTAGCTTCTCCTCGTGTATGTTTCAAGGTATCTCTGTGATGCCAGGCTCCATCTGTGGAAAAAACATATTATCAATTGCTATTATAGACTTGATTCTATATCCTATAGGTGCTCAATCTATAACACTGCATGCTTAACGTCCTGTGTGCATGCTGTGACAGAGGAGAAATGGTGTCCCCACTCAGTGTCACCCATTCTCATATGTGGTAACACTCCTGTTTTAAGTGACACCCAATGTTAGTGCCAGGTTCTACCCACTAAACTCAGTTAAGTATATGGGATAGTCGGAGGTATTGAATAAAACCAAAAAACGGTCTCCATTGCAGGTTTAAAACAACATATTGGTATGTATTCGTTCATACATGCATTCATTCAGATGTGCCATACATGCATTAGTATCCTTGTTCGCACTTACCCAATTGGAAAGGCTTAGGGCTTCTCGACGGACCAGGAGATGCTGGTGAGAGGCCCTAATGTAGTCATAAGTAAAAAGGTCCAAAGTTATTGCATTCTGGGGGAGTTTACATATGTGCTGCCGAGCCCAAAATAAAACGAAAGTGGCGAGGACGCTCGCGTTACCATACGGATGGGGCTATAACCCGATGGCTGTTTTTACTTACTCAGATTATGAGTCCTCCCTTCCATTCATTATATGGCGGTCTCGGTCCCCGGCTTGTTCTGAATCGACAGCCGAGGGGGATGCGTGACTGCGCATATGTGTAGAAAAACCGGAAAGCCTTGTCTGGATGGTTCGGCGACCGGAAGTTCCGCCCATGCAGATCGCGAGGATCATGGGATTTGTAGTGTGAAGGTGGAATAAGTGACGTGAATACTCGTGCTACGAGGTGCTTTTAGGCAGGTCTATTAGGTGGACTTAAGTTATAAACACCAGATACATTCATGTACGCCCTAATTTTACGCGCAAAAGTATGGGCTATTATAAGTCTATTTTGACAGAATATTTCTTTAAAAACGGACTTGCAGACGATTATCAGAATCACCTGGGACATGCAGTGTTTATATGTGTCCTTCTAGTGTTAGTATGCACACTCGATGTGGTTTTTTTGGCAGAGTGATTAAAATCATATTTGAAGCAGTTTGTATTTGGAATTTTTTATGTATACCAACTTGTATTTACGAGGTCAGCTTTTCAAGAAAGAATGGTCACTTATTGCATGGCGCTGCTCTCGGGATTGGCTAATCCTGATCATGAATACTGCTAAGCGCCTCTCAGATGCTATACTAGTTAAAATAAGACCAGTGAAGACCACCTACTCACAGAAATCAAGTTAACCATATATAAAAAGAAATTGGAAGAGGTGAACAAAGAAATACCTGAACACAAAGATTATCTAATGCAGAATAAAATTTCTAAGCTGCAAAAAGACCTGAAGAAATTTAGTCACGAGAAAATATACCCGTATATAAAAGATGACTACAAAGGTGCACAACTCTCTGAAACCGGATCCTCACGAAGCAGCTATACAGGCTCTATAAACTCTGAACAAGAAGAGAACTCCAGTGATGGGTCTAATAAGAATTGGAATTACAAGCCAAAACGATCACAAAGAGGTGGGTTCAATCAAAATTACGGTCCACCACAGATGTACCACTAGCCTGGCCCCTTTATACCGGGCCCATACCATGGGCCCCCACAATATCCGGGAGGCCCCTATTTCCAACCTGACTATAACCAACATTTTTTAGGACAGGGCGGCAGAAGAGGCAGATGTGGCAGAAGAGGCAACAGCAACAGGAGAGTTCAGTGGCAGCAAGAAAAAACAGGACTAAACACGAGAAGCAACACGAGGGGTCAACCTCAACCCGGAACGAGCGGAGCGAAGGAATGATAGTTAACCTCTCTGGAACTACCCTTACTGAGGATGAGATGAAAGTCCTAAGAAAGGGACTGGGCTTTGTCCCAACAACATATCTAGACAAATTTAATCTGAGATGTGAACTCAGCGACTTCTTTAGGAAGACAAGATTGAAAACATTTTTCATGAATAAAGAAGAAGCTATTGTGGAAGGTAAATATACAGATCTAAAAAACAAATCTACTTTTCTACCTCCGTCTAATCTCATGCCCCCTGAAGTTCTGGCGTTTGAAGGGGCAGTGGTTAAAGACATTGAGGAACTGCAGCCCAATAAAAACACTTATAACAACTTGAGTAAGAAAGAACGGACTGCCTTAGAAAATCTGAAAAAAAGACCCGGCATCATTATAAAACCAGCCGACAAGGAGGGTGCCACTGTAATTCAAGACACGGTGGCATACCAAACTGCATGTCTGGCCCTCTTGAGCGACACAAAATTCTACCAAAAAAACAATAAAGACCCCACTGATAGATTGAAAAGAACCATCAATGCTATCACAACAGAGGCTCTAGAGAGAGGGTGGATATCTAAAAAAGAACACCGATTCCTAAACCAAGAAGAACCAAGAATCCCACTGTTCTATACTATTCCCAAAATACACAAAAGAATAGTACCACCCCCGGGCAGACCCATCGTCTCTGGATGCGGATCAATATTAGAACCTCTGTCTCAATATACAGACTGGTTCTTACGACCACTGGTCAAACGCATCAGATCTTTCGTACAAGATACGAAACATCTTCTCAATCTTCTACTTGACATCGAATATGATCCCAACTTACATATACTGGTGTGCCTCGATGTAGAGGCACTTTATACCAGCATACCACAAGCAGAAAGTATCGATGTCATAAAGAACCTACTTCAAAAAGAAACATGGGAATGGTCAGCACCAATTGAATGGATAGTGTCCCTCATCCGTTTGGCACTCACTGAGAATTTGTTCAAATTTGAAAACCAGATGTATCTACAGACCCATGGTACATCTATGGGTAGCACGTTTGCTCCCAGCATATCGTGCCTATACATGAGCCAATTTGAGGACCAATACATATGGGCCCCCAATCAGTACACTCTAAATATCTGCAGGTGGTACAGGTATATAGACGACATCCTAATGATATGGAGAGGTGATGAATCAAGCCTACTAGAATTTGGAAGATGGATCAACCAGTTGAACCCCCACCTACGCTTTACAATGAACAAAGACAAGAAGACGGTCCCATTTTTAGACATTAATATCAATGCTGACAATGGTACCTTATATAGCTCCTTATATACAAAACCCACAGACAAAAACAGCCTGTTGCGGTTTGACAGTGCTCATCCTGCACATTGCGTGAAAATCTACCAGTGGGACAGTTCCTACGTATCCGTAGGAACTGCTCGGACGTTCAAGATTTCACAAAAGAAGCAAAAATACTGTCAAACAAACTTAAGGAGAAAAAAAATATCCATCGAGAATCACTGAAAATGACAAAAAGAGAGCACGCAATACACCAAGGGAATCTCTCCTTGAAATGCATGAAAGACCAGAACCCCAACAACTGATTTGCGTGACCACATTAAATTCAGCTTCCAATCAAATTAAGAAAATTATAAACAAAAAAATGGAATATATTGACCTTGAACCAACTCAAGTTTGATAAACCTATGTTCTCCTTCAAAAAGAACAAAAGTCTAAAAGACTCATTGGTACATACGAACAGCTTTCAACCAAAAACTAACACCCAAACCACCCTCTGGAATACACAACCAGTGATGGGACACTTCCCTTGTGGAATGTGCATAGCATGTGAGTTCACTGAACATACAACACACCTAGATCTGGGTCTAACTACTCCATGGGAACAAAGGTCCCGCACAAATTGTAACACGGAGGCGGTCATATACCTCATAAAATGCCCATGCCAACTATCATATGTAGGTATGACGTCACAAAAAATTAAGACCCGAATAAGTGAACACAGAAGCATCATCAGGAGAGCAATAACAGCTACCAAATTGACAGCCCATTATGTGGAAATGAAACATAAAGACATAGATATCAGATGGGCTATCATTGAAAAGGTCAAAGCTGAGAACAATTTACAGAAAGTACTATTGGAAAAAGAACAACGATGGGTCTACCGTCTAAAAACTCATCAGATTGGATTGAATGACTCTATACCCTGGGGACAACTGAAAAAGTAGAAACTAGCTGACCTCAAGACTACAAGCTGGTATGCATGACAATTGGCCACTTCTGACCGAAAAATACCACATAAGAACTACTTGAAATATGATTCTAATCACCACACCTTAAAAAACCATATCGTGTGTATATACCAGCACTAGACCAACCCTTGTCGGCTGGTTTTATAATGATGCCGGGTCTTTTTTTCAGATTTTCTAAGGCAGTCCGTTCTTTCTTACTCAAGTTGTTATAAGTGTTTTTATTGGGCTGCAGTTCCTCAATGTCTTTAACCACTGCCTCTTCAAACGCCAGAACTTCAGGGGGCATGAGATTAGACGGAGGTAGAAAAGTAGATTTGTTTTTTAGATCTGTATATTTACCTTCCACAATAGCTTCTTCTTTATTCATGAAAAATGTTTTCAATCCTATCTTCCTAAAGAAGTCGCTGAGTTCACATCTCAGATTAAATTTGTCTAGATATGTTGTTGGGACAAAGCCCAGTCCCTTTTCTAGGACTTTCATCTCATCCTCAGTAAGGGTAGTTCCAGAGAGGTTAACTATCATTCCTTCGCTCCGCTCGTTCCGGGTTGAGGTTGACCCATCGTGTTGCTTCTCGTGTTTGGTCCAGTTTTTTCTTGCTGCCACTGAACTCTTCTGTTGCTGTTACCTCTTCTGCCACGTCTGCCTCTTCTGCCGCCCTGTCCTAAAAAATGTTGGTTATAGTCAGGTTGGAAATAGGGGCCTCACGGATATTGTGGGGGTCCATGGTATGGGCCCGGTATAAAGGGGCCAGGCCAGTGGTACATCTGTGGTGGACCGTAATTTTGATTGAACCCACCTCTTTGTGATCGTTTTGGCTTGTAATTCCAATTCTCATTAGACCCATCACTGGAGTTCTCTTCCTGTTCAGAGTTTATAGAGCCTGTATAGCTGCTTCGTGAGGATCCGGTTTCAGAGAGTTGTTCACCTTTGTAGTCATCTTTTATATACGGGTATATTTTCTCGTGACTAAATTTCTTCAGGTCTTTTTGCAGCTTAGAAATTTTATTCTGCATTAGATAATCTTTGTGTTAAGTTATTTCTTTGTTCACCTCTTCCAATTTCTTTTTGTATATGGTTAACTTGATTTCTGTGAGTAGGTGGTCTTCACTGGTCTTAATTTTAACTAGTATAGCATCTGAGAGGCGCTTAGCAGTATTAATGATCAGGATTAGCCAATCCCGAGAGCAGCGCCATGCAATAAGTGACCATTCTTTCTTGAAAAGCTGACCTCGTAAATACAAGTTGGTATACATAATAAAATTCCAAATACAAACTGCTTCAAATATGATTTTAATCACTCTGCAAAAAAACCACATCGAGTGTGCATACTAACACTAGAAGGACACATATAAACACTGCATGTCCCAGGTGATTCTAATAATCGTCTTCAAGTCCATTTTTAAGAAATACTCTGTCAAAATAGACTTATAATAGCCCCTACTTTGGCACGTAAAATTAGGGCGTACATGAATGTATCTGGTGTTTATAACTTAAGTCCACCTAATAGACCTGCCTAAAAGCACCTTGTAACACGAGTATTCACGTCACTTATTCCGCCTTCACACTACAAATCCCATGATCCTCGCGATCTGCATGGGCGGAACTTCCAGTCGCCGAACCATTCAGACAAGGCTTTCCGGTTTTTCTACACATATGCGCAGTCACGCGTCCCCCTCGGCTGTCAATTCAGAACAAGCCGGGGACCGAGACCGCCATATAATGAATGGAAGGGAGAACTCATAATCTGAGTAAGTAAAAACAGCCATCGGGTTATAGCCCCATCCGTATGGTAACGCGAGCGTCCTCGCCACTTTCGTTTTATTTTGGGCTCGGTAGCACATATGTAAACTCCCCCAGAGTGCAATAACTTTAGACCTTTTTACTTATGACTACATTAGGACCTCTCACCAGCATCTCTCGGTCCGTCGAGAAGCCCTAAGCCCTCCCAATTGGGTAAGTGCGAACAAGGATACTAATGCATGTATGGCACATCTGAATGAATGCATATATGAATGAATTGTACTGTCTCCGAATACATACCAATATGTTGTTTTAAACCTGCAATGGAGGCCGTTTTTTGGTTTTATTCAATACCTCTGACTATCCCATATACTTAACTGAGTTTAGTGGGTAGAACCTGGCACTAACATTGGGTGTCACTTAAAACAGGAGTGTTACCACATATGAGAATGGGTGACACTGAGTGGGGACACCATTTCTCCTCTGTCACAGCATGCACACAGGACGTTAAGCATGCAGCGTTATAGATTGAGCACCTATAGGATATAGGATCAAGTCTATAATAGCAATTGATAATATGTTTTTTCCACAGATGGAGCCTGGCATCACAGAGATACCTTGAAACATACACGAGGAGAAGCTACTCTTCCCTCGCTACATTGGTAGGATAGGGACTCCCCTTCCTATATTCTCCCCACACATAGAGGGGGTTTGTTCCCAGCCCTGAAGAAAGTCCTGGACCTTTACGGCCCTCTGTATGGACTGAAACATGTCGGCACTAGGGTCATAGGACCATTAAAATCCAAACAAGACCCACTTTTAAATATATTTTTTAACGACCCAACCAGACCCACGAATAAAGGGAAACCAGGGGCCTGATTGAGGTATTTTATCTTATAAATCCCCATCCTTCATCTCTCAAAGAGCTACCCAATACTGTGGTTGAGCCCACCTCGACTTTTAGGAGTCGGGGTGACCCGATGATGAAGCATGACACCACTAGGGTGTGTGAGGGTAACTAAAAAGAACTAGTTTTTTCCCCCCATATAAGTGGACATGACTAGCAAGTCCAACATACCACTAGTGATTAGTCATTTAGCCCCCACTACCACACACAAGGCCTAAATTCCTCGTGTGTTATACTACCTAGAAACTATTCTCAGGCCTAGTAATTTTTGGAGTATTTTGTTATGATAAAATAGGATGATTATATTTGTCATCATCCTCTTCTAGATCAGGATTTGTGTTAGGAGAACCTGATGGTGTAATGTGTAGAGGATCTGTATGTTGTAAAATGGGTATTGGTAAAGAGGGTGAAGGGGTTTGGGGAAAATGAATATGGCTAGTAGCTAGAGGGGGCGTGGCCAGCAAGCCACAATGGCGGACGGAGGCAGCTAGAGCTCCGGAGCCGCCGGGGGGTTTCCGCCCTGTGGACCGCTTCTGGGGGGCCCCAGATGCCATAGGTGAAGTGGACCCTGCGGCGCTGTGACTCCCGGCGCCTCCGGGACCTGTTGGACGCCGCGTTGAGCCGCGGGCCGCTAGGGGCGAGTCCGGGCCTGCTGCGGCCTTCTCCCTCGGTGGCGGCCGGGGACTGGAGTGCTGGCCGAGTCCGGGCTGCCCCGGACGACTGACACCGGAAGTGCCGGGGCCCCGACCCCGGGTTGCTGTTGAGGCTCCCGGCTCACCGGACGAGTATTTTCATGCGGCAGGGGCCGAGGATGGGGCCCTCCTGATCCGCCGCCACGCACGGAGTGGGAGCTCCACAGGCTACGCTCGGCGGACTGCGGGAGCTACAGCAGGCCGGCCTTGGGAAAGAGGCGAGATTTGGCGGCCCGGAGTGCTGGGGTGCGAGTCCGGAGATGAGGACGCGAAGGTAGGGGGGCGAGGTTGATGACACCTTGGGGGGTGACCCCTGCTGTCCTCTCCTCCGTTCACCCCCCCTCCCCCGCTGAACTGGCCATAGGCCCAACGAGATGCATGGCGACCGGCCAATAACTTTACCTATATATAGATAACGCGGGCCTGAGACTGTGTGGGGGCTCCGCAGAACCATCAGACGCGGCCTGGGGGCACCTGGTCTTCATTTCCCCCCACAACCCGCGGCGGCGCGCCCGGTTGCCCTGCCAGCCCGAGACAAAGCCCGCCATCATTTGGACAGCGAACAGTGGCCTGGAGACGGCGGAGAGAGTATGTGACGGGCCCCTGACACGTGGGATTGCGGTGAGGACAAGACGGAAGGTCCCTACGCGGTACGTTGTGCTCAACTATACAGGATCTGGCGGAGTGGTGAGAGAGGGGGAGGGCCCATGCGGAATACTCTTGGCTAAGGTGCCTATTCTGGACAGCTGATTTGCGCAGTGTGCTGGGCACCCCTGCCTGAACTGGACATGGTCCCGAAGGGGGCAAAAACATTGGAGGGTCAGGATGGCCCTCCTGCTGCGCTCCCAGCTCAAGACAACACCCCAGGGGAGGCCTTATCAGGGGCAGCCGAGCCGAACCCTACAGGGGGACATGACATGGACAAACTAGACATGATCCTAAAAGAGATCCGGGACTCCAGGTCGGCGATGGAGTCGCAGTTAGGGGCCCTTACCACCAACCTCTCCTTGCTAAAAGCACACCACACTAAATTGGCCGATAAGGTTAAAGATCAAGGCATTGCGATAGCGGATCTAACCCCGACGGTTGTGGACAATACTGCCTCTGTCCAACAACTGCAGCAGCAGGTGGCCTCTCTGATGGACCGCGTGGAGGACGCGGAAGGCCGCAACTGACGCAATAACATCCGCGTCATTGGCCTTCCGGAGCGCTGTGAGGGGACTCACGTGGCGGACTTCATGGAACAGTGGTTCCGGGACCACGTAGCCGCAGAGGGCCTGTCGCCACTTTTCTGTGGGGAAAGGGCACACCGCATTCCCACTGGACAGCCCATACCTGGTCGCCCGCGACGCCCTTTGATTGTCCGGTTACTCAACTATCGGGAAAGGGATGTCCTACTACAAAAGGCGCGAGAGAAGTCCCTCATAGAATACGAGAACCGCCGCATCTCTCTGTACCCGGACTACACTAATGTGGTGCAAAAACAACGATCCTCATATTTGGAGGTCAAGAAGAAACTTCAACGGGCCAAGCTGCGGTATGCACTATTATTCCAGCCCGCCTCAAGATAGTGTACGACAAAAAAAACGCACTTCTTCGAAAGCCCCACGGATGTAGAGGAAGTGCTTGAGGTGATGGGCATTGACGGCAGCCAGGGGGCAACTCAGGAAACATCGGCCGGTAGATCCCGGAACGGTTCGGAACGCGAGGACAGAGACTCTCTTGTTTCGGAGAAGGGGTCCGGCCGGCGACGGCCTTCCCGGGAGCAGCAGAAGGAAGACCAGCTGGGAGCCGTTGCACTGGTGGGCGACTTCAGGGAGGATCGAGGACAGATTAACACGGACACTGATGATAGCACAATACACTCGGACTCGGATCACAGCGTGGTTTTATTTCCTACTGTAACGCCCAGAGCAGCAGACGATATGCTGGACAATTGAAAGGAGAAGCCTCCATGTGAGATGCGGACTGCTCCCCCTGAGAACCTTTGATATCCTTTTTGTGATACCTGTTCGATGTTATTAGCTATGATGTGTGGGCGGGCATTGATGAGGCTGGGGGACTATCTCCACAGTGGGAATTAGGTGATGGGCCCTGGAGCTGAAGACGTGAGCTTTCTTAATGAGTAATTCCAGTGGGAGGGTCCACTTTGAGTCCCTCTGTTGGGGATGCCCGGAAGCGAACTGTGATTAAATCTCCTGTTACTGATACCCCTGGGCTGGCATACTGTTGAGCCGGCTGCGGCGGAATGGACGGTTGAGATGCCTAGAATAGTGCTTGGCCACCCCCCCAACGGCGCATGCACCAGTACTTGGTTTGTTCTGTTTAGTGTTACCTTGTTCGGCTCAGTGATGTTCTTATGCTGCGCCAAGTTAGTTTTGTTTTTGGGTGGGAAGAGGTTCGTCTCCTGGCTGTTTCTGATACTATATGTTGGGAAGAGAACGGTAATAATTTGCGCTCCACCTGAGAATGACTATGGCTGATACGATAGGGAAGTATAAATTGGCTACCTGGAATGTGTGTGGGCTAGGGGAAATACAAAAGAGACACAGGATCCACGCATTCTTACTGCGTCACCAGGCTCAGATAACATTCATGCAGGAATCTCATCTAACAGTGTCTGACATACATACTTTGAGAAAGAGGTGGAGGGGTACTCAACTTCTTACTCAGCCTTTTCCAGGGGGGCTACCATCTGGGTGCGGCATGGGACACCTTTTGTAGAACTGGAGAGGAAGGTTGATGACCAGGGGAGATATATCCTGGTGAAAGGCACACTGGATGGTACGTTACTGGTTCTTGGCAGTATCTACGCCCCGAATTTTGATCAGGATGCATTTCTACACAGGGTGGGACGGGCTTTGGCAGACTGGGTGGATATTCCCTGGATCCTGGGCGGGGACTGGAACATGGTGATAGACGTGGACCTAGATAGATCGCACCCACCTCTTCAGATGACTGGAGTGACTAAACTGGCAGAGTCGTTCCAGACCTGGGTTGCAGGATGGGGGCTAGTGGATGCTTGGTGTGCATTAAACCCGACCCACAAAGAGTACTCTTATTATTCCCCGGTACACAACCTACACACACGACTTGATAGATTTTTGTGTTCCAGCTCTCTCCTGTCTAAGTGTAATTCGTCGGAATACTTAGCTAAAACTTTCTCCGACCATAGACCTCTGACACTTGACCTTCACTGGGGTAGGGTGCCGTCTCCGGTGCCCACCTGGAGGCTTAACCCATTGCTGCTGGAGGATGGTCCCTTTCGCGCATCCCTGTCTGATACTCTAGATAACTATTTCCGAAAAAATTGGGACACTGCAGCGTCTAATTTGATGGTGTGGGACGCCATGAAAGTTGTTCTACGGGGGGCCGCTATAGGTCAGCCCGACAGGAAATTCATAGGAAGCTCTGCGAGGTCGAAGACCGCCTGAAAAGTACTGTAAAGGGAGGCGAGTGTGGACCCGGGACGGAAGGGGGAGTTACAGGCCGGGAATATTGACCATGCGGAACTATTGGAAACATGGAGGGTCATAGACCATAAAGAGTATTTGCGCCGTCAACAAACCGAAGCGGATAGGTTGGGTGCCCTGTTAGCCCGTCTGGTACAAGATAGTCCTGAACCCCCAGTAATTACACAGATCCGAGATAGGTCAGGCGATGTCGTGTGTACACAGTCCGCAATTAATAATGCATTCCGAGATCACCTGCAGGCATTATACGCTCCCTTCCCCACGGATGACCCGAATGGGATTAGGGAATTCTTGCAGGACCTACCCTTCCCAGCCCTGTCCCGAGGCGAGCAGACAGAGGTGGATGGCCCCATTACGCAGCAGGAAATCTGGGTGGCGATCCGGTCTCTTAATCGTGGTAAGAAGCCGGGCATGGACGGGCTACCGGTGGAGTTTTACCAGACATACTCCGGAACCCTGGTGCCCATCCTAGAAAAAATATATAAGACATCATATGAGACCGGTCATTTACCTGCCTCGACGATGCAGGCCCTGGTTACGTCCATACCCAAACCCGGTAGAGATCCACTTGCACTGACTAATTATAGGCCTCTCTCGATGTTGTCTACAGAGTACAAGATACTTAGGAAGGCCATCGCTCTGAGGATACAGCCTCATCTCCCCGACCTGATACATGCGGACCAGTGCGGATTCCTCCCGGGCAGGAGTACATCCCAAAACACGCGGAGACTCCACGCCCTCGTGACTGCCACACCGCGGGAACTCCCCCACGCTGGTTGTATTGCGCTGGACCTCCAGCAGGCGTTCGACTCCCTGTCTTGGACGTTTATGCTTGAGGTGCTACGACGCTTTGGTTTTCCGGAGTCTCTACTAAAATAGGTGCGATTATTATATACGGACCCTTCGGCCAGGGCACGTACAGGCCGGTACATCTCAGACAGTTATTCAATACACAGGGGCACCCGGCAGGGCTGTCCTCTGTCGCCCCTCATGTTTGTCCTGAAGCTGGAGCCCTTGGCCATAGCCCTTCTTGATCGCGAAGACAGGGTGGGTATCTCCATTGGGGGTGGGGGGACACAACCTGATATCGATATACGCTGAAGATATCTTACTATACTTCCAGAATCTGGGTGAGGATCACTCAGCCATAGTCGACGTCTTTAATCGCTTTGAGGCCATATCTGGCTTAGCCGTTAACCCTGAGAAATCCATGGGATTTTATTTTAGGGAGTCTCACCACCCTCCTCGCATCCAATTTGGAAGGTACCAGATTCCAGCAGCCCAGACCACGTTCAAGTATCTGGGTATTCATGTTTATAGACTTCCTGAAGACCCGATTGAAGGCAATGTTCGCAGGGCCATCAATAGTCTCCGTAGCAGTGTAGGGTTCTGGACATCCTTGCCCCTGTCCGTCATGGGTAGAATTGCCGTCTCAAAGATGGTCCTGCTCCCACGCATGTTATACTATTTTGTAAATCTACCGGTTATCCTCCCACAACAGATCTTTAATACGCTGAATACGATTCGGATCACTCTCATCTGGGGGTCGGGGCGGAGACGGCTCAACCTCCGAAAACATCAACTAAGCACTAGACTGGGGGGCCTTGGAGTACCGGACTTGCACGGTTACTATTACGCCAGTCAACTCCAGTGGTTGACGCGATGGGTGGCAGGGAGGAACTTGTACGAGATTAATTTTACAACAGACCGACTAGCAAGCGGTGAGCTGCATTCCCTATTATTGCCTAATACCAAGAGCCCCCGGGATTGCCATCCTCTCCTGCACACATCCCTGATGTGCTGGAGGAAAGCAATAGCGTACACGTCTGTGACCATGCCTTACGTGGACAACATCCCTTTGTTAGGTATCCCGACACGGCAAGGACGACTAACTCAACTTAGGCAGCAGCCCTGGACGGAGGCGGGGGTGGACGAAGTGGGGGCCTTTTTTGGGGATGTCACGTTGCTCGATCATGACTCCTTCCTACAAATCACAGGGGCTCCTCCACGATTATAACTTCTACACGCTACAGTATCACACTACATACGGCATACATGGGCCCCACAGCGGACTAAACCCGCACAGCACGAATTGGTACACCTACTCTATTATATGGGGACGGGGGGCCACTTAGTGTGATGGATCTACACTGGGATCAGGGAGCATGCTGTCATATCTCTCAGCACACTTCGAGACACCTGGACAATGGACACGGGGGATGCTCTGTTGGATGGCGCCTGGAAGATTGTCCTTAAGCACCCCAGGAAGGTGTCCAGGAATGCTAAATTCAAAATCATCCAGGTCATGGTGTTGCATAGAGCGTACCTCACCCCCCAAAGACTGCATAGAATGTTCCCGGATTCTCCCCACAACTGCCCTCGTTGTAAGGCAGATGAGGCTGGCTCCTTCATATGCTCTGGGCATGCCCACGATTACGTAGATATTGGGGGGACATTTGTCATACAGTGCGCACAGTCACGGCCCTGCAGATACCAGAGGAAGCTCTCTATTGCTTGGTAGGACATCGGAAACGCCCCAAACACCATAAAGCTCAGTTGAAGTTCCTCAATTTATCACTGTTATTAGCGATTAGAGCTCTAACTATGAGATGGAAATCCCCTAGGCCTCCAGATCTAGAAATGTGGCGATCTGACCTGCTGAGATGGGGCAGAGCGGAGGGTGCGGCCTTGCATAGGGAGGAAGAGAAAGGGCAGCGAAAACACCCAATTGCGCAGGACTGGGAGCTTATGCTACTTGAATTAGAGGAAATGGCATTGGTGTCATCACAGGCGGGAGAACTGCAAGTACGAATACATTGTTGGGTGTACCATATAAGGAATAGACCCCGGGACTGCACAGGTCTAGCCGGTGGGGTGCCCACACACTATCCTAAGTTGGATTACTCTCTATGTCCTGAAATATTGCCCTTTGAATTGGATGCATCAGGAGACGTACGGGATGGGAGGGAGAGAGTTGGGGAGGGCGGGACACTCTTAAGGCTTGGTTTTTTCTATGATTACTGATATACAGCTAGGATACGATATGATGTACTAGTTAAGGATGATCATCTAATAGAGGTTTTTCATACTTCATATACAATGCTTACGAGAATGTGATTTCCTGCCTGATTGGGACACTGTATTTGTACGGACGTTACCACCTAAGTTGATGGAGATAGGTTGTGGGAGAAAAGTTAAAAAGACTGTATTTTGATAATAATGAAAGGTTGTATAAGATGATAAACCATGCAGTCGCAAATAAAGAGTTTAAAAAACAAAAACAAATGGCTAGTAGCTATGTCCTTTTTCTTCTTGAGAGGTTTTATATATATTTCCTTTTTGAAAGTATTACTGGTTTTGTTGTTAAGTGACCAGTATCAGGATTTATATGAAATTTCTTCTGTTTGGATCCAGCTTTTCTTTCATTTTTTCTAAGATGGGCTCCGGTGGTTGTAAAGGAGCATTCTTTTGTTTCGGTGACGCAATTTTCGGTGCCGAGCTGGATTTCAGTTTTTTCTCTTTCAATTTGAGAAGTTTCGGAACCAAAGGGGTCTCATCTCAGCTCGAGCCGGAAGGCTTGACGTGTTGTTTTGGTGCTGAGCCGGAAGGCGGGCGTTTGAACCAGGGTCTCGATGCCCACCATGGCCTGTTGGCAGTGGTGGCCCAATAGCCTTTTGTTTTGTTGGAGTAGGTTTGGTGGGCAAAGGGGCTTTAGCACTCACGGCATCCTGTCCAGCCGGAACGTCATGGGACTCAAATTCTATCTCAAACTCGGAATCGGAGTCCTGGGGGAGAAGGCCTCTTCTTCTTCCACTGCCATATCTTCCCCAAAGATATCAGGCGTGTCCTCAATACCTTGTCGTTGCATGTCTCCTCACCGAGCCAGACGATCCCATAGAGTCTTCTTGGATCTGAATGATAAACACAAGTCGCAGTCTTCCTCCTTATGTTCTGGAGAGAAACAGAGGTTACAGACCTTATGCTGGTCGATGCGCGGATATTTGGAATGGCATTGAGGACAGAATTGAAACAGTGTCTGTTCCATTGACGGAAGGCAGGACGCTGATTCCTGAAGTAGAAGCCTACAGAGGAAAGAGGTCGGCCCAAAGGCAGCCGTTAGAGTTTGTTCGATGATGTAGATAAAGTTTTCTGAAATTTCAATGCGAGAAGCTGGAAGACGTGACCAAACACAATACCGATGAGGGTAGAGTGAACTGCGCACCGAAGGGATCCCAATTGAATCGGAGCGCAGCAATACAAGTCCGAACCCAATAGCGAAAAGAAAAACACTAACAATAGAGTTGATTCCCATGCGCAGTATCACTGAAAGGAGGAGTCATCTTACCTTGTGACTGGAAAAGACTTCTTCGAAGAAAAACAACTTGAAAACATCTGGACCCAACACTAGATGGCAGGAGTATGCAAAGCATGTGTATCTACAGTACACATGTCTCGAACACACTGCTTCATAATATTTTATGATGGAGATTATGTTTGTATGCACACACCAAAAGCAAAAACTCAACCACTTGAAAAAAAGAAGATGCTCTGATGATGGAGCATTTGGATTTCGTCAGGATGCCTGTGCATTCCTGTGAAATATTTAAATGACCATAATAGATGAAATCAGTATCCAGGCAGCAAATCTCAAATACGCAAGCTGGAGTCAAAAATAAGACTCGGAGGCTTCTTAGGCATTTTGGTTTGTACACCGGATTCTTTTGTGGTCTCCGAGTTATGTGGGGTATATCAAAGAACTTAAACTGCTGAAGCCCCTTCAGAGATATTAGGATTATTCTGGCTCTTGAGTACCTCCAGTTAGAGCTGTCTGGTCCTAATTCAGAAATGTCCCTATACAACCATTTTTTTTTTTTAAAAGAGCTGCTCTTGGTTCTTAGTTTGTGGTACCGAAGTACTTGTATTTGCTGTTATGTGCAGTAGTGTAAAGATTAACATGCAGGTAAACCCACTTCTCAAGACATTAAGCAGGACCCCACAATGTATTAGCAACCACTGAAACGCTCTGCTTTAAGCATTTCCTAGGACTTCGACAACACATATAAAAAAAAAGTGGACTGCCAGGATTTGAAGTTTCCGGACTACTAACCAGCACCACATGAACTGTGCTTACAGAAGCACAGATTTTGAATACACCCCATCCATTTATTTCAATAATAATTGTCTTTGTATTATCTGTCTGAATTAGGATGAAGTTTGTTTTTAATCAGGTGTACTGCTCTATGCTGCAAACGATTATCAGGTACAACATTCTATGAGGGACAGAGGATGATTCATGTGCACTCTGATCCGGTCAGCGAACTATCAAGTAACTATGGTTCACTGAAAAAGTATTGTTCATGAGATTGTTCTGGTGGCCTACTGTAGTACAAATTGCATAGCTGGCTGGGGCAGTGTCCATTTGTTTACCTAATGTCCTTCAAAGTGATTCAAATGGCCCTCTGAAAACTGTTGTAAATGTATCATGTTCAGGCAGCTTTTGGAAACCACAAATATTGGTGATGCCATGGAACTCTAAAGCAAAAAATCTGCAATGTCATTGGATAGTCTCTCTTTGGCTGTGTGTGACATTTCAGTTTTCAATAAAGGCTAGTCTTTCTTCCAATGACACTTGTCTACAATTTGCCTCCTGGGACTGAAAGACTTGCTAAGTGCTGCGGTCGTTTTGGGGTAGTTGACCTCAAGTCCCAGGTATTACAAAAGAGAATATCATTTGGCAATCTTGCAGTGCATTCTGGAAAGAGAATGCCTATATCATCCATCCTCCAGGCATGCCTATATGAACATCCTTTTGAAACGCACTATGGCCTCGGTCACGCATTTGGATACATTTGGTCAGTCTGACTTGAAATGGAATGTAAAGACTGTGTACTGTTAATGTTTTTTTCCTGCAAGGAATCAAAGAAACCTGTGGTTATTTCCTTTAATGAGGAAGTTGAGATGTCAAAAATGTGATGAAGGACCAACATTTATAATGTTTTGAATTTGATCCATGTGTTGGCGGTCTGTAGGTGAGCTCCTGCTACAGGTCATTCTTTAGTGGCAGAAATTAAATATAGTAAAGTTCGGTACCTTTCTAGCATGAAGGAACTAGAACCCCACTTGCTCCTGCAGTAAGACTTTACCTTTTTGTTGCAGGAAACACTGTTGGAACTGGGAGGCTTTTCAGTGAAATGTTAGGAGAATGAAGTGGTGTCTTGAGGCACAACCATTTTGCATAGTGTTTAGCCATCATCTGTTTTTTGCTATGTGATGGAATTGGAGATGCTTGGCATCACCATATTGGCCAACAGAAAAGGGAGAATGGAGAAGTCCTTGTTTACCAAAACCAAAGACATTTCCTGCTGCTGCAGATGTCTGCTGACATCATCAAACTCTAGTTAGATTAATTTGGTAAAAAGATGGCCTTGAATGTTACAGCTGAAGTGTCTGCTACTGAAAAGAGTTCAAACCATCCAAAGTTGAGCCTCCTGTCTTGAGTCATATGATGGGGGATTATCAAATTCCTGCTCCTTTCAAGGCCCGCTATCTTTAACATCTAAGGCTTCACCTTCATTCAGTCTTTAAACTAGTCTGCATGTATGCTTAACTAAATATACCAAGAAAAGTACAAGTTAAGAACCTTTTGTTGAAATCATTGTTTAAGGAATATTAAATAAAGACAGGAAGATATTGTCACTGTATTAACATGACAGTAATAATGAGCTGCTGATTCAAAGGAATCCTCCACTGCACAGATAACCTGGTTGAATAATAGGAGAGTTTCATATAGTACATCTTGGTAGTGTTGGAACTTCTCAGGTGGGTGACTGTAGAAAATCCTTTGGATAGTCTCATCTCTCTGAACGGCCTGTTATATCGGTTAAGTAGGGCTGTGAAATAGGACCATTTTAGTTCATATCGATGCTCCACACTGATAGCTCTTCACACAGACCAATCTTTGGCTCTGCTCGTCAGTTCGAGCTGAAGATGAAGACATGGAGAAGCATCTCTTCCTCACTGTAGATGCTACAACCAAGCCCAGTTAAAAGGCTACCCTCATCAACATTTTCATTTACAGAACTGACACAGAGATAGAGTGTTGCTGTCTACTCAATGAGACTCCCTGAACAGGACTTTGGTACCCACTAGAAATGTGTTAATAGCAGGTAGGTACTCCAGAAGTGGAGCACGAGTTATCTGTGCCCCTGTCTCGCTGTGTAGTAACAGTTAGTCCTGTCTCTGTGTACAGTTAGATTTATTTTTTCGATGATTATATTTGCTCTCCAGGGATTTTTGACAGACACATCATTCAATGAAACAGGCAAAATTCCAAAAATCATTTCTTTATTAGACAAGTGAAATGGTGGAGGATAATCCGCTTCAGCTAGGATGAGAAGCACTGGATTCTTTTCGGCAGGAGAAGAGTTATCATCTCAGATTTAGATGAAGGTGGACAATGCTTCAAGTGGAAAGAAATCTTTGAAACATTCACTGAAGGCTCTGATGTCGAGCGTCCTTATGGTGATATTCTTATTAATTAATGGATCTTCGATATTGTATTGGTCCTCGATGGTGAGCATGAGCTGGTGTAGCATTCCTCAATGTCAAAGAAGGGTTACTCTGACATTTTACACTGCAACACTTCTCTGTTCTATTCCAGGAAAGTGGTAGAGAGGCTAAAGTTGGGGGATGCACCTTACATTGTCTTCCGATTCATTAAGTGGGACTTTTTACTTGGTCTGCATACCTGATTTCCAACATTAGCAGTCAACTTGAATAGGTCAGAACGTAACAATTTGGTGTACCTTGCTCTGTACTAGGGATGAGGGCACGGATTTTGAGTTAACAACCAATATTTTATTGTTTTAAATGTCAATGATTTTAAGTCAAGGTGGATGGAGGAATATGAATTTTGGCTCCCTAATTCGACCGTGTTCAACAATAAATGCCTCCTCCAACAGACACCAACACGTCATAGGACCTGCGGCAGAGTTGCACAATCAGTCACACTCCAACTCCAAATGTGTTTACTTAACACTAGTCTGCAGGTCGTGGTGTATATACTACAACATTGACTACGGTCTTATCTAGTTCACACTGGTGAAAGACGAGTGAAAAATGTGAAAACAAAGAGAAAGCGCCTCACGGTAGTAACACCCGAGGGGGTTCCTGGCATGAAAATTGCCAGTTTACCCACTTCTCATCATTGGTCGCTTTCTCTTCGTAGTGACTAAAGAAAAGAGAAAAACAACAAAGTAATTGTAAAGGTGAAAAATCAACTCATACAAAGTGCCGTGTATATAAACGATCAAACTGTCCACTCATCTATATCAAAAGTAATAAAGTGAATGTGTGCACCTAAAACCCCTGCAATGACCAAAAAGGCAAAAATTGGCCACCGCTACTAAAATGTGGAGCTACTGGCTAGCTGTAATAACTTTATTCTGCTGCTGCAAGTAGTCCAAGTTAAAAATGGTTCATATTATACCATGTTTGGATGGCATGGCATCATCCAAACATGGTATAATATGAACCATTTTTAACTGGCAATTTTCAGTGTGAACTAGATAAGACCGTAGTAAATGTTGTAGCATATACACCACGACCTGCAGACTAGTGTTAAGTAAACACATTTGGAGTTGGAGTGTGACTGATTGTGCAACTCTGCCCAGGTCCTTTGACGTGTTGGTGTCTGTTGGAGGAGGCATTTATTGTTGAACATTGATTGAGTGGGGGGCTGCCTCTTCCTTCTTAGTGCCTTGCCCCTTGAGCTCCTTTTGTTTGTTACAGTCCCTAATTCGACCAACAAAGTGCCTTTGTGATCTGTGCTTAAAAAATGGGGTCTTTAAGGGCAGTGATCTATGATATAACTCAATAGATAACGAAGACAGTTGAATATACATCAAGATGAACCCAGCTAATTCCAAAATGGAGCTTTGTTTAATGATTTAGTGAATAATCAGGTTGACAGAAAACTCAGCACAGTGCCTCAGCATTAAACTAAAGCCACCTAGGAAAATATCACAGCTATCATTAAGTACTAAGTTGTTATACAGGTCAGAAGAAGCACTGGAAAAATTATTTCTTGTAACAAAAACCACATACAGTCACAACTCAAGCTACATTTAATATCAAATAGCTCATAATTGTGAGCCATAATTTGGCAGAGACAATCTAATAGTTTTATTCTGTAGAGGCACTGGAATACCAAATTCAGCATGAAATATTTGGCACCATTCCCCAACCAGACTTAAAAAGATGACCAAGTAGAAAGTGCCTACATTATGTTGCAGGACTGAACACCACAGTGAATTAATCTACATTATGCTCCAAAGCATTTTCTTCACCAAAATGTCATCACCACCAATTGTTTCACCGATTATTATCGAAAGAGATGCTTAACACATATTTATTTCAATAGTATACAGAGGGCCAACCTATGTACATGCATTCAGTAAATATTTTGTTTTCATTTACTGTTGAGAATCTCATACCGTACCTGGGCTAGATGGTCCAGTGTAGCCAACTATTGTTATGCCAAGACTTTGTCCGTCCTTTTTCAAAAGATCAACATTATAGATTTCAAAATCTTCAGTTTCATCCTTTAAAACGAATTAAAAAATAAATGTTTCAATAAATGACATTCATCTCAAATGCTTGAAAATTAAAGTTAACATTTGTAATTTAATTTTCCTAGTTCTTCTGAGCTAATTGATCTACATCCCTCAATACATGAAAAACCCAATGCTTAACCCCATGCGCGCTGCGGGTTTTCCCGCTGTGCGCTGACTTTTGCGAAAAGCCGCGGTTCATGACCAGCTCAGCTCGTCATGAACGTACGACAGGCGTAACTCATGACGAGCTGAGCTCGTCATGAGCGTGGAAGGGGTTAATCTGAACAAATGCAAATAGCAGACTTGTAAAATCTGGAGAACAATACAAAACAAACCAACCCATGGATGCACAATAACGCCTCTGCAGTTATGATTAGGCAGGGTTTTTTTATGGAAAATTTTCATCCCCATAGGAATCAATGCTCTGTGATACAGAAAAAATGATGAATGGAATTACAATTAACTTGGAAAGAAGGTAGAAAATGTCTTTGCTTGGTTCATTGTAAATATGGTTAGTATTTTTAAAGAAGTTAGCATTTTTGTGTGGGTGTGAAAGGGTTACAATGACAGAGCTGGACATTTTATCCATCAGTTCCCTGACAGACCATTTGCGGACAAAAATGTTAAATAATTAACCAATCTAACTTGACACAGGAGCGGCAGTGATGAGCTACACCAATTCCAGCAGCACCAAAGCACATTTATTGACGATTACAGAATGAATGACAGCTTCATCCCAAGAGGGCCCAGCCTCTTCTGTCATCCCCTCCAGTCTTTCAAAACATAATCTTACATTCCAATTGCTCATTCCAATGCTTAGTTCTAACGCTGGAAAACATACACCATCTAATACATAAGCCTGGCACTATTATATCCTTATAGCCAACTGCCAAGGGCTTTACCAGTTGTTAAGGGACCTGAGCCAGGGTTGATTCCAGACCTCTAATTAGAGAGGGGGCCTTTAACAAGCGGTGTGACCCAAGGCAGATAGACTTTAAGGCTACTAGAACATTCCACACACTGTGAATAGAATGTTCTAAATTAGAAAGGGAGAAATATGAAGACCAACATTGGAATTTTGGAGCAGAAAGCTTATACAAACCATTAAAAGGCCGAGATTGTGGTCTTCAATGGAGCTCCCAACATGCCAATATGTAATGAATCACGATATACCAAGAGCTTTTTCTCTATCGACCATTTCAAAGCCTGGCCCACAGAAAATACAAAAAAAAGAAAAACAGGCCAGCTTCTCATGGTCTACGATGGTCGTTTTGACCTCTGGAGCAGATAGGGGGCTGTCCCAGAGAGAGAGAGAGAGAGAGGGAGAGGGAGAGAGCACCAAAATCAATCATTACGCAATAAGAAAGGGTGAGGAGCTGATCTGTCTTGGCATCGGGCTATCCCCCCCAACAGTTGGGTCCCAAGAAAGTCTTGCCCCAGTTAGGCAGAAAGTTCACTAGACATCAGGAATTTGTTTTTGTCAAAATATTTTTTTTTTAAACAGAGAATGGGGGGCAGACCACCCCATAGGCATCAGGCAGCCCCCTAATTGCTTCACTCCGATCAGTCTATCTGCTAGCCTGGGGGACAGACTGGATGGGGAGGGGGTTATTTCAATATGCCAGCCCCAAAGGGAACAGAAAGTCTATTAGTGATCGAGGAAAGGATTTCAATAACAAAAAAAGTGTGCGGGAGGTAGCTGGCCCATCTGACATTGGATTGCCCCACCACGGCCAGGCAAAAAACAGTATTTCTATTCCCATAGTGGGGCAAGGTTGGGCAGCTTTACCACATGCTGTCAACGCCAAGTGGACATAAAGCCCACTAGAAACCAGGGAAGGAACTTTGAATAAATTAGAGGAGCAGTGTGGATCGCTAGCCCAACATGGCGTCAGGTCGCCCCCCTCATCCATTCCTGGGCCTAAGACAGTCTTTTTGCCCCCTTCAGCCTACTGCCCAAATACGTCAGAAAACACCCATAGCAAGTGAGAGTAAATGTGGATTTTTGGTCATAGTTTTGACATATGGATTGGCAGAATGGTGTAAACCCTCAATCTGCTCGACCACCAGGTAAATAAGTAGGAAAAGTAATAAAGAGGGGCACCAGCTTGCTTTGGCATTGTAAACACAATGAGGTCAAAGGAACTACATGCCTGAAGGTATTCTGACACCATGAGGCAATGGAGGAATGCCCCTCAATAAGGGAAGCACAGTTGGTATAGAATGGAATGTGATCATGCAGACCAAAATACCAGAGACACAGCCAATGCAGATCACAAACTCAAAACTGATCTTATATCCAGGGTATGTTTCCTTGGTGAAAACTAGCTATAAATACTGTAGGGATATTAAGGGTATAAAATGGATGTGTTATAAGAGAGCACAAATATTTTCATTGGTAGCCAGAAAGAATGCATATTCAGGTAATGGCACATTTGTCATGTGTAAGTACTTGTGTCTTTCTCCTTCTTTCCTCCCCATTACCATTCTCTTTAAACCCCTCTATCTCCTTTCAGAAACCTGCAATTATTCTTTGGCCGCCACACAGACTCCTCCTATTGCCTCGGATAGGCGGTTTTAAATTCCAGGCAAATATCTAGACAATTAAAATTATTTATGAACTATTAACCATCACAACCTCTAAACTCGTTTTTGTAGATCCATACAAAACAGACAGGGTTGCTTTAGATGGACTGAAGCTACAAAAGAGTCCTTAATTGCTAATGTGGCCACATTGTAGATGGTAGAAGCGACAATCCCGCAAGGTGTATTCTGTCTTGCTAGATAGAAGACTGTGCACTCATATTTTGTAGAAATGTAAAATACATCATTAACGCGACATGCATCGCTCTGAATATAATACCCCATATCCAATTACATATCTGCGAATATGAAGCAAAGTAAGAGTGACTACCATTCTGCAGTTTCACCGAGTGCAATACAGAAACAAAAAGTAAACATTTAAAAACTAGAAAAATACATTACTCAAAAATACAAAATTGGTCTCCCAAAATTAATGAATATGAATGGAAGATCACAATTGTCAACATGCAAGTGAGAGAAATTCCTCAAAACAAGATAATTGAAAAAAATTGTAATACTGACCGTGCTAACCTTTCTGTTTAGTGTTGGAGGCAAAACGCCGACAGGTAAGCTTGCTGGTGCAGGAGGCTTTACAGGTAGTTCCCCAATTGGGTTTCTTGCAACCACCATCCCAACAGAGTTTCCACAATTTCTCAGGACCTGAGCAACTTGTTCACTTGTCATTCCTTGCACATTCGTGCCTCCAATTTGTAAAATATGATCACCTGTTCGAAGTCTTCCATCCTACATCACAGGGAAAGAGATGAAAAACATTTAATGAATTAAGAAAATGGCACAAAAACATATCTGAAATCATATTCTTCCTTCCTTCAAAGTTAATTCAGTGCCCTCATTCCATCCATTCAAATTAGCTATCAAGAATCACGTGTGTTTTATCTACATCTGTATTCCTTTTTTCCTCTGTTATCTACTGCCTTTAATTCTCATTTTTTTTCTTCACTGTTCACTGTTTATTTCTGTTACTGTTGCCCCGTTGTGCCCCGCCCCCCCCTGTGTGCCCATTCGCCGCCTGCTCCTGCCTCCCAGGTGCTCCTCCCTCCCACCTCCCTTTATATGGCAGCCGTTGGGCGGCTGCGTCGCTGGCGCACCGAAGGTGCGCCAAAGGCAAGCTTGTCTGCTCCTGTCCGCGCCTGGCCTGCGCCCAACACCAGAATTCCTGGCCCCCGCGATTGCGACGACGCCCGTATCCGCTACGATGCCAGCACCCCCCTCGCACTCAACACCCGACCATCACACACTTGCTTCCGGGCCACCCCGGAGCGCACCCAAGGACCCTTCTCCTGCCGGTACTGCAGCTTCACCAGCATCCAATCCACCCACCGTGAAAGAACTCAACCACCTCAGTTGCATTCTTCTCAACACCCGCTCGCCCGCAAACACGCCATTGAACTCTGGGACCTACTGGACTCCACCTCGCCAGACGTCGCCTTCCTGACGGAAACCTGGATGAACCCCTCCTCGGCACCCGACATCGCCACAGCCATCCCGACGGCTACAAGATCACCCGCAGGGACCGCGCCAACGGAACTGGAGGAGGAATCGCCATCGTCCACAGGAACACTCTCAGAGTCTCAACCAGCACCGACGACACCCTCACTACCGCCGAACACCTACACTTCCAGATCCACACCGATCCCAGCACTACCCTCAGAGGAACCCACGTCTACAGACCCCCCGGACCCCGGCCACAGTTCAGCGACGCCATCGCCGTCTTCGTCAGTACTCAAGCCCTTGCCTCCACAGTCTACATCCTCCTCGGGGACCTGAACTTCCTCCTCGAGAACAACAACAACAACACCAACTCCACCACCTTGATTGACAACCTCGCCAGCCTCGGACTCAGACAGCTCATCACAACACCCACCCACCCACTCTGCCGGCCATACGCTCGATCCCATCTTCTCTGCCGGCACCCAAGTCTCCTTCAGCCATACCACCGAACTCCATTGGACCGACCATCGCTGCATCCACTTCACCTTCCGGAAACCCACCACACACCACCGCACACAACAGATCCCTTGCCGCTGCTGGAGCAAAGTTACCGAAGACCAGCTAACCTCCACCCTCGTACGGAGCCCACCTGCCAACCCCGACACCACGCCCACAGCCTCAGACAGTGGATCGACGACTGCGCCAACTATCTCGCCCCAATCAAGGAACCCTCCAACGGACACTCCATCAAGAAAGCCAGTTGGTTCACCGAGAACCTCCAGGCCTCCAAGCAAACATGCCGAAAACTAGAGAAGAGATGGCAACGGAAACAGACAGCAGACAGTTACGGAGCCCACAAGACCGCCACCTGCAGACACCATCACCTCATCCGATCCGCCAAATGGGTCTCCTTCAAAGACCGCCTAGACAACAACGCACACAACAGCAAAGAGCTTTTCAACATCGTGAAGGAACTCTCCAACACCAGCTCCAACACCAACGACATCCGTCCCTCGCAAGACCTGTGCGACGCCCTTGCCACCTTCTTCCATCGCAAGGTCGCAGACATCCACAACAGCTTCAAGGTCACGACTGCCCCAACAGCCACTGAGACCTCTGCCCCCATGGCCTCCATCCTCACCGACACCTTGCTCTCCTGGGCCAACATAAACGACGACGACACCATCAAAATCATGAACATCATCCACTCCAGCTCTCCGTCAGACCCCTGCCCACATCAAACCTTCAACAAAGCCAGCACCCCCATCGCACCCCACCTCCGGAAAGCCATAAACATCTCCTTCAAGACAGCGACCTTCCCGGAGAGCTAGAAGCACGCCGAGATCAACGCCTTACTCAAAAAACCCAAAGCTTACCCTAAGGACCTCAAGAACTTCCGACCCATCTCCCTGCTCCCGTTCCCGGCGAAGGTCATTGAGAAGACCCTCAGCAGACAACTGACCCGCTACCTCAAGGCGAACAGTATCCTGGACCTGTCCCAGTCTTGGTTCCGCAGAAACTGCCATCATCGCCACCACCGATGACATCAGGGCCCTGCTGGACAGTGGCGAAACCGCGGCCCTCATTGTCCTGGACCTGTTGGCTGCCTTCGACACTGTCTGCCACAGCACCATACGCACACGGCTCCACAACGCTGGAATCCGAGACAAGGCTCTGGACTGGACCACCTCCTTCCTCTCCGGCAGAACCCAGAGCGTCCGCCTCCCCTCCTTCCGCTCCGAAGCCACAAAGATCTTCTGCGGCGTACCCCAGGGCTCATCCCTCAGCCCGACACTGTTCAACATCTACGTGCCACCGCTCGCCCACGCCGCCCGACTTCACGACCTCAACATCATCGCCTACGCCGACGACACCCAGCTGATCCTCTCCCTCACCAAGGATCCTCTCACCGCCAAAGCCAACCTCCATGAAGGAATGAAAGCCGTCGCTGAGTGGATGAAGAACAGTCCTCTGAATCTGAACTCGGACAAGACGGAGGTCCTCATCCTCGGTCCCACCCCCTCGGCCTGGGACGACTCCTGGTGGCCGACTGCACTAGGAGCAGCACAGACACCCACCGACCACGCACGTAACCTGGGGTTCATTCTCGACTCCACCCTCTCCATGACAAAGCAAGTCAACGCCATCTCGTCTTCCTGCTTCAACACCCTCCGCATGCTCCGCAAGTTCGACAGGTGGATCCCCACCGAAACAAGAAGAACGGTCACCCAGGCCCTCTTCAGCAGCAGGTTGGACTATGGAAACGCCCTCTACGTAGGAGCCCCAGCCAAACTCCTGAAACGACTACAACGCATTCAGAATGCCTCCGCACGCCTGATCCTCGACATCCCTGCCACATCACACCCTACCTGAGAGACTTGCACTGGCTTCCCGTCAACAAGAGGATCACCTTCAAGCTCCTCACCCACGCACACAAGGCACTCCACAACACCGGACCAGCATACCTCAACACACTACTCACCTTCTACACCCTCAGCCGACAGCTCTGTTCCGCCGACCTGGCCCACGCCACCGTTCCCTGCACCCGAAGAATGACCTCCGGCAGCAGATCGTTCTCCCACCTCGCCGTCAAGACCTGGAACACTCTCCCCACCCTCCTATGACTCAGGACCTACTAACCTTCAGAAGACTACTCAAGACCTGGCTTTCGAGCAGTAGCAACCTCCCCCCCCCCCACTCCAACGCCTTGAGACCCTCACGGGTGAGTAGCGCGCTTTACAAATGTTTTGATTGATTGATCGACTAACCCAATCCAAATGGCAACTGCTAAAATCCCATCCTTCGAGGGAACCAACTGGGGAATGTAAGTAAAGGTTATTTGCCTGAGGTAATAATCATTCTGTTGGATACTTTGCCTACCTGCAGATTTCTCACCAGTAGATCTAGACATCAGACTGGATACGAAAACATCAAAACGTCACATTGATGGTAGGGGGTGCTGGCTTTGTATCAATGGCAGAAGTGGCATCAGGTGATGTACTTGAAGCCCACTCTGGTGCAACAGCGTCAGTTTACATCTATTTTTCCTAACCTTCAAGGCGAGTGACAGACTGGAATTATTATAGTGCAGGACCAAAAACTTAGAGAATCTAACTGACATTTCCTAGAACACATCTACCAAATAGAGTGGCGGACGTGGCAGTGAGGAATCTGCAGGTATAGTATTTACCAGAAAGATCATTATCGCAGGTAAGCAACTTTTTCTTCTGATGGATAATTTTAGAGTCCGCACCTATAGAGCAGATTACAGAGCAATATCCTGCTCTTAGAGGGGAACTGATGGATGGTTAGACAAGGAAATCCGGCAGAACAGCTCTGGCAAAGTTCCCATCCCTATGCCCTTCAGAATCCAGGCAGTAGTGCTTGGCCAAACAGTACAGGGATGCCCACATCACCGCCTTGCATATTTAGGTGATGGGAACTCTCCTGGCATGGGCAGAAGCCATGAATTTGTGCCTGTTGGAATGTAGCCTTATTTCCTTCTCGAGGGTCTTATTTGGACAATGCATATCTAGTAACATAACTTTAAACTTGCTGAGGTGATAGCCACCAAAAACAGTTGTGAACATCAAGATCCTTGAGGGACAACTATATAGGGGCTCAAATGGAGTCCCTGTAAGAAAAGTAAAAACTAAATTTAGGTCCGACTGGATCATAACAAAGGCAATTGGAGGCCTTTAAAAAAACTAATGACAAAGGGGATCTTAAAAAGGGACAGGTGATCTGGCAGACAAAAGAATGCAGCCAAAATAACTAGATATCCCCAGACAGTGCCTATTGAACAACATTTCTGAGCAAGAGAAAGTCGGTATTGGAAGACCTGAGACAGCCTGCCATGCCAAGGAGCCACCATATTGTATGCACACCATGCAACAAAGTTGCTCCATCTGCTTGAGTAAACAAATTTGGTGGAGGGGCGATTAGCTAACAAAATGACGTCTATCACTTCTGGTGGTAGCTGAAATTAACTCAGGTGGCCCCACTCAATCTTCAAGCATTTAGCTTGGAGGCCTCAGAGATTGGGGGGGGGATAATTTCCTCTGAATGGGAGAGAATGTCAGACCTGAATGGTAGATGCAGTAGGGGGCCTGTGGAGAAATTCAGAAGGTCTGAATAGCACGCCGTCCTTTGCCAATCTGGGACATTAAAAAGAGTTTGGCTTGGTTTTGGAGATTCTTCCTGACAATCCAGAGAATCAAGGGTAGGGGGGTGGACCGCATAATGCAGCTGACAGTTCCAACTTTACTGAAATGCGTCCCTTGAGGCTGCCCTCAATGGATTCTGGTGGTTGCAGAACTGCCAGCACTGAGCATTTTCCGAGGAGGTGAACAAGTTCACCTCAGGAGTGCCCCACTGGGCAAAAATGTCGTGGACTACCTCTGGTAGAAGACTCCAGTCATGGTCTGCATGAGAACGCCGGCTCAGGCCATCAGCTTCAGCCTTTACAGACTCCACTAGGCAAGTAGCGGTGAGCCAGATACGTAGGCAGTGTGCCCAAGACTCAATACTTCCAGGCAAAGGAGGTCAGACCTTACTTCTCCTTGTCTGTTGACATACTACATCACTGTTGTGTTGTTCATCAATAACTTTGTAGACCGATCTCGGATGAAGAGGAGGATCCCCTTGAGCCCCAGCCTGTTCATCTGGAGACCAGAAGCATCTGATCTCCAGATCCTTTAGATGGGCCCTCACCCTAGGGTGGTGGCATCAGTCACCACCATAGTCACGATCGGAAGGGGAGTGCAGGCTATCCCACAGTTCAGGTTTGCCTCAATCCCCCACCAAACCACTTCTGCCGCATAGTTGGGGACTTCCCTGTTTTGTAGCCACTGCCTGCGGAGGCATCACTGCAGGGCACTCATGTGCCAACATGTATGTGTGACTACGAGAATCCAGGAAGCCAGCAGACCTAGCAAAAGAGAATCCTCAGAACCGGAACGCTTGTGCCTCAATGGAATAATTTCTTGATGGTCATTGAACCCTTTGGGGTGGAGGAAAGGCATGGAGAAGGGTGGCGTCCAGTACTGCCCTTATGAACTGGAGTCGTTGGGAGGGCCACAGGTGTGATTTGGGCTCACTGACTGAAAAGCCCAGGTCGAACAGTGCGAATGCTGTGGATCGCAGAATACATCGCACCTCCTCTGGCGAGCTTTGATCAGCCAGTCATCCACATATGGAAATATTTGGATGCCCTACAGTCTGAGATGGTCTGCCACCACTGCCATCACCTTCTTGACTTTGGCATTTCGAGTCTTCACTTCAAAGTGAAGTACCACAATTTGGTAGTACATGGAACCCACCACATATCGCAAGTACTTTGGTGTGACTGCAGGATAGGGATGTGGAAGTATTTGATTGCCTACTAGAGGAGCCTCTTTGAAAGGCTCCTGCTGATTGGCCTGTGGGGCAGGAAGTTTCTAAGACCAGATTCTCCAGCAAAGGGAGGCTGATATGAAGGGCAGATCGCCCGGAGTGGGGTGGTAGAGACGGGCTACGAGCCTGTTGACCACTGGGGTGGAAGAAAGTTTTCACACACTGCCAAGACAGACTCCAGAAAGACCTCGTTAAAAAGGAGGAGAGGTTCTGAGGAATGAGCGGATGGCAGGAGGACCTTGGTGAGTACACTGGTCTTGGTTTCTGTTGTTGAAAGCTGCAGGTTCAACACCTCTGTAGCATTAAACATAACTTTATGAAGGGAATGAAAATCAGGTATTGGTGTACCAGTGGGGAAATCCACAGCCAGTTCTGGAGATGTATATAGACCTCTGGTAGAAGGGAGACCTTGAAATTCCTGAGCCTCATCTCAGATATCTACCATAAGCGTACAGGTTTAGAGGGTCTGAGTCTGTTATAAAAATGTCATGGAGTTGATTTCTATACTCCTCTTTCTCTGGGCGACGCTGGGCATCCCTACGGGATCAGTTCTGTGGAGCGGTGTCAGGCTGCAGCATCGGTGGAGCCATGTCCAGAGCCAGAGGTGGAGGAGGCAGAAGCAACTGTGGCTTCGTTCACATGGTCAAGGGCTGCAACATCGTATTTCGGAGAGCCGGGTTGAAGCAATTTGGCATCTGCACTGGATCCATTGGTATAGTGCTGGGAAGCATCAGAGCCAAAGGCATAAATATTTGGAATATGTATGGAACAGGTGGCCCTTAATAAAACTGAATACATAATGTTAGGAACGCTGCTGGGTCTGAACCAGGTGCTGGAAACTCAAGAAATGCTGGCACCAGAATTTCAGGCAGTGAAGGTGTTTGGGAAGGTCTGAGGCCAATCTGGGACCCGATCCAGTGGAGTCGCCAGAGCGGGCCGCTCAGAGGGGGAACCACCAGGGTCAAGTCGACTAACTCCAGCTCCAAGAACGAAGGCCCTATGTGTGATGCAGAGCGACAAGATGACTTACCTTTGGAGTGTTTCTTAATCTTCTTATGCTTCCTAGTTTAACCCCTTGAAGATGGGGACCTGGAGCATACCTCTAACACTTGTGGCGCCAACGGTCATCCATGGCCATAGCCACGAAGAGCTTCATTTAACGCTCATTATTGGCCTTGAGGTGCATACTTTGACACGAAGCACAGGCCAAGAGTGTGGTCCGACGCCAGGCACCAAAGACAAACCACATTGGGGTGGGTTATGGACATCTGTACCTCAAATTTCCCACAGGGTTGAACTCGAATATTTTAAGAGTGGACATGGTACTGCACTATGTATATTTTTTATGTGAGGAAAGTCCGAAGAGTGGAAAAAAGGAAAAAAGGGAAAAAGGGAAAAAAAGGGAACTAACGTGCCATGGACAGCGTTATATGGCTTTGATGACATCACTTCGACATCGATATGAAGCCAGTGCACCCTACTGGCGACGTGAGAGCTTTGAAGTATTCAGTCTGACGCCTGGGATTGTTCTAGAGGTGGAGATCCGCAGGTAGAAGGATCTATCAGAAAAGTTACCTACCCACAGTTCTAGTTCTGTTACAGGGGAATCCTGATCAGAGTGATAAGCAGTGAATAGTCCCACCCACTTGTGTGATCCGGCAACACTTTAAAAGCAAATTTTTATAAACATGTACATATGTTCACCTGCATAATGCATGTCTGAAGAAAGGAATGCCACTATAATGAAAATAATTACGTTTTCAGACTATCAGAAATTCTAAAATTAAACCCCCAAAAAATGTTCTTATCTAAAAAGTTTCACATTTACTAAAACAGTCACTACATAAACAAAATTGACTAGGCAAAATCTTTTAAAACCTCTAAACCAAATTAGAATGGATGACAAGGTTAGCAGAAAGGCTGTGATGCAAATGCATACAAAAACTGCCCCTATCCATTTAAGTGCCTCACTGTACCCCAACATGCTCTAGAGGTGAAAAATCAGTTCCATTTTTATTGAAAGAAACTGAGCGTAGCAGAATGGAAGAAAACCCTGTATCCCTTCTTGTCCAGGGAGGTGGGTGGGTTGCCTGTGACTATAATGAGGATTCACCTGAAAGTAGGATTATAGGTCAGTAACTCATCCTTCTCTCCATGGGGATCCTCATCAACAGTTATCAGCACTGAATATACTAGCAAGTCCAATTCAGACAATAGTGTCTTGTGAATGTATGCAGAGATCTCCAGGTGGAGGCTTTTCATAGCTCTGAAATAGACATACTCCTTAAAAAAACACTGTCCCGGCATTTTCTCTTGTGAAATGTGGTTTAGGCCTACCAGGAAGTGGCTTGTTTGCCAGTATATAAGACTTAGAGATGCACAATATTATCCATCTAGAAACAGAATGTTTTCTTCTGGGTATACCTACCCTTACAGGCCCATAATGCACAAATAGATCTGACTGCCTTATCTCATTTGTTACCTAGGTAGAATTTCAAAACCCTTTTTACACCAGCGTATCTTTCCGCAAAAGTTGAAGGATTTGGGAAGAAGGTTGTTAGAGATTTATTTTGGTCGACATGAAAGTCAGAGAACACTTTGGAAGAAAACTGGGATGAGTTTGAAACACCACTCTATTTTCATGAAAGACTGTGTAAGGCTCCTGGGTACATAAAGGCTGAATTTCACTCTACCGGCTGAAGCAATAGCTAAGAATAACACAGTCTTCCAGGTAGTATGTTCTAATGAAGGTTTATGAATGGGCTCAAAGGGAGGATCCATTAACTTGGGAAGCACTACATTCAGTTCTCAAGTTGAAGAATGGGATCTATTGGGAGTGAAGACTTTTACTAATACCCTGTAAGAAATCTTAATCACTGGCATTGTCAAGAAAGAGTTTGTGAATGATGAGATTTCCTATAGGCAGCGATTGCTGCAAGGTGTCTCTAAAGGGATGAAAGTTGCTAGAGGCAGCAATAACAAATCATCACCACTTCCTGGTATCTGGAGGGATCATGGTTGTCCTGAAAGCACCAACTGCAGAACTTCTTCAACTTGAAGGCGTTAAGATGTTCTTGTGGAAGGATGTTTGGCCTCTCGTAGAATGTCATATAAATTAAATTTAATAGGAAATGCTGTTGCAATGCAAAGGCATCACAAGGTATTTTCACCGTAGCACAGTTACATGTTCCATAGGAAAGCATTGGAATATAATATTAAATTAAAATATGTTATCTTCGGCTAGGAAATTGCTACAAAGTTAATTCTTGGACTTTGTAAAATATTTATAACAAGCCCAATTCACTGTTAAAGTCATATTTGTAATACATATTTTAAAACAGGTATTTTCAGAAAGCTACCTTTGTCTTGTGGGAAGCCTCCAAATGCCAATTTGAATGAGATTTCAACTATCATCCAGGAGCTGCTTAATGAGGCCCCTCAATGAAGTGTGAACTAACTTCAGGGCTCGACAAATCCGAAAAATGGTACTGGTCCTGCAGGTCTAGTGCCATGGAAAATCCCCTCGACCTGACTGCAACCCACTTGATCGCCGTCTCTGAAAATGGAGCAAAAGTGACACGATAACAAGTTTTAAAGGCATCTTTATTGCTCATTCCCTTTGTGAGCAATAAAAATGCCTTTAAATCGTGTTATCTTGTCACTTTTGCTCTGTTTTCAAAGACAGAGGACAAAAGTTAGTTTGACTTCCTACTCGCCAGAAAGGGCGAGTAGGACCTAAAAATAGCTCGTCCTCATCCATTCTCCCTCGCAAATGCGAGCGGGCGAGTGGATTTGTCGAGCCCTGAACTTCCTTGGAGAGGGGCACAGCAGCTCTACATAGGATGTAGGTAGAGACTGGATTATTTGCGGTAAGGCACACAGGAACTGTTGCAAAAGCAGATAGGTTTACCTCAAACATTTTCCCCATTGGCTAGGGAGGGGCCGGGAGTCCCCCCCACCCACAGGCTAGTGCCGGGCATAAATGTGGCACTACTGGGCACCCCTTCAGAACATTACTGGACCTGTAGAAGACGAAAGGACTGCACCTGCTGTTCAGACCTGTGAGGAGACCTGAAAGGCTGGCCCTGCTCCCACTTGTATCTAGGACAGGACTACCAGAGTTAGTTGGATGACTTTCTGGTAACCTACAGTGACACATCAAGCTGCTAGGAGAACTTTTCCTGAGAGTCTAGCTGATTAGGCCCAACTGGACCCTGATGGTGGCTTCTACTAGACTGAGTCTTGACCCCCAAGTGCTGGTCCTGGGACCCTTGGCTGTGTCAAATGTCGCATGTAACATCCTGAAAATCGTAGGACTTAGAAACACTTTAGATCCAAAGACCTCCAGAGGAATGGGACAAACCTGCTAAGTCTCTCCAACAAAGGTGTGTTGCTGCTGGGCCAAGGATACATGTTGCTCCCTCACTGAGCTTTTCTGCAGCAGCAATTGTTTCAGTGCGATGTCTCAGAGAAAGTATCACACCTCGTGGAGTCCTGTACCGCTACAATTTTTAGCCTTTCCCTGCTGGAGAAATCCAAGTTTTAAAAAAGGGACTAAGTCTGAAGGTAGAAATCTTCACTGATACCTCCGGGTCTAGCCAGCGCTATATAAAACTTTTAAAATAAATAAATAAATACATAAATAAATAGGGCCAAATGTATGAGGCCGGCAAGGGACGTTCCATTTGAATTTTGAATTTCCCCCACTTGCAGTTTTTCCGCCACAAGTCTACAGGATTTCGTCCAACGGCTATCAAGCCCATCTCGGCCACAGCCTGCTGCCTTGCCCTGCTGAGGATTTTTGACTTCCATTTCAGAAGGAAAACCTGGTTTCAATATCTGGCCATGCTCCATTGTGGCAGGCCTTAAATCCCTCTTGAGTGCCGGTCAAGCGCAATCAGAGGACCACAGTTGATGTTTAACACAATTTCAAATAAAACTTTAAAAATTCATGTTTCCACTTCCCCATATTGGATGTTTAATCTTTTGGTGTCATTTTTGTAATTAAACTATTATCTATTTTTGGATATTGGAGTGGGATTTTTATTGTGCTGTGTTTTCAACTTTTTACCAGTTTTGATGATTCTAAATGCTATAAACATTTTCTTGAGTTAAGCCGGTCTGCTCTGCGACTTAGCTACCAGGGGTGGGTTCATGTCTAAAATGTTGAAACCTTTACTGGACCGAACAAGTAAAGTGCCATTATCACTTGTAGTGGCCGACCATCCACCCCAGCTAATTAACTAGTTTCTGACAGCCCTTTTTAACTGAAGACTTTTTAATGATGTAAAGTGTGCAATGCTGTGCAGCAAAATGTGATTTCATATTATTTATGTGTGGCATTTACAATGAAGTATTTTTTTTTTTACTTTATTTTGATTTTTTCAACATGTTAGAACATTTCCCCCTGCAATTGGCATCAATAATACAAGACGTGTATACAGTTCTATGACCTCATTACGGCACTGTTGGGTACAGACATCACAGGTTAGGCTGAGTCCATGAGGAATGAAAGAATCATGATAACAACAGGGGATGCATATGAGGAATCAAACGAGCACTACACCAGAACAGACCCAGCCGCCCCACTCCCTCCTCTCTCCCCATCAGACCCCGACCCCTCCGAAGAAAATAATTCAGCACTTGTCCCATCTGAATCACTGAGAGACAGCCCCGTAGCACACATGACTCGCCAGGCGAGCAGATCGTCCTGCAGTTTCTCGTCCCTGCATGTACGCTGCATATGCGTCTCCTCGGCCAGAGACCACTCCCTGACATCTCTAAGCCAGACTGACACCTCAGGAGCCCTCCGCCCCATCCAGGTGATCGCTACCCTACGTCTCGCCAACACCAACATTAATTGCAGTAGTTTGTAGGAAAGGTTACTTTTCTTAGGCTTTGGGATCAAAGCTAATAAGCAGTGAAGCAGGTTCAGGTCAATCCGAAGGCCAGTTACGGTGTTTATCCGGTCCACCACCGCCTTCCAGAAGCTCCTAACTAATGGGCAGTCCCAAGCTAGGTGTAGGAACCCCGCTCCCTCCACCCCACATCTGGGGCAGTTGTCCCCCCTATCACCTGAAATACGCTTCAAGGAGTCAAATAGGTGCGATGCATAAAATTGAAGTGTGTCAGTTTGAACCGCGCATTGCATGATACCTTACGTGCGAGGTTCCCTATACGCTTGCGCTGCCCCTGGTCCAGGGCGGCCCCAAGGTCTGTCTCCCAAGCCCCCCACGAGGGCGGGACTGGCAGGGTTGGATCCTGTCGCATGGCTGAATACAGCAAAGATATCAGTCTACGCCCTCTACCACAGGAAAGGAGGATGTTCAGGGTATGGGACGGCAGGGGCGCTCCTGGGAATTGGGGCCAGGCCGCTCTCGCCACATCCTGGTGGCCCCGGTAGTGTAAGTATTGCCCCCCTCCCAGACCGAAGGCCTCTTCAGTCTGTTCAAAGGACACGAAGATCTCATTGGGGTAAAGGTCAGCTAAGGTCTCACAGCCTCCCGCCCGCCAGTCCCGAAAGGACATGTGTTCTTCCATGGCAACTATAGGGGCCAAGATCCACACCGGTAGCTCCCTATGAAAGGGAGCTTGTCGCAATATTTTTTCCACAAACCGCTGCCAGATCCCTGCTTTGTGGCGTACCACATACGGTAGGTCCTCATCTGCTCCCCGACCCCGCATCAATGCCACCTGCAATGTCCGCTCATCTGCTCTGCCGGCCAGAACTCCCATCTCCCAACTATCAGCGTACACGAACCACCGTGCAGCCGGCAATAATTGTGCCGCGTAGTAGTACAACTCAAATCTCGGCGACTCCAGGCCTCCCTCCTCCCAGCTCCGAACAATGGTATGAAGGGCAACCCTGCTACGCCGTCCTGCCCAGAGTAGCGATGTAAGCAACGTGTTAAGTGTGCGGGCAAGAGTATCCCCAAATGTCTGGTAGAATTCAGGGGGGAAGCCGTTACTCCCCGGGGACTTAGCCCTCGGCAGGCACGCTATCACCGCACACACCTCACGGAGCGTTAATATTTCATCCAATTCCTGCGCAGCTGCCCTCGGAAGGGCTTGGAGGGTCAACCCCTGCAGATAAGGGAGGTAGGAGGCCTTGGTGACTGTGGGATCCGCGGCGTATACTGTTTGCAGGTGGGATTGGAGGACTCGGAGAATGCCCACTTCTGAGTGTACTATTCCTCCCGTAGGTCCCCTCAGGGCCACGATCCTCTCCGGGGTGAACTCATGTTTGAGAATCCAGGCCAACATCCGGCCCGATTTGTCTCCTTCTCTATGGAGACGCTGCCTATATTGGCCAAGAGTATATTTGTCTAGACGATCTAAGATGTCATGCACACAAGAACGGGCTGCCTGTTCCGACTCCTGATTCAAGTCATCGGGATCCGACAACGTTTGCTGGCACAGGAGATCATCCTCTGCCTCGTGAAGGTCTCAGAGCAGCGGCTTCCGGACCCCATAGGTGAGGCCCATACATTAGCCCCGGATTACCGCTTTCAGGGCGTTCCACCTGGTAGAGTAGGCAAGGTCCCCCCCTCCCAATTCAAATCTAAATAGTTAGTAAGGGCGGTCTCCCAACAATGAAGTTTTTATCTAAAAATATAGGAACAATTGAACTGAAATTGATTCTGCTTATTCCAGAAGACAAAACAAATAGCTCTAATACATGCAAAAAGCCTATGTCCCTGCCTGTCTGTGTATATGTTAACTATTAAAGCGAGACCTTCTGGCCCTGGCAAAGTTTTTTAGTTTTTGTATTGGAGCATCATAAAGATTTTTATAAATCGAGAGTGGATACATTACAACGTTACCACCGTGCAACAATATTCTAAGCTTCAACATGGCTTTCACATATTTTCCCAATTTTTACACGTTTTATTAATGTATCTTTTTGTAAATTATTGACCCAGTCTTGAAATGTGCCCAGGTCTTTTAAACCTCCATCCTGAGCTCCACCATTCACAACAGTTCTCTTCAAAATCCACAACTTTTCTCCCTTTACAGTAACAGTTTTGTATATTGGGAAGGGTATCATCCTTTCATTTCTGAGCAATTAATGAACATCTGAAAAAAGGCAATTTTGCCCGACCTGCCATCCTGTTCTTTGCTTCCCTGCTCTTTTCAAGCCAAAGGTTCTTCACTGTCCGCTTCCTGACTCTCTACTTCTCTTAAACAACTCAAAACCTTCACTCCTATTCCTCCCCCCCCGTGCAAACCCAGAACGTACATTTCCAAGTCCCTTTAGTCATATGGCACCTTGAGCAAAGATGACAAGATCAGACAAGATCTTGTTCAGCCATTAAACGATGTAATACAATCAGTAGAACAAACATTTTTGATTCTTCCTAAATTTGAACTTACAGTACTCGGTCATCTGTTGTTGACATTGTTTGGCGTATGTTGTTCTAACTTTAGAGGGATATGGCTGGTGTAAATCAGTTAACATGGTAATAAACCCCTCATGTAAAGCCATCTGACAAAATGTTATCAGACAGGTTTTTTTCCTTGTTCTTTTTACCTTTAAAATAGCATCTTAGCTGCAAGTAATTGAAGAAGCCCTGTTTTCTATGCCAAATCTATTTACCAACTGTGAAAAGGGCAGGAACCATTTTTATCGAATACTTGATTTAATTCCCACATCGCCTTTCAACTTTTGTACTTTTACAGATTTGTCCAATGGCATTAAGGTGTAATACTACAATGGGGCACATCCCTCCTCCCTGATTATTTTGGTTTTTCTTGCCCAATGGAATTTATTTGGCATAGAGCTTTTACTATCTTACGTCATCTTTATAAATGTTTTCTAACCCTCAACACTTTAGGTAAATTCAAGGAGATCCTTCTCGATCATTTTATGCAATATTTCAAAAAAAAAAAGGAACAATCAGTTTGCTGGACAATAGGTTTCTTAAGAAACGGAGTTGTGGCGGCCAAGTATTACCATTTAAACATTGGCTGGGCTAAGCCACCAAGCTCTAAAGGTACACAAAGTTTGAAGATTTTAGTGATCTAAAAAGATCTCTTCTTTAGGTAGTATGGTATGATCACAGTATTAATTTATCCACTAGCGACTACGTTATGTGTAGCCACATCTTTAAATCCTGCTTAATTTTTTTCTACTATTTTCTGTAGTTAATTTCAAACATGTCCTCTAGCTTTCCACTCATCCAGATGTCCAAATATCTAACTGGTGCAGAAGGCGCCATCTCCTGAAACTAAGTCTACAATTTTATTGTTCTAAAAATTGCCAAAATTACCTCAGTTTTAGTATTACTAATTCTATAAAAAGAGTTTTTGTGAATTTTTCAAGTGTTTGGAAATTCCTGACCAAAATGTCAGTCTCAAAATATATACATTATTATTTTTGCCACTGGTACATTTAGGCTGACTTTGTTCATCTTGTCTTGTTGAACATACCTTGATAGAGGCTAGATGAACAATACAAACAAGAGGAGAGATAGAGGACAAACATGCCTGGCGCAATGGTAGATTGAAATCGTTCTTAATGTAGTGTCAACTGATGTTAATTCTGTAGTGATGCACAAATACAGACTGTGAACTATGATGAAAAATTCGTAAGCTACAGAAGTGCTATAGAAATTTCCAGTTCACCAATCTGTGGACAATGGTTTCAAAATATGCCCTGTCAAGGAGGAGGAGGTGGGACTTTAAATTATCTGCATGGTGAGCTGGGTCAGCATAAAGAGAACATACATTGATGTCCTGGTTTTGATACTATGAAGGAAGAGCCTCCCACCAAGAAGTGATCTTCGATGAAGGTCCAACTTCCTCAGTGATGTAAACAAATAAATTCCAGTACAAGGTCTGGGTTTACTGGCAGACAAAACAATATTCGCATGAAAGATTGTGTACAGGCAGGATGAACAATAGTACAGGATTTCGCTTTGTCTCATCAGGAAACATCTTCTGGTAGATATAAATCTCTTTTCGTGATGGAATACTCCATTCTTCAGTTGTGGTAGCTCATCAGTCGAGCGTAGTTAAGACCAAGCCTCACCGTGCTCAGAAAATGTATGTTATATAAATGTTCATAATTAACAAAGTTTTGTGTTATGGACAGTTCTGGTAAACTGTAAACACTATTTCAGCAAGTACAGAAAGATTGTGGTCTTTCATAACTCTTATGAAGATTTGTACTCAGCATCAGTCCCATTAGTGAAGACTGACCAGTTACACGCCATAAAATGACTAGGCAGCAAAAAGTGATGGGTAAAAAAGTAGGAATGAAATTGTACCACTGCGCTGGCATCTACCGTAAAAATGTTTTTTAGCTGCTCTGTCTCTACACTGATGAAGATAACATTCATGCAAAAACGTAGATGCTGCAAGGGGCAAAAATAGGAGCGTTCTTCTCATTTCAAATATTTACTTACAAATAGCACATGACGTGCAATGTTGTACCCTGTGTCAGTATAGATTGGATATAGTAGTTAAGAGTGGATCGATGTTAACGTTTATCAGCACCTTTGCACAGCAGTTTTCCTCTTCAGGTTACAGGGCTCCTTTGTAACACCCTTAAATTGAGGGTAAATCATTTTCCATAGTAATTTCTAAGACGTTTAGAAAATTTAGTTTTTGGAAAGACTACGTGCTAATTTCTGAACATGAAGTGGTACAACATGAACAATCTGTAATAAAAATCAGTATTACTTCAGATTTCATCATATAATTCTAATAAAATATGATCGTATTTTATTAATTGTAGCACTTTAAAAGCATTCCGGTAATTACCTTATAACAAACAAACGATATTTAGTGAGCTTGAAATCAGAATGTAGCATACAATCAGTTTTGTGATCTCTGGTTTATTACAGACACACTCGAAATAATTTAATGAATACCGGTCAATGAATTAGATATTGAGTTGGAATGATCATAAAATGCATGAGAAAAAAAAAGAAATTACCCGATCTGCTAATCCACCAGGAACAATAGTTCGCACGATTACACCACTTGTTTTTCCTCCCACTATTCCAAATCCTAATCCTGAGCCATCATTAACGAGCTCAATATCTTCAACATGACCCCAATGAATCTAAAGAGGAATAAAAAGATTTTCGTCAAACATTTTTGTATACATGTACGTTTCAAATCCAACGCATGAGAAAATATAGCGTACACTATAACTTTAGAAACATTTAACATACAAAACTATCATACAATGTTGCACCAGGTGTCTTCTAATGGCTTACTTTGATCAACAAAGCTCCCCAGGTCACTGCAGCATTTTCTGATCCTATGATAAGGAAGGTTTATTGCACCACTGCATTGGTCCAATACAAAGCACATGAAACCTGTGTTGGGGTAACTTATCATTCTTCTTCCAGTTATATCAATAAGTATTGCAATAAACCCTTTATAGTAATAGTTTATTTGTGTTTTACTTCAGATCGTACCGTAGAATGAAATCCATTTGCCTGAATCTCAGAAAATAAGGCCACTTTAGTCCAGCCTTACTTCAACCCATTGGTGCTCACCAAAATCTCAAGTTCGAGATCATGTATTTTGTCTACACGCTTTCTTCGCTTAGGGACCAATGAGACTTTCCCCATTGGGCAGGTCGCCAAGTTCTGATCTATGAAGCAGTATTATTTTTTATCATAATCTTTCGATCATAAATTAAATTTGCGAAGCCTGGCACTAGTGCAGAACGTGGGGCACACTGAAACCACCTCCTTGCTAGGAGTCTCCACCTCAGACTCCGCTTTCGCTCTTCCAAATAAAGGAATAAATAACAGAGGTTCTGCAGACATTTGATATCACAGAGCTTTAAGGAACACTGAAGGGCCTGAAACATACATAATATTTTTGGGCAGCCTCGTCATTTTCAGGGCTTAAATACATCCCACCCAGCATAGCATGTGATTACTCTAGGATGAGATGATCACCTTAATCTCTGGGATGAAATATTCACAGCAGCCAGAGTCGAAGTTTTTAGGGTTAATTTAATTCCCAAAAAGTGAATAACCTCAATCGTCCACTGAAAAGGCGTGAGCATCTGCAACTCTCCCACTAGAGGTTTCCAAATAGGAACAGATACTCAGATTTCTTAAGATTAATCCAGAAGCCTGATATTCCTTTAGCACCTCTAGTAACCTTTTGAGTGATTGCTCTAGTGTCATCTATATCACAAGGATATGATACACAACGGCTCTATGTTCGAAGGGATCACGCAGTAATGTAATCCCCTTCATAGGTGAGTTGTCGCTAATACTCTCCTGAAGGGGCTTAAGCTTACATGCTGGCACCCTTCTATATTTACCTCCTTCAGGTAGCAGCTTTTCTCCATACATTGTTGGACATGGTGGGGCTTATGTAGAGCGTAAGGCAGACAGGCAGATACCCCCCAACCCATAAAAAGCTGCCTGTTTTCCAGGCAACTTTCCCAATTACATGTTATGTATTTTCTTCTCCAGCTTCCTCATTCCCTGACCTATACCCTTTTTCTGTTCTTTTTTTACCTTCACGTTGTAATACGTTACCCTTGGAGCAGCAGTTTTGATCATATTTATAAATCTAGATAACAAACCAGATGTACATGTTATTACTATAGTGACCCAACAAAACGGCACCAGAATTAATTGGAGGACAGTCGTGCGTGCGGTCAGTGCACAGCAGTAAGACTATTTATCTTCCATCCCTTGTTCTTCTAGGTCAATCGCCCATTTTCCCAGAACTGGTGTCGTCACATCACATCTGTTGTCCGCAAACCATCTATACAATGTACTCACCCATCCTCGCTCCCCTGCGTATAAGTGGGATCAGTTTTGCAGGTTCTTGGCTCCTACTGCATTATATAGCCTATGATATATACTAATATCTAACAAGGTGCTAGTGCCTCGATCAGTGAACTGTTCAAGCGTTAGAAGATTTGAGTTCTAAAACAATATCCCCACCCGTGCCTGGTCGTGTCTTCGAAGCACATCTATTACAACCTTCTCCATAATGGGTGGGATTGCTGGATTATTTTGGTTGTATGACATTACAATGCATGCTTTTACCCCTTGCAATGCAATTTTTCACTCCGACTTGCTGTCTGGGGTGTGCTGGAGTTTGGAATAGTATAATTTACTATTCCAACTCCAGTCTGTGCAACATTAGGGAAGGTGTTGGAGTTAAATCCAACACCTTATCCCCCTACAGCAAACCATTTTCGATGTAATGGCATGCAGAGTAAAAGCATGCATTGTTTGCCAATTATTTTACATTGGACAATTTAGGGAGTAGACTACTGGAAAATGCCTTGTATTCATGCAAGTGTACCTCATGAGAACTGCTGTTTCAAGCCCTCATACTTTTGGATTCGGATGGCGGATTTGCCTTGCTCAAAACTAAATAAAAAGGATAATTCTACCCTATCTGGATGTTCACAGAAAAAAACACAAGATTGCAGGCAGCGAACCCTAAGAAATGTTGTAAAGAGTGGGCTTCAAATGTAATGCACTTACAGTTTCAGGAGATGTAATGCCACCTGAAATGCTGGAAGCAGTTGTGCTATTTCGGTAACCATGTCCCCTTGCAACCACCAAATGTATGGATCCTGTAGATTGTTGGAGCAATGCAATGGCCTGCTGATGAGAAATATTCTGATCTACAGGAGTTCCGCTAATGGCCAATATGTGGTCATGCTCTTTCAGTCTCCCATCCCTGGATAACAAATGGAGAGGAAAAAATGGTAAGTGTAAATGTAACATAGAGTACTGATAAGCAGACATTTAGAGCCACAGTGCCATGTAAAACATACTTATTGTCACTACTTTCGTTTTCACCTACCTGTTCAACCAGTACTACTCTCTCATTTGTGACAATTACAGAAACATACATATAAGGCGGGCAATTACAGAAACATAGCTATATGGCTGACAATTACAGAAACATACATATATTCCCAAACTGTTCGGCCAAGGCTCAGATAGAAAGATCTATGATTTGGTCCTTATGTTGAGGGCATGGGGTGTGGAGAATCCCAACCCCACATCATGAGGGGTCTGCATTCGCCTGTTAAGTTTGTAAATGGCCCAGGCACTTGAGTGGACTGGCATGTGAGCCGCAGCGGCATGGGCAAGTGTTAGCGGAAAGGTGCATGGCGGTACTGAAGTTGGACCCCTTTCAGGGGGAAGATGTTTCCCTGGCAAGCTGCTGAGTGTAGGAGCGGCAATGCTGCAGCACATGATATAGGGGCATGTTGCATTACTACTCAAACCTTTTCTTTTAGACCACCATCTTGTTGCACACTTTGTAAGCGGGCAGTTGTGGACCTTCCTGTGTCATGTTTTCTGCTTGCTTGATCTACCAAGAGAGAGAGTGAGTGAGTGAGTGAGTGAGTGAGTGAGTGAGTGAGTGAGTGAGTGAGTGAGTGAGTGAGTGAGTGTGTGTGTGTGTGTGTGTGTGTGTGTGTGTGTGTGTGTGTGTATGTATATATATATATATATATATATATATATATATATATATATATATCTCGGTGGTTCTATTTTCCCCCGTGATGGCGCTGCTTAGCGGTGCGTTGCTCCCACGGCCGAACCAAGCCGCCCATAAATCCAAACAACGTTAATCCTCGAATCAATGAAAAGAGCCGCCACTTTTCCTCTGCAAAGCATGTATTTATTAAATATAATTGCACAGAAAACCAACGCGTTTCGGTAGTCACATTTACCTTGATCACGGTTAATTTTTACTTTGACGGTGCATTGTTTAAATTACCCATGCTACCCAAAATCATGTGATTCCCACACTTCCTGTGTGTTAACCTGCAGGGCATTCTGGATAATGTAGTATACCTTGTTCCCATCATGTTTTTACATTGGTATTAAGAGAACCCCCATCCGTTTAATCATACCAATGAAACTACGTTAGCAATATATACAGTATATACAATCTGTTTGATTTAGTAAAGCCCTCCAGTGGGCCATATAGTTTACCTGATTTCATCATATTTTTGCATTGGTATTGACAAAACCCCCGTCCGATTATTCATACCAATAAAACTACGTGTGCAATTATAAAATATATACAACATGTGCCATTTAGCCCTCCAGTGGACATTTTAACCGTAGTATTGTCTCTTAATTAGTTCCCTACTGTCCTCCAGTGGACTGTATAGTCTCAGTTTGTTATCAGAAAAAAGAGGGGGGGGGGGGGGCCGAAAATTCAAGATGTGACGTGACTCTTTTTGTCTTAAAAGTTTTTCCCGGTGGCCACCTCGATCAGACAGGGACATAGTTTCCAGACCCAAAAATTTTAAAAGTTTCCAATTTCCGTCATGGTTGCTCTCCATGTGTTTGGCTACCACGTTATTTCTGTCCTTATTGACTGTTGCGCGGACATGCTGTAGGATTCGTATTTTTAGTTCACATATGGTACTACCTATGTACCTTAACTTACATGGACATTCTATCATGTAGACCGTATACTGGCTTTTGCAAGTTATAAGTTCTTTTATTTTCCAGGTTTTCTTGTTTGCCATTGTTAATTCTTTTGTTTGTTTTGGCGATCTCACACACTTTACAATTATAACATTTTACGAATCCTTGTGTTTTTAGCCAGATATTTTTGAGTTTGTTACTTTGGAGATGACTATGGACCAATTGGTCTTTTAAGTTTGTTGCTCTTCTGTAGGTGATTACCTAATGAGTCCCCATCCTTTGTCCCACCGTGGCGGCTCTTTTCGTTGATTCAAGGATTAACGTTGTTTGGACACAGACGGACACACAGACGGACACACAGACGGACACACAGACAGACACACAGACAGACACACAGACAGACACACAGACAGACACACAGACAGACACACAGACAGACACACAGACAGACACACAGACAGACACACAGACAGACACACAGACAGACACACAGACAGACACACAGACAGACACACAGACAGACACACAGACAGACACACAGACAGACACACAGACAGACACACAGACAGACACACAGACAGACACACAGACAGACACACAGACAGACACACAGACAGACACACAGACAGACACACAGACAGACACACAGACAGACACACAGACAGACACACAGACAGACACACAGACAGACAGACAGACAGACACACAGACAGACAGACACACAGACAGACAGACACACAGACACACAGACACACAGACACACAGACAGACAGACAGACAGACAGACAGACAGACAGACACACAGACAGACAGACACACAGACAGACAGACACACAGACAGACAGACAGACAGACAGACAGACAGACAGACAGACACACAGACAGACAGACACACAGACAGACAGACACACAGACAGACAGACACACAGACAGACACACAGACAGACACACAGACAGACACACAGACAGACACACAGACAGACACACAGACAGACACACAGACAGACAGACAGACAGACACACAGACAGACACACAGACAGACAGACAGACACACAGACACACAGACAGACAGACATACACACAGACACAGACACAGACACACACACACACACACACACACACACACACACGATCGTGCCCAGCTAACCCTCAACTACCTGAGCACAAGACAAGCTTGCTCTACCAAGTCACATGGAGGTTGGCAACTGATCAAAACAGGGGCAGGCAAAAGGCGAGCCAAATTGAGACAATAATGAATTTTGTAACCACAAACATTCATCCCCCAAAGAATGGAGACACCAGTCCGGATGCGGGTTCACAACTTTTACAGGTGGCCACTCAGAAGTTGGAAGCAGCAACATGAAATGTGGAGGACCTTGATGCCTACGGGAGGCTTTACCAGGTTTAACACTACTTACAAGCATCTATCTGTGACTGCACTTCTAAAGGCCATAGCCAACATTGTTCCCTTGGCAGTCTATGTCTATTCTATCACTATGCCAGAGTCACAGGTCAATGTTCATTGGCGTGAGGGCTAATGCTTGATCTGGGCCACTGCCAGACCCAAATACTACTCACGCCCAATCAGAGAGAGGCTGCTGAAGACAATCCCTGAGATCTGATAACATGAGGCCTAAATACTCTACACTGATATGTCCACTTCAAACCTGTAGGAAGTTAAGACTTCATCTCATGCACCCTGAGCGTGTAAAATGATGCAATAATTTTAATAGCGGACCCAACTTGGTCCACACAAGACACTAGCGGTACAACCTCAGGGCCCACAGGTACAATGGTTCTTGTTTTGCGGCTTATCATTGGTGCTCGATCCAAGGGAAGAGGAGCCTAGTAAGGCAAGGGGGTGTGTTTATTCGTCATCTATCCACTTCTGCTTCAAATGAAGAAGTAAAGCTAGAGGTGGGCCAGCCACTGAAATCTCGAGCCAGTCTCGAGCCTGAAGCCTGGCTCAGCCCGAGGTCCAATTGCAACACCAGCACGTAACGAGCCGAGCTTTCATGTGCCTTCTGCCTGCCATCCTCTATGGATGGGGCGGTATGACGATAGCTTTGGAACTGGGGAACAGGTATAAGTCTCAGCATCAGCTCATCATCCTGAGATTCTGGGCAAATCACTTACTCTCCGCGTGCCTATAAAAACGAATATGACCTTCTAATGGGTGCTCACATAAAGCACTCCTATCCCTTCAGGTCGAGTTGGGCTATATAGAAAGTGCAGAAAAATACCCACCGAGGTAAAAACTAAGCCTTAACAAATCGGAAGACAAATAGATACCTTTTAATTGGGTGATATGGACAAAGTGAAAACAGAAAACCTAGATAAATCACAACTTCCCCACTTAAATTGTGCGATCTTAGACAAATATTTTATACCACCAAAACTTCTTTTTCGTCATTATTGCGTATAAAAGCACTTTCAAATATGTGAGTTCAGAATATTAGTCATAGAAAAACCTCTGGTGTTTGAATTAATAGACTAATATTGCTTTATAAAAATCTGGGTCACTTACAGGGTTTACATGACAACTGTCTTGTCTCAGTTTACTTATGGTTTATGTTTAAAACTATTGATCACTTTTAATAAGCACTTCTCGGTGCAGTGCTATAATGTGGCGTATTACTGTCGAAGCTTCCACATGGTAAAGAAATACACTTTTTTCGATTTCAAAGACACTTTATCATATTTTACGTGGTTTGATGTATGACTCGTATAGCAGATATTTCCAGGGCTCACCTCTTAGTAACCAGAATAGGCCTACAGACCACTGATGCCCAGCCTCTGTGAGCAGTGGGGAGAACGCGAGGTATGTCACAGCCCACCTACAATCGTAGTAGACGCATTGCTCAGAAGTTTATTGCTCAACTGTGGCTAGGCCTTCCTAATCTGCTTCACCAGGTAAAATAGGGCGAAGACAGTATCAGTCACTGTGCACGTGCCAGCGGAATCAAAGGCGTAGCCCTCCTCTCTCGTGTTGTTATTATGTTAACTACAGGCAATTCCGAAGACATATTCTTCGTCAGATCAGATGTATGGATTGACATGGGGTTGAATTATTTTACTGACAACTCCTGGGATTGTTTTTCTGTAAAGGCGACACCTTACAAAACGACAACAATTTTCAAATTGTACGTAATGTATTGTGGCTAGAGTTTTGATTATCATTGTAACTTCTCCCAGGCAGCATTAGTCCGAGATCTATATGCCTTGGTCATTGAGTAAGACCTAACAAATCAATCACAGATGGAAGTTTTATTCAATACGGAGTGGTGCAGTGGGCTGGGGTCTTCTTCTGACATGATTGGTTCGGTCACATACCTTTTCCAAGACTTTCCCTCGGGTAAGTTTGAATTTTTGTTTGACGGCGGATCACGGAACGCAGCAGGGAGTTGAAAGGTTGTAAGTGAGGCTTGGCGCTCCGATAACAGGGCATCAGGATGTTGACTAGAACAATCAGAGTCAGAGACAATGTGCTTCTTGGCTTCTTTTGTTAGAACATGTGATGGCTGCCATCTAGTGTTCCTATAGGTGTTCGTTTGCATTTCGAGGCAGGGAATCCGTTGCGAATGTCTCCTTCCTTTTCCCAGCACGAGGTTGTTTTCGGATTTAAATTAAACGTTGCTTATTGATGTGGGGTCAGACTTGTGTGCACACAGTAGCCTGGCACTACTGTGAGAAAATAGTATTTTTGCCATAATTTGACATTCCTAAACCTATAAATGTTTTGTTTTCTAATTTTCAGAATTAAAACATTATTCCTGAAAAAGTGAATATTAGAACAAATTCTTAAACAGAATTTAACATAGGCCTATGACGGTCTATGTTGCTGCTATTTAAAAAAAATATGTATTTGTAGGACTGAGGACGTGGCATCAGGTGTAACTAAACATTTTCAGGAGTTAAATTAGCAATAAATAGACACATTATAACAACTAAATATGCAGCTAGAATGTCTAAAACATTGTTCTGCTTTAATGATAGAAGAACATTCATTATTCGTTGTTAAAAATCTGCTGAATCCTCGAACATGAATTAGGTGGATAGGAGGACATACATTGTTTGTTTTCATAAAATTGTTGAAACATGTAATCGGTTTAACATTTACAAATAATGGATTGGGTAGACTTGCTTCTGTTCTTACTAGTTCTTTATGTTGATCTGAGGGTTATCCTTGCTGTTCCCTAAACCGGAATGATGAGCAAGGTGGAAAGCCACTAAGAAGCAAAAACTGATGTTGAGGCTGTGCACACTGACTTAAGTTCAGCCAACAGAGCCAAGTACAGGAGTCAGATTCAGGGGTGAAACCATCAGTACTGTGACAGCACCGGGCACACGTGTGTGACAGAGCCAACAGCACCCGCAAGGTCCCTGGCAGCCTTGCTACACCACTGGTCAGTCATTACTGAACGAAATCTTTGGTTGCTTACCCACAGCGCCTGGATACCCTATAGGTTGATTAGCTGCACTGTATACATCCTGATTGATTGACAAATGGTGAATGCATTATACCTACTCTCCTGGTTATCAAGCAGCACTATTACAAGGAGAGACGTGGATGCTACAGCAACGAGTGATCACCTACGAACAGCACTGGCAGAGCCATGCCCAGTGGCAAGAGAAGGGGCAGTATAGCTAAATGTGAAAACTGACTTTGAAAGTTAAGCATACGGACTCAGAATCAAGACTGATGGGCTCTTACCTTTGTACGGTGGTCTGGGGCCTGTGAAATATCTGCACTTACACACCTCGAGTAAGGTACAGGATAATGAGCTCTACTGTATGGAGCTCTCTGCAGCACTGAAAAAAGAATCACAATCACATAATTCTGTAGGTTTTCACATACATCTGGCAGGCAGTGTAACACCATAGCAAATTCCTTTCAAAGATGCAAAGGAGAATTCACTCCAGTGTTTAAAGAAATAATAGAAGCGTGAGCTTCTCCACAGGGAAACATTTTCTCCATGGATGAGAAAAAAGGAAATGCACTACTAAGTTTCATTTACCCACGTGGGATTTTCCACATTGTGGAAATTCTGCTTCGGTAGCTTTGGAGTACTAATTTTCCAGGAAATCCAAAGCTGTCAGAGTTCTTGAAGTATTCCTGGGCCTCTCTGTGTAGCCATATTGGGTTGAGAATGATCCTTGCATGTTGTAAAGTCCTGCTCGCCTGACTTGAGTGCCCAACTTTGTGTATATGTTATCTTGGTTTTTGGTCTTTGCCTTACACTAATCTTGTGTGTGTGCAGCAGCCTAAGCCTGTCCCTTGATATTGTGGTGAGGTCCTCGACTTGTACTCTGTCTTAGAAGGGCGCACCAAGTATCATCTTCATTCCACTGACAGTAGACTCCTGTCTATGTCATAGATTTAGTGCATACTGCAGTAGTGGGAATATACCATGTTTTGCAAACACATAGTTTTAGCCAGACTTTTTGTCTAGAGCACTGGAGTGATGGCTTATTGGTCTACTTACTTAAAGTTCCACTACTATGCGCTAACCAGATCCTACAACTACCATTTCAAGTGTATGTGGTTTGTGTACATTTCCGGCACAGTACATGCGGTTGTGTGGTGTTTAGAGCTCCGAGTGAATTTTCCCGATTCATGCCCTTATATAGGTACAATTCACATTACCCTTATATAGGCATAGAAATCAATCCCTTATTTAGACATAGCCCATGTAGATCAAATCCAGGCACGGCTACTTCCACTCGTACCAAACACCACAACGGTTTCTCGGAAAATCGGCTTAAGCAGTTAGGGAATTTCCCCTTGCTTGAATTTTGATTTGTCCAAGAACTCATGTACTTTCATGTACTTTGACGTTATTATGCCCGACTGTACGTTAACCTATGGCATTCCTAAATACCTTAAAGGTATAAATATACCTTCACTTCCTATAGCAAACTACGGTGGTTCGGAGCAGTTCGACTATCTACTTGCCCGACGCAGCTCGCTGCAGCAAGTGCAGAAGGAAGCCAACCCTCCAGCTGACGCACTGATCAAGAGGCTGCCTTTCTCTCGCCGAGAATCCAGCTCCAGTGTTTCCAAGCTCCCCTTGCGGGGTGTTGGGAAATCGAGTCCTGAGATAGAGATACCAGACCTCCTTCATTCTAAACCAAGGTATGGAGCTGATTAGAACCTAGAGAAACCTTTGGTAGATTCTTGTCAAAAACAACTAAACCTGTGCTACGGCATACTTACTTCCTACCGCGTACTAGACTTAGGTTAGGTACATTGGGGTAGGCGTATTTAGAAGCACCAGTTGAGTATTTCTAGTCAATGTTATTTATGTATGTATTTGTATATGGCTTAGAAACCATACAATGCTTTTACAGTATTATTTTATAATACTATTCTCACTGTACGCATTATACTTTGCAGTCTGCCTAACTATTGTAGCAGTTCACTTCTCTTGCATAAGAAAGAAGACTGTTCAATAAACCTTTTTATTGAAAAAGCCTGTCTCTCTATTTCTCTACAATCTCTGTTGAAACGAAGCATGCACGATTGACTAAGTGAAATACTTTTCTATTGTTTCCGCGACTCTATGTATATATTTCTTATTCTTGGGAAACAAAGTTGTCATGTTTATGCAGATGTCAGAAACTAATCCCTTTTTGTGAATTCGAGAAAGTTTCAAGTGACCTCTGAGCTAGCTGGCACTCACTATTAAGTTTAGTATATTCGATAGAGACCTAGTCAACCTCAGTCCTACGTCTAATCTATAGGATATATTATTGCAATGAGCAGAGCCTATTGGGAATATAGCAACTACACTACAATGCACTTTGTGTAGATGTATCTCAAAGTAATGTAGGCCTGAGGGTTCCATTTTGAAGCCCCTGTCCTGGTCTTGTGCACAAGATGGAGGGGAGGTTACTTTCCCAGACACTAGAAGTGTACTGCTATCCTTCCTGAAGTTGTAGGGAGGATACCTTGACAATGGAGTAGGAAGATAGATTCAAGTCTGCTTTAGTAGTTCGATTAGGCTTTCGTAGAGGGGCTACTGATTAGTCTTTATGAGGCACTCCCATTTGGTATATGGTGAGAAGAAGCATTGGAGTGTAGCCTCTGTTGTTCAAGGTGTAAGAGAACCCTTGGGTATGGCCAGACATTTATCTTTCCACTGACCACTATTCAAAATGTATGATGATAGTCAGGTGCAGAAAGCTCACACCTCGCTTTGCCTCCGTTCTGGATACTCCAGACTTGAGTCTACCTTGGAGTAAGAAGGATCACTTTACACAAAAGCTGTGTCCAGACAGCAGCCTGGAAAGGACACTTGAAAAGAAAACCACCAGAAAACGGTTAAGAAAGTGCAGACAGAGAATCCACTTTTTGTTCTGGTTCCAAGGTCTCTTTTACCAAGGAAGTGACTTCTCCACAGAATATTCAGAAGACTGCTGTGTGACCAGAGATGGTGGGTGCCAGATAGCCAGCTTCCTAGCAATGAGGGAACATCACAGAAGTCTTGCAATGCTGGTTAGAAGTTGCTCCTCTGAGTAGAAGTTAGGATCCCTACTGAAACTGGGAATGAACCTGCCAAACCTGCAGGAGGTGTAACTGTCCAGTAGGAGGAAGAGTCGGGTGCAATGACTCTCTGGTGCAGGTAGGATCTGCCAGAGGAAGGAAGGCAGAGGAGAGCGTTCTGTGTGCCACAGGTTTTGGAGGCCGACAGACTCTTCTATTCACAGTTCCAAATAGGAACTACTGAACCATGGCTACCTTTCGATGGGTAGACAGTGGAGGTCGCAAAAGTTTTGGGTGTTGTGGTTGTGCCCTGGGATATCGAGGATTAGTTTGGCTGCGGCGTTCTGGATGGGTTGGAGTTTAGAGAGGAGTTTTTTGTTGATTTCAGCATAGAGGGCATTGCTGTAGTCCAGTCTGCTGGTGACGAGAGGGTGAGTGACCGTTTTCCTGGAGTCGGGTGGGGGGTGGATCCACTTGAATGGCTTACATAGTTTGCGGAGGGTGTGGAAGCACGCGGAGGAGACGGCGATTCATAGTGAGCGATGAGTACAGTATGATGCTGAGTTTACGAGCATGGTTCATCTGGGTGGGTAGGTTTCTGAGGGCAGGGGGTCACCAGGTGTCATCCCATGCGGAGGGGTTGGAGCAGAGGATGAGGACTTCTGTTTTCTCAGAGTTGAGTTTCAGGCAGCTGTTCTTCATCCTGATTGCGAAGGCTTTCTTCCCTTCTTGGAAGTTGTGTCTGGTAATCTCGGGTTCCTTGGTGAGGGAGAGGATGAGCTGGGTGGCATCTGCATAGGAGACAATGTTGAGCCCATAGTTTCTGACAATGGTTGCGAGGGGGGCATGTAGACGTTCATGAGGGTGGGGCTGAGGGAGGATCCTTGGGGTACTCCGCATCTGATCTCTGTCGGTTCTGAGAGGAAGGGTGGGAGTTTTATTCTCTGTGTTCTGTTTGTGAGGAATGAGCGTTACCAGTCTAGGGTCTTTCCTTGGATGCCAGAGTCGTGGACTCTGGTGGCTAGCGTGCGGTGGGAGATGGTGTCGAAGGCTACTGATAGGTCCAGAAGGATGAGGTCTGGCATTTGACCTTGGTCGAGGAGGGCGCGGATGTCGTCTGTAGCGGAGAGGAGGGCGGTTTTGGTGCTGGGGTTGCTGCGGAATCTGGATTTAGAGGTATCTAGGATGTTGTTGGCTTTAATGAAGTGTGCTAGGTGGGTGTTGAGGGACTTTTCGATGACCTTGGCTGCGAAAGGAAGCAGTGAGATAGGCATGAAGTTCTTGAGGTCCGTCGGGTGTGCGGAGGGTTTCTTTAGGAGGGGGTTGACTTTGGCGCAGTTCCGGTTGTCGGGGAATGTGGCGGTCTCAAGGGAGCAGTTGATGGTTCGACGTAGCTCGGGCGTAATGGTTGACGTCAGCTGTTTCGCTGTTGGGTTTGGCAAAATCCTGTATGATGGCGAAGAGTTCCTTGGAGTTGTGGGCGTTGGAGAGGATTTTGTCTTGAAGGAAGTTCTTGTTTGTGGATTTGATGAGTTGGTGGTGTGCCGTGGGGGCTGTTTTGTAGGTGGGGCTTTGCTGTTTCTCCTAGTCTTCTCCAGGCATCAGCAGGAGCACTTGGATTCTTGAGGTGCCGTGGTGAACCAGTTAGCTTTCTTGTTGTTTAGTCTTGTGGTGTTCTGGAGGGGGGGAGAGTGTGTTGGCGCAGTTGGCGATCCATTGGTGGAGGTTGCTTGCCGCGTTATTGGAGTCTGTTGTAGTTGGGAATGCAGTGCAGGTGAGGGCGAAGGTAAGGTGTTCTTCTGGGACTTTGTTCCAAATTCTGCATGGGAGTCAGCGTGTGTGCTTTTGTGCGGTAGATTTACTAAAGGGGAAATAGATGCAGTGGTGGTCCATCCAGACCAGTTGCGTGGTGTGGCTGAAGAAGATGCTGTTTCCTCCTGCAAAGGCGGGGTCGAGGGTGTCTCTCACTCTGTGAGCGGGGGCAGAGACAAGTTGCTTCAGTCCTAAGTTGCTGAGGTTCTCTAGGGGGGCAGTGATGTTGGGTTGTTGTGGTTGTCCAGGTGGAAGTTCAGGTCCCTGTGTAGTATGTAGTCTGTGGAGGTGCGATGAGGTCGGCAATGAAGTTGGTGAACAGAGAGCAGGGGCCTGGCAGTCTGTATACGAGTGTTCTGCGGAGCGTTGTTCTGGACTTGGTCTGGATTTGGAAGTGGATGTGTTCCATGGGGGGGGCAAGGTGTTGTCCGAGTCGGTGGTTGTCAATCGGAGGGAGCTTTTGTGGATGATGGCAAGGGCTCCTCCTGGGCAGGTGGGGCAGTCTTTTCTCATGATTTTGTATCCGTTGGGGATTGAGGTTTGCTAGGTTGGGTGCAGAGCTGGCCTTGATACAGGTCTCTGTGAGAAAGGGGACATTGGGCATGTGAGTATTGAGGAGGTCCCAGATTTCTATGGCATAAGGTGTATTTGTAAAACGCACTATTACCCATAGGTGTCTATGGCGCTCAATAACAGATGTTTATTGTTACCAACTCAATGGTACTCATTTTATCGACCTCAGATGGATGAAAGGCTGAGTGGACCCGCCGGGATTTGAACCTGTGACCATGAGGTCGAACATAGGCCCCTGCAGTGTCAGTCAGTCAACAATAAGCTTTATTCGCTTAAAAAGTTTTTAAAACCATCAAAGCACAGTGCCACACAAAGGTCATAATAATATTCACTACATATATAAAATACAATTAATACCAACATACATGTTTCATAATTAATAAGAGAAGACCGTTTAAATAACTTGACCCTTACAAACACAATACTTGGCATTCAATAAATAATTAAAAAGATTGTCACCCACTGAATTTACATTTCTAAAAAGTACATGACAATAAAAAATTAATGTCGATAAATACTCCTCAATCATGAAGTCGCCACATGTGCAAAAATAGAAGGCTCATATCATAATAACTGCATCTTATTTCTTCGTCTAATTGCCCCTGTGATGTAACTAGCCACTCCAAAACATACCATCGGGGACCTCAGACATTGCAGATACATCAGGGCTGGCCTGACCTGTTCAAAATTACAGCCCTTTAACAGTGGCAATATGATTTTCTTGCGTATAGTCACATAAAAATCGCAAAAGAAGATCATATGTAAGGTGTTCTGGTCTGAAAAGTTATCACAGGGGCATGGACCAAAAGCCCCCTCCTTCGAAAAGCCCTTTGGGAAAGAAAGTAGCCATGGAAGCATATCGTATTTAAATCTTATCAGTACAAACACATGAAATGGTTTGTTTATATATGTTAAGTACGGCTGAATTCCACTCCCAGAACTTAGCATTACAAAACTTCTAACTTAGGGTTTGACCAGCTCACCTTGTTCCCTCGTCAACATACACCTATTTAGGAACTGGAGTTTGATGGCTTTAATAGCCACTGTACTCAATGCCCTTGGGTTTGTAAACAGGTCTGGGCTGCCTAAAACGTGCACACCGATGAGAGGCATGTGAGTCTAGGACAGTGTCTCCTATGAATGAGCAGTGCGGACCCTAAGTAACAGTCTCTTAATCATGCAGTTTTGTCATCTGCACTAGTCCTGTTATCATCAGCGCTATTCTTATTGTTGTCATCTGCACTAGTCTCATTGTTATCATCAGCGCTATTTAGTGTTGTCATCGGCACTAGTCTCATTGTTGTCATCAGCGCTATTCTCACTGTTCACGTTTGCACTAGTCCCACTGTTATCATCAGAGCTATAGTCATTGTTATCATCAGTGCTATTCTCATTGTTGGCATCGGCACTAGTCCCATCGGTATCATCAGTGCTATTCTCATTGTTGGCATCGGCACTAGTTCCATTGTTATCATCAGTGCTATTCTCATTGTTGTCATAGGCATTAGTCCCATGGTTATCACTGCTATTCTAATTGTTGGCATCGGCACTAGTCCCATTGGTATCATGAGTGCTATTCTCATTGTTGTCATGGGCACTAGTCCCATGGTTATCAGTGCTATTCTCATTGTTGGCATTGGCACAAGTCCCAGTGTTATCATCAGTGCTATTCTCATTGTGGTCATGGGCACTAGTCCCATGGTTATCAGTGTTATTCTCATTGCTGTCATGAGCAATAGTTCCATTGTTATCATCAGTGCTATTCTCATTGTTGGCATCAGCACTAGTCCCACTGTTATCAGTGCTATTCTCATTGCTGAATAGTCCCATTGTTATCATCAGTTCTATTCTCTTTGTTGGCATCAGCACTAGTTCCATTGTTATCATCAGTGTTATTCTCAGTGTTGGCATCAGCACTAGTCCCATTGTTATCATCAGTGCTATTCTCATTGTTGGCATCAGCACTAGTCCCATTGTTATCAGTGCTATTCTCATTGCTGAATAGTCCCATTGTTATCATCAGTTCTATTCCCTTTGTTGTCATGGGAACTAGTCCCATGGTTATCAGTGCTATTCTCATTGTTGGCATTGGCACACGTCCCATTGTTATCATCAGTGCTATTCTCATTGTTGTCATGGGCACTAGTCCCATGGTTATCAGTGTTATTCTCATTGCTGTCATAAGCAATAGTTCCATTGTTATTATCAGTGCTATTCTCAAAGTTGGCATCAGCACTAGTCCCATTGTTATCAGTGCTATTCTCATTGCTGAATAGTCCCATTGTTATCATCAGTTCTATTCTCTTTGTTGGCATCAGCACTAGTTCCATTGTTATCATCAGTGTTATTCTCAGTGTTGGCATCAGCACTAGTCCCATTGTTATCATCAGTGCTATTCTCATTGTTGGCATCAGCACTAGTCCCATTGTTATCAGTGCTATTCTCATTGCTGAATAGTCCCATTGTTATCATCAGATCTACTCTCTTTGTTGGCATCAGCACTAGTTCCATTGTTATCATCAGTGTTATTCTCATTGTTGGCATCGGCACTAGTCCCATTGGTATCATCAGCACTATTCTCATTGTTCGCATCGGCACTAGTCCCATGGTTATCAGTGCTATTCTCATTGTTGGCATCGGCACTAGTCCCATTGTTATCATCAGTGCTATTCTCATTGTTGACATCGGCACTAGTCCCATTGGTATCATCAGCGCTATTCTCATTGTTGTCATGGGCACTAGTCCCATTGTTATCAGTGCTATTCTCATTGCTTGCATCGCACTAGTCCCATTGGTATAATCAGTGCTATTCTCATTGTTGGCATTGGCACTAGTGCCCTTGGTATCATCAGCGCTATTCTCATTGTTGTCATGGGCAATAGTTCCATTAGTATCATCAGTGCTATTCTCATTGTTGGCATCAGCACTAGTCCCATTGTTATCAGTGCTATTCTCATTGTTGGCATCGGCACTAGTCCCATTGGTATCATCAGCGCTATTCTCATTGTTGTCATGGGCACTAGTCCCATGGTTATCAGTGCTATTCTCATTGCTTGGATCGCACTAGTCCCATTGGTATAATCAGTGCTATTCTCATTGTTGGCATTGGCACTAGTCCCCTTGGTATCATCAGCGCTATTCTCATTACTGTCATGCGCAATAGTTCCATTGTTATCATCAGTGCTATTCTCAGTGTTGGCATCAGCACTAGTCCCATTGTTATCATCAGTGCTATTCTAATTGTTGGCATCAGCACTAGTCCCATTGTTATCAGTGCTATTATCATTGCTGAATAGTCCCATTGTTATCATCAATTCTATTCTCATTGTTGGCATCGGCACTAGTCCCATTGGTATCATCAGCGCTATTCTCATTGTTGTCATGGGCACTAGCCCCATGGTTATCAGTGCTATTCTCATTGTTGGCATTGGCACTAGTCCCATTGTTATCATCAGTGCTATTCTCATTGTTGGCATCGGCACTAGTCCCATTGGTATCATCAGCGCTATTCTCATTGTTGTCATGGGCACTAGTCCCATGGTTATCAGTGCTATTCTCATTGCTTGCATCGCACTAGTCCCATTGGTATAATCAGTGCTATTCTCATTGTTGGCATTGGCACTAGTCCCCTTGGTATCATCAGCGCTATTCTCATTGTTGTCATGGGCACTAGTCCCATTGGTATCATCAGTGCTATTCTCATTGTTGGCATCGGCACTAGTCCCATTGGTATCATCAGTGCTATTCTCATTGTTGGCAACGACACTAGTCCCATTGGTATCATCAGTGCTATTCTCATTGTTGTCATGGGCACTAGTCCCATGGTTATCAGTGCTATTCTCATTGTTGGCATTGGCACAAGTCCCATTGCTATCATCAGTGCTATTCTCAATGTTGTCATGGGCACTAGTCCCATGGTTATCAGTGCTATTCTCATTGCTGTCATGAGCAATAGTCCCATTGTCATCATCAGTGCTATTCTCATTGTTGGCATCGGCACTAGTTCCATTGTTATCATCAGTGCTATTCTCATTGTTGTCATAGGCATTAGTCCCATGGTTATCACTGCTATTCTAATTGTTGGCATCGGCACTAGTCCCATTGGTATCATGAGTGCTATTCTCATTGTTGTCATGGGCACTAGTCCCATGGTTATCAGTGCTATTTCATTGTTGGCATTGGCACAAGTCCCATTGTTATTATCAGTGCTATTCTCATTGTTGTCATGGGCACTAGTCCCATGGTTATCAGTGTTATTCTCATTGCTGTCATGAGCAATAGTTCCATTGTTATCATCAGTGCTATTCTCATTGTTGGCATCAGCACTAGTCCCATTGTTATCAGTGCTATTCTCATTGCTGAATAGTCCCATTGTTATCATCAGTTCTATTCTCTTTGTTGGCATCAGCACTAGTTCCATTGTTATCATCAGTGTTATTCTCAGTGTTGGCATCAGCACTAGTCCCATTGTTATCATCAGTGCTATTCTCATTGTTGGCATCAGCACTAGTCCCATTGGTATCAGTGCTATTCTCATTGCTGAATAGTCCCATTGTTATCATCAGTTCTATTCTCTTTGTTGTCATGGGAACTAGTCCCATGGTTATCAGTGCTATTCTCATTGTTGGCATTGGCACACGTCCCATTGTTATCATCAGTGCTATTCTCATTGTTGTCATGGGCACTAGTCCCATGGTTATCAGTGTTATTCTCATTGCTGTCATGAGCAATAGTTCCATTGTTATCATCAGTGCTATTCTCATTGTTGGCATCAGCACTAGTCCCATTGTTATCAGTGCTATTCTCATTGCTGAATAGTCCCATTGTTATCATCAGTTCTATTCTCTTTGTTGGCATCAGCACTAGTTCCATTGTTATCATCAGTGTTATTCTCAGTGTTGGCATCAGCACTAGTCCCATTGTTATCATCAGTGCTATTCTCATTGTTGGCATCAGCACTAGTCCCATTGTTATCAGTGCTAGTCTCATTGCTGAATAGTCCCATTGTTATCATCAGTTCTATTCTCTTTGTTGTCATGGGAACTAGTCCCATGGTTATCAGTGCTATTCTCATTGTTGGCATTGGCACACGTCCCATTGTTATCATCAGTGCTATTCTCAATGTTGTCATGGGCACTAGTCCCATGGTTATCAGTGTTATTCTCATTGCTGTCATGAGCAATAGTTCCATTGTTATCATCAGTGCTATTCTCATTGTTGGCATTAGCACTAGTCCCATTGTTATCAGTGCTATTCTCATTGCTGAATAGTCCCATTGTTATCATCAGTTCTATTCTCTTTGTTGGCATCAGCACTAGTTCCATTGTTATCATCAGTGTTATTCTCAGTGTTGGCATCAGCACTAGTCCCATTGTTATCATCAGTGCTATTCTCATTGTTGGCATCAGCACTAGTCCCATTGTTATCAGTGCTATTCTCATTGCTGAATAGTCCCATTGTTATCATCAGTTCTATTCTCTTTGTTGGCATCAGCACTAGTTCCATTGTTATCATCAATGTTATTCTCAGTGTTGGCATCAGCACTAGTCCCATTGTTATCATCAGTGCTATTCTCATTGTTGGCATCAGCACTAGTCCCATTGTTATCAGTGCTATTCTCATTGCTGAATAGTCCCATTGTTATCATCAGTTCTATTCCCTTTGTTGTCATGGGAACTAGTCCCATGGTTATCAGTGCTATTCTCATTGTTGGCATTGGCACACGTCCCATTGTTATCATCAGTGCTATTCTCATTGTTGTCATGGGCACTAGTCCCATGGTTATCAGTGTTATTCTCATTGCTGTCATAAGCAATAGTTCCATTGTTATCATCAGTGCTATTCTCATTGTTGGCATCAGCACTAGTCCCATTGTTATCAGTGCTATTCTCATTGCTGAATAGTCCCATTGTTATCATCAGTTCTATTCTCTTTGTTGGCATCAGCACTAGTTCCATTGTTATCATCAGTGTTATTCTCAGTGTTGGCATCAGCACTAGTCCCATTGTTATCATCAGTGCTATTCTCATTGTTGGCATCAGCACTAGTCCCATTGTTATCAGTGCTATTCTCATTGCTGAATAGTCCCATTGTTATCATCAGATCTACTCTCTTTGTTGGCATCAGCACTAGTTCCATTGTTATTCTCATTGTTGGCATCGGCACTAGTCCCATTGGTATCATCAGCACTATTCTCATTGTTCGCATCGGCACTAGTCCCATGGTTATCAGTGCTATTCTCATTGTTGGCATCGGCACTAGTCCCATTGTTATCATCAGTGCTATTCTCATTGTTGACATCGGCACTAGTCCCATTGGTATCATCAGCGCTATTCTCATTGTTGTCATGGGCACTAGTCCCATTGTTATCAGTGCTATTCTCATTGCTTGCATCGCACTAGTCCCATTGGTATAATCAGTGCTATTCTCATTGTTGGCATTGGCACTAGTGCCCTTGGTATCATCAGCGCTATTCTCATTGTTGTCATGGGCAATAGTTCCATTAGTATCATCAGTGCTATTCTCATTGTTGGCATCAGCACTAGTCCCATTGTTATCATCAGTGCTATTCTCATTGTTGGCATCGGCACTAGTCCCATTGGTATCATCAGCGCTATTCTCATTGTTGTCATGGGCACTAGTCCCATGGTTATCAGTGCTATTCTCATTGCTTGGATCGCACTAGTCCCATTGGTATAATCAGTGCTATTCTCATTGTTGGCATTGGCACTAGTCCCCTTGGTATCATCAGCGCTATTCTCATTACTGTCATGCGCAATAGTTCCATTGTTATCATCAGTGCTATTCTCAGTGTTGGCATCAGCACTAGTCCCATTGTTATCATCAGTGCTATTCTAATTGTTGGCATCAGCACTAGTCCCATTGTTATCAGTGCTATTATCATTGCTGAATAGTCCCATTGTTATCATCAATTCTATTCTCATTGTTGGCATCGGCACTAGTCCCATTGGTATCATCAGCGCTATTCTCATTGTTGTCATGGGCACTAGCCCCATGGTTATCAGTGCTATTCTCATTGTTGGCATTGGCACTAGTCCCATTGTTATCATCAGTGCTATTCTCATTGTTGGCATCGGCACTAGTCCCATTGGTATCATCAGCGCTATTCTCATTGTTGTCATGGGCACTAGTCCCATGGTTATCAGTGCTATTCTCATTGCTTGCATCGCACTAGTCCCATTGGTATAATCAGTGCTATTCTCATTGTTGGCATTGGCACTAGTCCCCTTGGTATCATCAGCGCTATTCTCATTGTTGTCATGGGCACTAGTCCCATTGGTATCATGAGTGCTATTCTCATTGTTGGCATCGGCACTAGTCCCATTGGTATCATCAGTGCTATTCTCATTGTTGGCAACGACACTAGTCCCATTGGTATCATCAGTGCTATTCTCATTGTTGTCATGGGCACTAGTCCCATGGTTATCAGTGCTATTCTCATTGTTGGCATTGGCACAAGTCCCATTGCTATCATCAGTGCTATTCTCAATGTTGTCATGGGCACTAGTCCCATGGTTATCAGTGCTATTCTCATTGCTGTCATGAGCAATAGTCCCATTGTCATCATCAGTGCTATTCTCATTGTTGGCATCGGCACTAGTTCCATTGTTATCATCAGTGCTATTCTCATTGTTGTCATAGGCATTAGTCCCATGGTTATCACTGCTATTCTAATTGTTGGCATCGGCACTAGTCCCATTGGTATCATGAGTGCTATTCTCATTGTTGTCATGGGCACTAGTCCCATGGTTATCAGTGCTATTTCATTGTTGGCATTGGCACAAGTCCCATTGTTATTATCAGTGCTATTCTCATTGTTGTCATGGGCACTAGTCCCATGGTTATCAGTGTTATTCTCATTGCTGTCATGAGCAATAGTTCCATTGTTATCATCAGTGCTATTCTCATTGTTGGCATCAGCACTAGTCCCATTGTTATCAGTGCTATTCTCATTGCTGAATAGTCCCATTGTTATCATCAGTTCTATTCTCAGTGTTGGCATCAGCACTAGTCCCATTGTTATCATCAGTGCTATTCTCATTGTTGGCATCAGCACTAGTCCCATTGTTATCAGTGCTATTCTCATTGCTGAATAGTCCCATTGTTATCATCAGTTCTATTCCCTTTGTTGTCATGGGAACTAGTCCCATGGTTATCAGTGCTATTCTCATTGTTGGCATTGGCACACGTCCCATTGTTATCATCAGTGCTATTCTCATTGTTGTCATGGGCACTAGTCCCATGGTTATCAGTGTTATTCTCATTGCTGTCATAAGCAATAGTTCCATTGTTATCATCAGTGCTATTCTCATTGTTGGCATCAGCACTAGTCCCATTGTTATCAGTGCTATTCTCATTGCTGAATAGTCCCATTGTTATCATCAGTTCTATTCTCTTTGTTGGCATCAGCACTAGTTCCATTGTTATCATCAGTGTTATTCTCAGTGTTGGCATCAGCACTAGTCCCATTGTTATCATCAGTGCTATTCTCATTGTTGGCATCAGCACTAGTCCCATTGTTATCAGTGCTATTCTCATTGCTGAATAGTCCCATTGTTATCATCAGATCTACTCTCTTTGTTGGCATCAGCACTAGTTCCATTGTTATCATCAGTGTTATTCTCATTGTTGGCATCGGCACTAGTCCCATTGGTATCATCAGCACTATTCTCATTGTTCGCATCGGCACTAGTCCCATGGTTATCAGTGCTATTCTCATTGTTGGCATCGGCACTAGTCCCATTGTTATCATCAGTGCTATTCTCATTGTTGACATCGGCACTAGTCCCATTGGTATCATCAGCGCTATTCTCATTGTTGTCATGGGCACTAGTCCCATTGTTATCAGTGCTATTCTCATTGCTTGCATCGCACTAGTCCCATTGGTATAATCAGTGCTATTCTCATTGTTGGCATTGGCACTAGTGCCCTTGGTATCATCAGCGCTATTCTCATTGTTGTCATGGGCAATAGTTCCATTAGTATCATCAGTGCTATTCTCATTGTTGGCATCAGCACTAGTCCCATTGTTATCATCAGTGCTATTCTCATTGTTGGCATCGGCACTAGTCCCATTGGTATCATCAGCGCTATTCTCATTATTGTCATGGGCACTAGTCCCATGGTTATCAGTGCTATTCTCATTGCTTGGATCGCACTAGTCCCATTGGTATAATCAGTGCTATTCTCATTGTTGGCATTGGCACTAGTCCCCTTGGTATCATCAGCGCTATTCTCATTGCTGTCATGCGCAATAGTTCCATTGTTATCATCAGTGCTATTCTCAGTGTTGGCATCAGCACTAGTCCCATTGTTATCATCAGTGCTATTCTAATTGTTGGCATCAGCACTAGTCCCATTGTTATCAGTGCTATTATCATTGCTGAATAGTCCCATTGTTATCATCAATTCTATTCTCATTGTTGGCATCGGCACTAGTCCCATTGGTATCATCAGCGCTATTCTCATTGTTGTCATGGGCACTAGCCCCATGGTTATCAGTGCTATTCTCATTGTTGGCATTGGCACTAGTCCCATTGTTATCATCAGTGCTATTCTCATTGTTGGCATCGGCACTAGTCCCATTGGTATCATCAGCGCTATTCTCATTGTTGTCATGGGCACTAGTCCCATGGTTATCAGTGCTATTCTCATTGCTTGCATCGCACTAGTCCCATTGGTATAATCAGTGCTATTCTCATTGTTGGCATTGGCACTAGTCCCCTTGGTATCATCAGCGCTATTCTCATTGTTGTCATGGGCACTAGTCCCATTGGTATCATGAGTGCTATTCTCATTGTTGGCATCGGCACTAGTCCCATTGGTATCATCAGTGCTATTCTCATTGTTGGCAACGACACTAGTCCCATTGGTATCATCAGTGCTATTCTCATTGTTGTCATGGGCACTAGTCCCATGGTTATCAGTGCTATTCTCATTGTTGGCATTGGCACAAGTCCCATTGCTATCATCCGTGCTATTCTCAATGTTGTCATGGGCACTAGTCCCATGGTTATCAGTGCTATTCTCAATGCTGTCATGAGCAATAGTCCCATTGTCATCATCAGTGCTATTCTCATTGTTGGCATCGGCACTAGTTCCATTGTTATCATCAGTGCTATTCTCATTGTTGTCATAGGCATTAGTCCCATGGTTATCACTGCTATTCTAATTGTTGGCATCGGCACTAGTCCCATTGGTATCATGAGTGCTATTCTCATTGTTGTCATGGGCACTAGTCCCATGGTTATCAGTGCTATTTCATTGTTGGCATTGGCACAAGTCCCATTGTTATTATCAGTGCTATTCTCATTGTTGTCATGGGCACTAGTCCCATGGTTATCAGTGTTATTCTCATTGCTGCCATGAGCAATAGTTCCATTGTTATCATCAGTGCTATTCTCATTGTTGGCATCAGCACTAGTCCCATTGTTATCAGTGCTATTCTCATTGCTGAATAGTCCCATTGTTATCATCAGTTCTATTCTCTTTGTTGGCATCAGCACTAGTTCCATTGTTATCATCAGTGTTATTCTCAGTGTTGGCATCAGCACTAGTCCCATTGTTATCATCAGTGCTATTCTCATTGTTGGCATCAGCACTAGTCCCATTGTTATCAGTGCTATTCTCATTGCTGAATAGTCCCATTGTTATCATCAGTTCTATTCTCTTTGTTGTCATGGGAACTAGTCCCATGGTTATCAGTGCTATTCTCATTGTTGGCATTGGCACACGTCCCATTGTTATCATCAGTGCTATTCTCATTGTTGTCATGGGCACTAGTCCCATGGTTATCAGTGTTATTCTCATTGCTGTCATGAGCAATAGTTCCATTGTTATCATCAGTGCTATTCTCATTGTTGGCATCAGCACTAGTCCCATTGTTATCAGTGCTATTCTCATTGCTGAATAGTCCCATTGTTATCATCAGTTCTATTCTCTTTGTTGGCATCAGCACTAGTTCCATTGTTATCATCAGTGTTATTCTCAGTGTTGGCATCAGCACTAGTCCCATTGTTATCATCAGTGCTATTCTCATTGTTGGCATCAGCACTAGTCCCATTGTTATCAGTGCTAGTCTCATTGCTGAATAGTCCCATTGTTATCATCAGTTCTATTCTCTTTGTTGTCATGGGAACTAGTCCCATGGTTATCAGTGCTATTCTCATTGTTGGCATTGGCACACGTCCCATTGTTATCATCAGTGCTATTCTCATTGTTGTCATGGGCACTAGTCCCATGGTTATCAGTGTTATTCTCATTGCTGTCATGAGCAATAGTTCCATTGTTATCATCAGTGCTATTCTCATTGTTGGCATTAGCACTAGTCCCATTGTTATCAGTGCTATTCTCATTGCTGAATAGTCCCATTGTTATCATCAGTTCTATTCTCTTTGTTGGCATCAGCACTAGTTCCATTGTTATCATCAGTGTTATTCTCAGTGTTGGCATCAGCACTAGTCCCATTGTTATCATCAGTGCTATTCTCATTGTTGGCATCAGCACTAGTCCCATTGTTATCAGTGCTATTCTCATTGCTGAATAGTCCCATTGTTATCATCAGTTCTATTCTCTTTGTTGGCATCAGCACTAGTTCCATTGTTATCATCAGTGTTATTCTCATTGTTGGCATCGGCACTAGTCCCATTGGTATCATCAGCACTATTCTCATTGTTCGCATCGGCACTAGTCCCATGGTTATCAGTGCTATTCTCATTGTTGGCATCGGCACTAGTCCCATTGTTATCATCAGTGCTATTCTCATTGTTGGCATCGGCAATAGTCCAATTGGTATCATAAGCGCTATTCTCATTGTTGTCATGGGCACTAGTCCCATTGTTATCAGTGCTATTCTCATTGCTTGCATCGCACTAGTCCCATTGGTATAATCAGTGCTATTCTCATTGTTGGCATTGGCACTAGTGCCCTTGGTATCATCAGCGCTATTCTCATTGTTGTAATGGGCACTAGTTCCATTAGTATCATCAGTGCTATTCTCATTGTTGGCATCGGCACTAGTCCCATTGTTATCATCAGTGCTATTCTCATTGTTGGCATCGGCACTAGTCCCATTGGTATCATCAGCGCTATTCTCATTGTTGTCATGGGCACTAGTCCCATGGTTATCAGTGCTATTCTCATTGCTTGCATCGCACTAGTCCCATTGGTATAATCAGTGCTATTCTCATTGTTGGCATTGGCACTAGTCCCCTTGGGCTCATCAGCGCTATTCTCATTACTGTCATGAGCAATAGTTCCATTGTTATCATCAGTGCTATTCTCAGTGTTGGCATCAGCACTAGTCCCATTGTTATCATCAGTGCTATTCTCATTGTTGGCATCAGCGCTAGTCCCATTGTTATCAGTGCTATTCTCATTGCTGAATAGTCCCATTGTTATCATCAGTTCTATTCTCATTGTTGGCATCGGCACTAGTCCCATTGGTATCATCAGCGCTATTCTCATTGTTGTCATGGGCACTAGCCCCATGGTTATCAGTGCTATTCTCATTGTTGGCATTGGCACTAGTCCCATTGTTATCATCAGTGCTATTCTCATTGTTGGCATCGGCACTAGTCCCATTGGTATCATCAGCGCTATTCTCATTGTTGTCATGGGCACTAGTCCCATGGTTATCAGTGCTATTCTCATTGCTTGCATCGCACTAGTCCCATTGGCATAATCAGTGCTATTCTCATTGTTGGCATTGGCACTAGTCCCCTTGGTATCATCAGCGCTATTCTCATTGTTGTCATGGGCACTAGTCCCATTGGTATCATCAGTGCTATTCTCATTATTGGCATCGGCACTAGTCCCATTGGTATCATCAGTGCTATTCTCATTGTTGGCAACGACACTAGTCCCATTGGTATCATCAGTGCTATTCTCATTGTTGTCATGGGCACTAGTCCCATGGTTATCAGTGCTATTCTCATTGTTGGCATTGGCACAAGTCCCATTGCTATCATCAGTGCTATTCTCAATGTTGTCATGGGCAATAGTCCCATGGTTATCAGTGCTATTCTCATTGCTGTCATGAGCAATAGTCCCATTGTTATCATCAGTGCTATTCTCATTGTTGGCATCGGCACTGGTTCCACTGTTATCATCAGTGCTATTCTCAATGTTGGCATCGGCACTGGTCCCATTGTTATCATCAGTGCTATTCTCATTGTTAGCATCGGCACATTGTTATCATCAGTGCTATTCTCATTGTTGGCATCGGCACTAGTCCCATTGGTTTCATCAGCGCCATTCTCATTGGTGGCATCGGCACTAGTCCCATTGGTATCATCAGCGCTATTCTCATTGTTGGCATCGGCACTTGTCCCATTGTTATCATAAGTGGTATTCACTTTGTTGGCATCGGCACTAGTCCCATTGTTATCATCAGTGCTATTCTCATTGTTGTCATGGGCATTAGTCCCATGGTTATCAGTGCTATTCTCATTGCTGTCATGAGCAATATTCCCATTGTTATCATCAGTGCTATTCTTATTGTTGGCATCGGCAATAGACCCAATGTTATCAGTGCTATTCTCATTGTTGGCATCGGCACTAGTTCCATTGTTATCATCAGCGCTATTCTCATTGTTGGCGTGGGCACTTATCCTATGGTTATCAGCGCTATTCTCATTGTTGGCATTGGCACTAGTTCCATTGTTATCATCAGCGCTATTCTCATTGTTGGCTTGGGCACTTATCCTATGGTTATCAGCGCTATTCTCATTGTTGGCATTGGCACTAGTCCAATTGGTATCATCAGTGCTATTCTCATTGTTGTCATGGGCACTAGTCCCATTGGTATCATCAGTGCTATTCTCATTGTTGTCATGGGCACTAGTCCCATGGTCATCAGTGCTATTCTTATTGTTGGCATTGGCACTAGTCCCATTGTTATCATCAGTGCTATTCTCATTGTTAGCATTGGCACTAGTCCCATTGTTATCAGTGCGATTCTCATTGTTAGCATCGGCACTAGTTCTATTGTTATCATCAGTGCTATTCTCATTGTTGTCAGGAGCACTAGTCCCATTGGTATCCTCAGCGATATTCTCATTGTTTGCATCGGCACTAGTCCCATTGGTATCATCAGCACTATTCTCATTGTTCGCATCGGCACTAGTCCCATTGGTATCATCGGAGCTATTCTCATTGTTGTCATGGGCACTAGTTCCATTGGTATCATCAGCGCTATTCTCATTGTTGTCATGGGCACTAGTCCTATTGGTATCATCAGCGCTATTTTCATTGTTGTCATGGGCACTAGTCCCCTGGTTATCAGTGCTATTCTCATTGTTGGCATGGGCACTAGTCCCATTGTTATCATCAGTGCTATTTTCATTGGTGGCATGGGCACTAGTCCCATTGCTATCATCAGCGCTATTCTCATTGTTGGCATTGGCACTAGTCCCATTGGTATCAACAGCGCTATTCTCACTGTTGGCATTGGCACTAGTCCAATTGTTATCATCAGTGTGATTCTCATTGTTGGCATCGGCACTAGTTCCATCGTTATCAGTGCTATTCTCATTGTTGTCAGGAGCACTAGTCCCATTGGTATCTTTAGCGCTATTCTCATTGTTGTCATGGCCACTAGCCCCATTGTTATCATCAGTGCTATTCTCAATGTTGGCATGGGCACTAGTCCCATTGTGGTCATCAGTGCTATTCTCATTGTTGGCATCGGCACTAGTCCCATTGTTATCAGTGCTATTCTCATCGGTGGCATCGACACTAGTCTCATTGGTATCATCAGCGCTATTCTCATTGTTGGCATGGGCACTAGTCCTATTGGTATCATCAGCGCTATTCTCATTGTTGTAATGGGCACTACTCCCATTGGTATCATCAGTGCTATTCTCATTGTTGGCATCGGCACTAGTCCCATTGTTATCATCACTGCTATACTCATTGTTGTCAGGAGCACTAGTCCCATTGGTATCATCAGCGCTATTTTAATTGTGATCAACACTAGTCCTATTGCTGTCATCAAGGTTACTCCCATTCACTTAGAACAGGTCTTGAAAACACTGAAATGTGGTGCCTGTTGTCTTCCTGCAGATTTTGAAAAGCCCTTGCTGTTGACTTTACTTAAACGATTCAGAAAAGGGGGTGGTGATGAACAGAGTGCCTGAATTAAGCAGACCACTCTTACCCAGTCCAAAGATCAGGGCTTGATCCATCACCGTTTTTTAGCTCACTGCACCATCCCAGCTCAGAACTTGGCTATATGCAAATTAGTCTGTTCCTGTCCCAGTGCATGATGGGAACAGGGCAAACCAAACTACCAAGCCAAATCTTATACTGGGAAGGAAACAAGCTTCCGGGGACCGGTTTCTGCCATTTCAGGCGTCGTCGGCCCGGCTTGCTTGAATCCTGATGGTGCAATGAGCAAGGGACTCACATCTGAGTATACCCTTCCACGCTTATGGTGGACAAAATGATTCAGAAAAGGGGGTGGTGATGAACAGAGTGCCTGAATTAAGCAGACCACTCTTACCCAGTCCAAAGATCAGGGCTTGATCCATCACCGTTTTTTAGCTCACTGCACCATCCCAGCTCACAACTTGGCTATATGCAAATTAGTCTGTTCCTGTCCCAGTGCATGATGGGAACAGGGCAAACCAAACTACCAAGCCAAATCTTATACTGGGAAGGAAACAAGCTTCCGGGGACCGGTTTCTGCCATTTCAGGCGTCGTCGGCCCGGCTTGCTTGAATCCTGATGGTGCAATGAGCAAGGGACTCACATCTGAGTATACCCTTCCACGCTTATGGTGGACAAAATGATTCAGAAAAGGGGGTGGTGATGAACAGAGTGCCTGAATGAAGCAGACCACTCTTACCCAGTCCAAAGATCAGGGCTTGATCCATCACCGTTTTTTAGCTCACTGCACCATCCCAGCTCAGAACTTGGCTATATGCAAATTAGTCTGTTCCTGTCCCAGTGCATGATGGGAACAGGGCAAACCAAACTACCAAGCCAAATCTTATACTGGGAAGGAAACAAGCTTCCGGGGACCGGTTTCTGCCATTTCAGGCGTCGTCGGCCCGGCTTGCTTGAATCCTGATGGTGCAATGAGCAAGGGACTCACATCTGAGTATACCCTTCCACGCTTATGGTGGACAAAATGATTCAGAAAAGGGGGTGGTGATGAACAGAGTGCCTGAATTAGGCAGACCACTCTTACCCAGTCCAAAGATCGGGGCTTGATCCATCACCGTTTTTTAGCTCACTGCACCATCCCAGCTCAGAACTTGGCTATATGCAAATTAGTCTGTTCCTGTCCCAGTGCATGATGGGAACAGGGCAAACCAAACTACCAAGCCAAATCTTATACTGGGAAGGAAACAAGCTTCCGGGGACCGGTTTCTGCCATTTCAGGCGTCGTCGGCCCGGCTTGCTTGAATCCTGATGGTGCAATGAGCAAGGGACTCACATCTGAGTATACCCTTCCACGCTTATGGTGGACAAAATGATTCAGAAAAGGGGGTGGTGATGAACAGAGTGCCTGAATTAAGCAGACCACTCTTACCCAGTCCAAAGATCAGGGCTTGATCCATCACCGTTTTTTAGCTCACTGCACCATCCCAGCTCAGAACTTGGCTATATGCAAATTAGTCTGTTCCTGTCCCAGTGCATGATGGGAACAGGGCAAACCAAACTACCAAGCCAAATCTTATACTGGGAAGGAAACAAGCTTCCGGGGACCGGTTTCTGCCATTTCAGGCGTCGTCGGCCCGGCTTGCTTGAATCCTGATGGTGCAATGAGCAAGGGACTCACATCTGAGTATACCCTTCCACGCTTATGGTGGACAAAATGATTCAGAAAAGGGGGTGGTGATGAACAGAGTGCCTGAATTAAGCAGACCACTCTTACCCAGTCCAAAGATCAGGGCTTGATCCATCACCGTTTTTTAGCTCACTGCATCATCCCAGCTCAGAACTTGGCTATATGCAAATTAGTCTGTTCCTGTCCCAGTGCATGATGGGAACAGGGCAAACCAAACTACCAAGCCAAATCTTATACTGGGAAGGAAACAAGCTTCCGGGGACCGGTTTCTGCCATTTCAGGCGTCGTCGGCCCGGCTTGCTTGAATCCTGATGGTGCAATGAGCAAGGGACTCACATCTGAGTATACCCTTCCACGCTTATGGTGGACAAAATGATTCAGAAAAGGGGGTGGTGATGAACAGAGTGCCTGAATTAAGCAGACCACTCTTACCCAGTCCAAAGATCAGGGCTTGATCCATCACCGTTTTTTAGCTCACTGCACCATCCCAGCTCAGAACTTGGCTATATGCAAATTAGTCTGTTCCTGTCCCAGTGCATGATGGGAACAGGGCAAACCAAACTACCAAGCCAAATCTTATACTGGGAAGGAAACAAGCTTCCGGGGAACGGTTTCTGCCATTTCAGGCGTCGTCGGCCCGGCTTGCTTGAATCCTGATGGTGCAATGAGCAAGGGACTCACATCTGAGTATACCCTTCCACGCTTATGGTGGACAAAATGATTCAGAAAAGGGGGTGGTGATGAACAGAGTGCCTGAATTAAGCAGACCACTCTTACCCAGTCCAAAGATCAGGGCTTGATCCATCACCGTTTTTTAGCTCACTGCACCATCCCAGCTCAGAACTCAGAATCGTTTTTGGCCACTATAGGTGTGGCAGGGTATACTCAGACATGAGTCCCTTTCTCACTGCTCCATCAGGATTCAAGCAAGCCGGGCCGAAGAGGCTGAAATGCCAGAAACCGGTCCCCGGTAGCTTGTCTCCTTTCTGGTGAAGAATTGGCTTGGTAGTTTGGTCTGCCCTGTTCCCATGATGCACTGGGCCAGGGACAGACTAATTTGCATATAGCCAGGTTCTGAGCTGGGATGGGGCAGTGAGATAAATAACGGTGATGGATCAAGCCCTGATCTTTGGACTGGGTAAGAGTGGTCTGCTTAATTCAGACACTCTGTTCATCACCACCCCCTTTTCTGAATCGTTTTTGGCCACTATAGGTGTGGCAGGGTATACTCAGACATGAGTCCCTTTCTCACTGCTCCATCAGGATTCAAGCAAGCCGGGCCGAAGAGGCTGAAATGCCAGAAACCGGTCCCCGGTAGCTTGTCTCCTTTCTGGTGAAGAATTGGCTTGGTAGTTTGGTCTGCCCTGTTCCCATGATGCACTGGGCCAGGGACAGACTAATTTGCATATAGCCAGGTTCTGAGCTGGGATGGGGCAGTGAGATAAATAACGGTGATGGATCAAGCCCTGATCTTTGGACTGGGTAAGAGTGGTCTGCTTAATTCAGACACTCTGTTCATCACCACCCCCTTTTCTGAATCGTTTTTGCCCACTATAGGTGTGGCAGGGTATACTCAGACATGAGTCCCTTTCTCACTGCTCCATCAGGATTCAAGCAAGCCGGGCCGAAGAGGCTGAAATGCCAGAAACCGGTCCCCGGTAGCTTGTCTCCTTTCTGGTGAAGAATTGGCTTGGTAGTTTGGTCTGCCCTGTTCCCATGATGCACTGGGCCAGGGACAGACTAATTTGCATATAGCCAGGTTCTGAGCTGGGATGGGGCAGTGAGATAAATAACGGTGATGGATCAAGCCCTGATCTTTGGACTGGGTAAGAGTGGTCTGCTTAATTCAGACACTCTGTTCATCACCACCCCCTTTTCTGAATCGTTTTTGGCCACTATAGGTGTGGCAGGGTATACTCAGACATGAGTCCCTTTCTCACTGCTCCATCAGGATTCAAGCAAGCCGGGCCGAAGAGGCTGAAATGCCAGAAACCGGTCCCCGGTAGCTTGTCTCCTTTCTGGTGAAGAATTGGCTTGGTAGTTTGGTCTGCCCTGTTCCCATGATGCACTGGGCCAGGGACAGACTAATTTGCATATAGCCAGGTTCTGAGCTGGGATGGGGCAGTGAGATAAATAACGGTGATGGATCAAGCCCTGATCTTTGGACTGGGTAAGAGTGGTCTGCTTAATTCAGACACTCTGTTCATCACCACCCCCTTTTCTGAATCGTTTTTGGCCACTATAGGTGTGGCAGGGTATACTCAGACATGAGTCCCTTTCTCACTGCTCCATCAGGATTCAAGCAAGCCGGGCCGAAGAGGCTGAAATGCCAGAAACCGGTCCCCGGTAGCTTGTCTCCTTTCTGGTGAAGAATTGGCTTGGTAGTTTGGTCTGCCCTGTTCCCATGATGCACTGGGCCAGGGACAGACTAATTTGCATATAGCCAGGTTCTGAGCTGGGATGGGGCAGTGAGATAAATAACAGTGATGGATCAAGCCCTGATCTTTGGACTGGGTAAGAGTGGTCTGCTTAATTCAGACACTCTGTTCATCACCACCCCCTTTTCTGAATCGACTTTACTTAAACAGCAGATCATCCTTCTGTAGAATCGGACAAAGTCTGGGTATCTGCTACAGGTGATTCTGGAAGGAAGCCAGGCGCTGACCAAAGCAACCTCAATGGGTGACAATGTATGTGCTACGAATGTTGTCTGCTGTGAAGCTTAACGATTTTATCGATTTTAGACTTTGTTTTATAAAAATAGCTATCCTGGGAGGTGTGAAAGTGAGGCCGAACAAAATATGGCTTCATTCATTTAGTTGCTTCCCTGAGAAATGGATAAAAAAAAAAAAAACGAACAAGCCCGCGAGTGGTGCGCGCGTGCCACTGCGAGCCATGTGGTTTCAATTATCGCGCCTGTGTCTGGGGACGATAATTGAAACCACATGATGGCCGGTGCGCGTAATAGACACCAATATGCCATGGGCGGAGCAATGCGCCCGCCTTTGGACTATTGCGTGCTCTCTTGGTAAAAAACACGCACGCAAAGCCCAATAGCGTGCCACAAATGGAAAAGCACACGCTCATGCGTGAGCCATTCCTAGGTCAGCTTCTGAAACCCCATTTTTACCTACTAAATGTCTCGAGCTGCGCGTGCAGTGCTGCGCATTGCAACGCTAGGCGAAGACCTAAAAACGACTGTACGGTAAGGGCGTAGCCTTGTGCGGTAAACCAAGTATGCCAGGCTGGGCTGCCATGCAGGACTTCACTGTGCAGAACGGACAGGAGCCCGTGCATCATGAGATACAGTGACCCGTATGCTAGAAGGGGTCACTGGTAGAACCAGGAACTGTGACCTGTTCTGCCTAGAACTCCCCCACCCCCCTGGAGAAGTGAAGACACCACCGGAGCACCGGCGTACCATAACTCAGGCGAGGGATCCCAAGAGAGGTGACCTCCCACAGGGAGATGAATAGGACACTTACAACGCAGGAGAAGCTGCAGAGAGCCTCTGGTCGTTTCAGGAGCGTGACCACGAGTGAGTGACCACGAGTGAGAGACTCTGAACCTCTTGAGTGCAGCTGCCTGGGCCACATTTGTCTGACTTCCAAGGATTGGAAATTGAGGGTTTATGCGTATAATATGCGTATAATATGTGACCTGTAATCATGACATTTGGATGTATAGGAGTTTAATTTGTTTTTCTGCCTTTAAATAAAAGGATTTCCTTGTGAGTGCTACACAGAATAGCATATAATGAAATAACATTGATTTTTCGAAAAAGATTTATTGGCACACATGATTTCAGTTCATATTGTGATAAACTAACAAATGGTACATCTATGGCGAATGGGCGGCAATTTACTTTAATTGACTCACCTGGACTTGGCTGCAGCCACTGCGAGGGCCCACGGACAGGGTGCACTCAGGAACTCCAGACGCTTTAAACTGCCAGTGCGGGTAAAACTGATTTTAGGCCCTGGGGGAACTTACTGCTAAATTAGCTCTGTAGCACTGGAACACGATTGACTTTAAATTAGAGTCGAAGTGGACTCTTGAGACTCTAATAACTAGTGGGACATAACCTGGATGTTATCAATAGTGAATGGGGAATAGCCACGATTACTAGAGCAAGGAGGGGCAGGGAACCGCCAAAGAAACACTAAAGCCTCTGAGGGGACTGAGATATGCCCCTGAGCACCAATGTATGAAAAAGTAAATGAGCTCATTTTAAATTCACCATGCATACCCTGACTGTCAAGTGCAGCAGCAGTACTTGGCCCAGTTGCACAGAGTCCATACCAGGTAAGGCGTAAACTTAGCGGAAAGGCGTTACTTCAGGAGTAAAACCCCAACGATTGGGCCCAGCAACCCCCTGAGTGCCCATGGCACTCTGAAAGGGGTACTGACAAGAGCCATAGTAGGATGGACCCTGGGACATCAGAGGCAAATTACCCCAACCACCACGGGTGAGGCCCAGAAGTCCCTGCTTGGCCCATGGCCAGCAAGCAGGTCTAACAATCCCCAAGAAGTCAGAAATCTGGTTTAAATGTAGGAAAAATCCTACCCAACAGATTTCTGTCTTTTCATCCTATGGTTTTGTGAATCGTTCCCTATGTTAACGAAACATTATCACACGGTCTTCCATTAAAGAGTGGAGGACCCTCGCCCAGTTGCCTTTCCACCCTCTTTTTCCACTGTAAATTCTACCTCTGTGTTGTCATGGACTTCATTTAAAGATCACCAGAGGTAGAAGCTGTAACTTTGCCTTGCTTCTTGGTACCCCTAGTGCCCCAACTGCAGCATTTACAAAGGCAGTCCCAAGGTCCACAGACCGACAGCAGACCTTAACGCCCCTCTCCCTCTCGTATAAGCGTGCACAGCCCTTACCTCCTCCAAACGACTTCCAAGCCAAGGGCTATCACAGGTTATTGCAGAATATCCCTCCAAGAAACTTCGTTCCGTCGGCCATAGGCTGGTGAATGTTTAGAACATACACGCTTCCTTCCGGCGGTCGCAGATTGATGACATAATCACGAGGATGTGTTAAAAAGCGGCCATGTAGGTTGAGAAATAATGTTTGTATGTTATGTACGGCAATCGTACGATTTTTGCCAACCCAAAAGAAGTTCTGATCCAAATATAGTTTGTATCAAGTCCCGAGCACTTTAATGCTTATACTTGCGTTTAATTTTCTGTTTACGTATGTAATTTATTTCTAGGGATTTGTATCTTAATTCACTAACTAATTTAGTAGCTGCAGACACTGCCTCAGTGCCTAGTTAAGAAAATTCCTTCTCAGACTTGTAGGTCTTGCCTTTCTTCTTATGTATCTCTGCAGACAAGTTTCTAATGGTGGCTAAACAACACTAAAGCCAGTCTCCACAGTTGTTTTACCTTTCTTCTTGGTGGTCCCACCAGGACTGACTGACTGACTGACTGTATGTATGTATGTATGTATGTATGTATGTATGTTCCCTAACTATTAAACATCTTGACAGCCATATATTATGTGAGGGGTTGGAAGTCTATCATTATGATTGCAGGAAATTATCATCTTTTGTGTGGTGTAGCTTACATTTTTGCCTTATCTGATTTTGCTGGCTTTAGTACTCTGTGCACTCTACCCCTGCTTACCAAGAGTAAAGTGCCTGTGCTCCCCCTGTTAACATGGTTAAAGTGGCTTATTTCTAAGGTGTAGAAAGCTTGTCCAGGGACTGGAAATTAAATACCATATGTGGACTGCTGCACCATTGTACCATCCACTACTATATGCTGGCAGCATCTTAGTGTCCTTGCAGAATATCCGCTAGGGAAGATTTTGCTGTCATTTTTCTCAGAAAAAAGAGGCAACCCTTTCAATTGGTAGTTAACAGTTTTGCCAGGAAAAATCTGCCCCTCACCGACATTGAGTGCCACATTATTGTGAACCCTTACAGAAAGCACTGAAGTTGTTGGAGCAAAAAGGTGTTTCCCCCTTTGCTCTCATGTGAATAAGGCGCTAGGCACAGAGGACAAGCTACAGGCACACACCAAACTGTTAAAACAAGCATTGGCATAGCCAATAGGTCTCGCTTTTGTGACCTTATAAGTATTTACTTATGCAGCACAATATCCTTGGCGCAACAACATCAACTTGTGCATGACTAAAAAACGTATAAGGTCCCAAAGGCGAGACCTATTGGCAATGCCAATGCTTGTTTTTTGTTTCTTAGCAGGCTACTTGCTGTAATGTCATCAGGGTCGAAATTCATTGGGCATCATTTTACTGGGAGACAACTGGATGATATCATGTCACTTCCTGTGGTGTCAGTGGTTAACAGAGGTGATATCACAATCGTCTGGTTGTGATGAACAAGTTACTTACCTTCGGTAACGATATATCTGTAAGAAACAGTAGTTAGTATTAGATTCCTTACCTTAGAATATCCCCAGGCGTCAGTCTGGATCCGGAAACTTTTGCGTAGCAGTACCCCTGCGCGTCGGTAGGCGTCGTCTGCAGGCGTCCCCTGCGGCTCCGCGTCGTCGGCGTCGTGCGCCGTGATGACGTCGCTGGAGTATATAGACGCCGCCTCCGCGCGCTGACGTCAGTTCTTTGCACACAGCTTTTCCGCGCCAGAACACGCAGAGCCATGTGAGAACTAACACTGGTGCCATTTGAAACTAGGGCCCTGAAAGGGACGTCCTTAACCCTAGGTATCAGTTCGCAGAACGGGGAGGATGGGTGGGGCGGTAAGGAATCTAATACTAACTACTGTTTCTTACAGATATATCGTTACCGAAGGTAAGTAACTTGTTCATCTGAAAGAAACAGGTTAGTATTAGATTCCTTACCTTAGAATAGATACCCCAGCAATACCAACCCCGGTGGTGGGTCTGCGAACCAATACAACCTACACCAGAAAGTCCTGGAGGACCGAACGGCCAAAGAAGCCATCCCTCCGGACTTGACTGTCCAGGCAGTAGTGCCTCGCAAAGGTGTGCAGCGAGGCCCACGTGGCCGCCTGGCAAATGTCCTGCAAAGGGACTCCCCGGCCCAGGGCAGTAGTAGCCGCCGTGGCCCGAGTGGAATGGGCCCTCAGCCCAACAGGAGGCTCCTTCCGAGCCAAAGAGTAGCATGCTTTGATGCACAGGACGACCCACCGAGAGATGGTTCGTTTCTGTACCGCCCTTCCCTTCTTCTCACCCACGTAGCCAACAAACAGTTGGTCATCCACCCGGAACTGGCGTGTGCGATCCATGTAAAATGAAAGCGCACGTTTTGGGTCCAGACGATGGAGCCGCTCTTCATCCTTTGAAGGATGCGGAGGCGGGAAGAAGGAGGGCAAGGTGATGGACTGCCCAATGTGAAAGGCAGAGACTACCTTGGGCAGGAAAGAAGGTCTAGTCCGAAGGACCACCTTATCAGGATGAACAGACAAGAAAGGAGGTTTAACAGAAAGAGCCTGGAGCTCACTCACTCTCCTGGCAGAGGTGATGGCCACCAGGAAGGCCGTCTTTAAAGTGAGAAGACGGAGAGGACAGGAATGAAGGGGCTCAAAGGGAGCGCACATCAGGAAAGTCAGAACCAGGTTCAAGTCCCACTGAGGCATCACGAACGGAGTTGGAGGATACATGTGCGTGATGCCCTTCAAGAATCTTAACACAATAGGGGACTTGAATAAAGATGGCTGATCAGGTAGCCTCAAGAAGGCGGAAAGGGCAGAAAGATAGCCCTTGACAGTGCCCAGAGCAGAGCCCTGCTGGGCAAGGGAAAGGAGGAAGAGGAGAACCTCAGACAGAGGGGCAGAAAGGGGATCCACAGCCTTTGCTGTGCACCATGCCACAAATCTGTTCCACCGGCAGGCGTATACCGACTTTGTGGAGGGACGCCTGGCTGCCAGAATGACATCACAGACTTCAGGAGGCAAGTCAAATGGCCTCAACTGCCCCGCTCAATCTCCAAGCATGGAGGTGGAGACTGGACAGGTTCGGGTGGAGGACCGTCCCCTGCTGCTGCGACAGAAGGTCCTCCTGAAGGGGCAGGCGGATCGAGGGACCGACTGTCATGCTGAGTAGCTCGGGATACCAGTATCTTCGAGCCCAGTCCGGAGCCACAAGGATAACTTGGGCCCGGTCGCGCCTGATCTTCTTCAGCACTCTGGGCAGAAGTGGTATAGGCGGAAAGGCGTACAACAGACCGCAACTCCACTCGCGCCGAAAGGCGTCGCCGAGCGAGTGCCGTCTTGGAAACTCCAACGCGCAGAACTGATGACATTGCGCGTTCTCTTCTGTGGCGAATAGATCTAACCAAGGCTCTCCCCATTGCTGAAAGAGGCCTCTCGCCACGTCCGAGTTCAGACGCCATTCGTGATCCACCGAGCACCGACGGCTGAGTTCGTCCGCCCTGGCGTTCAGAGAACCTGCCAGGTGTTGAACCGTCAGAGTCACGCCCTGACGTTCCAGCCATTGCCAGAGACGCAGAGCCTCCTGGCAAAGGGTCCACGACCCCAAACCGCCCTGTTTGTTGCAGTACCACATGGCGGTGGTGTTGTCCGTGAACACCTGCACTACACTCCCGTTGACAAAGGGGAGGAATGCCTTCAGTGCTAGGCGAATCGCCCGCAGCTCCAACAGGTTGATATGGAGCCGGGACTCCGCCGGAGACCAGATGCCTCTGATCTCCGCCTCTCCCAAGTGGCCACCCCAGCCCTGGAGGGACGCGTCCGTCACAACCACGTGCTCCGGTTGGGGAAGGGAGAGGGATCTGCCCCTGACCCAATCGCGGTCCGTAAGCCACCACTGCAACTGTCTCGCAGTGCCCTCCGAGATCAGGACATGGTCGGATAGGTTGCCCTGATGCTGGGCCCACTGAAACTTCAGGTCCCACTGCAGAGCCCGCATCCGCCACCTGGCGTGATGCACCAGTAGGATGCAGGAGGCCATCAGCCCCAGAAGCCGCAGCGTCAACCTGACCGAAACCCGCGATAAAGGCTGAAAGATGGGAATCAGAGCCTGAATATCCCGGACCCGCCGTTCCGGAGGATAAACCCGAAACTGCGCCGAGTCGAGAACCGCTCCGATGAAAAGGAGCTTTTGAGAGGGACACAGGTGTGATTTCGGCACATTGATGGAAAACCCCAGCTCGTGCAGGAGGTCTGCCGTCATCTGAAGGTGGTGGACGACTGTCCGGGGCGAGCCCGCCTTCAACAACCAGTCGTCGAGGTAGGGGAAGACTGAAACCCCTAACCGGCGCAGATGAGCTGCGACCACCGCCATCACTTTCGTGAACACCCGTGGGGCGCTGGTAAGGCCGAAGGGGAGCACGATAAACTGAAAGTGCTCGTGGCCTACCGTGAACCGCAGGTAACGCCGGTGGGCCGGCAGGACGGGGATGTGAAAATACGCATCCTGCAAGTCCAACGCTACCATCCAGTCTTGTGGGTCTAGAGCAGCCAAGACCTGAGCCAAAGTCAACATCTTGAACTTCTCCTTCCGGAGGAAGCCGTTGACGTTCCGTAGGTCCAAGATAGGACGCAGGCCTCCTTTGTCCTTCTTGGGCACCAGAAAGTAGTGGGAGTAGCAACCACACCCTACTTCTGGCCCAGGAACGCGCTCGATGGCCCCCTTGGCCAAGAGGGCCGTAACTTCCTCCTGCAGAAGTGTCAAGTGGTCCCCCGACACACGGTGGTTCTGCGGTGGCATGGCTGGAGGAGTGGACTCGAAGGGGAGGGCGTAGCCCCTTCGAACGAGCTGCAGCACCCACCTGTCCGATGTTATCGCGCGCCAGCGGGAGTGGTGATGGCGAACCCTGCCACCCACTGGCGTCACGTGAGCCCGAAAGCTCGGACTAGGAAGGCTTGGATGCAGCAGCGGGGGGAGGCGTGGACTGACCTCGCCGCTGGCCTCTACCGCCACCACGGCGGAAACCACGGCCGCCACCGCGCTGGGGAGCGCTCTGCGGCGCGTGGCTGGCAGCACGTGTGGGACCGCCCCTCCCTTGGCCATGAAAGGGGCGAAACGAACCCGTCTGCTGGCGCTGGGTCGAAAGACCCAAGGACTTGGCCGTGACCCTGGAGTCCTTGAAGCGCTCCAGCGCGTGATCCGCTTTGTCACCAAACAGGCGACTGCCATCAAATGGCATGTCCATGAGTGTATTTTGGACGTCTGGCGAGAAGTTGGCAGATCTCAGCCAAGCATGGCGACGAATCGCCACCGTCGTGGACATAGCCCGTCCCAGCGAGTCGGTCGTGTCCAGACCACAACGGATCGAGTACCGCGCCGCATCCCGGCCTTCAACGAAGGCCCGGGTGAGCTTGTCCCGCACTTCCTGGGGGCATTGCGGCAAACACTCCTCGACCGTATCCCACAGGGAGTGGGTGTAGCGGCCCAAGAGGCACGCGGTATTACAAGACCGCAGTCCAGCGCTCAAAGAGGAAAAGACCTTTTTACCAAATTGGTCATACCGCTTTGATTCCCGATCGGGCGGAGCCGACGGGAACGCGGACTGCGAAGTGGAGGCCTGGATCACCAGACTCTCCGGGGAGGGATGGGTGGATAGGAAGGCAGGGTCGTCCGAGCACGGACGGTGACGCCTGGCAACGTTCCGGTCAACCGGTGCACCGGAAGCGGGCCTGGACCAGGTGCCCAAAAGGACATCCGTCAGGGCCTCATTAAACGGCAGCAGAGGCTCCTGGGGGCATGACTGCGGTTTAAACACTTCGGTCAGAATGTTCGGCTTGACCTTCGCGACAGGGAGCTCAAGGCTCAAGGCCTTGGCAGCCCTCATCAGGACCACCGAATAGGCAGCACCTGCCTCAGACGCCACAGGGGTCGGGGAGACAAACCCAGGGTTGGGCGACTCGTCCAGACCACTGGCATCACCCAGATCACCTACCCAGTCCACATCATACTGGCAGGCACGGGATAAAGGGTCCTCAGACCCCTCCCAACCCTCTCCATACTCGTCCTCATCGCCGTATTCTGGATCGACGATATAGACCTCGGGGTCAATGGGCCCCATCGGCGCCGGATCCGGCGTCGGACGACGCCGGTCCGACTCCGCGTCAGGAGTCAGAGGGGGAATGGGGGTGGCGCCGCGTGGCGTCGGCGCCGGGGACCCGACGCCGGCCGGAACCGACGGCGGAGTCGCCGCACCGCGCGGAGGCGGTACCACGGGTTGGCCCAAAGGAACCGACGCCGGAGAGGCCGGTAGACCAGCCGGCGACGAACCTGAGGGGCCCAGCGGCGCCGAGGCCGGAGCCACCGGCGGCGTCGAGGCAGGAGCACCCGAACCGCTCGGGCCCCCAGACGGGACCGACGGGCCCGCAGGCGCCGTAGGCCCCGCCGGAGGAGACCTCGCCCTCATAGCGATGAGGAAGGCCTCAATCTCCTCACGCGACGCGCCTTCCCCAGGGACCGACAGGTATGGGGCAGACGGCGTCGGCACCCCACGCGGGGCCGCGGGGGTGGGGCCACCCGAGCCCCCGGCCGCATCACGCGGGCGTCGGGGGGAGTCGGGGATACGATGACGACGCCCCGACTTCTTACGCTTACCTGACGAACCAGAGGAATGGTGGCGACTCCCGGAGCGCTCATGGCGGCTCCGCGATCGTTCCTTCGACCGCTCCCTCGACCTCCGACCGGACCGGGACCGCTCTCGACGCGGGGCCGACACACGGAGCTCGAGAAGCTTGCGGGACCGCTCCCGCCTAGCTTTACCAGTCAAGGCCCGACAGTCGACGCAGGACTCCACGTCGTGGTCCGCGCCCAGACACCGGAGGCAGAGTCGATGGTGGTCGGTGACCGACATCAGGCGGTCGCACTCGTCGCAACCCTTGAAACCGGGCATCCTACCGGCACCGTAGAAGATTAAGTAGTTAACAATAAACTTGGTCAAAAGACCGGAGTACTGCTCTTCGGATCTGCGCTAACTGGCGCGGAAAAAAGAAGAACTGACGTCAGCGCGCGGAGGCGGCGTCTATATACTCCAGCGACGTCATCACGGCGCACGACGCCGACGACGCGGAGCCGCAGGGGACGCCTGCAGACGACGCCTACCGACGCGCAGGGGTACTGCTACGCAAAAGTTTCCGGATCCAGACTGACGCCTGGGGATATTCTAAGGTAAGGAATCTAATACTAACCTGTTTCTTTCAGATATCACTTCTGCTACTACAGCCATTTTGGTGAATTGAGGTAATCGACGAGTGTTCGCAAATGCGTTACAGGCTAGAGGTAGAATAAAGTATCAGACAGTGTGCAAAAATACAGACCTACGAAAAGTTAATGCGTTGTTAGAAGACCCAAAAATTATGAACATGTGTAAACAATGTTTGTATACATTCCTTAATAATATACAGACCCCCTTAATACTGCTTAAGGGAAGCACCCTGAATAGAACTTTTTGTCAAGAAATATTACATGGATTTCACCTGTCTGCAATGCTTCCTGGTTGCACCTCTTTGATAAAGATGCCACCTTCTCCGAAATTCGGATTCCTCATGGCAACCACGCTAAACCCGAGGCCGCCGACTGAAGGCTTTTTTATCTCGATGTGTTCAATCTGCCTCCCCTAATGAAAAAAAGCGTAATATTGATTCGGTTAGTTTGTTAGGATTCGGACAGCATACTCAGTATTATTAAAATACATCAACAGGGGCCAAGATTTATTTCCTGTTTGATGGAACAAACTCAGCACTTTGAAACTAAAATTAATTCTGTGGCGAATCTCACTTCATTACTTTCAGTGTAGCAGAGTCCAGCACACACAGCCAGCTCAGAGTACTGCAACCCCAGGGAATCCAAGAACGATTTTCACACTTCATTCTCAAACTAAATAAGTTAGGAGTTCCATGTCTGGATGAAAACAGTGAACGCTTTTGTTTAGCAAAATATAGCTGCACTTTCTGAAATCAAAGCACAGATATAAACAGATCTAATAAACAAGAGTTCCAGCAATACAAATTCAAAATAGAGCCCAGCAAAATCTTTCTTATGCCGCCGTGTTTTCACATAATTTCCAGTGTGTCGCATTATGAGAACTTCCCCAACTTCTCCCATTACGCCATGACACACAATTTCAAATCCATGGAGTAAAAATTATATCGCAGAAGCACAGGAACAACATGAACAAACAGAGCAGAGCATAAGTAGCTGTTGAACGAAGCACTTGGATTTTGTGTTCTTTCTAGAATGATATTCGTCCTAGTGTGAGGTATTGCGCACTACAATATATTGCTATATGGCAGATTTGCATTTGCGTTAATTTTTCATGTAATTATGCAAACATAAATTACACAAATAATTTCACATAGCTTTAATGCAAAATGAGTCATCGACATATGAGAACTAGGAATGTTGTTTTCAATAGACGTTCTAAATCATTCAAACCAATATTTTCCATATTACTAAAGCCCTTATAACATATAGCGCAGGTAAATTGATGTGGTAATGCCGCATTCAGAATTAACAATATTGCAGGGCTTGGTTATTGCCCTGCGAGGTATTACCGCACCGTAATAGGCTTTTTCCTATGGAATAGGGATTTACCATGGGAATTGATATTAGTTAACACATGTCCACATATCAGTTCTACGTTCTTCACACTTTTCCCAAGATTTACACTGCCAGTTTCCTACTGAAGAAATGTGTTTGGAGGAAATATTAGCAGTCTGGACTTTTCCACATGACTCTTAAATCCGATTCCAGCACAAATGTGATTTTTAGGTCTCGTGACCTATCAATGCGCATGCGCATTGAGAGAAGCGAGACTATAGGGCTTTAAACAAAGTTTACCTAACTGTGGCGATTTGGTGCTGTGCCCGTGGCTTTTAGGTCAATGCGCAAGCGCATTGACCTAAAATGCGCGTGCACATCACCAAATCGCCGTCTGTTCCCTCAGCCGCACTCCTCCCACACCTTTGAAGTGAAGCTTAGCTTCACTTCAAAGGCCCCGGCTGCTTCACACCCTCATGCCGCTCCCCCCGCTCCGCCCCCTCCCCTGCCCGCCGTGTGCATTTCTCTCCCCCCCTCCCCACAGCAATGCCCTCCGTCTTGTTTCCTTTCTTGTTTTTCTTTCAGGTGAGATATCTTTTCCATCATTTGCGATAATACAGTTCTCATATGCATTTTTTAATTATTAGCAGCATATACACAGGCGCCCCTTCGGCGCTTTTGCTCTCAACCCTACTATCCTGTCAGCCGCATCTCTATAAGTTACTCGAAGCATGGCCTGACATGTGCACAGCTTATTCCGGCACCACCATCCTGCCAGACGCTTCTGCTTTGTTCGCCCACCGCATGGCCCTATTTGTGCACATTTTACTTTTGTGCATACCCTTACCCGCAGCCTCTCCTTCCCCACTTCTGCCTTTTCGGGTCTCGCGCTCACCGCAGACCCCTTCACATGGCTCACACCCACCTTTTTTTCAGGTTACCATGCCATTCCCCACCTATCCCCCAGTCATTTCCGGGTAGGACGCGTGCACCCAGTGGACTCTCGGCCATGGCCCGCTTATTCTGCCAGCCGCTTCTGCTTTGGTCGCCCACCGCATGGCCCCATTTGTGCACATTCACTTTCGTGCACACCCTTACCCGCAGCCTCTCCTTCCCGACTTCTGCCTTTTCGGGTCTCACACTCACCGCAGACCCCTTCACATGGCTCACACCCACATTTTTTTCAGGTTACCATGCCAGGTTACCTCACTCACCCTCAACCCCTCACCCTCACTCACCCTCAACCCCTCACCCTCACTCACCCTCAACCCCTCACCCTCACTCACCCTCACTCACCCTCACCCTCACTCACACTCACCCTCACCCTCACTCACACTCACCCTCACTCACCCTCACTCACACTCACCCTCACTCACACTCACCCTCACTCACCCTCACCCTCACTCAACCCCTCACCCTCACTCACCCTCACTCACCCTCAACCCCTCACCCTCACTCACCCTCACCCACCCTCAACCCCTCACCCTCACTCACCCTCAACCCCTCACCCTCAACCCCTCACTCACCCTCACTCTCACTCACCCTCAACCCCTCACCCTCACTCACCCTCAACCCCTCACCCTCACTCACCCTCAACCTCAACCTCACTCACCCTCACTCACCCTCACTCTCACTCACCCTCAACCCCTCACCCTCAACCCCTCACCCTCACTCACCCTCAACCCCTCACCCTCACTCACCCTCAACCCCTCACCCTCACTCACCTTCAACCCCTCACCCTCAACCCCTCACCCTCACTCACCCTCACCCTCATTCACCCTCACCCTCATTCACCCTCACCCTCACTCACCCTCACCCTCACTCACCCTCACCCTCACTCACCCTCACTCACCCTCAACCCCTCACCCTCACTCACCCTCACCCTCACTCACCCTCAACCCCTCACCCTCACTCACCCTCAACCCCTCACCCTCACTCACCCTCACCCTCACTCAACCCCTCACCCTCACTCACCCTCAACCCCTCACCCTCACTCACCCTCAACCCCTCACCCTCACTCACCCTCAACCCCTCACCCTCACTAACCCTCAACCCCTCACCCTCACTCACCCTCAACCCCTCACCCTCAACCCCTCACTCACCCTCACTCTCACTCACCCTCACTCACCCTCAACCCCTCACCCTCACCCACCCTCAACCCCTCACCCTCACTCACCCTCAACCCCTCACCCTCACCCACCCTCAACCCCTCACCCTCACTCACCCTCACTCACCCTCACCCACCCTCAACCCCTCACCCTCACCCTCACTCACCCTCACCCTCACTCACCCCCTCACCCTCACCCTCCCTCAACCCCTCACCCTCACTCACCCTCACTCACCCTCACTCACCCTCACCCTCACCCTCACTCACCCTCACCCTCACTCACCCTCACTCACCCTCACTCACACTCACCCTCAACCCCTCACCCTCACTCACCCTCAACCCCTCACCCTCACTCACCCTCACCCTCACTCACCCTCACTCACCCTCAACCCCTCACTCACCCTCAACCCCTCACCCTCACCCTCACTCACCCTCAACCCCTCACCCTCACTCACCCTCAACCCCTCACTCACCCTCACTCACCCTCACTCACCCTCACTCACCCTCACCCTCAACCCCTCACCCTCACTCAACCTCAACCTCACTCACCCTCACTCACCCTCACTCTCACTCACCCTCAACCCCTCACCCTCAACCCCTCACCCTCACCCTCACTCACCCTCAACCCCTCAACCTCACTCACCCTCACCCTCACTCACCCTCAACCCCTCACCCTCACTCACCCTCAACCCCTCACCCTCAACCCCTCACCCTCACTCACCCTCACCCTCATTCACCCTCACCCTCACTCACCCTCACCCTCACTCACCCTCACCCTCACTCACCCTCACCCTCACTCACCCTCACCCTCACTCACCCTCACTCACCCTCAACCCCTCACCCTCACTCACCCTCACCCTCACCCTCACTCACCCTCACCCTCACCCTCAACCCCTCACCCTCACTCACCCTCACTCAACCCCTCACCCTCACTCACCCTCAACCCCTCACCCTCACTCACCCTCAACCCCTCACTCACCCTCACTCTCTCACCCTTTCTCACCCTCAACCCCTCACCCTCAACCCCTCACCCTCACTCACCCTCAACCCCTCACTCACCCTCACTCTCACTCACCCTCACTCACCCTCAACCCCTCACCCTCACCCACCCTCAACCCCTCACCCACACTCAACCTCACTCACCCTCACCCACCCTCAACCCCTCACCCTCACTCACCCTCACTCACCCCCTCACCCTCACCCTCCCTCAACCCCTCACCCTCACTCACCCTCAACCCCTCACCCTCACTCACCCTCACTCACCCTCACCCTCACTCACCCTCACTCACCCTCACCCTCACTCACCCTCACCCTCACTCACCCTCACTCACACTCACCCTCAACCCCTCACCCTCACCCTCACTCACCCCCTCACCCACCCTCAACCCCTCACCCTCACTCACCCTCACCCTCACTCACCCTCAACCCCTCACTCACCCTCAACCCCTCACCCTCACCCACCCTCACCCTCACTCACCCTCAACCCCTCACCCTCACTCACCCTCAACCCCTCACTCACCCTCACTCACCCTCACCCTCACTCACCCTCACCCACCCTCACCCTCAACCCCTCACCCTCACTCACCCTCACTCACCCTCACCCTCACTCACCCTCACCCACCCTCACCCTCAACCCCTCACCCTCACTCACCCTCAACCCCTCACCCTCACTCACCCTCAACCCCTCACTCACCCTCACCCACCCTCAACCCCTCACCCTCACTCACCCTCAACCCCTCACCCTCACTCACCCTCACAACACATATTGTGTTACAATAGGTGTCACATTTGCGAAAGATAAAACTATTGGCATTGTAAATAACAAAGCTATTAATTTCGCTATTTTCAAAACAAGCACATAAATAAAAAATGTGTCCTTTACAATACCAATAGCTCAAACTTTCCTAATGCGAGACCTATTGCATTGCTGTGCTTCTCTCCCCTGCTGCACTCTCCTGCTCTCTAGAGATGTGGCCTAACGACCAGAGCTGCCATCTAAGTGACGTAAATACAAAACATGTTGCATTCCAAATGCTATAGGTGTCACATTCGCGAAAGTTATAACTATTGGCATTGTAAATGACAAAGCCATCAATTTAGCAATTTTAAAAACCAACAAATAAATAAAATATGTCATTTACAAGACCAATAACTCCAACTTTTCTAATGTGAGACCTATTGCATTTCCAATGCTTGTTCACTTGAGTAGGAATTACATCTGAAAACATAATGGCAGTATTCATAATGTAGGAAACTGGTTGAGGGGTGATGAAACACTTCTCAAGCAGCAACCGCAATTCCTGCCAGGGTGAAACACCAGCAACCCCAAATTAACCTGTGTTCAACCCTCTGGCAGCTTGGCACAAAAAAAGTCAGGCTTAACTTCGAGGTAATTAATGTGTAAAGTATTTATGCAGAAAACACAAAGAGCAATACAGTAAAAAAAAAAAACACTAAAAATCCCGCACTAATTTAGAAAAATAGAGTAAATATAATACATTATTTGACACCAAACCCACAAAAATCCAATCAGTAGAACCGGAGATGTGCAATTTCTAAGGTAAAAAATAAAGTTTAAAAGCATCAAGGGCCAACTAGGGTTAACGGGTCGCACCGGACCGGGATAAAGTACACAAGTTCAGACATACAGTGATGGAAGGCGAGCTGGATAGAGGGACCAAGTTAGGCCTGCTGAAGAAAGAAGCTTTAGTCCTGATGGCAGAACATAGACGATGCCGCTCACAGCGGCGTTTCCAAGGAGCTGCGGGGCTGTGATGCGAGGTTCTGCGCCGAGGCTGTGTCGTGCAGCAGCAGTTTTGAGGAGCGGACAGGCGATGTGTCACATTCTACAGGTTCTAATAGGGCCACAGCTGGCATTGACCCCCGGCATTGACACCGGGCATTGACCTAGAAGTCTCATATGAAGTTTTTCAAGAGATAACAGGTTTTTCAGGGGAATTTCTCCCCATTTGTTTGTTTTTGGGAATATTGGCTTGGATTAGTGTTTTAGGGGTTTTTGGTGCTCGGGATGGGATTTATGCTCATGAAGTGGGGGGCCATAGGGGGCGGTGAACATCGAGGGAGACAGGCCAACGACTATGGGCAGACAATTGAAAGAACAAGAACCCATCTAAAAAACACCTTTTTAAAACTTCTTTTTATTAAACCAGTGTCAGCATTTCAAAACCGTTACAAATGCATTTTTTGAGGTACATGTTTCCCCAATGATTACACAATCTGCGACTCATAAACATGTTATAGTAGTCATGATACCATCCCAGCCCCTCCCATTAACTATTCAGTACTCCTTGTACCCCCGATAGTCTACCCACAGCTGCCAAATTTTCTCCCATTTCTTGGGGCCCCTACCACATTGCGTTTGGTGACCATTGCTGCCACTTGTAAACATATTTTTGAATATTTGGGCCAGTTTTGTTCCCCAGAGACACACAATATATGTCACCTCGCATCCAGGGGTTACTTCTTGTTCTAGCACTTCCGACATTACCCGAATCACCTTCTTCCAGTAAGCTTGTATAATCTGACAGCCCCAAAGGATATTTAAAAAACGTTCCCCTCTGAGTGCAGCCCCTCTGACATGCCTCCATGGAAATCCGCCCTATCTTAAACATTAGTGTGCTGGTGTAATATGACCGGTGCGGTATCCTCAGCTGGATCAACCTAAATCGTGCCTGTATTGCCACCTCTCTAGGACTCTGTGCTGCCTCTGCCCAGTCATCATCCTCTAGGAATCCCACCTCGGATTCCCACGCCTCTCGCAATTTTATTAGTAAGTCTGGCGAGTTTTTTTTTTTTTTTTATGTGTATAGGACAGTGCCTTCTCAGGAATAGGGTTCAGCAACAACCGGTCTTCAAATGGGCTGTATTCGGGAACCTGGTCCCCGTCTTTAAGGTGCCTGCTCAACGTGTGTTTCATTTGCAAATATTGACAGTACTCCGTGGGTACCAATTGAAAGTCCTCCAGTAGTTCTTCAAACGTCATCAGTGCCTGTCACCGCCTCGCATCACCTAATCGTGTAATGTCTATTAGTTTCCACTTAGAGAAGCCCTGTAGACGACCCACCTCCCTGAGTGTCACGCTGGTACACAAAGGCGTCTGGTCCATCAGACGCATCTAAGTAACACTTGATGGTAATCACTACACTCAAATGGAACATTAAGGGGCTCAAATCTCCAGCAAAGCGCCAAACGTTATGGGAATGTCTCCTAGATGCCAGATATGATGTATTAGCGCTTCAGGAACTCACTTGAAAAGAACACACCTTTTGGCACAGAGCAAATCCAGCCATATACGCGTCTTGGTCCCCCAGCAAGCACAATGCCATGGCACTTCTCTTTCACTCTTCCCAGGGGGTCAAGCCAGAGGGAAACAAGACAGACAAAGAGGGACAGTTCATTATGGTTAAAGGGAAACTCCAGGGGCGTTGGTGCACCTTTGCGTCTATATATGCTCCCAACACCAACCAGGGTCCATTTCTCTCCTCCATATTATCTACGCTGGTAGGGTTTGCTGAGGGAGAGGTCTTCTTGATTGGAGATTTCAATCTCACCTGGGTGGCGGGCCTGGACAGCTCATCCATCCACAGAGCGACCACAGGTTCCTTCACAAACGCACTGAAAAAAAGAAATTGGTGCGCTAGGGCTCTTTGACGCATGGCAGGCGTTCCACCCCAACGGCTACACCTTCTTCTCGCACTCCCAATGTGCTTATTCTAGAATTGACTATGTATTTATTAGCCAGGCCCTAGCACCCGCTCTACAGGCTGCTCCGACCCACTTGATTTCCATCTCTGATCACGCATCAATCTCACTGACCCTCAGATGGGAACAGGGACCCCCGAGATACTCGTTTTTCCCCCATTCATTGATACGAGATAGTAAATTGAGAGATGAACCATAACACACAAATGATCCACGACACACAAATCATAACAATAATTGGGACTCTTTATAAGGCCACAATATGGGGTAAAGGGATCGCACTGATGTCCGCCCTCAACAAAGAACGAACTAAAGACAGACTTGCCCTAGAGACTGAAATCATCCAGGCAGAACAGGCGCATAAGGCACACCCAACACTCCCTTTGCAGAGGAAGGTCACAGCTTTTGAGGCAAGCTCTCAGCTAGCTACGTCAATAGAGCAGAGTTCACACTCTTAAAACTCAAGTACACCTCATACGAACATTGCAATAAAGTGGGAACCAACCTGGCTGAGCAACTACGCAAAAAGATAGAGAAAGAGTACATTGGACCTATAAAACTGGATTCAGGGAGTTTGGTCACGGAGGACAGGGCAAAGGCGCAAGCCTTTGGGACCTTTTACAAAATGCCATATATGGAGAGCCTTTGCAGTGTGACAGACCAGAGTGCAATCTTGGAAGTAGTTTCCCTTCCACAAGTTTCAGCAATCCAAAATGAGCTGTTACAACAACCAATTGATGAAGAGATTCAGAAAAGGGGGTGGTGATGAACAGAGTGTCTGAATTAAGCAGACCACTCTTACCCAGTCCAAAGATAAGGGCTTGATCCATCACCGTTATTTAGCTCACTGCCCCATCCCAGCTCAGAACCTGGCTATATGCAAATTAGTCTGTCCCTGGCCCAGTGCATCATGGGAACAGGGCAGACCAAACTACCAAGCCAATTCTTCACCAGAAAGGAGACAAGCTACCGGGGACCGGTTTCTGGCATTTCAGCCTCGTCGGCCCGGCTTGCTTGAATCCTGATGGAGCAGTGAGCAAGGGACTCATGTCTGAGTATACCCTGCCACACCTATAGTGGCCAAAAACGATTCAGAAAAGGGGGTGGTGATGAACAGAGTGTCTGAATTAAGCAGACCACTCTTACCCAGTCCAAAGATCAGGGCTTGATCCATCACCGCTTTTTAGCTCACTGCCCCATCCCAGCTCAGAACCTGGCTATATGCAAATTAGTCTGTCCCTGGCCCAGTGCATCCTGGGAACAGGGCAGACCAAACTACCAAGCCAATTCTTCACCAGAAAGGAGACAAGCTACCGGGGACCGGTTTCTGGCATTTCAGCCTCGTCGGCCCGGCTTGCTTGAATCCTGATGGAGCAGTGAGCAAGGGACTCATGTCTGAGTATACCCTGCCACACCTATAGTGGCCAAAAACGATTCAGAAAAGGGGGTGTCCCTTGCTCACTGCACCATCAGGATTCAAGCAAGCCGGGCCGAAGACAGCTGTAATGCCAGAAACCGGTCTCCTTTCCAGTGAAAAATTGGCTTGGTAGTTTGGTCTGCCCTGTTCCCATGATGCACTGGACCAGGGACAGACTAATTTGCATATAGCCAGGTTCTGAACTGGGATGGTGCAGTGAGCTAAAAAACGGTGATGGATCAAGCCCTGATCTGTTGACTGGGTAGGAGTGTTCTGATTAATTCAGATACTCTGTCCATCACCACCCCCCTTTTTGAATCGTTTTGGCCACCACTAGTGTGGAAGGGTATGCTCAGATGTGAGTCCCTTGCTCACTGCACCATCAGGATTCAAGCAAGCCGGGCCGAAGACGGCTGTAATGCCAGAAACCGGTCCCCGGAAGCTTGTTTCCTTTCCAGTGAAGAATTGGCTTGGTAGTTTGGTCTGCCCTGTTCCCATGATGCACTGGGCCAGGGACAGACTAATTTGCATATAGCCAGGTTCTGAACTGGGATGGTGCAGTGAGCTAAAAAACGGTGATGGATCAAGCCCTGATCTGTTGACTGGGTAGGAGTGTTCTGATTAATTCAGATACTCTGTCCATCACCACCCCCCTTTTTGAATCGTTTTGGCCACCACTAGTGTGGAAGGGTATGCTCAGATGTGAGTCCCTTGCTCACTGCACCATCAGGATTCAAGCAAGCCGGGCCGAAGACGGCTGTAATGCCAGAAACCGGTCCCCGGAAGCTTGTTTCCTTTCCAGTGAAGAATTGGCTTGGTAGTTTGGTCTGCCCTGTTCCCATGATGCACTGGGCCAGGGACAGACTAATTTGCATATAGCCAGGTTCTGAACTGGGATGGTGCAGTGAGCTAAAAAACGGTGATGGATCAAGCCCTGATCTGTTGACTGGGTAGGAGTGTTCTGATTAATTCAGATACTCTGTCCATCACCACCCCCCTTTTTGAATCGTTTTGGCCACCACTAGTGTGGAAGGGTATGCTCAGATGTGAGTCCCTTGCTCACTGCACCATCAGGATTCAAGCAAGCCGGGCCGAAGACGGCTGTAATGCCAGAAACCGGTCCCCGGAAGATTGTTTCCTTTCCAGTGAAGAATTGGCTTGGTAGTTTGGTCTGCCGTGTTGCCATGATGCACTGGGCCAGGGACAGACTAATTTGCATATAGCCAGGTTCTGAACTGGGATGGTGCAGTGAGCTAAAAAACGGTGATGGATCAAGCCCTGATCTGTTGACTGGGTAGGAGTGTTCTGATTAATTCAGATACTCTGTCCATCACCACCCCCCTTTTTGAATCGTTTTGGCCACCACTAGTGTGGAAGGGTATGCTCAGATGTGAGTCCCTTGCTCACTGCACCATCAGGATTCAAGCAAGCCGGGCCGAAGACGGCTGTAATGCAAGAAACCGGTCCCCGGAAGCTTGTTTCCTTTCCAGTGAAGAATTGGCTTGGTAGTTTGGTCTGCCCTGTTCCCATGATGCACTGGGCCAGGGACAGACTAATTTGCATATAGCCAGGTTCTGAACTGGGATGGTGCAGTGAGCTAAAAAACGGTGATGGATCAAGGCCTTATCTGTTGACTGGGTAGGAGTGTTCTGATTAATTCAGATACTCTGTCCATCACCACCCCCCTTTTTGAGTCGTTTTGGCCACCACTAGTGTGGAAGGGTATGCTCAGATGTGAGTCCCTTGCTCACTGCACCATCAGGATTCAAGCAAGCCGGGCCGAAGACGGCTGTAATGCCAGAAACCGGTCCCCGGAAGCTTGTTTCCTTTCCAGTGAAGAATTGGCTTGGTAGTTTGGTCTGCCCTGTTCCCATGATGCACTGGGCCAGGGACAGACTAATTTGCATATAGCCAGGTTCTGAACTGGGATGGTGCAGTGAGCTAAAAAACGGTGATGGATCAAGCCCTGATCTGTTGACTGGGTAGGAGTGTTCTGATTAATTCAGATACTCTGTCCATCACCACCCCCCTTTTTGAATTGATGAAGAGAAGCGGCTATCAGAGTTCTGAAGCTTCACAAGTCCCCAGGGCTGGGCAGCCTAACGGATCATTTATGCAAAACCTAGGGATCAGAACTTATCCCACATTTAGTCAACCTTTTTTACGCCATGGGAGATTCTGGGCCAGTCACCCCTTCCATGAGCTAGGCATTAATTTCAGTAATCCATAAACAAGGTAAAGACCCACAAAAATGCGGCTCTTATCGGCCAATAGTGTTACTTAACCTAGACGCTAAACTATATACGAAAATATTAGCCACTAGGATGAAAACCATCTTGCCGGAATTGATCCACCCAGACCAATCGTTTCATACCCGGTAGGCGAACTCATGATAATCTCTGCAGATTTATACACTTAATTGAAATAGCGGTCAAGAAGTCGGACCCCTTGGTCCTACTCGCATTAGATGCAGAAAAGGCATTTGACTGAGTGGACTGGCAATTTATAATCTCTATGTTGCATTGCTTTGGCATTAGCCAGAAATTCACCCCTCTGCTTAAAGCTAACTACGCGCAACCTTGTACTCGGGTCCTGATCAACGGCATGTGTTCGGAGATGGTCCCCCTGGAGAGGGGGGCACGCCAAGAGTACCCCCTCTTGCCCTTATTATTTGCTCTTAGCATTGTGCCTTTTGAAGTAAAAGTTTGTGAGAATCCTCAGATTAGGGGCATCCCCTTTGGAGCGGATGATCACAAACTGTCGCTGTTCGCTGACGATGTCTTAAAGACACTGACAGCTCCCAAGACTTCCCTAGTCGCAGTGCAGTCGTAATTACAGGCTTTTGAGCGAGAATCCGTTTTTCGCATTAACCAAAATAAGTCCTCGCTCCTTAACCTAACCGTAAAGCGTGAGGAAATTGAGCACGTGGTGGCAGCTATGACCTTTTGTGAAGCCAAAAAAGACATACACTACATAGGAGTCAGGATCACGGGCCGGACCACAGATCTCTTAAGGGCTAATTTCCTCCCCCTTCTCCGCCGCATTAAGGATGACCTCCCCAGGTGGGCACCAATGTATATCTCCTGGCTGGGACACATATAAGTAATTAAAATGAATGTGTTGCCCAGATTGCTGTACCTCTTTCAAGGTCTCCCAATTGTGCTGGACAGAGCCTTCCTCCCAGCGCTCAGATCCATAGTCACAAACTTTATTTGGCAAGGGAAATGAGCCTGGCTCCCTTACAGGCAACTTCAACTGCTGAAAAACAGAGGGGGGCTGGCTCCCCCCAGTTTTCAACCCCTACTAGCAAGCCTCCCAACTGAGGGTTCTCATAGAATGGTCCGCACAGGAGTCTGATTAACATTCGGCTCCACATGGACCGAGCAATAGTAGGCAGATACATATGGGACTTGCTCTGGAAGCCTAAGGGGGATAGACCACACAAAGTATACCTCAGTACACCCACTAGAACCATGCTATGGGTATGGGATAGAATCCCTACACTATCGGGCTAGACGGCCTTTCCCTCTCCCAACACCCTGATACATTTCAATCCAGTGTTCCCTCCGGCTCTACTGACAGGCCCTTTCGATGCATGGCGACAGGGAGGATGTCTCGCAATCTCTAACTTCATTCATAATTGGGATCTCAGAACAGTCAAAACGATATTTAACTTTACTAAGAGGTGGTATATGGGTTTAGAAGTACACCACATAAACACTGAAGATATTAAAGAAAGAGCGTGGTGACTACACATTACTGACACCCCCATCTAACCTATTCTCCCCCCCCCCAAGTTTCTGGACACAGAGTCCCTTACACTTCTTTTGTACCTTACTATTTGGAGATCAAGCCCCTAAGCTGCAGTGTTATTGGACTGTGTTTTAGGTATTGACTTTGCCTCAAGGGGCAATAGCAGCTTCTAGCCAGCACCAATCATTATTCATACTGTGGTTCAAAGCTACTGGGCCATCATTACTATGCCTGAAGCCTTTTTTGCAACAGGCTGCACACAGTAGACGTACGAGGTTACCCTGTGTAGTGTAAGTGGTTCCGGAAGCTCCTTGTGCTGGTGTCAAAAATAAGGCAACCTAACTCTTCAATGGGGCGCTTCACAATAAGAAAGTCCTCAAGTTTCGCCATATTATTTACTGGAATTAAAGCCAGATGTACAAATATATTTCCTGCTAACAAATGGCACGATTTGCAGAATAGAGGCGTTTGAGAGTCGAAAAATCCTTCTTGAAATGTACAAAGTGAAAACTGCAATTCAGTAACTTGTTACCAAATTGCATTTTCGATTTGGTATTTGGAAGGGGTGTATTTAGGGTGTCCCTTCCAAATACTGAATCGGTATGCTACGTATTACTGTTTTGCGACTGAATTCCAGTTGCAAAAAAGTAATAGTTTACCACCAGTTTAAAACTGGTGGTAACCCATGGGCAAAGGGGAAGGGATCCTTTCCCCTTTGAGAATGTAAATAATGTTCCACAGACCACTTTCCACTATGAAAAAACTGCAAAGTTTAATTTGTATCTGTTTAAAAACATCCCGTTTTCCTTTAAGGAAAACGAGATTCATTGAAAAAGAGATATTGCTTTATCAAAAAGCAATCCCAGACATTATGGTCTGCTGATCTCAGCAGGCCACCATCCCTGTGATGGCTGCCATTCCTAATGGGTGGAGAATTGCGATCTACCTCATTATTATGCTTGAGGTAGGTATATTTGCGACCCACTAGCAATTGCTAACGAAACTATAAAGACCTTCGTACATTAGGAATACCGATTTCCTAATTGCAATTCAGAGAGAATACCGATTTCCTAATTGCGATTCGGAGAGATTCACAATTATGAAATTGGTATTCCTAATGTTATTACATTTCGCCCAAAGTCACCTAATTGCCAAAGAAGTATTAACTTTAGATATATAACTAGCTGAGTTGACCCATGTAACTTTAAAGCTTTTCAACTGCAACCAGTATTACTCAGCTCAAGCTGCTCATTGTCACCAGTGCTTGTGCTGGCGGCATGACCAGGAGTAGTGCACGACAGCCTCATCGCCGAAATCCTCTGATTCTTACCGGTGACCCCAGCAAATAATTCTGAATACAGAGTCTGCTGGAGGGTGATTGAGGTCCCAACATAATCACCAGATGTGGTGTAAACTGCGCTGTCTTGGGTTTTAAAGAGATGGCACTCCCCTTCGGGGAGCACAAGGCCCTGAGTATGTGCTGCTGTAGCCTCTTGGTGACCCAGACAACAGGTCTGTGGGACATCTGGTAGACCACAGGCCTAGAAGGCGCAGGCCAAAGTGCTATGGAGGTGGTGCGAGAGTGTTATCAGACGAGCTGGCTTGGAAAGTGAACCCCCTTAAAAATAAATGAAATTAAGGCATGGGCCCACAGGCCAGGAGGCGCAGAGCATGAGGGCCTCTGGGAGATAAGCATCCTTCAGGAAATCACACAGGTGGTAATTTCACTTTGATCCCCTCCACTCTCCTTGTCCCCGAGAAGGCTTGGGCCAGAAAAGCTGAAGAGAGAGTCATCAAGAAATGAATTGCGTAAGAACATAAAGCAGACTCAATTAATTTCTACATAAACCTTGGCCTTGCACATTTGGAGAAGACACCTGTTAGGGTGTGGGTGGCCAGAACTGGGAAGCCAGAGACCAGTTACAACATCACCTGACCTTATGTAACCTGTCCAAAAACTAAAGAATGGCGTTGACGGAGTGAGCAGCAGCCAAAGGGGACAAGATCTTAACTGTATGATACCCTTTGCCACCTGACTGTCAATGTTCAGTGACAGTAAATTGTTGTAAATGGAAAGTCCATTGGCCAGGCGTATAAAACAGGATATGTTTATTCAGGCTTAGTTCCAGGGTAAGTTTAGTAGAAGAAGATAGGTAGATGGAAGTATAGTCCCACCAGGAATTTATAACATAAATGCTGGCCCTTTGGGGGGTAGCTGCATGGTTGGAGGTATGAAGGTCAAAAGGCCATGGCAGTAGTGGGGAATATGGAGCAAAAGAACTACTGTCGAGGGAGTCATAGGGAAAAGAATAGCTCAACACCAGCCCTTGGGATGATGGACGACCAGGCACCTCAGAGGATGCTGCTGCTACATGGGGGCAGACCCTGTCGTGTAAGGATTGAGGATTATGGTGTGCTCCAAAGGAAATTGGCTCAGAAAACGAGACCAATGTGAAGCCTCTGTGCTGACTATGCCGATGGGCTGTATATCTCATCTTGCCTGATGTGGAAAGATACTACAGACTCCTTCCAGATTAGAGCTTTTTGTCAATGTGCGCAATGTACTTCTATCTATGAAATACTTTTAGAAGTTCGTGTCACAAAACAGTGCAGTGAATCGAGACCTAGTGGGTGAATACTACTAGAGTGGATCCTTTCATACAGAATGGGTCCATAGTAAGAGACGCGTTTTTGCACATCTTGTGTTTGTTCGTTTCGCTCCTGAATGTCTGTGTTTATTGTACTGTAGAAGAGTAAGCAAAATTTGCAGAGACATTTGGGTGACTGGCACATTGAGCAATGAGAAAGATACCAGTGCGAAGCCTACTGTACGAAGGTGTAAGGCCAGAGAAATGTTGGTGTGGACTTAGTTAGTTAGCTTGGTTATGCATTTGTGCAGTGAGTGCTCTGATGAACGAGAGATACTGGAATGGGGCAGTGTGACAGGACACAGCAAAGCATTGAGATGACACCGTCCTGAAATACACTGACCTGGAATGACACTAGCTGCAGGATAATATCATGCACTGCATAGTCACAGTTACTAAAGAGAACATTTAGGTAAGGAATACCAATTTGTGAAGGGAGTGAATATACTCTTTGTTATTCAGTACCAGCTTTATTAAAGTGTGGGGGTACTACTCTTTGTTATGCAGTAACACATTTATTAAAGGGATTAGGTGAGAGGAAATATATTCAAGGAAGACCCTCCATTTGCTATTTCTAAAAAAATGGTTGGATATCATTGGGTACTACGCTTGAGTCACTGAGTTTTGTCGCATTAGCAAATCACATTGCTCTGTGAATATGGGCATCGGAGGCAAGAAGGTGAAGTTCGGTCAAAAGTGAGCGCTCTCTCGGCCAATATTCCGGAGTCCTTATACATTATGGATGTGAACTCAATGTTAGTATGGATCAAGATGTGGACAGATCACAGAGAGGTGCAGATTAAAGTTGGGACTACCCAGTTAGCTGCATTTTCACAAGCAAAAGGCCTGAGGGATATGTGGCGCATACATCAAGGAAAGGAACAGAAGAATTATGCATCTTATTAGAAGCAAAAAAGCATGATATGCTACAACTAGGGATGGCAATGTCCCGTGGGAGGTGTCACAGCATCTAACCCTCCTCTATGATCTGTCACTTCTCTCCTTCTTAGGTGTCTCTTCATCGGCGTACTCTGCAGTTGTGGCTGGTACAGTCTTCAGAGAAGCGTTGGCAATGGATCAGTAAGAGGATACAGTGACTAGCACGCAGTTCATGAACAAACTTTGCTAACACCAGAGATTAATATTTATCATATATATATATATATATATATATATATATATATATATATATATATATATATATATATATTCACTGAAAAAAACCATAGGTTTCAGACCTTATATAGTTAGGAATTAGCATTTAAAAAAACCTTTGAAATTCACTGAAAAAACCATAGGTTTCAGGAGTTATATAGTTAGGAATTAGCTTTTACAAAACCTTTGAAATTCACTCAAAAAACTATAAGTTTTAGTGGTGTTATAGTTAGCTGGACATTTTACTCATACAAAACCATTGAAATTGCTCCTATATAGTTAGTTGTACTAAGTATATATCGCGCACCCGCAATCCACTGCTGATGATGTCACATATTAGATCATTCATGACATGGTCAGTGACGTCACTGATGACATCTCAAATGACATCACTGATGACATCATCCAGTGAATGTGGTTTGCTTCGTTATTTAAATATGCATTATATATATAGCAATTTGCATTGAAGAATGAGTGGATATATAAATAAATATTTGGATGGAGTATTTAGTAGCAGTGTAATTGACTGTTTACTTGACCAATTTATAATGTCTCACTAAATATAGTGGATAGTGACTAAACTGTGTGAATATCTGTATCACTTTGTCAGTTGTTGTGTAAACTGATTCTACAGTTGGTTACTAGCTATGTGAAAGTCTATATTAGTTATTGATTAGTTAACTGAGTATTTGTATGGGAGTGTGAAAGTGTGTGTGGTTCGGTGGAGGGTGTGTGACTGTCCAAAGATGTGTGAATAGTTTATTCAGTAGATATATGAAGTTAAAACTACATGTTCTAACAGTTTGGGTGAGGGAATCTCTTTATGGGTGTGGTGATGAGCAAATATATTTCTCAAAGGTACAGGTCCAACAAACTAGAAAAATAAAAGGCAGTGTATGTGTCAGTTGTTGTATATAAATAAGTATACATAAGACACAATGATTGTGTGAGTGACTGTATGGATAACTGTATACTTGTAATAATGATTTTATAATTCACTAAGTATGACTTACTATCTAAATGAATAGAAGAAGTGGTGTTTGTATAAGTGTTTTGCTAAGTAAATATGTAAGTATGATCCATTGTTTGCATAAGTGAGTAGGATGACTTCATATGTGAATAGGATGCGTGCTGTTGTTTAATGTCGATATAGATGTATAAGTATTTTTGATAGTGTTCTATTGTTCATTGACAGCATGTATGAGTGAATCCATAGGTAAGGGATTAGGTGTGTGTATACATGTATGAATCACTGAGTGGATTTTTAGATACTTGTATTGCTGTGACAATGGATTTAAATATGATACTCTGTATTTTACAAAGAGTGATGAAAAATTGTAATAATGTATGAAAAGGTGTATGTGATTGTCACATGGATGATGTCATCAGTGATGTCATTTGAGATGTCATCAGTGATGTCACTGACCATGTCATGAATGATCTAATATGTGACATCATCAGCAGTGGATTGCGGGTGCGCGATATATACTTAGTACAACTAACTATATAGGAGCAATTTCAATGGTTTTGTATGAGTAAAATGTCCAGCTAACTATAACACCACTAAAACTTATAGTTTTTTGAGTGAATTTCAAAGGTTTTGTAAAAGCTAATTCCTAACTATATAACTCCTGAAACCTATGGTTTTTTCAGTGAATTTCAAAGGTTTTTTTAAATGCTAATTCCTAACTATATAAGGCCTGAAACCTATGGTTTTTTCAGTGAATTTCAAAGGTTTTTTTAAATGCTAATTCCTAACTATATAAGGTCTGAAACTTATGGTTTTTTCAGTGAATTTCAAAGGTTTTTTAAATGCTAATTCCTAACTATATAAGGCCTGAAACCTATGGTTTCTTCAGTGAATTTCAAAGGTTTTTTAAATGCTAATTCTATTAGCGGATAACGTTTAAATATATTAATATCCTAGTGGGACTACCTGAGCAGCCCTAGGGGTCAGGGTGTTTCTACCCTGCCCCCTTTTTGAGTTCTACACGTTTGTTTTTCTGCTTTCTTGTGCCTAATTCCTAACTATATAAGGCCTGAAACCTATGTTTTTTTCAGTGAATTTGCAAGGTTTTTTAAATGCTAATTCCTAACTATATAAGGCCTGAAACCTATGGTTTTTTCATTGAATTTGCAAGGTTTTTTAAATGCTAATTTCTAACTATATAAGGCCTGAAGCCTATGGTTTTTTCAGTGAATTTGCAAGGTTTTTTTAAATGCTAATTCCTAACTATATAAGGCCTGAAACCTATGGTTTTTTCAGTGAATTTCAAAGGTTTTTTAAATGCTAATTCCTAACTATATAAGGCCTGAAACCTATGTTTTTTTAGTGAAATTCAAAGTTTTTTTTAATGCTAATTCCTAACTATATAAGACCTGAAAGCCCACCAGGAATCTCCAGAATGCACCAGGGGACTGCATTGCAGAGAGGTGTAATTAAGCCACGGCCCTTTTTACACCTCTCTGCAACGCAGCCCCCGTGCATGTTTGAAGAGGGGGAACTCATTCCCTCTGCATACTGGGGGCCCCTGGGGGCCAACTAGCCCACCTGGAACCTCCAGTGTGCGCCAGGGGCTGCATTGCAGAGGTGTAATGAGGCTATGCCCCTTGTTACACCTCTCTGCAACGCAGCCGCCTGGCGCGTTTGCAGAGGGGGAACTAATTCCCCTTGCATAATGGGGGTCCCTGGGGGCCAACTAGCCCACCAGGAGCCTCCAGTATGCGCCAGATGGCTGCATTGCATAGAGGTGTAATGAGGCCACACCCTTTTTTACACCTCTCTGCAACGCAGCCCCCGTGCATGTTTGAAGAGGGGGAACTAATTCCCCTTGCATACTGGGTGTCCCTGGCAGCCATCTTGTGCCTTGTTCGAACCAAGGCACAGGAAAGCAGTGAAACAAAGGTGTGAAACTCGCAAAGGGGCCAGAGTAGAAACACCCTGACCCCCTAGGCCTGCTCAGGGGGTCCCACAAGGACCCCCAAGGCAAAAAAAATAATATATATTTTTTTTTAAAAGTCGCGGGGTACAAAAAAACAATAAAAAAATATAAAACAACAATAAGAATAAAAACAGTTCTTTTCAGAACTACCTCCAATTTATATAAAAATGCTACATTTTTAAAAAACTCTGTCTTTCTTTTTTTCTCCAGGGTACGCGTACCGGTACGTGTACCGATACGTGTACCAGGGCGCGCACCCACTCAAAAAAATAAAAAAAAATAATGAGTGTGTGTGTGAGTGGTGTGTGTGTGGGGGGGGGGGGGGTGTGTGTGTGTGTGTGGGGGGGTGGGTGTGGTGTGTGTGTGGGGGGGTATGTGTGTGGGGTGTGTGTGTGGGTGTGTGTGGGGGTGAGGAATGTGTGTGTGTGTGTGTGTGAGGTGTGTGTGAGGTGTGTGTGTGGGGTGTGTGTGCGGGGTGTGTATGTGGGGTGTGTGTGTGTGTGTGGGGGGGGTGTGTGTCAGAGGTGTGTGTGTGGGGGGGTGTGGTGTGTGTGGGGGATGTGTGGGGTGTGTCTGTGAGGTGTGTGTGGGGGGGAGTGAGGTGTGTGTGGGTGGGGGTGTGTGGGGTGTGTGGGTGTAGGTGGGGGTGTGGGGTGTATGGTGTGTGTGGGTGTGTGGGGTGTTTGGGTGTGGGTGGAGGTGTGGGTGTAGGAGGTATGGTGGGGGTGTGTGTTGGGGTATGTGTGTGGGGCAACCCCTCAAAAAAATAAAAAAAATAATGAGTGTGTGTGGTGTGTGTGTGTGGGGGGGTGGGTGTTGGGTGGGTGTGTGGGGGGTGTCTGTGTGGGGTGTGTGTGTGTAGGATGTGTGGGTGTGTGTGTGGGGTGTGTGTGGGGTGTGTGTGTGGGTGTGTGTGGGGGGGGTGTGGGTGTGTGTGTGAGAGAGGAGTGTGGGTGTGTGTGTGTGTGTGAGGTGTGTGTGGTGTGTGTGTGTGTGTGTGAGGTGTGTGTGAGGTGTGTGTCAGAGGTGTGTGTGTGTGGAGAAGGGGTGAGGTGTGTGTGGGGGATGTGTGGGGTGTGTCTGTGAGGTGTGTGTGTGGGGGGGTGAGGTGTGTGTGGGTGGGGATGTGTGGGTGTAGGTGGGGGTGTGGGTGTGTAAGGTGTGGGTGTGGGTGTGTGGGGTGTGTGGGGTGTTTGGGTGTGGGTGGAGGTGTGGGTGTATGATGTATGTGTGGGGGTGAATCTGGGGGGGTGGGGGTGGGGGTGGGGTGTGTGTGTGTGGGGGTATGTGTATGGGGCACCCCCTCAAAAAAGAAAAAAAATAAGTGTGTGAGTGTGTGTGTGGTGTGTGTGTGGGGGGAGGGATGGGGGTGTGTGTGTGGGGGGGGGTATGTGTGTGGGGTGTGTGTGTAGGATGTGTGTGTGTGTGTGTGTGGGGGGGGAGTGTGTGTGGGTGTGTGTAGGGGTGTGTGTGTGTGAGGAGTGTGTGTGTGTGTGTGTGTGAGAGAGGTGTGTGTGTGGTGTGTGTGTGTGTGGGGGGGTGTCAGAGGTGTGTGTGTGGGGGAGAGGGGTGAGGTGTGTGTGGGGGATGTGTGGGGTGTGTCTGTGAGGTGTGTGTGTGTGGGGGGGAGTGAGGTGTGTGTGTGTAGGGGTGGGGGGGTGTGGGTGTAGGTGGGGGTGGGTGTGTAAGGTGGGTGTGTGGGGTGTTGAGGTGTGGGTGTGGGGTATGTGTGTGGGGTGTGTGTGTGTATGAGTAAAATGGTCAGCTAACTATAACTGGTGTCAAACCTATGGTTTTCTCAGTGTATTTAATAGGTTTTTTAAATGCTAATTCCTAACTATAACTGGTGTGAAACCTATGTTTTTTTCAGAGAATTTCATAGGTTTTTTAAATGCTAATTCCTAACTATAACTGGTGTGAAACCTATGGTTTTTTCAGTGAATTTCAAAGGTTTTTAAAATGCTAATTCCTAACTATATAAGGCCTGAAACCATTGTTTTTTTCAGTGAACTCGCAAGGTTTTTAAATGCTAATTCTATTAGCGGATAACATTTACATATGTTAATATCCGTATGGGACCACCTGAACAGCCCTAGGGGGGTCAGAGTGTTTCTACAAGGCCCCCAAATCTTTTTTTTTCTTGTAAAAAAATGAGGTACGCGCACGCGTACCGTAAGCGTACCCCGCGATTTTCCGAAAAAATTTTTTTTTTTTTTTGGGCCTTGGGGGTCCTTGTGGGACCCCCTGACCAGGCCTAGGGGGTCAGGATGCTTCTACCCTGCCCCCTTTTTGAGTTCTACACGTTTGTTTTTCTGCTTTCCTGTGCCTCAGTCTACCGAGGCACAAGATGGCTGCCAACAGTTTCTGTTTTGGAGTGTTGACAGACATTGGCAGCCAATCAGAATGCAGCTCGCGCACTAGAGGTACGCGTACGTGCGCGTACCGTAAGCGTACGGGTAAGCTCACGGGTAAGCTGCCATAGATATATACATTTTTTTGAACCTAAATTACTCAAAATCCACTGGAGCACATATCTTGAGACATAGCAAAGGCACATCGGGCTACCAGTCCCTACAATTTTGCCAAGTTTGGTGAAAATCCATTCAGCCGTTCGAGCTAAAAGTGCGACCGACCGCCCTATGGAAATTAACAGGCGGAAAACACGTTTTGGGACTCCCCTTTTATCTCGTCCCCCGCTTGACGAATCGCCCTCAAACTTTCAGGGAAGGACCGGAGCGCCGCGAGGCAAAGTTGCTGAAAAATTCAGGCAGATTCCTCAACCGGCGCCAAAGTTATTCCCAATAGAATGTTGCGATTTCCCTATGGAAATCAATCCTAACTATATATACCTACTGGCGACCGCCAGTAGGTAATATATATATATATATATATATATATATATATATATATATATATATATATATACACACATATATATATACATATATATATATATATATATATACATATATATATATATATACACACACACACACACACACACACACACACACACACATATATATACATATAGACATACATATGTACATACATATTTAAAGCACACCCTAAAAGAATTCTACTAAAGATAATAGTTCCTGGACATAAACCAACACAGCAGATAAACAACATCATCCAGCATGTTTAATCAGTCTTGATTTCGAATAGACAATAAGCATTTAAGGGGAAGAAATAGGTGGATGTGCGACAGGAGATGAAGAAAATATCAACAATAGGGCTCTGAAGAGCAGACTATGGAAAACAAAATACTTGTTAGTGGTATTGGGTTAATTTAGAACAATTGCTTCACTGAAAGTACAGAAGACAATATGAATATGTTGGAAGACAGAAAAAAGGAGCTATTTGGAGAAGAACAAGGGACTGGTAGGCAGTCCTGGATATTGGTAGAGATGTTGTTAAAGACTGAATGACAAAGAGAGAGAAAACGGTGAGAATGAAAAGCTTGGACTCGGAATGTGCAATTGCGCCTCCACAAGAATTGGAAGAGGAGGAGCATTGGACCCCATACTGGAAGAGTGAGAAGGAGATTGATTCCTGCTGTAAGTAATTTAGGCTTTTAAAGACAGAACAGTGATATGATGCACACAACCATGCTAAATGCGCAGAAGTAACCTTGTAGATGTCTATTTATCCATGCCCATAAACGAGAGCTCTTTTTGTTGATTGACGCATTGAGAAGAGACCATCAAATATAGAGAAGGATATTTTGGCTGGTGAGATGTATATGATCCTCTCAATATTATTCCAACCTCTTTGTCTAACATATAAGCATCATTTATCATTTTAAAAAATACAAAATAAAAAAAACAAAATTTTTTTTGCATGGCCTTACCTCTGCCATGCGTAGGAGGATTCTGTCAAGTTCATCTTCCTCAGGTTGTACGTTTAGGAGGGGTACTCTAGACTGAGTTGATTTATCAAAGGTTTCATAAGTGTTTCCATTTCCAAGATTCTTGATTGTAGACTGGTCTGTGCCAAATACTAGTAATCCCTTCTTGGAAAAATCAAATTCTGCTGAACGGTTTGATGGCATACGGTTTAGCTGAGGATAAAACATACTTAGTTACTGGTTTTACTTCATTAAATACATACATGTTGTCGCACCAAAGAAGATTATAGCACCATAAGAACAACAAACTGATGATCCCTAAGTAGGACTTTCACAGGTTACTAAAATGTGCTACTCTACTTCATTTTCAGTTTTTAAAATACTCATGATATTTCTACGACTTCAAGGAAAAATGGCAAGTAAAAAAAAAAAAGGAAAAATGGCTAGTTTAAAAAACAAGCATTTGCAATACATCGGTCTCGCCTTTATGACCTTATTTTTTTTTGTCAAATCTATTTTATTAGCATTTTATATGAACCGAAATACAGTGCATAATTCAAGTAGCGTAACATGATAGTCCAGGCGCGTCAATGCAGCATTGATATATCTCGGATGATTGTGTTACATTATCAGGAAGCCACGCCACAGCGGCACATACAAGCGGTACGCGCGCTGCAGCCCAGCCTGCACATGCAAAGTTGAGTTCCAGAGTCACTCGGAGCGTTGTAGGGCTGCCGCCAGTCCAATCATGCACGATGGCATGGTCACAAGGTGAACCCTACTACTGTGTAGGTGCGCATAGAGATGACAATAATCCAAAATTGAACACAAACATTTGAACAATAGCGGCAAAAGCGTATACAGAAGCGCCTGTTAATCCTCGTCCCCCTTCCCCGCCCGCGCTCTCCCCCAGGTGCATCATTGTGTGTGAGCATGCATGCAGCTCAGTCCTGCGCGCCAAGAGGCAGAGAGGCCTAGTATGCCATCGCACCCTGCCAACAACCCTATGCTCCACCACCCGAGCCAGCTATTTAGGTCGTGCCATCAACGAGAGCCTCCGACTCCCCCGGCAGACGTAGGGCGCTAAGCATGTGCTCCCACCGCTCCGCCATGGGTTCCTTTCGGAGCCCAGTCGTCTCCTCTCTTCGTATGGCTATCCATTCCGCCTGTGCCCACGCCCTAAGAGACAATACCCACGCCTGTGCAGCAGGCGGCTCGCGCGCCTTCCAACGCCTCGTCAGCAGTCGCTTGGCCACTATCAGTCCCAGATCTAGGAAACGGGACGATGCCTTATCCTGGGGCCTCCTCTTGAACTGATGTAGAAGGTACTCAGGCCAGTTGAAGGATATGCTGCGGCCCGTGCAGGTCCCAAGCACCCCACATACCGCATGCCAGTAAGCGCCCAACCTAGGGCAGCTCCACAAGAGGTGAACGAGTCCTGCATCTAACTCCTCGCACCTAGGGCAAGACGCGTCGGAACGGTGGAAGTACCTATTGATTAGCTCAGGCGTGAGGTAGGCCCTATGCACAATAAAGAGTTGTATCTGGCGAAGGCGCATGTTTCTGGGGATGCGTACCGGACTCTTAAGGAGCCTTTCCCACTCTTTATCAGTTAGCACTCTATCCAAGTCTCGGTCACATTTGCCCCTGAGCGAGGCTAGGCTGATCTCCGTGTGCGCCCATAACGATGCGGCAAACCAACGAACCAAGTGCCTACCCCTCCCCATGACGTGTAGATACTGCATAGTTGGGTGCTGTGTAGGTTCCATTGCCATGTCGCCCCAGCGAGCCACCATCTTTGCTACTAGCGAGCGGTGCAACAGGAACCCCCCAGGAGGCAACCCATCTTCAGATATCAGTGTTTTATAGGCCACCAGTTCTCCATCCCTGTATACGTCTCCTAGTGTCCGAATGTCCGCTTCACCCCACTGTTCAATCAATCAATCAATCAATCAAAGCATTTATATAGCGCACTACTCACCCGGAGGGTCTCAAGGCGCTAGGGGAGGGGGGGTCCGCTACTGCTCGAACAGCCAGGTCTTGAGCTGCTTCCTGAAGGCAAGGTGGTCCTGGGTCAGGCGGAGGTGGGTCGGGAAGGAGTTCCAAGTCTTGGCGGCCAGCTAGGAGAAGGGCCTTCCTCCTGTGGTGGCTCTTCGGATGCGGGGGACGGAGGCGAGGGCGTGGCCGGTCGATCGAAGCTGGCGTGTGGGGGCGTAGAAGTTGAGGCGGCTGTTGAGGTATCCTGGGCCTTGGTTGTGTAGGGCTTTGTGTGCGTGGGTGAGGAGACGGAAGGTGATTCTCTTGTTGACCGGGAGCCAGTGCAGATCTCTCAGGTGTCCGGAGATGTGGTTGCGTCGGGGGATGTCCAGGATGAGTCGTGCAGAGGCGTTCTGAATCCGCTGGAGTATCTTCTGGTGCTTGGCGGTGGTTCCGGCGTAGAGGGAGTTGCCGTAGTCCAGACGGCTGGTGACGAGGGCCTGGGTGACCGTCTTCCTGGTCTCGGTGGGGATCCACCGGAAGATCTTACGTAGCATGCGCAGGATGTTGAAGCACGACGAGGAGACGGCGTTGACTTGTCTGGTCATGGAGAGGGAGGAGTCCAGAATGAAGCCCAGGTTGCGTGCGTGGTCTGTTGGTTTGGGTGCGTTGCCCAGGGCGGGGGGCCACCAGGAGGCGTCCCAGGCGGAGGGTGAAGATCCCAGGATGAGGACTTCCGTCTTGTCCGAATTCAGTTTCAGGCGGCTGTTCATCATCCACTTGGCTACGTCTGTCATCCCTTCGTGTAGGTTGGCTCTGGCGGTGGCGGGGTCGTTGGTGAGGGAGAGGATCAGCTGGGTGTCGTCGGCATAGGAGATGATGTTGAGGTTGTGTTGGTGTGCGATGGCTGCGAGGGGGCTCATGTAGACGTTGAAGAGGGTTGGGCTGAGCAAGGAGCCTTGGGGAACGCCGCAGATGACTTCGGTGGCTTCTGATCTGAACGGGGGAGGCGGACTCTCTGTGTCCTTCCGGCGAGGAACGAGATGATCCATGTTCCAGAAGAGGTTGAGCGTGCGCCCCCCCGCTCCCAGGGGAGCCCTCCAGAGGTATAGCAGGCGCGTATGGAAGCACCTTTCGGGTGAGGGACAGGGCTCTACGAAAGCATTTGTATGCTACCGCCAGTAACAACGAAGCGGGCTTCTCAGGTGGCGCCAGTAGGTGAAAGAGAGCCACAACACGGCCCAAAGAGTACGGCGGGTCGATCGTGGCAGTGTCTTCCCTACCCCTATCCGCCAGCCATCTGGCAACCCATTGTAGCTGTGCGGCCAAATAGTAATGCTCAAAGCAAGGAGCAGCCAACCCTCCCCTGTCCGTTGGTAGGAACAGCTTCGGCAGCGCTAGTCTGTGTCTGGACGCGCCCCAGATGAAGTCACGGAGGACCATATTAAGCTTAGAGAAGAATGAGGCCGGGATGAACAGAGGCAAATTAACAAAATAGTATAGGAGTCTGGGAAGCATGATCATTTTGGTCAGCGCCACTCTGCCTGTAATTGTCAGCGGAAGCCTGGACCAAAAACGTATCTGGGACTTGAGCGCCGTCACCGCCCGCCCCAGGTTCCCATCAAACAGGTCTGTTGGTTGACGGTTGATCTGGATCCCCAGGTATTTGAAGGTATCAGCCCTCCATTGGACTCTCGTGTTCCCCAGGCAGTACCCTTGATCTCCTACCCCACTGTCAAACGCATACAAACAGGACTTGGCCACATTTACCCGAAGTCCCGAGATTTCGGCAAACTCGTCCAGTAGCTGAGCCAACCACTCCGGTACACTGTGCACGTCCCTGATGAATACCAGAAGGTCGTCAGCATATAGCGAGACCTGGTGCGTATCATCTCCTAGGGCAATGCCTGCGCCTAGAGTCTGCCGCAACGCCGCCGCCAGGGGTTCTATTGCTAGCGCGAACAGTAGGGGTGACAGGGGGCAGCCCTGCCTGGTGCCCCTGCCGACCAACACCTCCTCCGAGATGTATGGGCCCAACTGTACCCGCACTACAGGTGTTTATAGAGGAGGTCAACCATGTGCAGGAAGTCCGCATCAAACCCCAAGCGCAGCAGCACCTCAGCCAGGTACCCCCACTCCAGACTATCAAAGGTCTTTTCCAGGTCAATCATTAGGCACCCTGCTCTAGTCCACCTCCTCGTCGCCTCAGCCGCTATTCTGAAGAACCTCCTGAGGTTCAAGGACGTGGATCGCGCTGGCACGAACCGATTTTGGTCAGCGTGTACGAAGTGTGGGACCACTGGAGCTAGCCGTTCAGCCAGCAGCTTCGCTAGGATCTTATAATCAACATTAAGCATTGCCAGCGTCCTGTAGGAACCCAGGTTCACTGGATCCCTATCAGGTTTGGGCAAAGAGACCAGGAACGCCTCCCGCATGGATTTGGGGAGCGAGCCCTCATCCATCGCCGCATTGTATGTGTGCAAGAGTAAGGGAGCCAGGGTGTCTCTATAGGCTTTATAGTATTCAGCCGGAAGACCATCAGGCCCCGGTGTCTTCCCAGTTGCTAAGGACTGGATCGCATCGCCCACCTCCTCCAGCGTGAGGGGTGCATTAAGGGCGTCTCGGAGATCCTCAGGTACCACCGGCAGGGTGAACAGCTCGAGGAAGTTCCCCAGCGCGCACTAAGGACCAGTGCCCCGGGCCCGGTATAACTGCGTGTAGTGCCCAACCAGGGCGCGGTGTATCTCGCGCTGCGTATATATCATCCCTCCCTCCGGCATGCGCAGAGCTCCGATTGGGGTTCCCCTGCTTTCCCTTTGAATCAGCCAGGCGAGCAGTCGTCCGGCTCTATCTGCTTTACCCTGTGTTCTAGCCGTATGCGCCGCATAGTTATGGCACCTCAGCTGTTCCATAAGCGTTGCATGTGAAGCGCTCATGTCGCTCAGTATTCGCTCGTGCGGCCCACTCCCCTCGCCCTCCATCTCAAACTGCAGCAGCTCATTCTCCAAGCGCGTGAGGGAAGTTGACAGTTGCTTGCGTATATTCCATGAGGCTCCCACACAGTGCTCCCGTATGACTGATTTGTGCGCATCCCATTCCACCGTCGCGCTGCTTGCGGTCCCCTCGTTATTATCAAAGTAATCTAAAACCGCTGTGCCCAATGAGGAACGAAACTCTGGGTCCTTAAGCGCAGCCGGTTGGAGCCTCCATGTAGGCACAGGCGGGCGGCCCGCCTCCCAGCTAAGTTTAAGTCGAGGGGATTGTGGTCAGAGTGCGTCCTCCCCAAGTAGTCTGACTCGGTGAGCAAGTGAAGCAGTGACTGGGAGCCAATTAACCGGTCCAGCCGGACATGTAGGTCATGCACAGGGGAGTAGTATGAGTACACTTTGTCGTTGGGATGTTGCACCCTCCATAAATCCTGCACCCCCCATTGCACAATCCAATCCCTGAATGCCTGCGCAGAGGACATCGCCGTCGTGGCGCGGAGCGGGGGGAAAGAGCGGTCCAGTCCAATGTCCAACACCATGTTGAAGTCCCCACCTAGCAACCAGGGGAGGCCCGCATATGGGTGAAGGACCTGGTTAAGGGACTCCAGGAAAGAGGCTTGGTTTATATTAGGGGCGTATAGGGAGCCTAACAGGAGCACCTGACCATTTAATCTTCCCTGTACCAGACAGTATCTACCCTCCGGATCTATGTGCGCTTCCTTACAACTGAATGGGACACCCGCTCTTACCCATATCAGTGTGCCTCGCGCATGCGCCAAGAAGGTGGTGCCATATATTTGCCCCCGCCAGCGCCTGAGCAGCCTGCCAAGCTCGACCTGTATCATATGCGTATCCTGAAGGAGGGCTATCCCCACCCCGTGTCGCTGCAGGTAGGAGAATACTGAGTAGCGCCGTGTCGGTGTGTGCATACCGCGGATATTCCATGTCAATATATTAGTGTGCGCCATGCATCTGCATATGCCCTGCCATCACCTAACCACGGGATGGTCTCCAGGGGGAGCGGAGGACAGCGCCTGGGGGGACAGTCAATGTGCCGCATTTTAAACAGAAACAACGAAAAAGGGAACCTTGCAACAAAAAGGGCGAATCCCCGAAGGGGCATACATCCAAACTTCAACGGGGTTCACTCGCAGTAGAGGTGGTGGGTCAGCGTAGGGGCTGCCCTAGTGGGTGTGCCGCTAATGGCCCAAAAGGTGTGTAAACAGCAAATGCTCCCAGAGGTTCCCCCATCCAGGGCCCTAAGAGTGTCTGAGATGTGTTCGGTACAACTGACAAACTACGATGTGGCGGGGCGGCGCAACCTTACCCAAAAGACCACTCAGCGCAGCAGGCGTCCAACCTCTCAGCCCAGCCGGCGCACCGCAGCAAAGCTATACTGCCTCAGCGAACCCGCATCTCAGTCGTGCACAAGGCACTAGGGTCGGGAGCTAGCCCCGGTGTCATGTCGCAGCCAGCACATAAAGGATATAGCAGACAGTCTTAGGTGCATATTCACTAGAATAGTCCATCGCAGGCCAGTTGCCCGTTACATAATGTAGTCCGCCGTCTGCGGAGTCACTGTAGGGAGGATAGTGTATTCCGATATCACAGTGGATGGCGAGGCGACTGCTGCCTGTATTCTGCGCCTCCATTAGCGTCCACCACTCCCAGCGTTGCCACCGCCTCGAGCGCCTCCTGCCGTTCTTGCCTCATCTTCTCTGGACTTGGCGCTGCTAGCCCAGGGCCCACACTTCGCCGAGCCTCCCTCTTCCTCCTCCGTCTCCTGGAGTGCTGCTCCTGCCAGCCGCCGTTTTCTGGCCCTGTTGGTCTTATCCCTGACCATTGACCCGTCTCCTTCAGCCAGTCCCAGACATCAGATGGAGCCTCGAAGAAGCGCGCGCCCTCTTTGGTGACCACACGTAAGCGCGAGGGGAACAACAAGGAGTATTGCAGCTCCAGCTCCCACAGTTGTTTCTTCACCGCTAGATAGGAGCCACGTCGTTTCTGCACTGTTGTGGTGCAGTCCGGAAAGAGCATCACTCAGCTGCTGCCCACTCTTAGATCGCTCAGCTTCCTGGTCTCACGGAGCACTGCATCCCGGTCGCGGTAGTTGAGCAGTTTGAAAAGAAATGGGCGGGGCCGGCTTTGGAACCTGCGCCGGCACCCGATGCGCCCTTTCCACCACAAAGTGCGGGGACAGCACTCCATCCGGCATGAGCGACCGCAGCCAGTCCTCGGTGTATCTCTCGGGATCTTTCCCTTCCTCTCCTTCCGGCAGGCCTACCACTCTGACGTTGTTGCGCCGAGAGCGCCCTTCCGCATCGTCCGCGCGATCCTCTAGCGCATGCACTCTGTCGACCAGGTCCTGCAGAGCCGAGGCGTGACTGCGCACCACTGGTTGCAATTCTTGAACTGCTTGGCGCTGCATTGCCACCGAGCCCGACAGTTTGTGATGGTCCGCATGAAGCAGCGTGAAGTCAGTTGTGACTTTGTCCAAACGTGCTTCCAGGGAGGTCTTGGTTTGTACCAGTGTGGCGCCAATGCGTTCCACCGCCGCGAGGACCGTGCCCATCTTGGCCGCCAAGGCGGCCACAGGCTCCACGGCTGGCTGCCCTTGCTCGGGCGCGTGATCTACGCCACTCACTTCCTGTTGCTTCTCTGCGGTCTTGTCCCTTAGCCTGCCCATGGCTAACTGCTGCGCCGTGGGCATCTACGCGCTTGTCTCCGTGCCCAGTTGCGGCCCAAGAGGAAGTCCGCCGTGCTCAATCAGATAAGGACTCGCGCCAGCCGGGGGGGGGGGGGGATGGGGGAAGGATGGGGGCAAAGGCAATGGGTTCCTCGTCCGTTCCCCGCTGCCAGGCGCCTCACCCAGTGCAGCCAGTGTCCAGCCGCCACGTAGCCCAGCGGCGCTCGTCAGTGCTCGCCTCCTCCCAATGAAGCAGATGGGCGCAGACTGTGTTCCACTCTCTGGGTCGTCTCTGCTACATCCACACAGGGGGTCCCCCTTGTCCAGTCTCTGTGTCAAGCCGCGGAAGCGCGCAGGGAGTGGCAAGCACAGGCCAGGGACAGGGCCTCACGCCACTGCACGGATCAAAATGGTGCCAGGACAAAATGGCTCCTCAGTCTTTGGGGTGCAGAGCTTGCCACCGCTTCTCCGCCCCTCATCAGCAGCCCCTGGTTTCAAGTTACTATTCCTGGACTGTAGATGGGCACCTGTCGCCCTCCCGGCTAATAGGCAAGAGTCCAAGTGTCCAGCCTTAAGTAGTCCCAGACTCAACAGTGGGCACTGTGGCGGCGGTTGCGTCTACCTTATCTCTCCAAGTATGCCAGCTCCAGACAGCCGCCGCCCACCAGGCCAAGTCCCCGTGCCACAGATCACCGCCAGCCCACTACAGCACGCCGCAGGCTCGCCGCCAATTCCCGCAGCCAACAGTCTGCCAGTCCGCCAGTCCACGCACCCTGCAGGGGATGCGCACCACAGTCCGCCCCGCTGGCTCTTGCTATGTCACCTTCGGGCCTCGGGTCCGCCAGCAGGCGAGTCTTCTCCTCTCCCCCAGCCGCACAGGCAGGGCGAGCGTCACGCTGCAAGTAGGCCCCTGTGTCCGGACCTCCGGGCCTCACCTCCAACACCTGCAGGCGCCGGCTGCCTCCGTCGCCTGTCCCGCAGCCCCGTACGCCCCCTCCTGGCGCCGCCCGCTGCCCGGCTCTCCACAACGGGTCCTCCTCAGGCAGTCACCGCACCTCGCGGGGTCGAATCGCGCCGAGCCGGATCAGCTCGCTCCAACGCCACCAGCGCCGCGGCTCCAGTTGACTTCTGCGGTGTGCGAGTCGTAGGCGGAGTTTCGCGCCTTCCCGACTCGTACACACCGCCGCCGCTCAATGGCCGAGTCTCCTCCGCCGGCGCCTCAATTCACACCGCAAATCGCTCCCGCAGTCTCTGCAGTCGTTCCCGTGCCTACTCCGCCCGACAGCCAGGAGTTGGGAACACATATACGGTGGGTTTGCAGGATAATGTAGGGCCCGCCGGACGGAGCTCTAGAAGGTTGCGCCCGCCATGTTGCCCGGCTGGCCACGCCCCCCTCCTCGCCTTTATGACCTTATATGCATTTAGCAATGCAGCATCTTAGCCTGGGTGCTGAAACATCTACTGTTCTTTAATATGGAGGTAAAGTGAGCACCAAACTGTGTGACACTCCTGGTATGGGAACACATGGAGAGAACTATTGCCTTTTAGCGTGTATAGTCTAAAGCTGTGTTTTTAATATAGAATCAGGGCCTTCGGTGGTCATATCACTGAAAATACAAAATATTATTATCTAAGGGTGCTTGTGGAAGACAATGTCTATGGACCAATCGCTGTGTGGGCAGAAGGGCATCATGGAGGAGGTAGGTAGTATGGGTGACAGGTAGTTAATTAATGTGGGCTAGCTGTGGATAATGTGAAATTAAATGCTTTGTCTCAGCGGAGTAATGGAAGCTAAATGACCCACCAGAATTAAAACATGTCGAGCACCAGCAAGGGACAAACCAAGCACATGGGTAATGTGCTTGCAAATATAAAGGACACATTTTAAATAAAAATTATTTTAGAAGAACGGTACTACAATGTTAAATCGAGAGAAGTCAGCTATTAAACCTCTGTCAACTAGCATGCATTAGAAATACAGAGCACAAGTCTCCCGCATCGGCCCAGGATTGTTCCTGATTACTGAAGAGACCCACACTTCCAAGCGAGTCTTAAAATACGTGGAAGAAAGACTCCAAGTCTGTAAGTCAGATGAGGTGAAGCCGGGCTCTGAGTAATGCTTTCAGCCCTCGTAGAGGCCCTCATGTGGATCGTTCCACGCCACCTATAAAGTGCACTTGCATGAACCAGCGAGGAGCAAAAGATAGGTGGTGCTGTTCGCATATTCAGTCAGTTCATAGGTTCAGGAAAGTGGGGCTAGGGTTCTGCCTTTGCCCCCTTGCTCTGACACTCTCCCTGAGACTTTTAAGTGGTCTAAACATATATATCTTATCAGCACAGTCTTACCAAACAGGTACAATCTTTTAAGCCAATATCCAATAAAGTTGAGGTATTTCACGATCTTTTGAAATAAATGAATTAAAGAAAAAGGATGTGTTAAGAGCTGTGGATTACCTTAATACCAAACAAACTTGAGTAAGAATGTAAAATGTTAAAAAAAAGCTGCTGTTCAGCCATTTTAATAGGCATCTTCCTTGATTAGTCAAGTCAGCTCCGGTGGACATTTCAGTTGGATCAGCTGCTTTTAACACACGTTTTATATCAATCAATGAGTACGAAGAACAGAAGGTAAAAAGTAGAAGAATGATAGGGACGTTCACCTTGAAGCATCATCTCCGCTCCAACTTTACCTTTTGTAGCATTAACCAACCTCTGTTGGAAAGGCCCCAGATGTGGTCTAGATTTCAAGGGAAGAGGTTGTGGCCTAATGGCTAGAGCGGTCTACCTCGAAGCTGGGGAACCGGATTCGAGTCTCAGCAGGGACTGTCAACACCTGTGATTTTGGGCAAATCACTTATCTCCCTGTGCTTAACAGAACGTGTCCGCCTGTAACGCCGGTGCTCATGTAAAGCACTCTGATGCCTAGGAGTCAAGTTTGCGCTGTATAAACCCCTCCACCCCCTAAAAAAGGCAATACAGACTCCGAAACTTGAGGCTAAGGTTGCACCAAATGGTGATGGCTTTTGGCACGGAATAGCAAATCTGGACAGCTCCTCACCAGGGCTGTAAAACTGATAGCAGTCACACCATTTATTTGGTTATAAAGTCAACGCAAAAAAATCACGTGGCTTTCCGTCACCAAGTAGATAACGTGATCTCAGTCAAGTAGAGTAAAGTCTATCTTGGGCACTACTTTTATAATGAATGCCACTTTATCTCAATTAAAACTATTGGAAGCATTCTCACACTTAATACGAACTTGGTGGAGATGCTTCGAAACTGTATGATAACGACGTTACCTACTGCCTTGTACCCTGTGCTCATTCATCCACTCAAGCTTCATCTTCCTATGTCCAGGCGGTCCACCTGACGTCAGACTCTGGTCACGCGGCAGCAGCGTCTTCCACGAAGAAAAATGCGGGGTAGGCTCCCGCTTCCAGTGGCATCAATGCTGGGTGGGCTGACGTCCTGCCTTCTTGCGACAGTGTGCCCTAACTATAACCAGACGTAGCCACGCCTGGCTTCTGTTTGCTCTCTTGTTTCCCTATTTATCCCCGCCACAACCAGGCAACTGCTGCTTGACTTTTGGCGCCTATGCGTACAATGTAAGGAATAGCTGCGCACTACTTTAAAAACAAGCATTTGTAATGCAATAGAACTCGCATTTACACGAGTCCTATTGCATTTTAAAAGGGAGTACGGGCGGGCAAAAAGTCACAAACGGGAGTGCAGGGTGGTGGTGTCCTGAGAAGTCATGGACTGCGGGAGAGGACGGGGAGGCACGGGAGCTAAATAGTGTTCACAGTAAAGAGGCCAATAGCCATGGAAGGACACAAATGACCATATGAACGTCAGGAGGAGGGACTAACAAGCCTAAAACTAATGGGAAAGCTGCATTTAGGACATAAGCCAATACAAAAGATGGGCAGAGAGTGGGCGGAGCTTAAACAACGCTTCCACGCTATAGTATATACTGCATGTCTCAATGAGACAGCGCAAGCGCTGCTTAGGCGAGACCTCATAAATTGATTCCTTTGTGTACTAAATATTCCAAAACTAGAATGTTGTGATCTCGCAAACTTTACACATTTTATCTAAATTATTCTCATCTAATCTGTGCTAACACGACCAAGGGTTGAGTTCTGGTTTAAATTATTGAGACCGTTCTCGACCTAATCAGGAATAGTGCTGTCATTACTTGAAAATTACCATCATCCACTTCAACTATCTTTGTACCACATGTCAAACTTTAGGTCCTCTGGCATTTTCATTAAATCCCTATGCATCTTTAGGCCAGCGTAACTTCCAGCTCTGGGATTCTGAAATGGAGACGTTTTCCCTTCGAGCATGGGGACAGCCCAAGCAAACAATGCCTGGAATGTTATAAATCTCTTCTTGGCTCAAAATCCTGAAACAGCCTTCCTTACTCTCGATGGGCACGCTCAAGCTTCATTAGATTCAACACATCTCCCTAGGCGTTCCTCTTTACCAGCTAATTCCAGCTGTTTCCCCATGTTCTACAGTTTGTTCCAACAGCATTGCGACATCCTATGGGATAACACCGTATTCTACAAATTTATATAATCTTTTATCTCCATTATATGCATCACAGTTTCCTGCAGTACCTCAACCACTCTTTACCAGAATGCACAAAGTCAATACTTATTGACAAGAGCCATTATTTTAATTGCATCTTTAAGAAAGTATAAGAGCAAGAGTATCTTAGTATGTGAAGAAAAAAAGCTACAACTCCAATAGCATGTTATCATGAGATAAGACAAATTAACGTGCAAAGCTGGTTAGTGTGTAGCACAATCAGAGCCTTAGGCATCGAAACTGCAAGTGTTTACTAAACAAAAAAATGCCATAAATAATCAATAAAAATGATTTTATGTCAGCAAAGTAAATGCAAATGCATCAAATGACAATACTGGTTTTAGTCTAAAAATGACTGCTTCATGCCCCATCGTCTAAACCTAATGGGGACACAATGGGACAATGTAACCAACCACAAAGTAGCAAGGCATTGATAGAGCTCATTCAAGCAATGGAAAACCATGAAAAAACCCATGCCAACAAATTGCTAAATTGAGCGAACCTAAAGCCCCCTCTGTAATGTTAATTTGTACTTTTTGAAGAATTAATGATGTGAGGGTGAAGCAGCTGAAGCAGTCTGTAGCCAGACCGTAATATGATGGTCAAAAATAGGAGAGCATTTGTAGAGTTAAAGTAGGGCAATACATAAGACAGACTACTTGTGCCTAGCACTCAGTGTTCAATGCAAATTCTTGGTTCTCCTGTTGCAAAAACGTTTGTATTCATATGCATCAAAAAGGAAATGATTTCCTTAACGTGGACCAACTACAGAGTTTTATGAAGTCATTGTAAAGCACCTCTTTCATTATGTGCGATGCTTTTAGTCCCTGACCTGTACAACCAATGTAATCAAGAATTCCAATTTGGGATATTAACTCCTAACCTTTAGAGATGATTTGTGCACAGTACTGTTTGTTCGGTTTAGACAAAGATAAATCAAATGTTACATAATAGTGTCTCATTTCTCTAATGAACACTAATGGTAAACTTGGCTAGCCACAACACTGTCAATGCTTGAAACAAAACATGAACTTTCTGCTCAGCAGAGGATTATCCAGTTTTCTTGATTTCAGATTTGCTCCGCAGTAAAGGTTTCTGTTCATACATTAGTAGGTAATGGTAATGATGATCAATATTCACCCACATTTGCAATCAGGTCAGACAAACAGTTAAGTCTTTCATTTAGTCTAAATTCACATGAGCATGATACAGAGGCATGTTTAGCCTCATCCTGTGAGCTCTAGACATAGATGACAGGGTGAAAATGAAGGCTTTGTTACAACTACGAAGACTTATTGTTGCTAACAAAGATAACTCAACTATGTCAGAGTATTTCCTTTTATAACTTGAACAGACTTTATTGACCATTTCCAAACGAAATGGTAACTTGCTCAGTGGAAAAAAAGAATGAATAATGTGATCTGGTAAAGCAGTAAGCACACCTGAGCAGAGAATGAAACATCATGGGGTCTTATGAACAGGACAGTGGGATAATGCTGTAGTGCATTTAATCAATTCATAAGAGACAACTCCCCAAGTGCCAGATGGGAAGCCAGTAAGAGCTCTAGCAGTAAGTGATTATGAGGATACAATGACCTGTGTGTCAAGGTCAACATTAACATATCTGGCGTAATATCCGATAAGCCAAACTTAGAGGTCCAAGACCTCAATTAATCTATGCTTTAGTACATCCAATTGCTTCTCCTGTTCAAATGTAAGCTAAGTAGGATTATTCTGCTATGTGTGCCGTGAATGCTACAGGGAGGCGAATGGGAAAATATTCTCATATATGTCCCTTGAGAACAAAAACATTAACCCAACCCTCTAAATAAATCTCTGACTCCTCAATCTAATCACATCTTTCATCAGTGATTGGTTAGGATGACATGCATTTGCATATGTACTTCATCAAATAACAGATCAATCCTGATCCTTTATAGTGCGCAGGAGCTACGGAGGGACAGGTACTTAAAGCTCCCCGCCCAGCGCAGCGGTAACGCGCAGCGGGCGCGCCCTCGCGTGGCCGGAGTCGTGCCAGAGTCCTGCCCGTCTGCGCCCGTCCACGACAGGACGTGCAGGACGGGGCAGGACTTTGACCCATTCCGTGACTTTTCCCTTGGCTATAATGCTGTGCTATGCTAGGGACAGACTCGTTGCTATTGGTCAGTCACTTGGGACCTGTGGGACAACTCGGGTGGACCCCTTATGTGGCCCCCTCTCTTGTGGTTGTGGGCGGTTTACTCTTCCCGCTCCCCTTGGAAGGGGTTCCAAGGAGCGCGTCACGGTGGCTGTCAGTTCATCTCCTTCTATCAGCATCTGGAATTTGAACGTCAGGTCGCTGATAAAGCACCAGCTGGATATTTCCGACCTGTTATGCCACGATCCGCCAGATCTATTCTGTCTGACAGAGACTTGCGTGCAGGATGCTGATACGGCCGTTGTCAACCTGGCCTTCCCGCCTGAATACTCGGTATTTACTCTTAACCGAGTCTCTAGAGGTGGAGGGATAGCCCTTGCGGTCAAGTCCTGTTACACGTGTACGTGGCAGGGACAGAGTATCCCTGCTGTGAAAGCGCTATGTTTAAGGTGGCTATCACGCCTAATTTTACTCTGTCAGGGCTACTGATCTATCGACCCCCAGGGAGTGAAGTGACCTTTAGAGCTGCTCTACCAGATGCCATTAGCAAGCTGGCTGTAGGGTGTTCCAACTTCTCCATTATTGGGGATTTAAATCTGCATTTTGACAATCTATCCAGCCCGTCGGTGTCTAGCTTCATGGCAGATCTTGAAGCGCTCCAGTTGGCTCAGATGGTCTCACAACCTACCCATATAGGGGGCCATATCCTTGACCCGTTCTGTACCAACTTGGCGGATGCCAGCATTTCTAGCCTTACACCGTTGGCATGGACTGATCATTATTTGATACAGATCCGGTGCCCTGTACCTGTTATGCGGCCCAAATCAGTGGTGTGTCCAACTCCTAGACGGCGCTGGAACAAACTGAAGTTGGATGAGTTTTACCATCTTTTGTCATCCGACCCATTAGATATAACTGGGGCTGTAGATCAAGGCTACGATGGCTTCTGCAACTGGGTGACTAGGGCATTAGATTCCCTTATCCCCATAGTCTGGTGCAAATCGGGGGCCAGGAATTCCAGCCCATGGTACGACGACGCGTTACGGGCACTTAAGACCACTTGTAGGCGTGCAGAGCGGGCATGGCGCAAAACCTATAACAACGAGAAAAAGGTCCTGTACCTGGCCACTGTTAAACTCTATCATCGAGCAGTGTGCAGAACCCGCGCTGCCTTTTATGCCTTACAATTTCGGACTAGTGCCAACCCCTCTAAGACCATTTTCAAGGTGTTGAAAGACCTTACCGCCAAAAAGGTGAATGCGATCCACCAGAGCTCCGTTGAGCACTGTGAAATATTGCGGATTTCTTTTTGGAAAAGGTCAATGCTATTTATCGGGCTTTTCCGTCGGCTATTCCACCCGCAGAAACACCTTTTAAACGTTTGACATCCGAGGAACTGCACTCTTTTCCGAATTTAACATCTGAAAGCCTTGGCAAATTGGCTTGCCACGTGAGGTCGGGGTCCCCAGCGGATCCGCTTTGTCCGGCTGTGTTCAAAGACCTAGCTGTGCATGACATCTCACCGCTATGTTCTCTGATCAATACGTCGCTTACATCCGGCGTAGTTCCACATAAGTGGAAACAGGCCATGGTCCGGCCTATCCTCAAGAAACCTAGCCTGGATGGTAGCAAGCCCGAAAGTTATCGGCCAATTTCACTTCTGCCGTGGCCTGCCAAGGTGACTGAGGCGCATGTTAACGCGGTCCTCTCGGAACATCTATACCAAGCCGATATCCTTGATATGACGCAGAATGGGTTTCGGGCAGGTCATAGCACGGAGACGGCTCTGCTGTATATGGTGGAGCATTTGCGCTCCGTGCTTGATGCGGGTCAAACGGCGGCGCTGGTGCTATTAGATCTGAGCGCCGCCTTTGACACCGTATCACACCCCATCCTTCTGCGTCGTTTAGAGGAGGCTGGTGTCACCGGCATCGCTCTCCAATGGTTCCGGTCTTTTTTAGCCAACCGGACCTTTAGCGTGACCGTCCCTCTGTACCGGTCCAAATACCATCTGTTGGATTTGGGGGTCCCCCAAGGCTCCTCGCTGAGTCCTACGTTGTTTAATCTATACGTAAGGCCGCTAGCTGAGGTTGTCCGGCAATGGGGTTTGACAATGGTGTCATACGCCGATGATACCCAGCTAGCGGTCACGATCAGCGGGGATGCCGATGTGGATGCACCCAGATTCCAACAAGGACTGCGGGCGGTCGCTGGCTGGATGACGTCCAACTGTCTCCAGTTGAACGCCAGTAAGACCGAGGTCATGATTTTTGGCAAACAACCGGAACTTTGGGGAGGGAGATGGTGGCCAGGGGATTTGGGTCCCACACCCACCCCAGTCTCTGAGCTTAAAAACCTCGGGGTATGGTTGGACCCTTCCCTTACGTTTGCCTGCCATACCAAACGTACGGCGGCCTGCTGTTTTGGCATTATACGGGGGCTCCGTCCTGTGCTTAAGTTTTTTGATGCCGCCACCAGACAACTTGTGATCCAAGCCACTGTCATCTCTAGGCTGGACTATGCGAGTTCCCTATTGGTCGGCCTGAACCAGGCAGAAATTGGACGCCTGCAGCGGATCCAGAATGCCGCTGCGAGATCGGTGGTAGGACTACCTAGATCGTGTCCTACTTCCAGTACCCTGCGCTCGCTACATTGGCTCCCGGTGGCTCAGCGGATTCAGTTCAAGGTCCTCTGTGTCGCCTATAAAATACTCAAGGGGTCTCCGGCCATGATTCTGTCCAAACTTCTGGTTCATTACACTCCAGCCCGAGCTTTAAGATCTGCTGACTTAGAACTGGCTGTTGTTCCTCGCTTTAAGCGCAGTAGAGCTGGCGGACGTTCCTTCCAAGTCCGTGCGGCGGCGCTTTGGAACTCCCTTCCCCCGGTGATCTGCGCTCTCAGGGACCTGCTTTCCTTTCGTCGTGCGGTGAAAACTTTTCTGTTCCCCTAGTTTCTTTTATTGTCTGTTGTCACGTTGTGTTGTGCTGCTACCTTGTCGCGGCGCCAGGACGCTCCTTCGCTGGAGCATCTGTGCGCCTAATAAAAGTGCATAACATAACATAACATAACATAACATATGAATTACTCAGAGGAAATAGTGCATCTTTTAGGATGCAGTTATTTCTCATCCACGGTCTTAGTTAGGGAGCAAGAATGACTCTTTAGGTCCGCCAGTAAGAAGTCTGATGGGAATGTCAAGCTTTGTACCAGAGATTGCTGAGATAAGGTATTTCATCAGTTTATCTTGGACTGCATCTTTGTGAAAGATGGATGTAGAGTGAAGTTGTCACAGTGAGACAGTTTGACCTTGCAGGTGGAAGGATGATTTTACTTGCTCCATCTATGTCGGTTTGTGTCATGATCTGCTGCACTCTGTTCCCAGTATCTGTAGGGATTATTTATCTAAAGGTTACTGTTTAAGATGATATTGCAGTACACGAGCGATTAATCTGTAGGCTTAGAAATGCACCAGGCCTCAGACTCAGACTCAGATGTGCACACCGAGGGTGTTTTGATACAGTCAGTGCTTATGAGGCCAGGCCATGAAAAGGTCTAAAGAGAACAGAACAGAAATATTGCATAGTAAACAGCATCTAGCACCAGAGCATGCACAACTTATTGCAAACTAAACTGCATCTAGCACCACAGCATGCCCAGCTTATTGCAAACTAAACTGCATCTAGCATCAGAGCATGCACACTCATGTAGAGGCAATAAATAAAACGTTAAAAAAACAATAGGTGCAGCTTGAGTCATATAGCATAGTGAGCTGGACTGGTCTTCACTGACTAGGTTCAGCAAAGCTAAAAAGGATCTGGAGTTGCTTCTTTTCCTTTTACAACGGCCCTGACCTTGCTTTTCAGAATAGACTGCCTATCCTCTCTGGAAGGGGTGTGGGGCACAGTGATTTGTATATATGGCTAGTTTTTCTAATGACACAGAGGAGCTAAAACAATGCAACTGAACGTGGCCACGATAATTAGCAGTAGGTCACATTTATTCTAGCATTTCATCAGGTGATCAGATTTTAAAAATCAAAACCTTGGACATTACACAAACATAGAAGTTGGACTACAATTCTATATCGACCATTGGGCACAAAATGACTTAACGGACAGGGCTTATTAACTTAGAAAATACAAATAATGAGGCACCAAGAGGATTTTAATGCAACGTTTACACACAGTATTGTCTGTGCCAATTGTTTAGGTTGAGCCTAGAGTCAGTGCATGCGCTGCTCTGCAAGACTTGTTGTACTGGAGTATGGCATGGCAGCCCCGCTCACTCTACGCCCATATTTGTCATTAACTTGTGTCCCAGTCCTTCGTAAATGCTGGTTTCTGATTCGTAAATCGGCTTATTAGTCCCTCCTTAGTACAGCGTTGTCTGCACCTGTAACCTCCCATGGAGACTGGCCGTTTTACTTCGGTTGTTACACAGTACATGTTTTTTAAGTCTGTAAGTGCTATCTTCTTTATTGCGTTTCTCTCACTGCAGGCACAGTGTGCTTTGCTCCACTCGCCTTTCAACCAAGAGAAGCATAACAGAGCTAATAAAAACAAGGCTGCGGAACAAATGTTTGTCTGTAAAGTAAACAAGCTTTGGCATAGCCAATAGGTCTCGCATTTACATGAGTTTAAGCTATTGGCATTGTAAATGGCAATGCCTTTTATTTATGTTTTAAAAACTAAGCACAAAAAAGGCATTGTTATTTGCAATGTCAATAGCTTAAACTCGTGTAAATGCGAGACCTATTGGCTATGCCAATGCTTGTTAGGACTTGTGCCCTGCCTTCAGCCACTCCAGCCTGCATTTCTGGAAACAACACTGCGTACTAGGAGTTTTGAGCCCGTACTATACATTTTAAAAACACAACTAAACGTAAATGTCCCAGAATGAAAAATGCTATACACTGAAAAGGCTGAAAGAAAGTATCACACGTGACGCGGGATACTAGAGAGCTATACAGCAAACTGCATATTAAAGCACCATGGAAAAATCATTACTGTTATTACTCGTTGATTTTTTTCCTGCAAATACTTTTAGCAAACATTTTAAGTTAAATGGGTGGTGAAAATGAGAAATAACGAGAGGAGGACATGTCTTCAGGAAGAGGGGAGCAGAGGGTTTTAGAAGCAGGACAGGGGACGGGAGGGGACCAGGGGGGGGGAGGGGAGTGAGGTGTATGGGGAAGAGAGGAGATCGGAGGCGGGAAGAAGATGGAACCAGGAGGAGAGGACGGGAGCGGATCCGGAGGAGGAGGGCAAGGATGTTTAGTAGAGAGGAGAGAAGTGAGGAGTATTGGAAGGAGGAAAGTGTGGGAGAGGAGGAGGGGAAGAGAGGAGCTTTGGAGAGGTGGAGGGCGGGTGAGGATCAGAGGAAGGGTGGGATGTGGGAGAAGGAATCAGAAGGAGACCTCCACAGAGGGTCTGTGAGAGAGGAGAGAAGATCAGGTGGAGGGGATATGAGGGAATGGTGGGGGAGAGAATAATCAGGGTTCAGGGGAATAAGGGCAGGTGTTCAGTTCAGGAGGGGCTAAAAGGCTATGATGAGGAGTAGGAGGAAAGCGAAGGGGGACAGCACGGGAAGGAAAGAGAATCACGAGGAGGGACAGAGAGCGGATCAGAGGCTAGAGGAACAGGAGAGGGAAGGGAGGACAGGTGTGCAGGTGGAGAGAGGCCAGGGAACCACAATCAGGCAGAGAGTGGGTCGGTCGAGAGGGGGCGAGTAAGGATTAGTGAAGGGGGAGCCAGGGAATGGTAACAGAGCAGGAAGTGGGGAAAGGGAATGAGAGGGGGCAGAGATGACTAGAGCAGGCGGGATACAGGGACAAAGCAAGCAGGATAAGAGCATAATGACATAAAATGAAGAAAATATAAAGCAAACCGATTGATATGGCCAGAAGCCCATTCAAAAGAGTAAGACGGAGGAGGCACACAACACAGAGCAGGCAAGGTTTGGGCACCCGTAGCAAGTAAGATACGGGGAAATGAAGGAGGCAAGAACAGCAGGCAGAGGCGGCAGGATTTAACATAGGTAAGTAACACAGAAGACAAGTGAGGAACGGGAAGTCCAGCAGATTAACATATGAAAGGCACACAGAACAGGGATGGTGACATGAATGCAGAGCAGGCGGGTAGGGTGCGATTGACACTGTATGATGTAACTCATCGGCAGCCACCTCACTTAGCAGCAGCAGCAGCGGCGGTAGGAACGTAGTGGGGACCGCCATGCCCGGGATATTTGCTCCAGTCTGCCGTGTCTCCGCTGTAGCCTCCTCTCACCAGGAGACTCTGCTCCTTGTACTGCACAAACAGATCCATAGCAGCCTCAGTTTACAATTGTTTGTGTGTTCAGCAACTCTATGGCCTTCCTAACAAACATCTGTCCCAAAGTGTTTTTAGGCCCCACAAATTCAAGTCCCACATTCTCTGCAGGTGTTCATACCCTGTGCTGCGTGCTGAGCCGGGATGCGTGCACGCGATTAACTGTGCCTGTTCTAATAGAAAGATTAGGTAAATGAGGGCCTCTTAACTAACTGTTAAGTTATCTGCTACAAAGCAGCCCAGAGGTCCGCGGGACGCGAGGAGGGCAGAGAGAGGGCACAGCCAATCAGTTAGCCCTTTTCCACTGTGACCTCCCTGCAAGCTGTGGACTCGGGAGATGGAGAACAGTGTTCGAGCCTCAGTGTCGTGTCGGCTCAAAAATGCAGTAATGTAATTAAAAAAACAGCGATCGCAACTGTAGATGTACAAATGTAATTACAAAACAAAAAAACACCAGCTGATCCTCGAGCACGCTAAGAGTCATTCACATTGTGATACGACACCACACAGCCAGAGAGCTCAGTTGTGCTCTCTTCCTGGGAGATGTAGTCCGCCAGAAAGGTTTTGCTGTTCAGTACCAGCATACAGTAAACTACAGCCCCCAGGGGGCAAAGCGTGCCAACACCAGACCCTCCCTTTCCTAACGTCCCACTTCCGCACCCGACCAGTCCAATGGCAACACATGGGACGTTAATTGCCGTTCTGTATTCACTGTTTCTCACCAATAGCGCACTCGCCAAGTGTGGAAAGGGTGGAGTCTAGTTACAATCAGGCCCCCACATGGGGACAGTACCGCCTCCTTCCAACTTCTACAAGAGATCGTAGCCTATCAGCGTGTTGGAACACTGTCTCGGGTTAATGCTAGGAAAGTGCATGGAGGTAGAGCGTGTAGCGAAGCCGGGAAAAGTGGGCAGAGCGTGACCGAAGGAAAGGAACCTCCCATTTCCTTTTTCTTATTCGAACGAAAATACTTGAAGCTGATTTGGGGAGGGGGTGGGGCGTGCGAGAAAGAAAGTATGTGGGAGGGGTGGAAGGGAAGGGAAGAAATTGCCTCGAGCAAAGCACAAAACTGACATGAATGCATGCAGGAGGTGCGGGAAGGAAGGGAAGAAATACCCTCGCGCTAAGCGCAAAACTGACATGACTGTTGATGGCAAAAAGTAGTCCTTGGTGTCATGCACTGATACTAGTAAAGGGGCGAATAGCCATAGGAGTGCACAGGTTTTCAAAGGGCGGGACTTAAAAACACAGTGCACCAACCACAAGTTAGAACAGAGTAACTGGCACACTAAGTAACCAATTGCAAGTAGAGGAAATAAGGGGCGTTTACTATCATCACTATAGTGTATACAGCATGTCTCGCAAAGCGAACAGCGCGTTGCGCTGCAACGCTATGCGAGACCTAAAAAGGGAGCAATTCCTTTGAACGTTCCGTAAAAAAGACAAAGGCGCTCCTTATACCTGTCCTCGCTGACTAACCTTCAGGGCCATGGAGGGGAGAGCTCCCATGCTGTCTGATAGCTGGATTATTCGAGTTTTAATAAAATTACATCAAAAGCAATACATTGGCAAATCTTATACATAAACTCACAACACTGATTATCACAAGGAGTTGCTATGAAAAAACATAAAGGCTTTAAATAACTTCCTGGGTTGGGTGGAAGTGTGTGCCATTGCCAAAGCCTTCAGTTGTTGCAAAGTGCATGTTTTTGGGTCGAGCATGGGCAGGGAATGCGCGAGGGATGCAGTAGTGGAGTATGGCTTTGTAGCCCCGCCCACTCTCCACCCATATTTTTATTTTTTTGCTGGTGTCATTGTCCTTCGTAAACGCTGGTTTCCCAGTCGTTATTAGATTTGTTAGTCCTTCCTTGGTACCGCCTTGTCTGCATTTGTAACCTCCCATAACGACTGGAACTTTTACTTGTCTTGTTACATGGTCTGCTGTATCTTGACTGTAAGCACTATTTTGTTTAATAATTTGCCTCCATTCCATTCACTAGGTCGCAGCATGACACCTGCTTATATTTTACTTATTAATGGAGGTCCAATTTAACTATAGCGGCCGCGTTTCTTTATTTATTTTACTTACTAATGGCGGTCCACTTTATGTATGGCGGTCGCGTTTACTTATAATATTTTTTGTTTGTTTACTAGCGCCCATGCAGCGCTTTCACATTCGTGGCGGCCACGCCTCTTTCTTTAGACAAACTGTGTCTAAAGAATGGTGCCTTATAAAGTGAAAGCACGGCATGGGCGCTTTTACTAAACAAAAAAAGTCTGCTTTTTTTTGTCAAAGTGCCGCAGTTTCACTTTAATGCCGGCTTTGCCCCTTTCTTTAGACATGGCTTGTCTAACGAAAGGAGCACGGGCTCCATAAATGTGAAAGCACCGCATGGGTGCTAGTAAACAAAAAGATAATTGCAATGCAAATGGTGTCGCATTTGCCAGAGTTTAATTGTATTGCCAATAGCTCAAACTCTCGTAAATGTGGGACCTATTGTATTGCAAATGCTTGTTTTTGTCAGCGGCTACTAATTAATTCTAAGATAGAACACATGAAACTGAGTAGCACACATTTACTAAGCTGTAACTCTCAGGTTTTTTATTGTTACAAAATATGTCCGAAGCACAATGTTCCTCGGTGTTTGTAGTGTCATGCAACAGGAGTTCCTGCTAAATTAGTGCTGGCTTTTTCCATCTGCTCCTGGCCAAAATCTGTTGCATATATTCTTGCGGCACACAAACCAAAACCTCTTTAAATGACAAAAAAGCGGAACATGGAGCAGATAAAAAAAAATAGTGGCTGTTTACATAAATGCACAAAACCCAACTTCATCAACAACATATTTCGCCCAGCCAGGTTTCGTTCATGCCCTTAGTCTACTTCTCTTTTAATACCACATGATTCAGGTTTTACTAGTTTCATATTCAGGTACATAGATAAGCTCTGAGAAATTCGGTTTCTTGCCAGTCAAATTATCATTTAGCTAACAAACCTTGAACGTTTCCTGATACGGAAATACATTTCCTAAAAATGTTGTCTAATGGGTAAATAAATATATTCAGTACTTTTCTTTTCCATCATTTTAGTCGACAATATGGTGGCCTTTTGTATTTAACAAGACTACCATAATTTAGGAAGCTCTCGAATGGGCGTAGTCTTGATATGCATCAGTCAATTTTAAGTGGCCTTAAGTAGGCTTAATCCTCTTCGCATAATCAAACTACTCAGAGAATTTCAGGCATGTTTCAGATCAGTTAATATGAATTTAAAGTCCAGTAACTTTTCACATATCGCATACTTACATTGCTTTCATTATACAATAGCTTCATTTTAATATTAAAATACCCATTGCTGCCATGTTTTCATTCCATTTTACAGACTACCTGTCATGTTATCATGTGCAAGGCAATAAGGAAATGTGTTTTTGAGTAAATAATGTACGTCAATTGAAGTTATTGTAATTATCCTGTGCCACCACTTCACTTCTCACTTTTATTTACTATATCAGTACCAAAGTATTTGATATACTGGGAACACCTGATTGCTTCCTTTGATAATGTCTTGATATTAGATATGTATTATTCCTACTTTTTATAGCACACAAATGTTGGAAGATTCCATTTGGTAAACAAAAGGTCATACATCTAACGTATTTTGCACGTATTGATATTTGAGTACCTAAACTAGTTTGGTAGACCAACATTTTACTATTTTTTTAATTTCTTACTTTTTGCCATTACTCAAAAATATTTGCTTAGTAGCTCTATATTTGCATGTTTTAGGTTTATTGCATGTCCAGAATACTTTTTGGTTTTGTACCAGCCAGTCATCAGATTTCTTCGTAATGCAGTTTCATCTGATCTGGCTTTCCTATACTTTTGTAGGATTAGCTCTCACAACTGAACCTATAACAGCAACATCCTCAATTATATGTCAGGGGTTTTGAAATATTCTTCTTATTTAATTGGATTCCTTATTGGACAAAGTAATTAATCTTATTTGATTATCATCGCCTTTCCACGTCCTCAGCATTTTGTTGTTTTTGTAAAAAATACATCTGTTATTTTGCCATTTCATTTGCCCACTGCCCCCATAATCACTTCTGGGGCTAACTTGTTCAAGAAATTATTTTTTTTTGCTTTAATTTTTAAAGCAACTCAGTTTGATTCATATACTCTCATCGTACGAGTGTGTCACTTGAAATTTCTCACATGACAAGTTACACCAAGGAGCACCTCATTTGTCACGTTTCCTTTCAGAATAGTGTGGTAATGACCATTTTCTACATGGATAACTGTGTCCAGGAAATCAATTTGAATCTTTCTCAGAAGTGCACCACCAAGGGTCGTAGGCTCCACATAAATACATTTACAATTTTAATATTACATCAGTCTGACATTGTACATGATTTTATAAAGCTTGTCAAAGAATTCCATGATATTTAGTGATGCACCATCCCATACTACTTAATGGTAATCTGTATAATCCACTTACACAATCACTTTATCCATTTAGTGCTCATGTTGCACACCCCGGGCAAACTTATTCTGCCACCAGCCCACGGTGAGAGTCACAGAGATTGTGGCTGAGCAATTGCCCATGCCCGTATTACACAACTGCTTGTAAATTCCTTTGCCAAACAAGAAAATAAAATGGGTCCATGATATCTCAATTGTCTAATAGCATTCCTTTATTTTCCACACTAGTGATTTTAGTCCAATATTATAGAGTAATTGCACACTCTTATCCCCATTTCTAATCAATTGAAACGTAGAGCACCCCTTGCGTCCATAGTTATGAGATGATAATAATCCAGCAAAGCCATGTTTTGAAGTCACCTCACAAGATCCATGGTGTTGCATAGGTAAGAAATCAAATCCTTTAGCTGTGGAGCTGGACGGTGTTTTATACACATAGATGTTTTCGCAAATAAAAGTGAAATTGTTAAAGCTATTGGCCTACAGGTGGATTGGCAATGCTGTGATGGAAGTTTGGTAACTAATAACGTGTACTCAATTATGTGATTCTTGCTATCTCAAATTGTAACCCATTTTCATCACTAAACCCCTATTTCTCCATGTCTTAGGTTTCATACCAGTCTTTGGTTTGTTGAAGTGGCTTGCTCTGGAGTTTTTCACAACATATTAATAAGTGCTACCTGAAATAAGCAGACATGCTGAGAAACTACAACTGAAATGTGGAGAATATACTTAAATTCCTCCTACATCACAACTTGACTTGGGATAAAATGGTTACTGACAAAAGTCAGGGAAAGGAGAATTCTGGCAGAAGACTGAGAGTAAAGAACAACTGACGTCCAGTCAGCCAGGTTCTTGAAGAACAAATGGTGTAGAGAGGTGGTTTATGCACCAGCAACCTTACACCTTGGCAGTCAAGTTACCCAACATGAACATTTCATTAGGAGCAAACACTACAAAACTAAGTGCACTGCACCTAATGTGTTGTGAGCACAGCATTGGCTGGGGTGTGTTCTTCAAGGTGACTGCGTCCTATCTGGTATCCGCTGTCTGGTGCTCCTGTCTTGCGGTCTCCTAAAAGCCGTTCATGCAGGGATTGGGATTTCTCGTTTCCCACACTTGGCTTCTTGTTCTTCCTGATGTGGCTGCATGGCTCATGATTTTCTTTCTGTTCCTTTGGTGGGTGAGGCATGCCAACTGAAAGCGTTTGGGCTTTTTTCACCATTCAGGGGGAGTCCATTTTGAAGCAGTAACCCTTACTAACTCCTGAACTCAAAAGTGTGGCACAAGTGCATCACTTTATATAGCTTGCCAGGGAGCCCTCATAGCAACGAGGTTCAGACTAGAAATTACCACTATCCACATCCAATCTAAGATGGAGCTTGCTACAGTCTTTGAGGCATTCTTTCTTTTCATCATGGTGGACTATGAGTGTCCAACTCCTGCATGTCATTTCCTATTTCAGCTATAAAGGTTGCCAGTGAAGAACCGCTCTGCGCTACAAAGCTATTGGAATGACATCATTTTTGACTAGTACTTGCTCAAGTTTCAGCCAGTACGTCGGTCATGGTTCCTTAGGCTAGCTGTGCTGGATCTCTTGAGACAGTAGTTTTTCCGTAGCAGCAATCTTCCACAGGTGTTTTCGTGCTGAAGAATGTTTTCCTACGATGATTGTGGCATTCACCAGTCACCCTATCCTTCTCGCGTATTCTTGTGAAGAAGAAAGGTGGCTACTGGGGAAGCGTGTTGCGAATACCTCAGAGTCTCCAATCTGAGCTCACTAAGAACCGCCAGTATCTGGCCTTTGACACAAAGCTTGAACAACAAGTTTTCACTGACTCAAAAACTAATGTTTTTTGGAGAGGTAATAAAAAGAAGGTGGGAGCACACTGCATCACATACCAGCACTCACGTCACCCCAGGGCATCATTGCAAATGCAGTGCATGATAACACTTACTTGAATGACATTCTTTCGTTCTTCATTCTTGTTGGTGCAGAAAGTGCTGTGTATCTCTAGACATGTGTTTCAGGATAGTTCTCCTTCTTCAGTAGAGATCAGCACATCGTTTTTGGGGTGATAGAAATACTGCCCAAAGTCTTCTCAGGTCTCTGAACCACTCAGAGGGCGTAGATGTATCAGCCAGAGCTTGTCAGCTCATTAGCTCAAGGGAGCCATTTCAAACAGAAGGGTGGGAGCACACTGTCCCCAAAACGTGGTGTTGCTCTGTACTGAACCACGGAGCTGCGGAAGGGATGTTTGTAGCAGGTAGTACCACTACGCTTAGTGCCATTGAGCACAGTGTCCCCTCCGTTTTCTTCACAGGCTCATGATGCCATTGGTTTCGTTTTAGCAAATTGAATTTGAAGTTATCACCTTACGCCAGGCCAAGTACCATAGTAAGCACACTAGGCTTTATTCTACACATAAATAGTATTTATGTTTGAGCAGTATTACACTGTCAAATGTGAGTAGGGTAGGGGTCTGTACACCCGTCCTGAAGAAGCTTTAGGATTCGAAACATGTTGACGCACCCAGGAGGTTATGTACATTGATTACACAATACCTCCACCACACATTTTTAACCATACCAGCACGGAGGTATATTCAAATTCTTTGTAGCCCTCACATGCCAGGTATTTTTTAACACTCACTTATCGTTCACGTCTGACCCTACCCTCAGACACCACACATAGCGATCACATCAGTGCTTCAGCGTATTCGCTGGTTAGTAGCACGCTGCGTTCCTTAGAGGGACGCGAAGACTCCTATGATGAAGCATGATACCAAGGGCCCTTTTGGTTTGTGAGGGGTATTTAAAGAACACTATGTGCATCCCACCATTGTAGGAGACACATCCCTTTTCCAGACCTTGTTATACAGTCTTTTCACCTATCTTACATGGGTCGATTATCTTTCTTTATTAGAGCTGTACTGAAGTACAACGATCTTGAAACACAGGTCTAGAGACACACATCACTGGCTCCCTTGAGCTACTGAGCTGAAAAGCTTGTGTTGATGCACCTACACACTGTGAATAGTACAGAGACTTTCTGAAGTAAGTGTTTTCATGCACTGCATTTACTAGGATGCACGGGGGCAAATTGAGTGCTGGGATGTTGAGGCAGTATGCTCCCACCTTCCTTCTGTTTGAAAAGGCTCCCTTGAGCTACTGAGCTGACAAGCTTGTGTTGATGCACCTGCGCCCAGTGAGTAGTACAGAGACCTGAGAAGACTTTGAGCAGCATTTCCAGCACCCTCAAAATGACTTGTTGCTCTCTGCTGATGAGGGAATAGGTCCAGAAACACGTGTCTAGAGTTACACAGCACAGGCTGCACCAACAAGGGTGAAAAATTAAAGACTATTGCAGAAGTAAGTGTTACCTGCATTTATCATGATGCATTGGGGCAAATTGAGTGGTGGGATGTGAGCCAGTGAGCTCCCACCCTCCTTCCATTGCATAATTGGTCTTGCAGAGTGACAGGTCTCCGAAAGCCTAGAAATCTGGTTAGCACTAATAGTTAATGAACTGTAGCACAGTTGTACCTTTGAACATGCTACGCACATTCTCACATCATTCCAAGTAGAAAAGTGATTTGTTCCCCCAGAATTAACTTTCTGCTTGCAGACATGGCAATGCTTAACATTTACCTTCCTCTTAGGCACCTGGCAAGTCAGCCCCATTGCCTTAAGTTTCAATAAAAACAATAACTTCTCCAGCTCAACTCTATCTCTTCACTCTGGCTATTCGTTTATCTTAAAGGATGAAAGGCACACCACTGACTGCCATCCTGGCCTATTACCAGATTGTTAAACGAGGGGTCGCAAATGTGCCTCCTCTCCTCCATCAAGAAATGAAATTGCTAGGTGCTTATTCGTTGGTAAATTATGGCTCTAGAAGCACCAAATTCCCATAATACTTACAAAGTACTCATTTGCAACATGAGAAGGCTCAAGTAAGCTCATCGAAATAAGCTAGTGGTAGGAGGGGTCGACCAGAAAAAACAGTGGTTAAAAAAAAATTCCATCAATGTGTTCAAAACAAGGGCCTGAAGCAATAAATGAAACCACGTGACAAAATAATGCCTATATACTTGCAACGCACGCATAAAACGTACTTTTTAGTTATTGGATTTAGTGACTGTAAGTAACAGTATACCAGTTGTTATTAAATCCATGAAAACAATAAATTGTCAGGTGTAAATCACACCAGTTTTTTTAATATTTCATAATGATCATCAAGACTAGCCAATAAAACAGACCTCACCTCATACCCCATCAAGATTAAAAAGTGTTGCTATTCTGTACTTGTTTCACATCCCAAGTCAAATTGTAGATTTCTTAAACCACGTTTTACTGCTGAAAATGGCACATGAACAATTTAACATAAAACATGTACCAACAGAGAAATCTTTTGGCTTACCTGTTCCTTTAGCTGTCGAATGGATTGCTGAACCGTGAGTATCTGGTTGAACAAGGGACTTCGAAGTGTGTCTCGTAAAATATTAAATTTTTCATTCTGAGAAGTGTCACCTTTCTCCCTCAATTTTTTCTGCAGACGGTCTGTGATCTGTAGTACCTGCTGAGTATCCATTGCAGAAAAGCCTACGAGGTAGACAGAATCTGTTAATTAAGCTTCTCACAACATGTAAAGTATTTCTGATCTAACATCCTCAAATAATAACTTGGAAAAACGATTACCTATCAGAGGATTTTCAGGCATGCTGCTCTTCTGCAATATAATGTCTGCTGGAATAACCTAGGGAAGATAGAAATTAGAAATGTAATAACTTAATATCATGAACATTCCAACATTCTTAAAACGTGCAACACTCAACAATCTAAAAGCTAGCATTAGTATAGGTTTCAGCACATCAAAATGCATTAACATGCCATGCACTTCAATTAATTCATTTAGTTGTGTAGGGGATTGATATTAATCAGCAAAACACAAATTAACTAGTTCCCTAGTCAGTAAGAGTAGTAGTAGTAGTCATCATCATCGTGCCACGCTCTGGAAAGTACATTTAATGAATTAGGTGTTCCCCCAAACGTTTAGTTTTGCTTTTTTTGAACTGGATATGAATTCTCTACAAAAAATGACTGAATAAGATATTGCAACTATCTATCATCCTTTGGCTTGTTTAAGTTAGATCATGGTCCTTTCTCGGATGTAGTATTACCAGAAAGCCAATAAATAGCATGGATGTATGTATATTTGTTCAACTATCTAAATTGTAGGAAATCCTCTTCCCAAGACAAAGGGTACAGGTCTCCCGATCAAAGTGAAATCTTGATTTGATACGGTCTGTCACAAGTATTCAGTTTTATCACAGACACTACAACATCATTAGAATGCCAAGAACGCCACAATGTGACTTAGCTTGTAGTTAACAAAAAGTGCCCACAACCCACGAGGATTGTGGCAGCTACTGTTGGTGCTTGTGGAGGTCATATTTACATATATAACTGTTTGTATGACCACATAAAACCAGGTTTACCTTTGGATTATGCATCTCAAATCACTGGCTAAGGCCCATCAGCCAACAATTGCTGTTCCAACCCAAGTGAAGATTAACCACCAGAAGTAGCGAACACATTTTTCTGTACCCCCAAGGATATGTTCCTCACTTACAATAGTTTGTGGAAGGAAATCAACCAGACAAAATGTTGAGCATTTCAGCAGTCCTCATGTATCCACATCAACCGACTCGTCCAACACCTATCGATCTGCAAGTGGTTAAGATACTTGCTTTGTGGTACCTCCACATCTCAGTTTATGGTTTGCCTGTTCATATATAGGGACCGATTTATCTCAGACTCCCGGGAATCTGCTTGTGGTGGCGGCATAACCATACATGGCCTTTTGAGTGTCCTAAGAGGAAAAGATAACATTGTCCTGCTCTTGAAATGAACCTTTTGAGGTAGCAAGTCCTGAAGATGGTATTTGATTAATGACCTCTTTCAAGGTGCCAAAAAAATGCTTCTTCTCTACTGATCAAACAGAAGAGTTTTCAGAATAGCTTGACATCAATGCATTCGACACCTTACCCATTTGGTGTCAAGTGTATAGATTGTGAGATGATCTAACGTTTTCATCTTGAGTGCCTCAACATGAAGCACACCCTTACATCCTATGTTGATACCTTTGACATCAAGTGTCTCAAACTCAACTGCAGGCACTGGGAACGGTATGAAAAATTATCCTTCTTTTTCTTACTGATCTCAAAAACAGAGGGTGATCTTGGACACAGCTAGGGTGGTGACATTAGCTGCCCTAGGTTTCTCCTCAGTGGAGAATCCTCCTGTCCATACTAAGAACTTTAATTTCTGAGATCTTGACGTTTTCCATTAGAATGAGCACTACTCCACTACATGAGATTTTTGCAAGCAGAGGATGAAGAGAACTGGGAGGTGTTTATCTGACTTTATTTAGCCAAAAGAAAGTCCTTCATAAAAAGTAAATTTAGGGTGGTTTAGCAAAAATAAGGGAAAACGTACTACCTTTGACAAAATATTGCAAAATGCAAAACTGTACTTTAATATATCAAATAAATTCGGATGAAATATCCAAATGTTTAGGTAACCAGTCACTGAGAGGTGAACAATTAACACCTTCAAACCTCCTACAGCTATGCCTTCATGGAAAGAAGGGATCAATGTGGAACTCTACAGGCACATGGTTTTCCCTTTTTGTAACAGAAAATGACTTCTGTCTTTACATTCATTTTCTCTCTTATTTTACAAAATAAGACTCAGCATTGTACATTAAACTGCTAATATTTTTTTTGTCTAATATCCTTTAAATTTGGTAACCTTATTAAAAATATGTCCTGAAGGTTGTATGTTAAAAAAAAGTTAAACCATTCCGGGACCCAATGAGTAGCAGTGAGGTATTCGGTGTTATGGATAGCAATAAGCAACCCATAAAGGAGTAGCTATCCTGTTGTTCTGTAAGGCGGTTTGGCATCTCCTATTCATGTTTTAATCTAAGAAGTAGGGATCTTGGCTGTGGCAGAGTTTTGCATAAAGGTTAAGATTGACTCTAAACTGCTGTATTCTTCTGTTGTGTGCATGCTTTGCTCGACTGAAGGAAGGGTCTCTCTAGATGAGTGTCACTCTGTAGCACAGCAGGCCTAACTGGCTACACAGAAGGCTTAACGTAGCCAACAAGCCACACCACTATCCAAGCAAACAAGCTCCGGGGACCAAGTAATGCTGAGTCAAAGAATGTTAACATAGGAGCGAGTTGAGATTTCACAACCCTAGGAAAGCAGGAAGATAGTCTCTTGCTGGTGACTATTGGGATATATTTGGGAGCAACAGGACCGCTCTTGAGATCATAGCACTCCGCTGTCACCTTGTCACACCAGATGCCTACCACATTAGCTGGCCTGAGATCACATTTTGACACTGAGCTGAGAATGCAGTTGCCAGTCTTCTTAAGAGAATATCCAAATTTAAATTGGTTTCTCACATATTAGTGGAGCTCAACTGTCATTAAATAAAAAAGCGAGCAGCCTTTAAGGCACTCTGTATGGCTCACACATCTTTGCACAATATAGGTCCAGAGTGCCTAAGGAAGAAACTCTTATGGTGCACGCCTAGGAGAGTTCTTCGATCTGCTACATCTAAAACTGCGATAATCCCCAAATGCAACCACGTCTCTTCGGGTGGCAGGAGACTTGTATTCTCATCTTGTAAACACTGGAACACACTGCCTTTTTAACTGAAAAAATAAGTCCAATCCCACCTGTTTCAGGAACAACTTAAAATCTGGCTTTTTACACTCCCCTATTAGTCTCAGGAAAAAGCTTAAATGCTAGCTATTTACACTCTCCTATCAGTCTTCCTTTGTTGCAAATATAGCATACGCTTATGCCAAGACATCCTCGGGCATTCACACGCTTTATAAATAATATCAATATCAATAATGACTGTAGTATATTTCAACAAGACCGTGTTGGCATTCTACGGAGGGCAGTGTTGGACTAATTATCTGGAGGGTGGGAAATCTGCCCTTTCTGCATGGTCACCCCAGATCGTTCACCTTCTGCTGGGCCCCTATCTTTTTGCTGGCTTTAGAACTCTGTGCATACTACCCCAAGCAAGTAGTAAAGTGTCTGTGCTACTCCTTTAAACATGGTTGAATTGGGATACTAGTCAAATTTGTATGATTTTTTGAGGTCTGTGTTCCCTTTTCCCCACCCATACCACTAGCCCTCATATTTCTGTGAATGTGGTCATTTGTTGGGGCGGTGAAAGATGGAAGAATGCAACATACCCACTGCATTCAAGCACATGGTTAGTGAATCCTGACAATTTTCATATTGAATGTTCAACCAAAACACCTGGAGAACGCTGCTAATAAACAAGCTTCATGTTTCCTTAAACACGTTAACCAGCCTGACCCAGTCTAAGCAGGTTTCTATCCTAATAGAGGGAATTAGTTAATCTGATTGCCATCCTGTATGCACTTTGCACGAAGGAAGGGAATAGTGGTGTTGTCCTACCCTTGATTGTACCAAATCCTTTGACCATGTTAGACTGTTAACCATAGCATTCTCATTTCCTGATTGGCATCAATGGGCACCCAGGATATGCACCGGGGATGCAGCACATCCTACACAGCAGACAGACAGCAAAAGGTCACATTTTCCTCATCAGCTGTCTTGTAAGGAATGTTTCACAGATGTCCCATGTCAGACCGGCACTCTATATTGCCTACCAGCCAGCACTGACAGTGCTCATTACTTTTCTTATCTTTGACTTCTGTACCTATGCTGACAGCACCCAGATCATTTTTAGGACTTGTTTGGATCTGGATGATGCAGTGAGTGGATTTTAGAGATGCTGGGCTACCATCTGTTTATCTAAACTTGAGGTTCTGCTTTTGGATAGTTCCCCTTCCACCGAGCCCAAATTTTGGCCTAACTCTTGGACTCTGTTCCGCGACTATCCCAGTGTCAGATCTTCCATTTAAATTTGGTATTTAGCTCTCTGTGGAACCTCAGGTAAGGGCAGTATCGGATTCTTATTTCTTCAGTGTACACATAATGAAACAACCCTTACCTTACTTCTAACAAGTAGTCAAAAAGGTGGTCAAAAGCTCAATTTTATCTATCGTAGACTATGAAAACTCTTTATACCTGGTAGTTCAAAAAGATCCTATTCTGTGGCACAAAATCAGAAACAATACAGCTATTACGCTCATACTTGGAATTTCATGTCATGAGCAATTTGAACTTCAACAACTGTAATGGCTCTCGGTAGCCAAAGGTCCACAATTAAAGTCTTAAGCATTGCCTTTTTGGCTTATTGTGGGGATGTCTCAAAATTCGTTTTCTCATTGGAAGCTCTACAAATGTATTTCAATTGTACAACCTCCACCTTATGCAAAGAGCTTATTTCAGGTTCCTGAAGTTAGCTGCACTAAACCTGGTAGTCTCTCTATCTCCTATCTAGTTGTTCAAATGTGAAATGCTCTCCTGTGCTACCCGAGACTCAATTCTAACACTATATAGTTTCAAAACAAACTAGAAAGCTGGCTTTTCCATTCTGAATAGTGTGCTGCTCCAAAATACCAGCAGCAATGTCTTAATTAGAGCCAGGAATCTGATGGGGGTAAGAGTGTGTTGTGTAAGATTGATATTCGATCAATCACAGAGTTAGTCAGTCAGGCGATGTTATTCCGTTAAAAACCATAAAAGAGTACAATACAATTCTTCATAATAAAATATTACAATATATGAATCTCAATACAATTAAAAAGCCATAAGCAGCATTTGGACATCTAAAACATTCTAACAATCTGCGTACAAATGCGCAAAGAACAGCTAATACTCCCAACAGTGTGCAACCAAGCTATTAGACCATAAATTGACTTGTGCTTAGCATTCAATGCCGTTTGTGAATTTCTGAAGGCAGACTTAAAAAACATCCTAACGTCAGCTAAGACTGACATAAAATTACAAAGGATGTAAATTGCCCTAAAATAGAATCATATACAACATTATGGCCCATACATAGGTCTCAGAAGATTGTGTAAATAATGGATACATGTAGCGCTTTGCTTTGAACCTACTTACGCAAATTTCAGGGAGTTTTGTCTCCTACCTTTTTAAAAAGTGAATGTGGCAAGCTAAGTTACTTGTCCACCAGATTTCACGGCCTGTGATGAATCTGTATACCGCATGGTACACCACATCAGATTGTAGCAGTTGTAACATCTGTTGTGTAGGGGAAATTACCTTTACCACTCAGGCGGAACCATGCGTTCCGTAACCCTGTAAGCGTTACTACGCTTGCCTTTACCACGCTGATGCCTTTACTAAGCATCTATCTAGATTCAGAGCGGATGGAAGGGGAGATTGCGTGGAGGAACAGAAAGAATCGGGACGCGTTTGGTAAGTAGGGCTGGAACTTTATTTAATGCCTCAATCAGCTAGACTGGTTTGTGTTCTCCATCCGGTGTGCATTATACAGGTCACTGACTCCATCGAAATGTATGCAATTTCCATACGAAACAACAGGATGCTTGTGCGAAATAAATAATTCAGTTTTATTAAGGCGTCATGCTACCTCAAATATACAGTCTGTGCCGAACAATGCAAGACAGTACTGCTTAATGATCAAATGTATCTTTGCTAACAGTTTCTTTGGGAGTAGTGTGCATAATATAACGCATATGAACTAGTAAACAATGGGCTATTTCCGATTCCACCCCTCATGGATCACGGAGTCAATGTTTTCAGTAGTGACCCTACATTGGTTGCCATGTTTATGTTTGTACCTCCAAAAGAGAAACAATGCTTTACAAAGTGTTTCATGGGGGAGGGAGAGGTAATAAAACAAAGAAGAATAACCAGGAATATTTTCCAAGAGGTGAGGCGTAAATTATGCAAGTTAGATTCCTGTGCTTCACGTAGCTTGCCACCCATCTGGCATTTGGGTGCCTCTTTCTGAGTTTTCAGTTACTGCACCTTGATACATCACACATCGAAAATACAATTAAAACAAGCCAGCCTTATTGGCTTTGTCAATGCTTCTTAGCAGTATCAGACAAACCAATAACAAGAAGTATATTGCAAGGAATGATTAGAAATCAAAATATTCCAATTCTACAAATTGGACACTAAATCATTATGAGGCTCTGTAGAAGGGGTAACGGTCCATGGAGTATCTCAATTGCTCCGATTCTCCCCTTTACAACACATTCCTTTTCAATCTCTAACATTATGTTTATCGCCTACACCTTTTCCCCCTCCACATCTTTCTGAAAGTCTCCATCTGCATATCTCACATCATCGCCTTTGTATTCACCACTATATTTTCAACACTGCCCTTGTGAGTGTACGTCATCGTTTGAGGTCTCTCTTCACTAGGAAAACAGCATTTTCTTTTTTTGTGGCACTGTCACTATTTCAACTGTTATACATCCTGAAAGCATTTTAAAATAAAGTGGGGAGTCCTACTGGCACATATTTCTGCCATTGCTCTATGCAGAGAGGCCAACAATTGCATGAATGATGAGCATGGAAACATTTTTAGGAGTCCTTGGACCTTCAGAGGGTAGTGGGCTCAGATTTTATTGACCAGAGAAAGACATTTACCACTGGTGTCCAGAGGCTAAACCATACTATTGAATCCAAAACCGATCACCATACAGGCTTCTTTTTTTTTTTGTAAACTTAATTTCAAGTTTTTCAAGAACACAACCAAGGGTGTGCACTCAGTAGTGAGCAAAGGCAACACATTGACATGTAATACAATGACAATGATGCAAGACATCGAAACCTCCACCTCCGCCCCCCTCCCTCCAAATTCTGGGGCAAGAACTAAGCATTTAAGGCATTTCTCCCCCTCCACATTATACTCCACATCGGAGCACACAGAGTTATCCCCTAAAGTGGTGCTCTGTGTGCCCATTTGGGAGCTCCAGGCCAGTTAATCATGATACAGCTCGATCCAAAGCCTTAAGTCATTCTCTAGCTTTTCATCCCTTCTTCATGAGTACCTCCTCAGCTGAGGCCATACATGCCTCTTTAGCACTTGACTCTCAGGGTAGTAAAGAAAAAAAGTCCAGGACTTACTCAGGGAGGTGGTCTGGGATTAAAGCCTCAGAACTCTATAATCATAAAGTAGCAATCATTAAGTCACTGTTTAGCTAGCACTTAAAATGAAGGAAACAAAAAGTACTTTAATTCTAAATACAGGGAAAATATACTTTACATAAGGCACAGAGGGTACAAATTCTAAGAGTACCAATGGGAAATGGTACACACAGTGGAGGCAGTCTCATTAGGCAATAGCATTGGCCTTCCGCTCAATGAAGGAATATCACGGTGAAGCTTACAGAAGTGAATCTTGTGGGGTTTGCTATTTCTCTTTGTACAGTTTAGGTTTCCCCACCATGGTAGATGCGGTTCTGTAGTACTTATGTCCACTATGGAATAGTTTGTGAGGTTTTCCTGTGCATATGGCTCCTTCATACGGTGCAGTCAGCAGGAGCAGGCCATTTCCTGATGGTGTGTGGCTCACTGCTTACTGTGTGAAAACCGTGAGGCCCCCCCAACTACTACCCAGTTGTGGGGGATGTCTGGTACAGGTGCATGCAATGTCAAGTAAGTCATGACAGTGCCAGCACCTGTCAGTCAGAGGTGCCCTTGGGGTCGCAGAGTTCACAGTCAGAGATCTTGATGCATCGCTCTCCCTCTGGTCCAATCTCCAAGTCTTCCTCCCAAACAATCAGGTGCCCATTCTGGGTCTCACCGGTGCCACCCCTACTCTGGATCGTGCCTTCTCTCAGCACATGAAGTTTTTCTTGGAAGTACAATCGTACCTAAAGACTAAATTCGTTATAGCACTTTGACACTCAGCAGAGCAAAAAATCACAAGTGGGAATTCTCCTTCTGGAGCATTACCAGAAACCTTCAGCACAGGTGTCGATCCAGCCTCTCCTGGGTAGAGGCAGACAGGTCTCGGGACCTTCTAACAGGTTCTTGATGTCGTCACAAACCCTGTCTGAGTAGTAGCGTTGCTTTGCCTTGCTGACTCTCTTCACGGCCTTGGCAGCGTCTCCTTCATGCATGGGAGCCTCCAATGCTGCCTGTGCTCTCTCCTAAGTTAGTTGTAGGCAGCCCCTTCTGTCAGGCTAATCAACTCTTCCCACGGTTACTGGTCCCTAAACTGCCTAGGGATGTTGGCTGTCAGCCTTCAACCCTGGAACTCAAACAAATGTCCCTGTCAAAACTGGTGTGTGACCGCTGCAAAAAAAGCAGGCGCCTACCCTCGTTCTCAGCACTGCCACACCTCCTGTGGATCTTGACTTCTCTCAGCAAATAATGTCTTTCTTGGAAGATGATCTAATTTGTCACAGCGCTGAAGCACTTTTCAGCGGTAGGTCACAAGTGGGAATTCTCCTCCTGGAGGATTCCCAGACAGCCTCAGCCCCGATGTTAAGTCACTCTCTTCCAGGTGAACACATCTTGGCCTCAAGACCTTCCCACTGCTTCTTGATGCAGTTTGCATCCCCTGTTGCGATAGTGGGGTTGTTTTGCCTCACTGATCCCCTTCACAGCCTTGGCTTCTCCTGGGAAGTGTTTCTTTCATGCACAGACATCTTTAAAGTCCCTTGTCTGCAGCCATTGAGCATGCTTGTGAAAAACGACATTATTACTTGAGGTGAGTGACTGTCTACTTCAAGAAATAATCACAACAGTTGTCAGGGTGAACAGTCTAAGTCACTAAATTAACCTGATCTAACCCCCCGTGTATCTATGTACAAGGAAGACAGGCTTAACGTAGGCAATGTGTAAAGTATTTATACAATACCAAAACAATAATGAAGCAAAAATGCAAAACAATAAAAGTCCCAAACAGATTTAGAAAAAAAGAGTAATTAATAAACAAAGTTACACAGATCAAATAAGGGGACCCACAGATATGTTTTTTTTAATTGTTTAAGTAGAAATAGCACCATGCAGCACAAAGTGCAAATTATAGTCAAAGGTCATGGTAGATGGGGATCCTGGGTGCAATTTGAGGCTAACTGCGATGGAGCACGGGTCCAATACACCAACGAGGCACATCCTCATCAAAGATTTTTCCTTCCGACTTAGTTCTTTAAGTCCCAATCCAACACAGGAATACACTTCTAAAGCCCCCAGGACTTTAGGGGAGGCACATAAGAGACTCACAAGGTGACAGCCAGAGGCCAACAGCAGGGTCCTGTCTAGGTCCAGCTGTCACAGGTCAGATGGGCAGTTGTGGGAAAAGGCCTCTATAGCTTCTTGTGTCCCTACAGCTTTAGCAGGAGGTCAGCATTATTACCCTTGAAGTCCACTTTGTTCGGAGTACAAGAGGGAGCCAAAGAAATAATAGCCCATGTTTGTGGTAGACCAGGACCTAGGCGCAATATAAGGTTGACCATGATGGAGCGTGGATCTGATACATGAGCCAAGTTTGTTGTTGCAGAGATTTTACCACCTGACTTCGAGCCCGATTTAGTGTTTGGCGGATGGGATGCTCCATCATAAACTTGACCGATATCCTGTTCACTGTTTTAAAAGTGCATTATATTAAATGTTCCTTGTAATACAGCAGATGGGATATCCATCTAATTTGTAACAGAGTATCCCATCCACCAAACACCAAATCAGGCCCTTAGTCTTACGTCCCAGCCAACCGCAGGAGTACACTACGAAGCCCCCCTCCCAGGAACTTAGGGAAAGCACTTATCGAGTGCACAAGGTATCAGGCAGTGGCCAACAGCAGAGTCCAATTCGGGTCCATGTGCCACTGTTAAGCTGGGTATGTCCAAGAAAAGGCCTCTGGCTGCTTGTTGTCTTCCTGTAACTGCACAGGAGGTAAGCCAAATGATCACTGGTACCCGCTCTTTGTCCTGGGCACAAGAGGGAGCTGATCCAGTTCTTCAGGCTCCCTTCATGTCACAGATGGCAGGTCCAGTTCTGTTCTAATTTTCCGCTGTTACAGAGAGTGTTCTGAAGTGGGTCTCGGGAGGCGCCACATTTAAGTCTGACACAAACTAGTGGATGGGTGTGACTCTTGGGCACACTCTAACCAATATAGTAAAAGATCCCGGGCCAACACTTTTTCAGAAGTTCCAGTTTGCCTTACTGCCAACCGTCACAAAATGCCATGTGCCTGGCCTTTTCAATATGGTGAAAGTCTTCAGCCGCACTAAACTTGGACTCTAAGGACTGGGAATATTTATGAAGAGTGTGCTATGGTACTATAAGTGTCCTCCCACATCTGACACTAAAATCCATTTGAAGAATTTAGTACCCACAACAAACACAGAGACAGAAGTCTGGTAGGACGAAAGCAGGACCCTTCAGCAGCCAGACAGAGGATACACAAGACATGATACACTGAGATTGTCTTGGCATCCTATTCTCTTTCTTTCAAGTGCAGAACAAGTGCTATTTGTGGCTCAACAGACGTGCCAAGCAGGATTTACCATTATGGTGTCACAGGATGTCCTCAGCACAGACTCTGAAATTATTCTGTTGAGCTGAGAGGAATCAACTCTGCTCGTCCAGGTCAGCCTATTGTTTGCGCTTGAGAGGCATTTTACACCTCATTCGAACCTCTTTAAGGCTGGCCACAGGCTGAGAGCTAGAGAGTCATATGTGATTTAGCCTTCTGACAGTTCGGTCAGGAAAAGGGTAGCTTTCTAAAAGTTACTTTTTTAAAAATCATAAATAAATTGATGTTATCATTTTAATGGATTGTTATTAACTATTAAAAATAGTGGTTTAATTATTATTCTAGCTAGTTCCATTTCCAAAATACAGTATTAATATTTTAATCTGTACTCTGGTTTTCCACATGGGACAGCTAGGCCTGCCACAGTGGAAATAGCTTTTAAGCATTCTCACTGCAGGGACAAGGTAACATTAATGTTCTACATGTCCCACTTTTAAATACCATGCACCTTACTTCGTGGACTACAAGGCTTACATAAGGGTGTATTACTAATGTTTAAAATTGAGGTTTTCATCTGTCAAAAAGGGTTAATTTAATAGTTTGCATTGCAGGTTTGACACTGAGGCAGTCAGGTTTCAATGGTAGGCCTGCACGTATATTTTCTTTTGTCACATTGGTGGATGGCACAATAAATGCTGCAGTCCATTGGTAAAGGCTAACTTTTCATGCTTTGGGTGTAATTTCATCACCAAATACTATGGGTATATAGAAAATTAAAAGATGTCAATCCGACGAGACCTAGTTACGACTACAGCAAGTTACTTCCAAGAGAATGTCACTTCCGTGGATTCCCCTGGGGTCCTATGGGAAGCATATAAAACGGTGCTAAGAGGCCAGGCGATAGCCTCCATAACAGGCCACAGGCGGACTGTACAGGAAGACCTGGTAACACTAGAGCGAGACCTAGACTTTTTGCAGGTCCAACACGATCAAGCTCCTACTGAGGCGGCGCAGCGTCAACTACGCCTTAAACAGGCGGAATTCAAGAAGTATCAGCGGGTGCAAGTCAGACAAAGGCTTCTGCGCACTCAGCATATTGTGTACGAAGTAGGCGATAAGGTAGGGAGGCTTCTAGCATGGCTTGAAAAGAAAGACAAGGCTCGGAAGACGATAGCACAGCTCCGTTCCGCCGATGGTGTGGTGCACACTTCCCCCTCAACATAGTAAACACTTTGGCTGACTACTTTGAAGCGGTTTACACATCCTCTTCAGATATGACTTCTGAGGAGGCACAGACTTACATTAAAGATATTCAAATGCCCTCCATTTCAGATGCAGACGCTGTTCTTCTGGAGTCTGACTTTACTGTGGATGAGGTCGTGAGCGCCATCCACTCCCTGCAGTCGGGTAAGGCTGCAGGGCCAAATGGTATCCCGATAGAACTATACAAGCGCGTTTCGGATCATGTAGCTCCGCATCTATTGCAAATGTTTAACGATAGCTTGGCTGTGGGGGAACTACCTAGAGATCAACGGACTGCAACGTTATAGCCATACCAAAACCTGGTAAGCCCCCAGACGACTGTACGTCATATCGCCCTATTTCGCTATTGAATGCGGAAGCCAAAATACTGGCTAAAATGATCGCTGCACGCCTAACCCCACATTTGGAGACTCTGGTGCATCCGGATCAATCCGGATTAATGCGAACAGGAGCACTGCTTTAAATCTACGTAGAGTTCATGCGGTTATGGCGCAGATCCCAGTCCAATCAGAACCGGCTGTGATATTGTCCTTAGATGCGCAAATGGCCTTTGACATGGTCGAGTGGCCGTATCTATTTGCGGTGCTGCGACATCTTGGCTTTCGGACGAAGTTTTGCGCATGGGTCAAACTTTTATATACGAATCCACTGGCACATGTTGTGGCCAATGGCCATATTTCCGGGGATTTCCGGCTGGGTCGTGGTACGCGTCAGGGATGCCCCCTGTCACCTCTGCTTTTTGCATTAATTCTGGAACCGTTGGCAGCATGGATACGATGGGACCCCATGATAACGGGTCTTAACTGGACTGAATCATGGGAGGACCGCATATCGTTATACGCTGACGATATTCTTCTCTATTTGACTCGCCCCAGGCGTTCTCTCATGGTCCTCCTTGACATCTGTAAGATTTTTGGGAGGGTTTCTGGATACACCATCAATTGGGCCAACTCGGTATTATTTGTCCTCAAAGGGCCCCCACCAACCCTCCCGAACGACTGCCCCTTGAGGGTTACTGACGGACCATTCAAGTATTTGGGGGTGTGGGTGACACCGAATCAGGAGATTTTCTATCGCCATAACTTGCTGTCACCACTAGAGCGACTCCGCACGGATGTGAGGCATTGGCACACCCTGCCGCTGACCCTATTAGGAAAAGCCGCTCTATTTAAAATGATGACGCTACCGTGGTTTCTGTAGATCCTAGAAAACACCCCATTCCTGGTGCCTCCGAAATACTTTCAGTCCATAAATGCATTAGTCGCGGGCCTACTCTGGGGGGACAAACCTCCACGCATTTCCCGACTAAAGTTGGTAAGGAGTTGGTTTGATGGAGGCATCGCGCATCCTGCTGTCCAGTTATATTATTGGGCATCACAACTTAAGATCGTGAATCACTGGCTCCGTGCCCCGCAGACAGAGCCTGCGTTCAAGGCGGATAGATATGACCTGGGGGTTGGAGGAGTGATGACCGCGCTCTATGATCCCCGGGGTGTAGCAGCCCTGATGGGCCCTACGGCCCATACGGTGAAGCTGTGGCACATGACATCAGCGCGTCTCAAATGTCAGAACACGATCACGCAGATGACACCACTTTGGACGTCACGCCACCTCGGCCGTCTTTGTAATAGTAAGGGATTTGAGGCCTGGGACCGCATAGGTATTTCGACGATTGGAGACATTTATAGACGGGGCAAGGTCCTTACTTTTGACTAGCGGCACAGTTCACCTTGGTGGAGACGGAACGTTTCCGCTACCTGCAAATCACTCATGCCCTGCGGTCAGTACTCCCGGCAGAGAGAAAACTACCTGAATCTACTCCCCTGGAGGATAGACTGCTTACGGAACACATGCTTCATAAGGCGACTTCACTGGTTTACCGTAAGCTATTTAATAATATGCCTGACCCTATGGATAGACTTAAAACCGCCTGGGAGACAGACCTAGGTGATCTCGACGAATCAAACTGGCAGACCGCGCTCTCTTCACCTCGGGAGGTTGCTGTGTCATCACGGCTCAGACTGATACAATTAAAAGTCCTACACAGAATGTATTACACTAGGGTCACACTACATAAGATAGGCAGAGCCGCACACCAATATTGCCTTAGAGGCTGCGGAGAGGAGGGGACGTTTTACCATACTATCTGGGAGTGCCCTGTGATTGCTAGTTATTGGACCAAGGTACTGCGGACTATATCCCAGGTGGTTCATGTTTCGCTGCTCCCTGAGCCGCGACGGTGTCTATTGAACATTTGGGAGCCGAATGACCTCAGTAACCCCTTGCAGGCTTGGGCAACGTTAGGTATTTTGTACGCTAAACGAAATGTGGCCGAGGCCTGGGGATCCCCTGTGTCTCCAGCGCTCAGAGACTGGAGCAAGGATTTAGACTCCTCAATGGTTGCAGAAAAGATGGTGTATTTACATAGGAAATGTCCGCGAAAGTGGGGGGCAATTTGGGGAAACTGGAATGAATATAGAGGAAATATTTGTGAACCGCCCCAGTTAGAAAGTGATCCTGATTCGGATGGATAGAGGAGCAAGATGGGGGTATTCAGGATTGAGGGGCTGCTGCTGCTATGTGCTGATTGTGATAATTGTTTTCTCTTGTGAGCTTATAGTGTGTCCACCATGTGTCATCATATTACCTATGAACGATTGCTGAGTACAATGTAACCCTTGAAACTGTCCAATGTTTACTTTTATTATCAATAAAAAGTTAAAATAAATAAATAAATAAAAAAAAAAAGATGTCAATCAGAGACTAGCCAATGACTTTATGTTTTAGAGGCCATATCACATACACTGGACACTTGACAGCAGTGCCCTAGTGTGAACGCTAAAAACAGCAATCAAATAGGTTCCAACAAAGAGGTGAAAAATGAGTGTGATCACACAGAAAAGAAAGATTTCCAACACCTCTCCTTCGAAGTTAGTTGCAGGCAGCCCTCCTGGCAGACTAGTTGACTTCCACATGTTATGGGTCCCAAAACTGGAAAGGGGAGTTGGCAGTCAGCATGCCAACTCTTCGGCTCACATTAATCTTCTGGTTGCCGCTGGTGTGGGTCCCCAAGCAACTGGTTAAGGAAATATTGGCACACAGATTGAAAGTTTCTATATTACCTTTATACTCGCGTTGCAGACAGTCCTTGTGTACATCAGGTGTTCAATTCTCAGCAGTTCTACCCTTTTGTGATTTTCATACAGCCTGGACAAGCTGTGGTCTTTGGGACAAGGGTGAGCAGGAAGGCAAGGCTTACAAGGAGTTTGCTCTCAGAAGGAATCCAAAGCAAGAAAACACAGGCAAGCTAGGTTACTCTTTTTAACTACATGTTAACTTGTGTGGTAGCCTCTCCCAGAGAACAATAGGCCAGGAAAGAGAATGGATAACTTCCTAGCTTCAAAGAAGTGCCCTGTGTCTCAAGCTAATTTTAGCTACACTGTCTCACCCATGAAAGAGATCCTTGTAACGTCTGAGAGGAGCCCTGCGATATACGTCTGCTTTCTTGGATCACACTTCAAGTTTCCATTATAGGTGCAACCAAAGTAAGACCAATGCAAAATGGAACCTACAGTGCTGGTAGGTGCATGCACTATTTGCTGTCCACATGGATCCTTCATACAAGCAACACATGCATCTACACACCCACAGAGCGCACACATACAAAATCTATACAACTCATGGATGAACAAAGATCCCAGTCATAGAGTACTGGCAAAACAATTTAAGAATGTAGGAGAGACCAGTATGATGCGATCGAAAGCAGGTAACATGGAAAATAGCCAGTACTACAGTAAGCTCACTTTGCAGCCATAACTGTCAAGCTTTGTATAGCCCGTGGAGAGGACCAGGTCCGGTTCTAGCGGGTGGGCCAGGCCCAGCCAAACATGAGCCTGGCCCACCCAAACATGAACCATGAACCTTGGCCCTCGGCTCCCCCCACCCCCCGTCCCCCTCGTGTGTGTCAGCGCGGCTGTGAAAGTTTCCCAGGCACACACAAAGCCCCACCAAGTACTTTACAGGTCTTTAAAAGACCGTTTATGTGCTATTGAGGCTTTGTTTTTTTTTTTACCCCTTCTTAGAGCCCCTGCATATTGCAGGAAGAATCAGCCCCACTCCAAAAAAATTGTTAGGCGCGCCCCCTCAAAATTTGTCTCTGGTTGCGCCCCTGGGGGGGGAGGATTATTTGCCATGTTTTGCCCTTCGTCCGCCAGGATCCATTCCAATCTTACACTTAAAAGTCCAAAACTCTCCTGTGACAGGAAGTCGTGCATGTGCAATGCCAGGTCTCTCAACGATTTCTGTCAGGCTTTGCTGAAGAGATTCTACCATTTTAGATGTAATGCCTTATTGATGTTATCAGGCACACTCAGCACTCATCCAGGCAAACTGGATGCAGCAGAGATCCTCTGCTGTTTAAAATGCGGGAGGCAGTTATTTACCCACATTCAGTGAGGAAATTTTCCTCAAGGTGGGAAGTGGCGTATTTTCAGAAGATGCTTAAGATTTTCACAAGAATTTTCTTTAAATTAAGACCGGTGTTTTGTGCCCACTCTCCTGTAGCAAATGCTGAGCTCTTGACTTGCTTTATTTAATTACAGCCAATCACTCGGTGAAAAGTGAATGGGTTCTCCTTGTGTATTGTAAACGGTGCTCATGCAAAGCACTCCAATAACATGGCAACATTAAAAGTGAAATGTGGCGGGCGTGGCTTGAGCGCCGCACAAGATGGCGGCTTGACGGCGAGGCTCCGCTGACGAAGCTCGGACACCGGCAATTTACTCAACGGACACCGAGGCTTCTTCTACCCACTACACATAATCGAAAATCGGAATGTGAGGTGAGCAGGACGCTATACTCCCTGTCCCTCAATTCCGCCGAAATGGGCTCTATTTCCGAGTGACGCGGTTCGCTATTCTGGCGGCCGCCATTTTCTTTACCGCGATCTTCTCCATAGCGGTTTTCACTCATGTGAACCTCACCATATGAACTGTTCCGTAAATCCTCCGCCTTGCTCAGCCACATGCTCTTTCAATATGCTCCTACAGCTGCAATTTTTCAGCTTCTGTGTTTCTGAACCTCCACGTTGCTTTCATTAGCCTAATTCCTCAACTAAGTGCCGTCTCAAAGTGGTTGGCGCCTTTTCTTCACCGCTTTCATGCTTATGGCGCACTCTAATCTAGTTTTCTTCTTTTGAAGACCATTTTCGGGCACAAGAGGAATTCTTCACATAATTTCCTTTCTGGGAATCTGAAGCAGCACTGTTGTACTTTTCTTTTGTCTTACATGGGGAAACAGCGCAACCTCAAGCTTACTGCTCCCAAGGTCGTTTCTCGTCAGTCCTCAGACTCTGATTCTACGACGCACAACATGGATGAACTAGCACTTCAAAAACCAGAGGCTACACAGGGAGCAATTCCTAAAAATAATCTATCTAGCAAGCTTATGCAACCTGGTTCTATCAAACGCCTAAAGAACAATCCTCCCTCTCCAGGTTCCTCGTCACACTCAGCTTCCATGGATCTTATCCTTGAAGAGCTTCGCGCACTTAAACCATTTATGGCTGAGACTACCAAAACTTTGCAATTTCTCCATGATAAATGGTCAACACTTGAATCAAGGGTTCTCTTGGTGGAACAATCTACGGAGTCTCTTCAGGCATCCTGCGCACGAATTTCGATGTTGGAGAAGGATGTTTCTCTCCTCAGAAGGCAGACGGAAGAGTTGGAAAATAGAAATCGGAGAAATAACCTACGCCTTTATAATCTTCCAGAGCACACAGAAGGGACAAATCCAACCGAATTCTTCCAAACCTTCTTACAGAAAATTCTAGATCTTCCTCCTTCTTCCTCCCTCAACATTCAACGCGCACATAGACTTGGTCCGAAAGTTTCCACCAAACCCCGCGGAGTCATCATGTTATTCTTGCAGTATACTGATCTCCTTCAAGTCCTTTCTGCAGCAAAAGCGAAAAAGCAACTTATGTGGGAAGGCCATCGTTTATATCTTTCTCAAGATGTAGCTAAACCAACAGCTGACCGTCGGAAGCAGTTCCTGGACCTACGACCACGACTTCGGAACCTTGGTGCCAGGTTTGGCTTACTTCACCCATGCCTCTTCAAGGTGACTTACAAAGAAAAGACCACAACTTTTGAAGAACCACACGCTCTTGAAGAGTTTCTTCGTTTTCATGAAGCTGTACATATGGACACTACACGACCAGTTTAATTTATCATGTGTCTTCCATGTTTGACAACATTCTTTCCCCCTCTCATTTCCTAATGTATCTCAATGTTCTCTGAAATCCTAATTTCGTTTTACTTAATCCACACTTATTGTAGCTACTCTTGTATATTTATGTATTTGGTCTTCATATGTTTCCCTCACCGCACCTTTTCAATTTTTGTCTTCCTACAGATCCCATCCTCATGTTCCTCATCCTGGTGTATTTTCGCTTTCCTCAATTGCTCCTATGCTGGTTCCTCGAGTGTTCGGTCGCGTGAGTCTCAGTTGTCGATGTCGTCCTCTTTTGGCGTCGTCACCCCTCTTCTTTTATTGTATTTGTTGGTATGTTTCCTATTCTTCATCTATCTTCTCTTTCTTCTATGCTTCCTAGTTTACTATCACTCCTCTTACTATTTTCTTTCTTTACTTTTTTCTCTAGCTCTCACTTCTCTTACTCCCAACTTTCTTCTCTCTCTACCTCTCTCATGAATTCGTTTCTGCATTCTTACTACCTCTTTCAGCCTTTCTTAACTTCATTCCTACTACATTTTCTCTTTTATATCATTCTCTTGCTAATTTACATTCCGAGTAGTCACCTGGAATGTTAAGGGGTTAAATAACCCCATTAAACGCCAACGAGTTTTATCGCATTTGACTAGACTCAAAGCAGATGTAGCCCTCCTTCAAGAATCCCACCTTACAGACTTGGAGGCTAATAAACTTAAGCGATGTTGGGTGGGTCACGTATTTTATTCTCCTGCTATAGGTAAGAAAAATGGTACAGTTATACTTTGTCATAAAAAGTTAAATGTTTCAATTGTATCTGAAGAGTGCGACGCTAATGGTCGTTGGGTTATTGTTAATCTTCTTATAGATAGAATACCGCTGGTTGTTTTCAATATTTATGCCCCTACTGGTGTTGATAAATTGTTCTGGCCTGCTATTTCGGATAAACTTGTTACCCTTAATGATCAATATGTTATTCTTGGCGGTGACTGCAACCAAGTATTTGACCCTTTTATAGATAGAAATTCAAAAGTTAAATTTATTCCTTCCAAAATGCATACCCAGTTTATCTCCTCTATACAGAATAATGCTTTAGTTGACATTTGGAGGCTTTGTAACCCAGACCTTAGAGAATATACTTTCTATTCCCCCACTCATCACTCTCAATCACGAATTGATTACCTCTTCCTCAGCAAACCATTAGCACAACTCGCCATTCATTCAGACATAGGTTCCATCCTCATTTCGGACCACGCTCCCGTTTTTGTGGACATTGACCTTATCCCCTACTCCCCTCATTCAGGCCGTTGGAGATTTAATAATTCTTTACTCCTTGATTCTAATTTTTGCACCCAATTTAAAAAAATTTCTACTGAATTTTTTACACTCAACCGCCCTCCCGACTCTTCCTTTGTCATGATTTGGGATTCGTTTAAGGCAGCTGCACGAGGATTTATTATTAATTTTGTTTCACAGAAGAAAAAACAATCAATCTCTAAGTCAACTCAACTATTAGATAGAATTAAGAAACTGGAATATGCTTATTATAACTCACACTCTGACTCTTCCCTTTCTGAATTAATTTCTGCTAAATTTGATTTTAATAAATATACCACCAACGCAGCCTCAAATTCCCTTCTAAAATGCAATTCCCGATATTATGGCGGACAGAACAAGATGGGCAAACTCCTAGCTAATTATCTTAAAATACGTAAAGAACGAATGAAAATTGAATCCTTACAAGGCCCAAATGGAACATCTTTCTTTAAGGATAAAGACATATTAGCTCAATTTGTTTCCTTTTACCAAAATCTCTACACTCCCGAATCTACTCCAGACCCTCATGACCTTCTTACATACTTTCAGGACATCCCTCCTCCAGAATCTTCTCATCTTGACTTTCCCTCATTAGATTTGGACATTACCCCATCAGAAATCTCTCATGTAATCTCTACCCTTCGTCGAGGTAAAGCACCAGGACCCGATGGATTTACCATTGAGTTTTACCATCACTTTTCCTCCATTCTTCTCCCAAAATTACATTTGCTATTCCAAGCTTTTGAGGCTTCTGGCTCCTCTCAAGGTACTTTCCAAGAAGCGTTGATTTGTTTAATACCTAAACCCGACAAAGATCATACCCTCTGCAAAAATTATCGTCCCATATCACTAGTAAACACTGACTATAAAATCTTTGCCAAAATTATAGCTCTCCGATTAGATCCCTTATTACCTGAACTTATAGGCCCTGAACAATCCGGATTTGTTAAAGGTCGCCTATCATCAGATAATTCTCGTGTCTTCTTCAATATTTTGAGTAGGGCTCCCTCCCTTTCTGCCCCCTTTGCTGCCATCTCCCTAGACGCTGAAAAAGCATTCGATAGAATAGGATGGGACTTTATGTTTCAAGCTCTCCGATGGTTTGGCTTCCCCCCTAAATTCATATCTCTGATATCTTTACTATATTCTAGCCCCCACGCTTCAATCTTTGCAAATGGTATGTGTTCCGACTATTTTCCTCTTCAAAGAGGGGTACGTCAAGGGTGCCCCCTATCCCCTCTTTTGTTTATTATAGCCTTAGAACCCTTTTTAACTAAGATTCGACTCGATGACACAATTTCTGGTTTTCACTATGGCCCTCAGAAAGAAGCTAAATTATCTGTTTACGCTGATGACATTTTATTTTATTGTTCAAATCCTCAAACTACTCTCCCTTCCTTTCTTCATCAAGTTTCTTCTTTTTCCGTCGTTTCAGGTTATCGTCTCAACACGGATAAATGCGAAATTCTGCCCTTAAACCCCTTATGTCAGAAACATCTCTTTGACTCCTCTGGCTTTTCTTGGCAACCCACGAAGATTAAATATTTAGGTATCTGGTTTGCTCCCCGTATTCCAGACACTCTTAAATTTAATTTCGAATCCCTCTCTAATAAAATCACTGCGTCGATAACTCGTTGGAATCCTCTTTTCCTATCTTGGTGGGGTCGACTGGACTCCATCAAAATGATGCTAGCGCCCCTAGTACTTTATTCTATCTCCATGATTCCTATCCGTATCCCAGATCATTATTTCAAATCGATAGACTCCCTTCTATTAAAATTTTTGTGGAAAGGCAAAAAATCTCGGATAGCTCTCTCTTCTCTAAAAAAAGATAAATCCCTCGGTGGTGTCAAATTCCCTCATTTTAAATCATATCACAACGCTTTTTCTTTAAAGCAAGCCATGCGGTGGCTCTCATCTGATCTTCCTCGCATTCCTCCCCTGTGGCTCACATTAGAATCTTCTTTACTTCATCCTTACGACTTTCAAGAAGTTTTATCCTTTACCTCTAAGGTATCGTCCTTATGTTCCCCTATCATCTCTCACTCTTGCTCTCTTCTTCGTCCATATTTATTATCTACTTACCCATCTGCCTCCTCCACTCACACCCAACCTATCTGGCATAATAAATTCCTCAAAATCCGTAATCGTTCCTTATATTGGAAATCCTGGCACTCCCTCGGTCTAAAATGGGTCTCCCAACTTCTCTCAGACAATCAGCCTCTTTCTTTTCACGATCTCCGAACACAATTTTCCCTACCTTCCTCATCCCGTAAACAATATTTATCACTGCTTCCATCCCTTACCCAATATCTTTCTTCGCTCCCGCCAACTAACTCTATTCCTACCACAAATTTTTCGATCTCTAATGCTATCGGCCAATCTCTTTCTGCTTCATTTATTTATAAATCTTTACAATCCTCTGTTGATCGTACAAAATCTAAAGTTGAGTTGGCTTGGGAAAAAGATTTATCTCACACGTGGTCTCTCATTTTCTGGGACAAAATTTGGTCTAAGATTCAGAGTACTTCCAGAGCTGCAAATACCACACAAACCTTATTCTTTATTTACAATCGTACACTATTCACTCCATTACTTCTGTCATCCTTTTCCCCAGACACTCCATCTACTTGTTGGTCCTGCTCATCCCCTTTAGCTGATCTGAACCATATGATATTCGAATGCCCTCCTGTGTTACGTTTCTGGCACTTAGTTTGGTCCCAATTACAAAAGATTTTCAATTTCACAATTCCATTCTCCATTACACACATTTTCTTAGGTTCCCTCTCTCCTGTTTTTGCAGATTCCTATCACAAACACAAATTACTTGATCTTTGTATAGCTATTGCTTTCCACCATATTACATCACATTGGAAACAAGCTAATGATGTCTCTTTTGCTGCTTGGTGGAACGCAGTCTGTTTTAATCACAGACTTGACACTAATTTTGTATCTCCTATTTCTTTAGCAATCAAACGTGATCTTTTATGGCTTCCCCTCACTGATTATTTATCCAAAGTTGCTAGGCCTCCTCCCTCATCTCCGATACGTAATGTTGAAGTTTGTAAACCACCATGAATGCCTTACATTACTTTATTTTGTTTACTATGTTATCGTTACATCTACTGTTTTACCATATTACTTTTATGCTTTTATAATTTGTGATATTTCCTCATCCCCCTATGCTCCTCTCATTCAATGCCTCTTCTATGTTTTATGCATAAGTTTTTCCTCCATTAATTTCGCTACTACGTAAGAATGATTTCATGTTTCTCATAACTCTTGATTGTTTCTTCATTTTCTGTTCTGTTCTTGCCTCTTTTTATTTCAATAAACTTCAAACTTAAAAAAAAAAAAAAAAGTGAAATGTGGCAGACAGCGGTTTTTAAATCAGATCACTCATGATTCCAGGCACCTGTCCTTTGGATCGAGTTGCACCAGCAGCGCTATGTGTTTATGCCACAATTGAGAGCCCTGTAGCGGAGACTGAGGGCACTGCACTTTTCTCATAGTGCCTGCAGTCAGTCAAAAACGTGTTCAGAATACATGGCCATCCATTCTTGGCCTCTCAGCAGAGAGCACAGAGTGGTCACATACTCCTGTTGCAATTGTGATTCTGTTGAAATGGGTGTGATGGGACCCTTTTGATGGGGCTACACAGTCTTCAAAATAATAAGGCTAAAGTAGAGTAAAATAAAATGCAGTGCTCGCTTGCTACTTAAGTCCTCCCTAACTTTACGCCTTACCACTTTCAAATATCACTAGCAGCCACTGGCAGCGACATTATTCAATTTGTCTTTATTCGGTTTTTTATCACAGAAAAAAACCATAAAATGTAAATTGATACTTGTATAGCGCACTACTCACCCGCAAGGGTCTCAAGGCGCTTGTACGAATACCGCTGTGGAACCCATCCTGGCTTTCCCTGTGAGGTGTCCACTCCTGGGCACCCCCAAGGTGGAGGCCAGGCATCCTTAGCGTTGTGGGGGCCGTTGTGGAGATTAAGCAAGCTATTGCCCAGAGTTGCAGAGTGGGACTCCATGATTGGAATAGGCACCGAGGCGAGAATTATCAGGTCCGTGGAATTTTTGAGCCCAAGACCCGCCGAGGCGGGGAATTGAACCCTGGTCCCGGGCTAGACCTCTGCATCAGGGTCTGCCGCTCTAACCATTGAGCCAGCATTTGTCATAAAAACAATTCATGACACAATTATACAGCTAAAAACAATTCATACTAATTATTATTAAAAGAGACCATAAAAACATTTGTCTAAAATACAGCTAAAAGTACAATTTGTGATGCAATTATACAGCTAAAAGCAGTTCATACTAGTTGTTAATAAAAAAGGCCTGAAAAACAGTTTTATAGGTTCCTCACATCCCCCTTTCCCGGATCCCTGATTCCAAATATGTACAGTGTGGCGATGATTGAATAATAAATATTTCCCGCAAAACGCCTCCTAGGTTTCCCAGCATATTTTTAAAGATTCGACCGATGTCGAAATATACATTTTAAAAATTTAACAATATGCCTCGATATCCCCTCCTGTTCCAGAAGCTGCAAGTATAACAATGTCGGGCGACATCTTCTCATGCCTATGAAACGTAGTATTGGGATCAGCCAGATCTTTCTATGTTCTACGTAAAATTTGCAGAATAATACAGTATGCATTGTTGTCTGCACCGATGTATCGTCGCAGGGACAAAAAGGTAAATCTGTAGACCATTTTTTGCTTTCTGGAAATGCAACCAAACGATGGAAAATATTAAGCCTGAATCTAACCAACAAAAATCTCTCAAAAACAGTAAAGTTATGTGTTAGATACGGCTGAATAGAAAATGTCGTTTGGATGGCTATGGAGTGTTGTACTGAGGGTTTAATTACCTCCCTAGCCAGCCTTACTTCGTCTACGTGTGCTAAGCACATAGCCTTCAGAGTCTTTCTTGGTAAGGAGCGTATGGAGGACGGGATTAAATAATGTTTTTCTAAACCTAGATCTGTTAGGAAACGTTTTACGTAAAGCAACCATCCGATCTTGTGGTAATGGTCAAGTGACATGCAGTCTAAGATAATCCCCTGGGTAAAAAGGTTTATGTCAGTTGACCAGATGCGGTGCCACAGAGGAGTGGTTCTGTTTTTGCTACATCGGTCAAGTAAGGAATACCCAGTTCATTATGGCAGGAGTAAGTGGAGGTAGTCTTGGGAGCTACCAAGAGGAACCTCAAGAAAGCATTCTCAACAGTTTGCAACATGATGGTATTTGTGTATCACACAAGTGTTGGAGCACATAGGAAAAACAACACCTATTTGGTTTGTTTAGAAAGCCCTCACTCACCGACCTGGTCGGTGACATGCTTCATCATCGGGCCCCGCTGGGAGTGACCGAATGTCACCCCAGTGTGCTACAACGCCAGATTTACTGCGGAGCGGGTAATGTGAAGATGTGAGAGCTAAGTGATAGATTACGTGAAAGGAGTGACGTGGTGGGTTAAAAATGTCTTTGTTGTATCAAAAATTAATTTAATGAAATAAGTAAAATGTATCAAGTTAAACTTGTGCAGAGAAATGGTGTTGGACAAATTGCAACAAGTAAATAGCCAGCCTTTCTAATACAATGATGTCAAGGCTTTTGTGTGGTAATAGGGACTTTCTTAATCTTGAACTATTATAATATGCTTGGTATTCAAGTACCTGTATTGAAGCCTGGCCTGCTAGAATTTGAGGGTTTGCAGTTAGGTCCAGACATTGCTCTTACTTTCAAATAACTCTCCACATGCTCTGCATACACTCAGAAGCAATCCGTTGTATCATGGTGACTGTTTGCAAATAGATATGATGTAATCTAAGGCTTGTAGGCTACCTCCAGAAGCAACAAAGCACCACAGCCAGGGCTTCATCGTGGATAACATGTCCTCGCTGTGGGGCTCCCCGCACCCAGGACTGGCATCACTCCCTCCCTGTCCCTCAACTACTCGCCCGGAAAGGGCTCCCGCTACAGCTCGCCCTGTAGCCAGAACAGCAGCTCCAGCGCAGGGAGCTACCACTGCAACATGCAGGCCATGAGCCTGTACTCAGGAGAGCACTTCCTGTGTTTGATTTCTGAACTATGCACCCCTCTGACTTCTCCTGGCACTCTAATCCATACTCACTGGGTCACCCTCATGGACTTCTTTACGTTTTTTCTTTTGTCCCGGCCGCCATTTTGTTGCTGTTCACGGCCGCTTTTCTCTGGACCCTGACCCGACATCCTGTCCATTCCCTCGTCCTTTCCCCTTTTCCCTCGTTTTGCCCTTGACGATCCTTAAATGTTTCTTCCTTTTTCTGATTTGCCTTTTCTCCATACCCGTGTATCCCTCCCACCCTCCCTTGGTGTTGTGACTGCGTCCCCCCTCGGACCCCACTTAATGGAACTCTGCTTTCCTGGTTTTTTGGGTCGTGACCTGAGAAAATCTACTATTTGTATATCTTTGTATATAGAGATAACTCTAATCACTAGTATATGCAGTAGACCTTTGTACTATCTACCATTCCTATGTGACTCTTAGAGTATATCCATTCGTAACCCTTCCTTGAATGCTCCTCCTTGTGTGACTATAACTTGTACATTTGCAATTTTTTTCTGTTTGTATCTTTTATGCAACGCACGTAATCCTGAGTCCTTATGTATCGCAACTGGTTCTTATGTAAAGCGCTCTGACACCTTCGGGTAATGTTCGCGCTATATAAAATCGCATTAAATAAAAAAATAAAATAAAATAAAACACTCGGGCGGAGGAGCGTCGCCCTACTGCTTCTCGTAGTGCGAGAAGCAGAAACATAAAATACCTACTGAAAGTTATCACCATTTTATGTTTGGTTGCAGGTGGGCAGGGCTGCTCTGAGAGCAGGGCAGTGGAGGAATGGTGTGCCCACTCCTGAATGCATAAATACTGTTTGGTCGGCCCTCTGGGGTCACCCAAACCACTCATGCACACTCTGTCCTTCTCCATGCTGATTAATTCAAATTAATATTATTTAATTAAACCCCAGCGCAACACCCACCCAGCCCCCCTCCCCCCCTCCCCAGTCATGCCGGCCGTGACTGCTGGAGTGGCCCACCTGAAAGGACCCTTCGCCCACCCAAATAAAAATTCCTAGAACCGGGCCTGGAGAAGACAGTAGTATCTCCTAAAAAAGGGTGGCACACTTGTGGAAAGGCTGATGCCTTTCCACAATCGTCATATCTAAGGAAGTGGAATAAAAAAGCCTCACACTTATTTTTTCTATGGGGAGTTCGAAGCAATGGTGCATTCTCCACAGCCAGGCAAAGGACCGGTCTCCATCCCAACAATGAGCATGAAGCCTGAGCACATTTATGTGCCACAGACAAGAGGCTGGCACTGCCTACAGCCTCAGCTTCAGAGCTCTCCTTGGTGCCCACACCCGCCCAGCACAGCCCTAACTCATGGACGCGACTCATTGCACAGTATGCACTAGTAAAGAGTTTTATGTTGCATTAAAGGAAACTACACAACCACATCATCTGGAAAAAGTACATATTTTAAGTGAATGTAAGATTAAGTAAAACATGTGAAATGTACCCATGGTCATAAATCACAGTGGGCTTTTACAGTCATTTTGAGGAATGCAGCAGTAAATTAAGGACATCAAACTAAAGTGTGATAAGGTAAGGTCCCTTTTCAAAGCAAGTTTTTATTTACTAAGGGCAAGTCCTTCCGTATGTGAAATAAATACATTACTATCCCTGCGACACACCGACATAAGTAATATACTTAAAGATCTTAGACACAGTAACAGGGAAGTTTCATAATCACGCTCTCTAGATAGAAAACACAGGTGCTGAAGTCTTCAGAGCTAATATAGCAAAATCTTAATGAAACTTTTTTAGCACTAACTTGCACAGTAGTAAGCAACATGACAAAAAGCGAAGCGGAAGGGGCATAGTTGCCAACCTGTCGTCGCCGATTTAAAACTAATTTTCGTTCCCACACCTAGAAACTTTTGTTTCGGTCGCAAAAGTGACTCCCAGCACAGGAGTGTAGGGCTAGCAACTGAAAAGTATTTATCTCACCCACACAAACAGGTAAACCCAGGAAACAACATAAAAAACTTTCTTACTACGTTTGATCACTACCTGTCCAGAATTTCACCGGACAGTCGGTTCATTAAAGAAATCCGGTGTCCGTTTATACTTCTTCACCTGAAGTCTTCTGCCCCGCACTTTACGAGGAGCAACATCGGAGATTTGGACACCCAGGTGTTCACAAAACAGTCAGGTATGAGGAAACACATTCTATTGGTTGTGGCAAAGCGAGGTCGCTTTGGATTGGCTGAGAAACTACAGCTAGGGACAGAATAATCGTTTGTTGTTCATTGGGTGAGTCAAAGTGTTGCTTTGAGATTGGCTGACAAAACCAATGATAGACGTTCATTGGCTGATGGTTTTAGAGACTGTTGTGCCACTGGTCAGGAAATTGCCTGTAGCACTTTCCAGTCTTCCATAGGAGCGCCGAGAGGTAATCGAAAGCTCGGAACCGACGCTACCTCTCCGTCACCAGAGCTCGACTCCGCCCTGAAGCGAGATTGTAGTATCATCCGTTTCCGACAACAACAACTAGAGTGCATCTAAGGCTTCATCGCGCACTGTGGCTCAGCACACGGACTGCACCCACTCCAGAAGGTATGGCTGACGTACCTGCACCTACCGGCTTTCGGTAGTGATTGAAACCTTTTGATGATTTAAGCCCGTTCTGACCAGGGCAGGTTGTATGCTCCTCAATGTTCTTTCCTGCCAGATATAACTACCCGTTAAACATGAGGAGAATTTTTTCGTAATGGCTCCTTGTATAGGGTAGGGACCTTTCAATGTTGAAGCTACAAAAGTACATACAATCTAATAATGACGGGTTCAGACGCAGCTGTGTTGCACGATTTTATACAGTTTAGTGTAGTGTAGACTATACTGTACCCGGGGGAGGTAGAGAGCTTTGCAGAGATTAATTGAGTACAAAAAAAAAGAGTAATCATACCTCTTAAGTTCACGATGTGAGTAGATACAGGGCTAGTGAAAGTATCGGACAGTATTGAGGTAGAGGAGCAATAGGCAGGCCGGCTAAATGGTTTTTGATCTAGGTGGGCCATGACGAAGTAAGCAGGGCTAGGCCAAGAATGTGAATGAATGGCAGCGGCCAAAACCCACAACTAAGAGTCTCAGTGGCCTAATAATTTAGGTGCTGTCATCTGTCAAATTTCGATAATTTTAATACAACACCCACTACCCAATGAGCTACATACTTTTTGTTCCCTGTAGCAAGAACTCCTGCGCTGCGGCTTCTGGCTTTGGTAAAGGGGAGGGGTGCTGCTTGACAGAACTTTAGGATGCAGAAGGCGTGCAGCAGCATGCTCATGGTCTTATGCAGCCGTAGAAATGTTCCTGCTGCCACACAGGACCCTTTTGCTGCTTTTCATTATTATTATTATTTTATTTTAACTTAGGCAGCGCAGCACTTTGTAAAGCACTGAAGGTTACAAATGTGATGCACTAAGCTGTGGAACTATTTTGCACACCCCTATCTAATATATTATTAAGCAGTTTGCTATAGCTTAGGTTTTTTTCTACTAACATGATTTCTAACAAACACAAATCTGGTTCTGGAACAAATGCAGAAAGCCACTGAAATTCGCCAGTTACAGTTAGTTCTGCACACAAGACACACCATAATTCACAACTCTCACTATGCGCTCAAACCACCAATGTGCCAACAGAACCAAAACCAAGAACAGCGCTATCAAGAAAACAACAAGGCGGGCAACGAGTTGTGTGTTGTGTACATTGTTAAATATACCTGGCAAATATAAGTTACTCTTCGCATTTGAGCCAGAACCGTAGCTCTGTTTATAACTATCTTTTTCAGTAAATGTAAGGAGAATTCAAACTTTTTTTTGGCTAACTGCTGGACCTGGCCCTTTTGGCAGGTTCACCCCGAAACTTTTTGCTTTTTCCTAGCCTGTTTCTGGAACCTGGGTTGGTGATTTTAGGCCTCTGCGCACTTTTTCACTGTGGTACAGTGTAAAGTGCGTGAGCTCTCTGTGTCTGTGTGGTGAGTGACCTGACCTCCCATAGGAATGAATGGGGAATATGTATGCCCATGGTAGTTCCTGATGTGTGGGGAGTGCAGGGTCGAGTTTGATATGTGCGAACTCGTGAGATTGAATGCTGCGAAATGGTGTATGCGGCATGATTGTGTCTAGTCGTGCCACTTTGAGAAGTTGGCATATTTGTGTAATTTGTGCCTGGCGTGTGATTGGCTGGTGAGCCTGGCCCAGAGTGCCTGGGCCTGCTTGTGGATTGACTGTCTGGTTTGAGTGTGACAGGGGCTGCAGAGCCCCCAGGAGGTTGTTTGAGTCAGCCCGTGGATGAAAGGCAGCATCTGCTGCCAGGGAAGTGGGTGGAGATCGCACCTGATAGTGAGTGAGGCTGTGCCTGCCTGCCACAATGCTGGCTCCACCCCCCCGCTGGGCGACTGTCACCTCTGTCCCTGATACTGACAGGACTTCCCTATAACCAGTTCTAGCTGGTTCTCACACTGCCTGCACAAAGACTTCAAAGACTTTTCTGTGTATAAGAAGGGGCTGTGTCCCCTTCCAAAATGTTCTTGTTTTTGGACTTGAATCTGCCAGGGGCGTGCTGCTGCTTGGGCTCAGGGGAATCCCTGAGCCCTGCCCAGCCCCTGGACTCCTGATGGACTTTCCTGGATGCCTGGAGGACTCCTGGGGGACCCCTCTGCCTTGCCTGGGCTGATGGGGGGGGACTTGGCTTTGCCCCCTGGAAATCTCTGGGACCTTTTCAGCAGGGAGAAGCTGCATTTTTCCTGCAGGGAGCGCTTGATTTGTTTTTCTAGCGCCTGAAAGCGCTGGGCTTCCCCCTGAGCGCCTGGGAGCGCTCTGCCTGTTTTCTAGCGCTTTATTTCCCCCAAGCGCTTGAGAGCGCTTTATTTGTTGTCCTAGTGTGGGGAGCGCTTTTATTCCTACTAGGACCTTGTTGGCCCTCTAGCGCTTGGTAGCGCTGTGATTCCCCGTTTTTATTTGATTATTTAAGGCCGGTGCCCACCCGGCATTGCCCGTGTTCTCACCGCCGCGGCCGGGGGCCTGACATGGACCAGAAGCTGTCCCCCCGCTCCGCAAAGCCGTGGAGAAAGGAACGAAGGGGCCGCGACCTGATTGGTCGAGCATCGAAAGGAGCCGCGCTCTGATTGGCCTTTGCAGTAGGCCTGCCCCCGAGAGCCGCGCTCCGATTGGCTGAATGGCCGAAGAGGCTGCACGTCAGCGGGAGGCTCGTCCCGAAGGCCGCGCTGGGATTGGCCCAGCGCTCGTGGACGCCTGGAGGAGAAGAGGGTGAGAGCGGTAATGGCCGCCCGGGGCTCCTGTGATCTGGAGGGAGCCCCGGGAAAGAGAGGAGACGTCGTTTCTGCCTCCCCCTGTCGGGGGAAAGCCATGGTGTGCCCGTCCGGTCTCCCGTGAGGAGAGGGAGACCGGAGCTGCTGCGCCGAGGAAAGCGTGCCGAGTAATGGCTGCCCGGGGCTCCCGTGAGCTGTAGAGAGAGCCCCGGGGCCGCCACGAGAGAGCCGCCACAGAGCACCGCCAGTCCTGGTAGGTGTGGCGTGAGAGGAAAAGGGAGGGGTGCCGGGACACATTGTCGGTGTCCGCCCCCCCCCCCCAGTAGCGCGATCTCGCGCTCGTTGTCGCTGGAAAGCCACGAAGGCTTCAGGGGCATATCTTGAGTTTCGAGCCCTGAGCGTCTCCATGGCCCCACAGTTGTTTAGAGCCACAAGGGCTCTAGGGGGCATTTAGCGGATTCAGAGCCTCAAAGGCTCCGTGGGCATTTTTGATAATTCGAGTCCCCCTGCGAGGGACTCCCACGAGGTCCCAGTGATATTGGTCGAGCCTAGAGAGGCTAAGGGGGCCATTTGGTTTGTTTAGAGCCCAGTGAGGCTCTTGGGGGCAGAGAGTTCACAGAGCCAGATGGCTCCAACGCCCCTCAGCTGTCTGAGAGCCTGTGTGGCTCCAATCCCTGCGGCGCAGTTTTGTCTAGGGCCAGTGAGAGCCCTTGCCGCAGTTTGAAGTTCCCCCAGCTGCCCAGCAATTAGTGGGCAGCTGCACCGTTTAGGTCTTGGGATGTCCCAGGTGCCCAGCAAGTAGTGGGCACCTGCACCGTTTAGGCCCCTGACATTGAGACTCAAGGTGTCTTAGCCCCAACAAGGCCAGTTGGCCTAGGGACTGCCACAGGTGGTGGCTTATGTTTAGTTTTGCGCAATGTGGTTACCTGCTATGTTTAGGATGGTAATTGCCTACTGTGTGTTTTTGCGCTATTGTATTGTCCTGGCACCTCTGAATGTTTTCCGGCATCATGTGTCTTTCTTTCCCTGCGCTGCACCTCTGAATGTTTTAGGTGTCATGTGTCTTCTAGCGCTGCACCTCTGAATGTGTTTGTGATGCATCATGTGCTCTGTTCTTAACACCGCTGAATGTGTAGGTTTATGCATCATGTGTTTCCCTTTACTACTCCTCTGAATGTATATTTATGCATCATGGGTAATGTGGTCTTGTTTATACCCCTAAATGCTGTGTGATACTTAGGTGGTTGCTCTTTTTGATACAGGTGGTCCTAGTGAGGTCCTGGTCCCCTGCGTGACATTCTCCTAAGGTGTTTAGGGTTGCGTAGGTGGTACTTACCTGTTCCCAGTATTTACTGGATGTGATTTACAACTGTTATTTTGTTTTATATCTTATTTTCTAAGTTCTAAAGTGCTATTTCTAAAAGTGTTGATTCTGACAGTGGCCCATGTGGCCCTGTCCTGTACATAATCCCTTATGAATGTTGCCCGTGCCAGTTGGCACAATGTACTTGTGTGATTTTTATCTGATGTGTGTTTACAATACAAAAGTTATTTTAATATAACCTTGTGTGGAGTCCCTTTTGTGGTGTGCCTAGTATGTTGTTGCTGTTGTGTGCTGGCGCAAATGCTTTACACATTGCCTCCGAGTTTAGCCTCACTGCTCGTGCCAAGCTACCAAGGGGGTGAGCAGGGGTTATCTTGGCGTGTGACTCCCTCGCCCTGACTAGAATGGTGGTTTCTGCCTGGCTTTGGCGTCAGCCTTAGCCTACCAGAAATGACCAGTTTTAACACTATGCATAAACAAAAGAGAATCCACAAAATGGGACAGGGTGGACCCTACAATGGAGGGGAGCACCCAGTGTGGTTTAAATACCCCTCACACACCAAAAGGCCCCTTGGTTTCATGCTTCATCATCGGGGTCTTCGCAAACCTCTACGGAATGCGGCGTGCTACGACTCACGGCTACGCAGGAGCACTTTAAGGTGAGCTATGTGTAAACGTGTGTGAGGGTAGAAAAATGTGAGTGAAGGTGAAGAGAAAGGTTTAAAAAATACCTGGCTCGTGGGCTAACACAAAAATATTTTATTTAAACCCCGGCTGGTATTGTTAAAAAGTGCAAGGGTGGCGGCCTTTACTAGTTAGGGTAAGGCAACCTCACAAGTGCGTCGTCAACATGTTTCGGAGTAAAGAACTCCTTCTTCAGGACAAGGATATGCACTAAGTATCCCCACCTTACTCACATGGATGTAGATTTAAAAGTGTGCTCTACAAAAATAAGTCTAGGTGTAATGTACCTATCAAATTGATACAAGTTCATTGCGCCCAATTGGCGAGAAATAGGAACTTATGATCACAAGTTTAATAACCTCATGAGCCCGATGCGTGATATTGGGGGTCAGCTGTCCTGCCTACTGTGGCGACGGTTACAGCATAGCCTGCTCGACTTCCTCCCCTCAACGTGGCTCCGACGAAGCCACCCTTGCACTTTTTAACAATACCAGCCGGGGTTTAAATAAAATATTTTTGTGTTAGCCCACGAGCCAGGTTTTTTTTAAACCTTTCTCTTCACCTTCACTCACATTTTTCTACCCTCACGCACGTTTACACATAGCTCACCTTAAAGTGCTCCTGCGTAGCCGTGAGTCGTAGCACGCCGCATTCCGTAGAGGTTTGCGAAGACCCCGATGATGAAGCATGACACCAAGGGGCCTTTTGGTGTGTGAGGGGTATTTAAACCACACTGGGTGCTCCCCTCCATTGTAGGGTCCACCCTGTCCCATTTTGTGGATTCTCTTTTGTTTATGCATAACGTTAGGAGAGACAGGATCCACTTCTCCTCTCCCTCCCTCCCTTGTTATTTGTACAGTTCTAACACTAACCTTTTAATTGTTTGACTAAAGTTTCCCAAATTTTTGGTAGTATCATGGTATGTTCATGTGGTTACACAAAGTTAAGTAACACTTCATCAAGTATGTCATAGTTAAAAGAATGAAGACATTTTAAAAAATATATTTCTTTTAGTAATTTTTTCATTTTTTATGTTCATATAAATAATTGGCAACTTTTCATGACACCACTGCAAAAGGATCACGTGGAGTCTTTGCAAAATGTACATATTACACTTATGACCTAATACGGGACTAATGCAGGCAAATCGCATGATACTTCACATTTCGACTTATAAGCAATATCATCAATAAAATATTAGGTACAGGGTAGTTTTGGAGTTCTTGTAATGAGTAATCATTTTTCTAACTGCTTAATGGTACCGTGCATCCATTTTCCTTGACTTACGCTCCTCACTAAACTAAGTCCATTATGATCCTCCCAGGTCTTCCAAGTAGTTTTAAAACCTCTTGGGACAGCCCCTCCATTTACATTAAACCTTGTCTGTTACCATACACTGGTCCGTATTATGGATCCATTCCTCAATGGCTGGTGGTGATGGGATGCCACATCCTAGTGCTACATCTCTGTTTGGTAGGATAACCTCAGTGTTACCTCCAGCTTCCTACCAACTTGCTCAATTATAGAGAAATACTAGGACTAACTCCACAATGTGTGGATTAATGTACCCTCTTGACCACAGCCTCATAAACTCATTTCGGTATTAGTCTACCCAAATATCCACAGCTGAAACCTTGTGTAGTACACTCTATGGAGAATTTTCAATTGGACCAAGCAGAAACTAGACCTTGCTGATCACTCTTGGGTGTATGCAATTGCATCCTACCACAACCCATTTTCTGTTGAGCCCATGGCTTTCTCCACCTGGTTTTGAAGCATCAAGTTCTTTTTGTGTGTGGACCAATAAGGTGGTAAATGCCAGCAATTGTGTTTCTTTGACCATTGTAGCCTCTAGTAGCCTAACTACAAGTGGACACACTTCTGACATTCACACCAGCCTCTTAATTCAAGATGTAACAGTGTGCTTGAACTGCTAGCATTTATAACTCTGGGTGTTTTCTAACCTGTAGTTGGTTTGCAATTGGTTAAATGGTGTTTAACTTGTACAAACTGAACTGAGAATAAAATAAACTTTATTCAATCAGGAAAACAATATTGTGATGGCCTATACTAAGCAAACAAGGAAGAATACATGCTGAGACTAGACAAAGCCATTGTGTGCATCACTTCTCTCTGGTTAGCCACTCATTTAATATACAGATTTCAACAATAGTTAGGGTACAATGGGTGCACATTATGAGCTGTAAGACGTATATATTTAAACTGTACTGAAATACCTTAATTAAGGTGCTTTTGATAAAAAAGAACAATAGTGCTATAGAAAATGTTTATCTGATTGTAGATGATCATCGCAATGAGGATGCACCATGCATAATTTCAGAATAATGAAAGCATTTTTGTGGTGGTATGTGTTTTCCTTTTGAAAAGAACCTCAACTGAGGTGTTTCAGTTAACAGCAAACAAAATACATCTCTATTTGGATAAAAAAGTATCCATAAAAAAATTGCACACATACAATTCACAAAAATCTCAATGAAAATATATTCACATTTAAAACACATACAGGATGATCTCCTGGCATGAACAAGTTAAATATACAGGTCACAGAACCCCAGACATCCGGCAAGACATCAACTCAATAGCCAACAAATATAAAAACATTATCAGACACAATTGATAGGAGATAGTTAATTATAACATATTAATGCTATTAAAAGCATAATGTCCTTGGCTATTTATCTTCATATCTTAAAATGTCCAGGTATAGCAGCTGTTTTCTTCTTTGAAAGGCATAAGAAACATAAACCGTGACTCGATTGCACAAGTCCACATTATCAAGATTAAGGATACAATTAAAAGCATCTTTGTTATAAATAATGTTATCTTTTAAGAACAGTGGCCACAATATTTATTTCCTCAAATCCCAATAAAAGTTACAAAAAAATATAAAGTGCATTGTGGACTGCTTGGGTTTGCCATCACATGGGCATTTGGGTAGCTTTTGAGAACTAAAGCCCATCTTGGGAAAAGCAGCCAAAAAGTAACTTGCCTATTCACAATCTTGTGAGAGAAAATCTATGTTGGAGGTTCAATACGAAAGGTAGATCTGGGCACTTGGTTGTATGGGATCTGAGAGGTACATTGACAAAGTCGATTTAAAACACTCTCTATTATCCTGATCAGCCATCCTTTTCTCAATCCAAATCATTTTAAAATCTTTTTTACTAAATTGTAACATTCCCTCTGGATCCTCAATGTTCAATTTCTCGTCCACCTCCTTTAACAAACTGTTTACATAAGCCAACCGTGATATTCTTGCTCCATATTCCAAAGTAAGGCAGTCTGTTATTATATATTTGGTGAATTTGGTGCCATATACAACTTTATAAATAAAAATAAAATAAATACATCTGTACTCCATGTATAATGCCAGAGTGTGATAGGGCTTGTCTGAAAGCCATCCTCTGAATAGGTGACTGCTAATTCGTATGCGATATATAAGAGGAGGTTGATCAAGCTACTGCTAATAGTCTACATAGGAAAATAATTTCCTCTATCTACAACAATTTTCAGTCATTTTCTAGATTATGTTGCCTATGTGTTGGGCCTTCTGCAGACGTAACTTTAACATCTTTTGAAACCTTGTTTTTTATCTTAAATATATAATCATCTGTATTTTGTGTGGAATTTGCTTCTGTATAATTTTCCATTTGGTAGCATTGTAAGCAGCAAGCGTTTCTATTAATTAACCAAGTGGCACCTACTCGATCCGCCTTAAAAGGATGTAATTGTGAGATGAGCCTGCTGGGAATCAAAAAGTGCCTTGCAGGTTACACACAGGTCGCTGCACAATGCACCATTCAATGACAAGTAGTCATCTACATACACATAAATGTTATGTGAGGTAATAGTAGGATGCCTAGATTGTTCTCTATTTAAGTGAATGATGGGATGCAACATTTTTTAGTTCACTTTTCCAGTAATGTATTTTTCATATAGTGCAAGTTAGCAACGGCCTCACAGCAGGAAGAAAAGAACAATTGTTATTTACTTTTCATAGGAAAGGCAACCTCATTTGCCGAACATTTAAGTCATATCACTGTTTTCGATTCTGAAGTACCTTGGATTGGGAGCCTGCAGCCTCGTTTTTTAGGTCTCGCCTACGACGAACGCGCTGAAAGCGCGTTCTCGCAAGCGAGAACTATAGTCGTTGTCTCAGCAGTCTGAGACCGACGAAGAGAGACAAGACCTGGCCGCGCGCAGCGTTTCTCCATAGGATAACGTTGTGCGCACGGCCAGGTCTTGTCTCCACGGCATGCGAATGCAGACCGGATCGCGTCGCGCGCCTCTCTGGAATGCAGGGGGAGTCTGCAGAGAGGCGCGCGGCGCTGATAAACAGGCAAGAGGCGCGTGTGGAATCCGAGTCTGCCAGGCTGCACGCGCTTTGCTGCCCGGCATTTACTTTTGCTGTTCTTGTTTCCTGAGTAGTTGCTTGTTTTACTTTCTGCAACCTCTCGTCGTGTTTTCATTTGAATATTTAATTCTTGCATTATTAACTGTGGTAAATGCCATCCACGGCCCTGCACTCCAGATTTCAGCACTCATAACTTTACTTTCATTTCCTCAGCAAAATGCCATGTTCCATTTCCAGGCTCCTTTGATCAGCACGGTAGCAGTGAGCACGGCACAGATTAATCGGTTTGTCAGTGGAAATACACGTACAGCGCTTCGATACCTTTGAGTTGATTCGGCACTAAAAGAAACATTTCTGTGTTGGGTAAATCACAGCTTGTGATGCTAGGCAATTCTTGACCGCGCTCATGCCAGGAGTCTTCCACAACACTCTTGCACATGACTTTGAGCCGAGGCTGCAGCATAGATTTACCAACGGAATAGTTTAAATTGACTAACAGGGACTAAGTATTTTCACCACGCAGAAGTCAGCGACTGATATGCAAATTAACTTGTAACATGAGGCACGTAGGTTGTAGACGATGTATATGACCATTTGTCATGTACCAAGTGCTCTATGAAAGTGCTATAAGACTTGCCATTTAATAATAATAATGCCATTTATTTATCAGTTTTCAAAACCAATACCTAAATAAACAAATTGTCATTTACAATGCCAATAGCTCTAACTTTTGCTAAGGTGAGACTGTTGCATTGTAAATGCTTGTTATTATAGTGAACGTGAATAGATCAGGCCTTGAAAAATGAATAATCTACTTTACCCAACTGTAATACGCTTGACCCTTAAACTTCTCAAATTGTGTGGTACTAGGCAAATATTTTATCTCACTGAGTCGCCTTTTTCTTCATTATGTGACATACAAGAGCACTTTCTAATATGCGAGCTCTGCATGACTGCTTTACAAAAAACTCTGTTGTTTGATTTAATGGACTAAACTTTTGCTCCATGTATAATAAAAATGTAGCCCACTTATAGGGTACTCATGACTTGCCTCTTAGGTCACTAATAGCATTGTTATCCAGGGTGGAGGCAGGACTGTTTCTCAGTTCATTTTTAACCACTCTTACTTTTAATAAATACATTACTAATGCTTGATGTGGTAGCACACTGTCAGACAGACACTTTCCATTGATATAACCACAAACTTTCCAACTGAACTGCAGTTTTAAGTGATAAGTCGAAATAGCCAATAAACAATAATGTGTGGATATCGGGTTTCAGCAAATATTTATAATTTGCATATCACCAATTAAAGTATTCTGATTCAGTTGGATCTTATTAAAATTGTTATAGAAAAAATGATTTCCTACTTATTGAAATATTTTTTTAAAAATATTTGTACAGATCATTTACAAGCTATTTAAATGTTTTGTGTTCTGCACCATTGTCAATCAGTTTTAATGAACAGCAAATGTGACAAGGTAAACTAGATTTAATGGCGTCTTTATTGCTCGTTCACATTTTTACTGAACAGAACACCTGTTCTTTCTCAGCTGTACCACTCTAGAAAGACCGAGCTAGTAGGCCCAATAAATAACTTGCCCTTTTAAAATCTCAATCACCATAGCGAGTGGGCGAGTAGATTTCGTGTGGCCTGTAGCAGATACCAACTCAGCTAACTTCAAACTTAACTTTAAACCTGTCTCCAGGCCTGAAAGTAGGCCAACATCAATGGTGTTAATCATTCACATTTTAAAAAGATCAGTCAGAGTCTGGAGAGCTGCAGGTCCTGTGAAACATTAGGAAAAAAGAACAAAAGCTGTTTTCTGTTTCTGAATGGCCTTGGGTGGGCATGGGCTGTTCCTTGAGTGGACCTGCCCCACCCTCTAGAATCGAGCCTGGTCGTAGGTGAGCAGGGTTCAGTGTAGAGTCAAGTCCAAAAGTTTTTTTAAGGAGGAAAAAAGTTAACTGAAATGACTTTAAAATAGGAGAGCTTTCTTTTCAGATATAGAGATTATCATTGAGGTTTGGTATGACATTTTAGAGGTAAGGAGTTCCGCACACTAGTAGCACTCCCTGAAGAGTATTACAGTTTTGTATATATTTCTAGCTTCAGTGTGCAGCCAGAAAATTGTTAAAAGTGCCTGTTACATGTAGTCATTTGTTTTGGCCCAAGAGACTTAATGCACTCATTATGCATTTAGAACTGTGTTCAGTTGAGCAAGATTAATTTTGGCAAGAATGGTCAGGAGAGAAATGGAGTAATTGATTCTTGACAGCACCAGTAATTGACAATGGTTTTGAGATCTCGTTCTGGAATGAAGCAACGATTTCCCCAGGGTATACAGATTTGAAAGGGTGCTTTTTTCAGTCATTTTGTTGACTTATGCTTGACTGTAGATGGAGTCTTTTTTCAAGGATGACTCAGGAATTTGGCACTGTTGATGATGGGTAAAGTTTGCAGTTGAGTACATTGATTGATACCATCCAGGAGTGCACATGGCATCTCCAGGTCCCAAAAGATCCCTATCACCTGCAGAGTCCCCCAGGGTTCAGCATTGTCTCCTGTCATCTTCAACCTCTACATTGGACCACTTTGTGCTTTACTCACAGAGAACCATAATAAGATTCACTAATATGAACTGTAGTTGAGTCTCTTGTGCTACAGACATCTAACATCTCAAGACCTGGCTGTTCGAGCAGTAGCATACTCCTCCCCCCCAAGCGCCTTGAGACCCTCCCGGGTGAGTAGTGCGCTATACAAATGGCATGATTGATTGATTGATTGATTGAGTTAGGCACTGAAACAAAGAAATCAAGCTATTGGGTATGTTCTTGCAATTTAAGCAATATTATTTTAGATCTGCCCTTCACGTTTGTCTAGTAATGGAGTAATTTGTAGGGAGAAGAAGGTTCACCATACTGTGTGAAGTACTGTTGAACCAGATCTCTGTATGGGCTAGTAGATCAACATTGCAGTGGGAAATAGTGTCAGCAATTTCCAGGTTGTGTTTTACTGGTGATCTACTGTTATATCACATGCACCGTAGAGCTGAAGTGACAGTTTTGGGTTAAGATGTCGTAAGGAGTTTGGTTTGAATAGGAAAAATGTTTTTATTCATAGTTATCTCCGCTAAAGAATTCTGACATTTGGTTCTACAAGACAAGATAGTTTGTATCGTTTTGGACTTGATGTATGAATTTGATTGGAGTGCTAGTGGTGTCCGATACAGCACCATGTAAAGCGCTAAGGTGGGAGATGTTGACTGAGGGTAATTAGATTTTAGTGGTTGAGCAGTGTGGTGATTATCAGGAGGTAGAGTGGGGGCAGAGGGAGTGTTTATGGGGATAATCTGTGAACAATATGGGAAAGGGAGTATGAGTGTGGATAATTGAGCATTAGTGCTGGGGAGAGGTAGTAAAAAGGGGAGTGAGACTGGGGCATGTCAGAGGAAAAAGTTTTTAGTTGTGTCCTAGATATGGCATTCTGGTATAATTGATTGAGAGGGATTCGGGCTTTGTGTGGACTGTTAGGCATCAGGTTAAATAGGTGATGGTTTGTGTGTGCACCATTATCTAAGGTGCAGGTAGAACAGATACCACCAAGTGTTGTTTCTAAAAGTAGTATGAATTCTTCTTGTGGTGTTACGAATGGGAGAAATGAAGTGTAAGGGAAGCTAGCAACTCGCATGTGAGTGAATATCGAGTGACCCCAGAAGTTGGAGAAATAGGTGGGGAGTTATCAAAGATGGTCAGTACTGGCTTTTTGAGTGTGTGACATGTTCTGAATCAGGAGTTGGGTTGGCGAGCTGTTGAGGAGCATCTCAATTGGATTAGGACTTGCTATCTCTGGAATAGAGGTTTGGGGGAGATTGCTGGTGTGTGTGTGTGTGTGTGTGTGTGTCTGTGTCTGTGTCATGGGGCAGTAAAAAGGGGTATGGGCAGATAAATTGTCATGAGCAAATATTGAGTTGTGCATAGGCCTCTTTGAGTCAGATGCATGCCTGCCGTAAATCTGGGGCAGTAAGATGATTTAGAGAAATTGTCACAAAATGTGTGTGGTTTTCAGATGATGGAGTTGGGGTGGGGGCCATTGTTGATGAAGGTGAGAAGGCAGCAAGGTGCAAGAAGGAGCGTTGTCTGCTGTTGGCTCGGCGGATCTGTGGGGTGTCAGCGAGGGAGAGGGAAGCTGATTGAAGGTGGTTGGTTGGTGAAAGGTCAGGCGATTATTGATGTATGCTGGTCCTTTGTTGTGCAAGGGCTTGTAGGCATGGGTCAGCATCTTGGACTGGCATCTGTCCTGTCCTGAATCAGGAGCCAGTGTAGTTTCTTGAGATGAAATGTGATGTGTGTCCTTTTGGGGTGGTCGAGTACGAGTCTTGCCGCTGAGTTCTGTATTGTGTTTTGCTTTCGTGGGTGTGAGCTGGTGGATGCTGTCGCTGCGGAGGGTTGGTGTTCAAAGTTTTCATAAATAGCCAAGATCTTGTTATGACAAACAAGTGATATTGCTGTTGGTGGTTGCAAGATTGGTGAATTCCTTCACAATGGTGAAAACTTCCTTGTCCTATTCAGGTTACCCTGTATTATGTGGAGAGAAAAATTGCTACTTTCTGTGTGTATAGTATGGGTACAAGTCAGGTCAGTGTTTGACTCATCCATCATAATTAGGGGAGAGGAGGAGCTGCACGGGATGCCACATAGCACCTCTGGGACTGGAGGTCTCAAGGAGTCCCCCCCCCCCCCCCAACCCCCACCCCCACCCCCTAAAAACAGCTTGCCAGCCATTGATTGCCTCCAGCCTCTGGCTCCAATAGGGAGGAAGACAAAAATGGTATTTTGGGACGTGGAGCCTTGAAGGCAGGCTTTCTTTCCAATGCGATACCAGAACCATCAAATAGGTAGGTCCAATCGTTTGGTGTGGGGATCTGGCAGAATTCAGACAGAATGATTGCTGGTGCAGAGATGCTTGCAGATTGTATACCTAGACTACTGTAGCATCTGCCATAGGCACCCATTAGGCAGCGATGTTGGAGGTTGCCCATGATGCCACCCACTTACAAAACACAGGGAATGAGTTTTAAAGGGGGAAAAACAAATTACAGGAAAAGGCAGTAAAACTAGAATTATAGCATTTGCTCTTGTATAGGGTTTCCTAGTAGTGATCGCAAGAAGATCACGTACCATGTTTGTGCTTCATAAGAATACCGCTCTAATACATACATTTGGGAACAACTAAAATGGAAGTTTAGGCACAATTATTGAAGGAATTTAATGTTGTGATAACTTCCATTAGAGTGGAGGAAGGTTTAAGCATGAAGGAGTACATATTTAACTATGCTAAACATGCATTTACAAAGTTGCTGGAAACTTGTTATTGCCCAATC